>NC_081556.1:15233105-15833105 GCF_963082655.1 Stomoxys calcitrans | reverse complement strand
GACCATGGCAATATGGGGCTTAAATAAAGGGCATTTGAGTGCAGAATACGAATCTGATATCTAAATGTTGGATCAAGTGTTTGACGGGCTGCCCATCCCAAAAACACCCCCCAAAGAATACAAATTTACGACCATAGTAATATGAGGCTCAAATGAAAGGTGTTTGGGAGTGAAGCACTAATTTGATATTAATATTCGGGAACAAGTGTCCACCCACCACCCCCATAACTCCACCCATATACGAAGTATTTGATGATCATTGCAATAAGGGGCTCAAATAAAAGATATTTTAGAGTACGACACGAATCTGATATATATTTTCAGGGCCAATTCACTGAATGGCCTCCCCATCTCGCAAAACATCTCCC
This sequence comes from Stomoxys calcitrans, assembly GCF_963082655.1. NCBI lineage: Eukaryota > Metazoa > Arthropoda > Insecta > Diptera > Muscidae > Stomoxys > Stomoxys calcitrans. Next base: position 15,832,737 of record NC_081556.1, on the reverse strand, counting down.
AAACCGGTCATGTTTGCCGACTATGGAAATATGGATCTTAAATGAAAGGTATATGGGAGTAGACAACGAATCTGATATCAACATTCGGAACCAACTATCTAGGGAACGTCCCAACCCCCATTACAACCCCAAAATAGGACGTATTTGCTCATCATGACAATTTGGGTCTTAAAGCGGGGTGGATCTCGATATTGGTAGTTTTTGGTCCCATACCCTAAACCGGACATATTTGCTGAATTTTGCAGTAAGGGGTTTAACTGAAAGGTATTTGAGATTAGAAAACGAATTTGATATTCAATTTCGAGGCCAATGGCAATATATTGTTCAAATAAATTATATATAGATATATGAGAATAGAGCACGATGCAAAAGTGTTTGGGGGACGACCCAACTCCACAACACTCCCCTAAATCAGTCATATTCACCAACCACGTCAATGTGGGGCTCAAATGAAAAGTTTTGGGGATTAGAACACGAATTTGATATCCACTTTCGGGACCAATTTTCTGGAGGTCTTCCCCAAAACACTCCACAAACTGCAATTATTTACTGACCCTCGCAATATGGGGCTCAAATAAAGGTATTTGGGAGTAGAATACGAATCTGATATCCAAATGTGGGATCATGTATTTGGGGAACCGTCCCTTTTCCAAAACACCCCCCAAGGAGTCAAAATTTTGGGGCCAAGTGTTTGAGAACGCCTCATCCTATGAACTCCTCTTAAACCAATGCCAATGCAATAAAATGGTCATTTGTTAACCGATTCTCTTAAAATTTGGTAGAAAGGATTTTCTCTTGACTCTTAACATTATTGCTGAATTTAATAAAAATCAGTTCAGATTAAGATATAGCTGCCATATATGTATATCGCCCGATTTTTACTTCTAGAGCCACTGCAAGCGCATTTATGGAACAATCTTGCCAATATTTTGCTCAACGCTTTTCTAGACGACTTCCACAATATCTATAAAGTGTAGTCGAAATCGGTTCAGATTTACATATAGCTTCCATGTATATGCTCGTCCGATTTTGAGAAATATTGCAATAAAGTGCTCATTTGTTAACCGATTCTCACGAAAATTGGCAGGAAGGATTTTCTTATGACTCCCAATGTTACTGGTGAATTTCATAGAAATCGGTTCAGATTCTGATATAGCTGCCATATATGTATATCGCCCGATTTTCACTTCTAGAGCCACTGCCAGAGCATTTATGGACCAATCTTCCCAAAAATTTTGTACAATGCTTTCCTTGACGACTTCTACAATATCTAAAAGGTTTAGTTGAAATCGGTTCAGATTTAGATATAGCTCCCATATATATGTTCGCCAGATATTGGTCGAAATTTCATACGGATTGTTCAACAACCCATCTGATCACATCTGCCGAGGTCCATCAAAATTGGTTCAGAATTAGATATAGCTCCCACTTTGTACCTCTAGGGTAGGTGTAGGGTATTATAAAGGCGGCACCGCCCGAGTTTTGCCTTTCCTTACTGGTATCAAATGCCATAGTACCTCAGAAATGTCACCAGCATTAGGAGGCGATGTTCTCGCCAGGATTCGAACCCAAGCTTTCAGCGTCCAAAGCGGATATGTAAATCTCTGTGCTACGGTGGCTAAAAGTACCTTGAATTCCTAAATCTGGATTTGTACATGGACACCATAGTTTTTATGTTTTTCGACTTAACTCCCTCCACCACCTAAACTAATTCACCACAAAACTGTTGCTTTAAGAGGTGTAGGGTGTAGGGTATTATAAAGGCGGCACCGCCCGAGTTTTGCCTTTCCTTACTGGTATCAAATGCCATAGTACCTCAGAAATGTCACCAGCATTAGGAGGCGATGTTCTCGCCAGGATTCGAACCCAAGCTTTCAGCGTCCAAAGCGGATATGTAAATCTCTGTGCTACGGTGGCTAAAAGTACCTTGAATTCCTAAATCTGGATTTGTACATGGACACCATAGTTTTTATGTTTTTCGACTTAACTCCCTCCACCACCTAAACTAATTCACCACAAAACTGTTGCTTTAAGAGTCCATTTATTTCTCTCAACCCTTTACGCTCATTTGAACTTAATGGCCACAACTAAGGATAACATGCTTAATACTCCATTTAAATGAAACACATTTACCACTTTGACTCTTATTATTGGTATATTCATTCCCCTCACAACGGGTAGTCCAATCGAATCCATTTGTTGACGCCAAAGCTGAATAAACCTTCTTGCTATGTGAAAAGGGTTGTTGTCTTAAACAAAAGCCTTTATTACACAACACAGATGCTTGTGGAAGGACGAACGAAAGGACATTCTAACAATGGCTGCTCACCATGGCATTTACGGTGTTCTCAATCATGGGCATGTGCAAAAAACTGTTTAACAAGCACAAACCCTTTCATTAAACCAGTCCTTGTTGCTAGGACCCCTTACTGCGTTGATGTGCCCATGAATTGTCCTTGACTTGGGCAATGTGTTGAGGCACACCAAACACTTTTATTTGGTAAATTTATAATGGCCTCAGTTGGAGAGCGTTTAGTGCGCTTTCACTCTAAACCAATAAAATATCCGGATCATGTCTGCCTATGTAGTTGGAGCACATTATGGCTTAGTTGAGGCTATTCAACGGGTATCCCATGGCTTTCAATGGGTTAAATGTGATACTTTCGTAACACGTTTTGTTTAGCTAGGGATATCTTTTGATAGTGACATGTGATGTTTTGTGTGCTCGTTTTATTGCGATTAAGATTTGTTACCTCACCGTTGGGGGTAAAAGTCTCTCTAGCATCGAAGTAAGATTTGGGGGAGTAATCCTATGTTCTTTGGAAGATATGTTGCGACAAAACAATGGGACATTTGACAAGTAAAAAGGTGCTAAATACGACAGGGTCGAATCTTGGATACCCACCACAATCGTTACTGCCAAAAAGTGCCTAGATAAACTCAGTTTATATCTGATAAAGCAAATCTTCTATTGGCATCAAGAAGCCATATTAGGGGATCGTTTTTTATTAGGGCAACCCTGGCGACACGGAATAACTATAAGCACTACACAGACTGGAACTTTGAGGTCTGACTTGTGTGGTGTCCATTGTTATCACGGGAAGCTTAGATGAAAGCTACCGAGCTTAATTTTTATTCGGAGTAGCTGCAAATGCGGCCGTGGGCTGTCAGCGCTTTTCGAGAGGAGAGTTTCAGGGAGGAGTCAAGTGGCACCGGCTCTTAATTAAATACTGAGTGTCAATCATACTCGAAATGACAAGGCGAGTTATTGACGCTTTCATATAACCAATGGCTTTGGTGCAGGCACATCCTTCTGCATAGACAGGAGGATGTGACACCGATAGCATGCTGAGTATATGGAAAAACCATTTTACCCAACTGCTAGTGTCCCACGATGGCGGCGAAAAGCATATCGCAATCCCTGATGATGAAATAGAATGTTTACCTCCTAGTCAGAATGAGGTCCAAGTAGCAGTAACTCCACTGAAAAACAACAAGGCAGCAGGAGCCGACGGGTTACCCGCTGAACTGTTTAAGACCGGAGGCATATGCATCAGCTTGTCTGCACAATCTGGCTAGAAAAACGCATAACCGACGATTGGAACCTTAGCATACTATGTTCCGTACACAAGCAAGCAGACAAGACGGAATGTGCCACCTACAGAGGAATAAGTCTACTCCCCATCGCATATAGGACTCTATCAATACGGCTTTAGACCTGGTAAATTCAAGCTACACCAGATATTCACATTGCGCCAAATCCTGGAAAGCTTCGAAAAGGACAAATCAACACCTACCATATCTTTGTTGACTACAAAGCCGCTTTCGATACCTCTATACGTTCAAAGGTATTTCAAGCCATGTCTGTGTTTGGTATCCCTGCAAAATTAATAAGACTCTGCAGGATTACACTTGCTGATATTCGTTCCTCAGTAAGAATGGGAAAGAATCTCTCAGAACCATTTAATACCAAACGAGGTTTCAGACAAGGACAAACTTCTCACACTAGGAAGGTATAACACAGAGGGACATGCTGACCTCTGCGCTAAGGTGGTCTCCAATGTCACAACGAAGTGCTATCTCACAACACATTAATAGTTGCATAGGTTTTAAATATAATTGGAGGATTTGGTAACATCATGCTGAAGTTTTTCCTAATACTAGCGGCTAGTTCTTCTAGTTTGAAACGAACATTGAGTGTCAAGACATAATCAATATCTAGTCAAGTCAAATTTCTCCAAAATTCAATTATTTATCATTAATCCTTAAATTCATCATTAATTTTCCCAAAGATCATTAATTTTATATTCTCATGAATCTCGAATTACAGTTTGCTACTTGTTGCAACTACAACAAGACATCTTTCACACCTTCAAGGCGTATTCAAGCAATACCATACATTGGGAAGACTGTCCACTGATGACTTCTTTGACATTAAGGATACATATCCTTAAAAATTTAAATAAACAAATATAGAAATATTCTCACACATTTCAATGATAAAGTAAATCATTCCATCAGCACAGGAGCATATCCCAAGGAAGTGATTAACAAATGCTTAGTTGATACTCCTTCACCACTTACATGGTAGTATTGAAAATGCAGCAGCAGTTCAATATCTTAACCTCTCGGACTATCTTTACATGTATAAGACATGGCAATGTCCATTGTATTGGTGTATGGGTATGTGAAAATTTGAATATGCTTCCTGTTTAAGTGGAGTGAAGAGGATCCACTTTAACATCTTAATGAGTCCCCAGTGAAGGGCCACGTCTTTGTTATTGATTATAAATAACCAAAGTGATAGGATTGTTTGAAAAGCGTATCAGCATTCACAGTCTGGACTACATCTTCATTTTTCACTGATCGCTTTCTTAGAAATTTGAGTAGATTTGTTTTTCCATTTGTCAAAATATGCCAACTGTCTTGGGGGCTTCAAGTGCCTGAAACTATTTCCGTTATGAATAACAAATTCATTTTATGCCAAGGATATTCATAAAAGATTAATGATAAAAAAATCCAGTTAAAGGATAAAGAAGAAACATACGTAAGAAACAATGGATGTGGCCATTTAAAGTTTTTCGCCGGTTTTCATCAAAATTTCCAATTTTGGAAGTGATCATATGGCCAATTTAAGTTTTCTGACTGAAAATCACCATTGTCTGCCAATTTTCATCCAATTTCGAAGTTTTGGAAGAGATCACGAAGTAACCTCACTCTCGCCCTAGGACGCTTAGTTAAGGAGATATGGCCATTTTAAGTTTTCGAACTAGAAATCTTCATTTTCAGCCGATTTTCATAAAAAATTCCAATTTTTGGCAGTAATCATAAGATATCCTTACTTTCGCTCTAGCACGCTTAGTTTAGGAGATAAAGCCATTATAAATTTGAGAACTGAAAACGGTAATTTCCACCGATTTTCAACTAAAATTCGAATTTTTGATAGTGATCACGAATTAACTTTACTTTTGCTCTAGGACGCTCAGTTTAGGAGATATGACCATTTTAAGTTTTCGAACTAACAATCGCCATTTTCAACCGATTTTCGTAAAAAAATCGAGTTTTCGGCAGCAATCAAAAATTAACCTTACTTTCGCTCTAGGACGCTTTGTTTAGGAGATATGGCCATTTAAAGCTTTCGAACTGAAAATTGGCATTTTCCGACGATTGTCATGAATAATTCGAATTTATTGGAAGTGACCACGAATTAACCTTACTTTTGTTTTAGGACGTTAAGTTTAGGAGAAATGGCCATTTTAAGTTTTCGAAGAGAAAATGAAATGAAATGGCGACCCATTCCCAAAACCACCCGTAGGGACATGATAACCGATTGGGACAACATGGGTATCAAATGAAAGGTATTTGAAAGTGGAGTATGAACTTGGCCCCGGCCGATACGGGATAACAATTAGCATCACACAGGCTGGAACTTTGAGCTCTGACTCGTGTGGTGTCCATCATTATCACGGGAAGCTTAGCTGAAAGCTACCGGTACGAGCACAGGTTGCGGATAGTGGAAAGCTTCGTTTTGCTCAAATGCGGCAGCGGGCAGCCAACGTTTTCGAGAGGATAGTCTCAGTGAGAGGTTAGGCGGCACTGGCTCTTTATTAAATACTGAGTGTCAATGATAGTCGAGATGACAAAGCGAGTTATTGGCGTCTTCAAACAACAAATGGCTAACATCAGCATCTGTTCCCAGATGCTGGCGGCTGGTGGCGAGCATCGGATATTGGAGCAAGCGGATCGTGACAACGAGAAATACATCTGTGATCCCACAAAACCCATGCGGATGAGGAACTGGGCCAGTAACCCGCCCCCGGAAAACTATAAGAATCACTCTGAGAAATAGAAGAAACGGACCCCCTAGTAAAAACGGACCCCCAAGGCGAGAAGAGTATGATCTGATACTGCACGAAAACTAGACATAGAAAAGATGCAAACACAAAAGAAGGCAACGGGATTTTCCACTCGACTAACCCAACTGCTTGATGAAAGCACTAAATGTTCCGATGACATAATGACGCTGCGGCAAACCGTTGCCCACTCCATGGAAAATGGCGCGAAATCCGTACTTGGGTACCGGAAGCTTACCCCCAAGCAACCCATGGTACGACGAAGAGTGTTGTGATGCTACTGAAGCCAAGAGGGAAATCTGTTAACTGACACTGATAGCATGCTGAGAATATGGAAAGAACATTTTACACAATTGTTAGTGTCCGACGATGGGGGCGAAGAGAATACCGCAGAACCAATCCCTGATTATGGTATAGATTGTAATAATTAGAATAATAGGAGGTAACGCCTAGTCAGAATGAGGTCCATGTAACAGTGAACAGGCTGAAGAACAACAAGGTAGCAGGAGCCGACGGGTTACCCGCGGAACTATTTAAGACCAGAGGTGACATAATTATGAGGCGTATGCAACAGCTTGTCTGCGCAATCTGGCTAGAAGAACACAAGAAAGAAGACAAGACGGAATGTGCCAAATACAGATGAACAAGTCTCTTCTCCATCGCATGCAAACTACCCTCGAGCGTACTGTATGAAAAATTAAAACCTAAAGTCGATGAGATAATTGAGCCTCATCGATGAGGCCTTTAGACCTGCTAAATCCACTCTAGACCAGTCAAATAGGGAGATCGGTTTATATGGGAGCTATATCAGGTAATTGATCGAATGAAACCGTACTTGCCATAGTTGTTGGTCATAACAGAACACTATGTGCAAAATTGTCTCTAAATCGGACAAACATTGCGGCTTCCAGGGACTCAAGAAGTCAAATGGGGCGATCGGTTTATATGGGATTTATATCAAGTAATTGACCGATTTGAACTGTACTTGGCACAGTTGTTGAAAATTATAACAGAGCACTCTGTGCAAAATTTCAGCTAAATCAGACAAAAATTGCGGCTTTCAGAGGTTCAAGAAGTTAAATCGGGAGATCGGTTTATATGGGAGCTATATCCAATTCTGAACCGATATTGCCCATTTGCAATCCCCGATGACCTATATCCACAGTAGTTATCTATGCAAAATTTCTACCTGCTAGCTGTACGCGTTCGACCGCTATCGTGATTTCGACAGATGGAGGGACGGACTTGGCTATATCGACTCAGAATGTCGAAACGATCCAGAATATATATGCTTTATGCACGCTTTCACTTGTTATCATATTTGCATATGCTTTTGTTGCTTACTGTACCTTATACTCATTTCGCATTGAAGATATCTCGGAGATGCTATACTCTGCCTGCAAGATATGGTGCAGTCTAAACAAAGAGTAACCCTTATAACAACATGCAATACTTAAATGTTGGCATAGGCAGATGAGAAGATGCAACATGCCATAGACCTCACGCAAATATACCGAAAGGATAATCGCAAAATAAGAACTCTTGCTTTCATTGATTGGCACAAAACTCATGCCTAAGCTGAAAACTGGACATTGCAATGAAATCTCAGATTTACAATTCTTAGAAAAATTCTGAGTTGGAAAACTAGAAACTGAATTAACCAAGCAGATGCAAATTTTGCCATAGGTTTCAAAAGACAAAAGGTGGCGGCGCGTGTGCTGCAGATTAGAAAGTATTTGTTAAAACTAGAACTAGGTGATACAAGCGCATTCCTTTTGTCTATTTGAAACCCTAATGAAGAAGAAGCAAATGCCGATAAAGGATAATCGAGCCAATGGCACACACGCACCAGTATTTGTTGCAAAGACATAAGTAGCCCTTTGAAACCCCAGAACAGAGATTTTGCATAAGTTCTTAAGATATCATCACCATTGTCATTATTCTTACTCAATGGCCAAGACATTGAATGAGAGATGCTTAAGTAAATCCTGCTATAGAAAGGCAGCCAGATTGTTTGCAAATGTTTTCACCACACTGTGTTTGTGGCAAGGATTTGCTGTACTCTTCCCTGTTATACTCTTCCAAACCGATTTAGAATATTTTGATTGCTAATACACATCAGCTTAACATTTAAACTAAGGCACCTTTCTATTTCTAAAAAAAGTTCTTTACCGAGTTTAGTTAAACCAGCGATTAGCTTTGATCCCTGAATGTTTTACTACTCGGCATATGAGCAATCACGTTTTGCATGATCCTCTTTTAGCGACTGAGGCGTTTTTGTAGGCGTACATCATTAGCATTGAATGGTTTAAATATTTTACTCATTAGTTTTGTAAATAGTTGTAATCTTTGGAGATTAGATCAAAGACCCTAAGCTTTGGCGATTTAGCGAAGGTGTTGAGTTAATGAGACGGACTTGTTGTATTAACTAGCTCTGTCCCTGTAGGATATCCGTCTGGTTTGTACAAATCCAAGGATTATTATTGGGTGTGGCTATGTTAGCAAAATATTTCCTTCTTGGATTATGCAGAATGTCTATATTGGCTCAAGCGGAGTGTTACATGCATAGTGATGTTCAACATCATATCTAATTGGTGTTGACATTATCCTATGGAGGGTAAAGGATGTTGCCAACGTTGAGCTACGTCATTACATTACAAACAAAATGTCGTTTAAATCGGTGTAGCACATCCAAGTCCTGGGTATTTCTTCTGAAAAGTAAAGTAAGGAGGAGCGTTCGCCGTTTTTAAATCAGACAAACAAATTCGCAAATTAGGAAACCTCAAAACTTTTACTTTTCAATCTCTAATTTGGTAATAATTTCAAGAAAGGAGTCCTTTTCCTTCCACATTGCATTAAAAATTATTGTCTAAGCTACAATTAATTCTCCTTTTTTAGCTTCTTCCAATTAAACAATAAAATTTACACCCTTCTTCATTTTGATTAACACCTTCTTTATATCACCTTTTACGACATTATAGCACTTAATACCAAGATCTTGATCTTATGATACGCACTACACATAGTTAAGAAAGCCACAAGAACATTTTGTTTTTCATTCATTAAAGAATAAAGACCCCCATCCATTGAAATAAAGAAACCCTTGTAAAAGAAACAATTCTCAACAGCTTAACCCTTAAGAAGGGTTGCCTTAAATAAAAAACCAAACGAAGCGATAGACATGTCTAAGGGTCTATAAAAAATGAATTACACATTACAAGGCGGCAAACTAAACACCAATTCCTTTCGGCTTCTTTTAAAGGGTAAGTTCATATATATGAAAAAGAAACCATCAATGAATTAAAGTATCAAAGAGTAAAGGAATTTGCCATATATTGTTGTTTGAGCTACGAAAAAAAAAAATAACCGAATATAATATTGAGATGGTTTATACAACCCCAAAATCTTCTGCATCCTTTCATGCCATCTTCAGCAAAGAATCTTACATCTTTTATATTAAACAATTGATGTTTAAAACGAAACTTCATTGAAAGTAAAATCCTGGCCCAACCTCAAGAAAGGCTTCTCCTATGGCATGTAAGAATTTTCTATGCTCAATTTTTCTTCAAAGGATCCATGCTCTGTTTGAATGGCGGCCATTGTCTAAAGGTGTTTGCGCTGAATGTTATGGCTTTGAAAGTGTTTTGATTTATTAACATACATTGTCCTTGCCATGTTTAGCAAATATAAGTATGATATGGGGAAAACAAAGGTGATTCATTGTAATTCTTAATCTTCTAACCATGAAAGACAGTTAAAATATTAGCCATGAACATTTCTTATGTTAATAGTGAGTGCAGAACTAAGTAGGAATACATAGCTAGATAACTTGAGTATTTTTAAACGGTTGAAGTTTTCGAAAAAAAAAAGTTGCAGAAAATCTTTTTATACATTCCACTATAGAATAAGGAGAATTTTTTACGTATGTAACATTTTGCAATATTGGATTAAGACCCTATAAGAAACCATCTATCAATGTCCGTCCTTCCAATTGACGAAAGCAAGCTACCATTAGCATCATTAACCCATTAACAGCGAATGGGTAGAAAAATAACCAAGAATAGAGCTGCGTTAGAAAAATTCTAGTTCGAGTTTGGAAAGAGGTAACCCAATGACTACTTTTAAACCTTTTTCTTTCAGTGACAATAATATATTATTATTGGCTATACTCCAAAGTAGAGGAGACAGTACACCTCCATGAGGAGTTCCTCTGCTGATCCATCTTTTTAGATCCACAGATACCCAGCCTGCTGTAATGCATCTTTTAGTAAGTAAGTTATTAATAAACTTTCCTAGGGTAGAGTTGATGCCTGGAAACTCCAACTCCTACCTAATTGACGTCGGTTTTACATTATTGAAAGCACTTTCAATGTCGAGTAATGCTATCAATGTATATTCCTTGACAGCTAGTGAAGCCTCTATGTAGCCGACTAGGTCGTGAAGGGCTTTAAGTGGATTTGCCTTTACTAAATGCATGTTGCTGCCGCCGACAGGCGATCTCCAGGGATCTTTGCCCTAAGATATGTTTCTATCAACCTCTCAAGAGTCTTCAGCATAAAGGATGATAGACTAATAGGACGAAAATATTTTGCCTTCTTGTGGTAAGGTTTTCCTGCTTTCGGAATAAAAATGAGCTCTTTTCTATTTAGGCTTGGAGCAGCCAGATATATGCCTGATGACATTGCTTTATTGAATGTGTCTCTTTGGAGGAATGCCATCGAATTTATACTAAATGATCGGCGTCTTTCAATGGTTCCCCAAAATCAATATTTTCAATACACTTACGACTAATACATACAAATATCCCTTACATCGAAGTCTTTGTACAAAATATGCATCTAATGCATTTAAGAAGTCAATTTTTTTAAATTCTTCTGAAAAGTGCATAAGAATTGTAGCAATATCAACATAAAGAGTTTAGCGGCCGTGACAATGAAAAGAGTTCACTGGCAACCATGATGAAGAATTTTCATATTGCTGTAAATGCTTAGCTAGCATTTGGGAATTTACTCATGTTGAGTGTTGTTTAGTGTAATTTGGCACTCTCTTTGTTTGAAGCATTCTTGTTGGTTGTGACATTGATGAGTAAGCTACAAGTAACCTTGATTCTATGGTATGAATGCATGAGTACGCTACAGTGTCCCTCCATCCCACAGGTATATATAGCATGCAGATACAATCGGAGTATATCTCCGCCACGAAACCAGTCTGTAAGACACAGCTTGTAATTCAACCGGTGATACATCACTGACTTAGAGGAGTCGAAACTTTTTATCGCCCAATGGAATTTCGGTTCAGTCACAATTTCCCCGATAAACTCCGACGAATGCATACAAGCGACAACCTCTCCTAGTGCCACGTTGTCCGTTGGAGAAATTCCCGGGAAATGTGTATCAATGAGTAGTTCTAGTGTTTCCTCACTAGACATTGTCAATACTTTCTCTGACTTCTGAATATACCCCACCGCAATGGGTCTCGAGGTCAGAATCTTCCTTAGCCTAGAGGCCTCAGATGTATCCTCGAGCTGCAGAATTCTATCCAGGAATTCTATTCTGAGCCTTTCTCAGCTCGCCTTTATATTTTCTTAGCTCAGCTTTATATTGGGGATATCCCAATCGTGTAATACTCATGTGGCTTTCGCCCGGTGGAAGAGTTTTCTGCAGTCCTTCCTTAGACCAATTAGTTCTGGGGTCCACCATGGCGGTCGTTGTTTGCCATTTGGCTTGGCACTAGGAAAGCTGACGCAAGCGAGTCATTCAGGACCTTCGTGACCCGCTTGACCATTATGTCTTTATCCTCCGCAGTTACCACTTCCTTTTCTAGTCTGTGTAGCCGAGGGAGCACTTTTTCAGTATTTTCTCCAAGTCTGTGGTCATATCGAACAAATAACTTGACAAATACGATCCATGGGGGATGGTAGTAGGCCACAAATATTTTTTTTATATAGAAATCACCAAGTGTAACAAAACACTAAAACAGTTTCCAAAAATCTCACTCCTAAGAAGTTTGAGAAAAATTTTTGTTAAATTTTTTGGATATAAAAAATTTACCACTTTTGACAATGAAATTTTGCCCTAAATCATGACCTTATATGATAGAAATTTTTTGAGCTTGTTTCATTCGTCCACTTTACGCCAATACAAATTTCATTAGGATACTTCTTTCCTAACTCGAGCTAGAAATTTTCTAAAATATGACGTGGCTATTACGGTGAGGGGAAAGTTTCCCAGCACTCTAAGAGATATACATCAGGAAGCTCTACGTGCAAAAACGAAGTGGGGTACTGAAAGAGGTCTAGGCGTAAATCCGTGCAAGGCAAAAGTAGTTCTTTTGTGCATTTTCTCCTCCTTGGAAGGAGAGAATGTACCATTTACAGAAAGCGCAAAATGCCTGGATGTTTTGCTGAACAGGAAATTGAACTTTAAATCCAACATTTTGGAAAGGGCAAGAGAGCCAATGGAAAAAGTTGGGGGTTTAAGTTGCGCTTCAGGCAATGGGTATATACTGCAGCTCTCAGACCAATAATGCTATATGGTGTTGGTGACTGGTGGACGGCGGATCAAAAGTCCACCTATTGCTCAATACTCAACCGGATCCAAAGAACGGTTTGTTTGTGCTTCACAGCCGCACTGAGGACTACACCATCCGATGCACTGAATTTAATGCCACATCTTATGACTATGGACATTGTGGCTAGACAAATTGCTGCGACCACTGCCGTGAGGCTAAGGTAGTTTTCGTTTTGGTCATGTGGCGGCTACGGATATGGTGTTATCCTTGAGATACAATATCCGATGTTCCAGGCGGTGTGGGAGCTGTATCCGGTTATAAACCGATTTAAACTATACTTGGAAGTCAAACCAAATTACTTCTTGCAAAATGTCAGCCAAATCGGATAATAATTGCGCCCTTTAGAGACTCAGGTTTTAAGGCGATTTAGACCATACTTGGCAAAGTACTTGCAAATCATACTAAACCACTTCATGCTAAATTTCAGTCAAATAATCATTACGCCCTCTAGAGGCTCAATAATTCAAAACCCAAGTTCAGTTTATATGAGAGCTAAATCAGGTTATAAACCGATTTAGACCATAAGTGGTTTGAATGATGGAAGTCAAAACACTTCATTCAAAATTTCAACCAAATCGGATAATAATTGCGCCCTATATAGGCTTATATAGCAGCCATATCAAAGCATGGACCGCCATAGCCCCTTTACAAACTCAACCGACCTACACTAATCGGAAGTATTTGAGCAAAATTTAAAGCGTCTAGCTTTGCCTCTTCGAACGGACGGATAGACGGACGAATGGTGATTGGTAGGAAAATATTTTCTTTCCCATTTTGAATTTGGTCGAACACCTTATTCAGTGTCTATCCGAGTATCTTACATTCATATAGAAAGATTAATATATTGGGTTCTCTTGAGATTGCCGAACGCTTTTCAGATGTGTTACACTTAAAAATATTGTATACCATCTACCTTAAAGGATAAGGTTGTAATCATTAGAAAAATTCCCAGCAAAGGCGTAATTCGATGACCCTTCCGGTTTTGTTGCAGACATTTCATATTACATACTTTTGTTCTTATACAACCAAAACATTCTATATCCTTAAATCCTTCTTCATAAAATCGTCTTCTTGGGTTACATCAAAGAAACCGCTACTTCAATAAAAAAAAACCTTGCGGTTACACATCAAAAGATGAACTTTAAAAGAAAATTGATTTTTGGTAAAAACCGAATTCCAATACATCAAATTTTTTTACCAATGAAATACTGTATTTAGCAGGGTCCAGAAAAATACAACACAACCTTTGGAAGCTTAGAACACCAGGTAGTTGCCTGGACTCTATGTCTGCAAGGAAGAAAATTGTAATTAAAAACCACACATGAGAGTGAAACAAAAATTTTCGATAATTTCTAACAAAAACATATAGAGCAGTGGATAGGAAATCCTTTCGTTGTAGCAACCCAAATCCTAGAAGATCATCGCTTGAGAAACCAATGTCGCAACATGATCAAAGGCCATGAATGAAAGTGCATGGCAGGTCTTAAAGGAAATAAACTATTTTACAAAAAGACGTAATTCTTTCTAATCCTTCCACCTCCAAAAACAAAGCGATTAAGATGTGAGTGTGTGCAAGTGAGCGACATGTATTAACTATAAACTGGGAGTGAAAGTGCAATGGGAGTTCTTTTGTTTTTGCCCTCTCAGAACAAAGAAGGTTTCGAATTGTTGTAAGTACCTGTTAAGTCCTGGCAATGTGGAGCAACCATCTAAAGACAGTTTCCACTTTCCTTTTTTGCGAGACCATTAAAGTGAGAAATGTCCCAAGGATTTGGTGTGTAAGTATTTGTATATATTGTGGGTTTTTTCTTGTCGCTGCTCTGGCTGTAGTTGTAGTCTAATCCAGATTTACTTCTGCCCAAATCCTCTTTTATGTCTTGCTTTAGCTTTGCCAAGTGAAAGAAAATTTACGTTTCACCTTTCGGCTTACCTTGAGATTCAAATATTCCTCTAATTTGTCGGTTAAGTGTTAGCATTTGACGCTGTTTAAATCTTTTTTATCACTCCACTAAAGAGAAATTAAACAATTTTTATATGTTAATAAAAGTTGGATTCCCTTTATATGCATGCGACTACTGGTTCCCCATACCCTTGAACTCTGAGTATTGTTGGTGAAGAGTACAAATGAGGATTCAGGTAAATCCCAATAATGGGGTTGTAAAACTAACTAGAACACCAAGTAGAACAGCAAATGAATTTATTTCATTAAATACATAGATGACCACTTACATACATGTGGGTGGGTAATTGAATGAAAGGTAATGCTATATATTAGGATTTAAAGCATTTTCAAAAGAATTCATGGAGATGTAATGATTTTTCGAAGGAATGAATTCGAAATTGCTTAAAATAACTTAAGGTCCACCTAGAATATGACGCAAAAATGATATATGGATATATGATATATGGAGATATGGAACATCTGAACGTAAAGAACGAAAAGACACCCAACATCAGGAATTCAAATCAAAAACAACAAAATTGTGGACACCCATTTTAATCAAAACGATAAGAAACAAGTTATTGGGTAAAACTGCTAACGCTCCAAGGATATATGAACTACCAAAAATCCATAAAACAGGCACCCCACTTAGGCCGATATGTTTCTCCATAAACTCCCCTACATACGGATTATCCAAATACATTACAGAGATATTAAACAATGTTACGAAGGACTCAATATACAACATAAAGGACGGAATAGAATTCAAAACGAGAATCAACGACCAAGAAATTGAAGACAAGGAATTACTAGTCTCGTTCGATGTTGTATTCTTGTTCCCCAGTCTTCCTGTCAATCTGGCAATAATCGACAATAAAGGAGAAATGGACAATTATTCAAGAATATACAAAAGTTCCAATGGATTTACTTATAGAGATGGTAAACTTATGTACAAAGGATTCCAGATACTTTATGTATGACGACAGGTTTTATGAACAGAAAAATTGCATGCCAATGGGGTCTCCATTATCGCCGATTGTAGCAGACATAATCATGGAGAAACTACTAGACAATTGTGTTGAAAAACTGACGAGCAAACCGCGATTTTTGACCAAATATGTAGATGACATATTTTGCATAATCGACAAGAATGAAGTAGCAAACACACTTCGAATATTGAATTCATTCAATAAACAGATCCAATTTACAATTGAATGCGAAACAAATGACATGCTATCCTACCTTGACACAATAGTCCATAGGCAATAGATTGAAGCTCGATTGGTACCAAAAAGGAAACAGCATCGGGAAGACTCATTAAATTCTATTCAAAGCATCCAAGGAGGATAAAAATCAACACTGCTAAAAATTTTATCGATAGGGTGTTCAGAATAAGCGACAAATCCTTCCACATCGAAAATGAGAAGAGAATTCGAAACATACTAGAGCAAAATGATTTCGCAAGAAAAACGGGGAACTAATAAAACACGTGAAGAATAAAAAGGAGAAGGATACGAAGGAACTTGCACCAAAAATTTATAAAAGGACAACATTATTTCAGGCTTTTCCGAGAGATTTGGTAAAATACCAACTGGCACTAAAAAGCGACAATACCGTCACCAACCTATTTAGCAAGACTTAAACCAGGATAAGGAAAGAGGAAAAATCGAACGTGATATATAAGATATGCTGCGATGGGGACAAGTCCAATATATGCCCAATGGCATATATACAATGACAAATATCTGGGTTTCTTTTCCACAATAACCTTATGTAAAAACATTAATGATCTGGTATTTGATCTGGTTCCCCATACCCTTGAACTCTGAGTATTGTTGGTGAAGAGTACAAATGAGGATTCAGGTAAATCCCAATAATGGGGTTGTAAAACTAACTAGAACACCAAGTAGAACAGCAAATGAATTTATTTCATTAAATACATAGATGACCACTTACATACATGTGGGTGGGTAATTGAATGAAAGGTAATGCTATATATTAGGATTTAAAGCATTTTCAAAAGAATTCATGGAGATGTAATGATTTTTCGAAGGAATGAATTCGAAATTGCTTAAAATAACTTAAGGTCCACCTAGAATATGACGCAAAAATGATATATGGATATATGATATATGGAGATATGGAACATCTGAACGTAAAGAACGAAAAGACACCCAACATCAGGAATTCAAATCAAAAACAACAAAATTGTGGACACCCATTTTAATCAAAACGATAAGAAACAAGTTATTGGGTAAAACTGCTAACGCTCCAAGGATATATGAACTACCAAAAATCCATAAAACAGGCACCCCACTTAGGCCGATATGTTTCTCCATAAACTCCCCTACATACGGATTATCCAAATACATTACAGAGATATTAAACAATGTTACGAAGGACTCAATATACAACATAAAGGACGGAATAGAATTCAAAACGAGAATCAACGACCAAGAAATTGAAGACAAGGAATTACTAGTCTCGTTCGATGTTGTATTCTTGTTCCCCAGTCTTCCTGTCAATCTGGCAATAATCGACAATAAAGGAGAAATGGACAATTATTCAAGAATATACAAAAGTTCCAATGGATTTACTTATAGAGATGGTAAACTTATGTACAAAGGATTCCAGATACTTTATGTATGACGACAGGTTTTATGAACAGAAAAATTGCATGCCAATGGGGTCTCCATTATCGCCGATTGTAGCAGACATAATCATGGAGAAACTACTAGACAATTGTGTTGAAAAACTGACGAGCAAACCGCGATTTTTGACCAAATATGTAGATGACATATTTTGCATAATCGACAAGAATGAAGTAGCAAACACACTTCGAATATTGAATTCATTCAATAAACAGATCCAATTTACAATTGAATGCGAAACAAATGACATGCTATCCTACCTTGACACAATAGTCCATAGGCAATAGATTGAAGCTCGATTGGTACCAAAAAGGAAACAGCATCGGGAAGACTCATTAAATTCTATTCAAAGCATCCAAGGAGGATAAAAATCAACACTGCTAAAAATTTTATCGATAGGGTGTTCAGAATAAGCGACAAATCCTTCCACATCGAAAATGAGAAGAGAATTCGAAACATACTAGAGCAAAATGATTTCGCAAGAAAAACGGGGAACTAATAAAACACGTGAAGAATAAAAAGGAGAAGGATACGAAGGAACTTGCACCAAAAATTTATAAAAGGACAACATTATTTCAGGCTTTTCCGAGAGATTTGGTAAAATACCAACTGGCACTAAAAAGCGACAATACCGTCACCAACCTATTTAGCAAGACTTAAACCAGGATAAGGAAAGAGGAAAAATCGAACGTGATATATAAGATATGCTGCGATGGGGACAAGTCCAATATATGCCCAATGGCATATATACAATGACAAATATCTGGGTTTCTTTTCCACAATAACCTTATGTAAAAACATTAATGATCTGGTATTTAGAAGATTGTTAAAACTAAGTCCAAATAGAGAATCTACATATTGCGAAACATGTTGACTGCTATTTAAATCATACACATAACGGACTATGCTGTTTAAAGCCACATTCAATTTTCGGAGGCTTGAAGAATCACAATTCGAAAAAAACTTCACAACCATATATCAAACCTAGAACTAGGATTGTTTTCACCAGAATAATTCGGATATTTATGGGTGATCCATAAAGCACGACGCTTTGCATAATGCAATGTTAGCAGCTCAAAAAGTCGTCTAATTGTCCACAAAGCTGCTTTGAAAAATCTGCACGTCATCAGCATACATCATAATCTGACCGTGTGCTTGTTGACGAGGCAAGTGGACTTATAATTGAGCCTAGAGGAACCCCCTTAGATGCGAGCACGGGGTTAGATAATATATTCCCTGCGCATACAGACTGCCGTCTATCGCTCAGATACGACATAATCAGACTTGTTGCCGTTGATGGGAAGTTAAAAAAAATCCATAGTTTCATGCACAAATTCAGGTGATCAACCGTGTCGAAAGCTTTCGAGTGATCCAAAAGAATCAGAAAGCCAACTTTGTTCTCATAAATGTCATTTCTGATCGATTCAGCCACTTCAACCAATGCAGTAATGTAACTATGATCAGAACGGAAGCCGACTGTCTTTCCGACAACAGGGACTCTTGGCCAAGATATACCGACATCTGTCCATGAAGGATTTTCTCCAAAACCTTAGAGAGATAGCATAGAATTGATATCGGCTGATAATCAACGTTGGATTTGGAAATGCGGATAATCTTTGCAAGCTTCCAAATAATTGGATACACACTGGACCTCAAAATTGTATTAAACAGGTACGTAAAGTACGGTAGGAGATATGGAAGTAACATTCGTACAATCTCGGATCGGCCGATAATCAATGTTGGATTTGGGAATGGGGATAATCTTTGCATGCTTCCAAATAATTGGATACACACTGGAGCTCAAAATTGTATTAAACAGGTACGTAAAGTACGGAGATATGGAAGTAACATTCGTACAAATCTCGGAACAACTCCGTCCAAAACCAATTGCATTTGACTTAACACGGACAAAACTCTCACAAACTTCCTCATGGCTGAAACATCTAAACTCAACAGGACTGTGGGTATCAAAAACGAAAAATGACCCATCATCATCACTGTAAAATTGCGTATCCGTTTGTATATCGGGTATGCTTACGAAGATCCTGTTGAGTTCATCTAGAGCCCCATGATATCGAGTGTTTGACTTGGGTTTACCCACTCCGATGTCATGTATCACCTTCTACTTACTCTTGGAGCCTACTGCGCAGTCAAATCTTGAAGAATAATACTCCATTTTAGCTGCATTAATAAAACTGTTAACTTTCCTCCTGGCTTCACGGAATTCTTCTTTCAGCTCTGGAGATTTGAAACGCTTCCTTCTACTGTAAGCCAAGTCCATGTCCCCGATAAGCGCCTTGATTCTTGAATTGAACCATGGCTTTATGTTGGCCGAGGCCCTTTTAATCCTTATTGGTTCCAGTTATTATGTTGCATCAAAGAGATGTAAAATGTTATCCGTCATGAAAGCCGTCTGCTGATCGACAGTTAAAAGTGTAAATATGTCATTCCAGTTCACCTGGTAGACCATACCAACTAAATGTTCATAATTGAAATTTCCATAGTCACTATAAGATATGTCCTCCTCTTCCTCCCGCAAAGCAAAATCGTAGGCGAGATAAATCAGATCATGCTTAGAGAAACATGGAACAGAAATCTGATCATACAATGATATCTTCAAAGAATTATTGACAAAGCACAAATCTAAGAGTGTATTGATGGTTGACGTGAAATGTATGGGGTTTGTAAGATTGGTGACGAATAGGCCAAATGTCAACATAGCATCAGTCAGAGTTGAGTTTATAAGTATGTTTGAGTTAAAGTCCCCAGTGATAATAACATTAGTATAACCCAGTGTTACGTACTCGTGTACAACCTGAAGCCCATGTAAGTCAATCGTGTCATTCGGAAGGTAGATACAACCAACTATAACTTTCTCACTATAGTTTAACAAACACGTTTTCCATCTGGTCCCCGAATTAAGACTTTAAACGAATTCCAGCTTTCAGGTTTCTTCTGACATAAATGGCAACACCACCTCCGCGACTTCCCACTGTCAGATCTGAACACAGTATATCCATTTAAGTTGACAAGACTGTCAGCTTTGGAAGGACTAAGCCACTTTTCCTTAAAAACGATTGAAGTTTGGTTGGGCGAAACTTAATCAAAGATTTTTGTACTTGTATTTTGGGAGCATAGTTTTGAGATTGGACCAGAAGAGCAGAAGATCCAGGTGGTTGGAAATCTATTCTAAGTTCTGCAAACAAATGTTCTGCCATAGCCAATTAAAGTAAATCAAAGTTTTGGGTTATATGCTGTTTTAATTGAACATTAATGTTATCAATCTTAGATTGTCTTTTCACTTCTTCACTTAAAATTGTTCTACATCAAAATCATCGATAGATGTAGTGCAGATAACAAATAAAATGTTAATTTATAGGAAGGTTTTCTCGAACTGGAAATGTTAATGTATCAACATTTGTAAAGCCTCTTTAGCTCAGTGGCAGAGCACTGGTCTTGTAAACCAGGGGTCGTGAGTTCAATCCTCACAGGAGGCAGACAGAAAGCAATAACCAAATTATTTTAAAACTTATTTTAAATTAAAAAATTATGTCAATAATATTGTTATGAAATCTTATATAAAGTAATTCTGGGATGTAGAATTGTTGAAAATCAAAGCAACTCACCTGAATTCGCCAACCATTTTTTCGGAAATTGAAAATCCATCATCATTACCACGAAAACCTCACAAAGTTCATGTGGGTAATCTTTTATTTGTGGAAATGTTTGTTTATTGTCTGTAAAGAATGAAAAGAAAATTATTTTGTAGTAATTCATTATCTCTGACTATCTATAGAAGCTTTGTTGTACATCTTTCAACATCTACTGATAACTTGGAAAACCCAGTTCAAATTTCTCTTTTTTTGTTAAACATCTCACAGTTGACACATTGACTCATAGCTGTTTCATACTCAAAGTTTTGAAGGCCTCTTTAGCTCAGTGGCAGAGCACTGGTCTTGTAAACCAGGGGTCGTGAGTTCAATCCTCACAGGAGGCAGATAGAAAGTTGAATTTTTTAGAAAAAAATTTTTGAACTGAAGTTTCTTTGCATTAAGGGAAGTAAAATATGAAGGACAATTGAACTAGAAATATAATTTTTATCCCCATAATTAAAGGGATAAGGAAAGAACTATAGAGCTTAATATTATACTACGAGTTTTAACAACTAAATCGATAATGGATGCGAGAGTGAAAAGAAGATTGGATCAGGTCATGTCATTGCGGGGTAATTTAGGTGAAGATAAGAAACATAGGATGGATACCTAAGACGACACTCAAGGTTAAATGCGAAACACTGTTGCCAGGGGCACTATGGTTGTGGCACGAATGTATTTAAGCTAATTTATGTAATATTGGGCTTCTAAAATGAGGATCCAGGGACTGAGTTCTGCTTCCGGCTGATTGATCATAACAAGGTTCTGCAGTCAAAAATCTGTCAATTTTAAAAAGATATAAACATTTAATAAGAAGGCCAGACCTAGCGGATGCAAAATAGGGAATGATATCAGGCCTCGATATGGCAACCTTTTCCTACTGGGTAGGTTTGTAGACCGTTTTGGAGTATAATAAGCAGATTGATGCTTTCTTTGGGCGTGGCACAATCCGCATTATGTAAATGCTGGTCAATAGCGGAATTCAGAAGGAGCTGATGACCAAGCTGTCTGAGAGACAAATTCCTTTTTACAATTCTACCGGGAGGTATATCTTAATCTCGAATAGTGCTCAATGTTCCATATCTGGACTTTTGGAATATGAGCTACGACTGGAAAAATGTTGGTCGACTAGGTATATGACACACAGTCGGATAGAATGGAAAAAAACTAGTAAAAAATATGCCATTTGAGAATGGATGAAGATAACTCTTTGAAATTTGAAATGGTCAAAGCTGAGGTGTTATCGAGGCCATGGTCAAAGTTTCCTAGGTTGTCCGGGCACCTCTTAACAGGGCTCTAAAGTTGGTCATCTCGGCATTTCGAATAATTGGTCGGGCCGCCAAATCCGTTTTTAACATTTCATATTCTCACAACCAGTTGAAATATTGTATACCTCAAACCGACTTTTTGAAGGGAAAATTTTTTGAAAATCGTTCCACAAATAAAGTTTTAGGAGCCCAAAAATGATCCGCAATGCCGAGGTGATAAGCTTTAGCGCCCAGATGGCAAACGCCCGGACCACCGAGGGCCTTCAAACATTGCGTATAATCTCAATATTACCTACTCTCTTACCATATCAAATGGCATATTTGTTATACCCACCACCATAGAATGGGGGTATACTATTCTAGTCATTCCGTTCGGAACACCTCGAAATATTAATCTAGGGCCCCATAAAGTATATGAATATTCTTGATCGTCTCGACATTCTGAGACCAACTAGCCATGTCCGTCCATCCGTTTGTCGAAATAACGAATGGGGTCGAACGTGTAGAGCTAGCCGCTTGAAATTTTGCACAAATACCTAATACTGATGTAGGTCATTGGAGACTGCAAATGGGCCATATCGGTTCAGATTTGGATATAGCTCCCATATAAACCGATCATCCGATTTGATTTCTTGAGCACCTAGAAGCCGCAGTTTTTGTCCGATTTGGCTGAAATTTTGCACATAGTTTGATTATATGACTTCCAACAACTGTGCCAAGTACGGTCTAAATCGATCAAGAATCTGATATAGCTCCAATACAAACCGATCTACCGATTTGGCTGAAATTTTACATGCGGTATTCTGTTGCGACTTCCAACAACTGTGTCAATTACGGTTCATAAACTGATATAGCTTCCATATAAGCCGATCTCCCGATTTGACTTCTTGAGCCCTTACAAGCTGCAATTTTTGTTCGATTTGGCTGAAATTTTGCAAGTAGTGTTCTGCTTTGATTTTCAACAACTGTGCCAAGTACTGTCTAAATCGGTCTATAATCTGACATAGCCCCCATATAAACCGATCTCCCGATTTGACTTCTTGAGCCCTTACAAGCCGCAATTTTTGTGCGATTTGACTGAAATATTGCATGTGGTGTTCCGTTATAACTTCCAATAACTGTATTGAGCTCGGTCCAAATCGGTCTTTAACCTGATATAGCTCCCATATAATCCGATCTCTTGATTTGAGTTTTTGAACCCGTGGAAGCCTCAATTTTTGTCCGATTTGGCTGAAATTTTGCATGTAGTGTTTTTTTATGACTTCCAACAACTGTGCCGAGTACGGTCCAAATTGGTCTATAACCTGGTATAGCTCCCATATAAACCGATCTCCCGATTTGACTTCCAAAGCATTTGCAAGTCGCAATTTGTGTCCAATTTGGCTGGAAATTTTGCATGTAGTGTTTTACTATGACTCCCAACAACTGTGTTGTGTACGGTTCAAATCGCTCGATAACCTGGTGTTGCTCCCATATAAACCGATCGTCCGATTTGACTTCTTGCGGCCCCTACAAGTCGCAATATTTGTCCGATTTGGCAAAAATTTCGCACGTGGTGTTCTGTTATGACTTTCAACAACTGTGTTGTGTACGGTTCAAATCGCTCGATAACCTGGTGTTGCTCCCATATAAACCGATCGTCCGATTTGACTTCTTGAGCCTTTGCAAGCCGCAATTTTTGTCCAATTTTTGCATATAGTGTTTTGTTGTGATTTTCAATAAGTGTGCCAAGTACAGTTTTAATCAGTCTATAACCTGATATAGCTCCCACATAAATCGATCTCCCGATTTGACTTCTTGACCTCCCTGGAAGCCGCAATTTGGCTGAAATTTTGCACATAGTGTTCTCTAATGACTTTCAACAACTGTGTTGTGTACGGTCCAAATCGGTCGATAACCTGGTATAGTTCCCATATAAACCGATCTCCCGATTTGACTTCTCGAGTCCAATTGTTGTCGGATTTGGCTGAAATCTTGCATGTGATGTTCTGTTATGACTTTCAACATATGTTCCAAGTACGGTCCAAGTCGGTCTATAACTTGATATAGCTCCCATATAAACCGGTCTCTCTATTATCTTTGTTCGGTTCCTTGATGCTTTAATTTTTGCCGGTTTGACAGAAGTTTGGTATGTAGAATAAAATTATGCCCTTCAAGTAAATTTAGTTTGTATAAACATTTAGCAGACTCCATGGTGGTGGGTTCCCAAGATTCGGCCCGGCCGAAGTTAGCACGCTTTACTTGTTTTTATATATCCAATGGACGATTTATCCTTTCCCAGCCAACTGACTCCATTTGGTGAATGAAACAAGTTTCCCATTTCTTAAACATATGGGTTGATTGCTTATAAAAGTTGTTTGTTTTCCTGTTTGAAAGACAGTTTCGCCCCCATAATAGCTCTTTTCTTAACAGCAAAAACTCTGTGTTCCAAAGATCAAACTTCTGTTAATTACCATTCCCCAAAATGGTTACTTCAACCCTTTTGCCCTTTCATCGCCCTCAAAAAGGTTGATCTCAAACATTTATCAAGAAAATTGCTCACCAATTATGATTATCATTTCACGTCAACACATGCTGGTTTAAAGGTTTAAAGGGTTTCCTTTGAAGGAGTAGTTCAAATGATAACGGAAATTCTTTGTGGAAAGTGTAAACAAAACTATTTTCTAGCCATTTCAATCACCTTGAAGTGAGATCATAGAGTTCACAAAGAAAATTATCCGCTAATGATAATTCTTCCTGCTCAAAAAAAGGGTAGAATAATCAAAAATATGTCAGTGTATAAACTTCCTCATCTAACATATGGCGAATCATGTGAGTCTGGGTTGGGAGTTTTTCCAAAAATATGCCTCAACGTCTGACACTGAACGATAAACTGGATTCCTAATCGATGAAATGAATGTGGGCCTTTTTTTGTTATGGGTGGACAATTAAAAAACAATAAAAAGGTCTATATTTTATGGTATATTAAACACTCAGGGAAAGGAGTGCTGAATAAATGACAGTAGTAGTGGTGGTGGTGGTCAGCAAATAACCCTTCTCCCACCACCATACTCACACGAGGACATACTCTTCTTGTCTATCATATAACCCCTGGGTAAACATGCATGTTTACCCTTTATCTAAACCCATTTGACCCCGCACAACACCATTTGTCTCAAGTGTGTATTTTTTATTGTTGTTGGTAAATGTGGCAAAATGCTTGGAGAGTGAAGTGTGTATGTGTGTATGTGTCTCTATGTTGTATTCTCATTTAAATTGATTATAAACAAATTATGGTAGCCTAAGAGGTCGGTCCTTCAACCCAGCAAACACAGCGATTATTTGTTTTCTGTCATGCGGACAAGCACTATGTCCACAAAGGGTTTTTGCTTTCATTAAAGCCTCCCATTCACCATTGCTTGTTCAACTGGCGCCATGTGAAATATGAACTTTTTTTTCGTTCCCTAGATGTTTGTTCCTTTGCAAAGGGTTGTTCTTTTTGTGTTTCATGATATTCGAAAAGGGTCTGTTGGCCGTGTGGCACGCAAACACTTCATAAACATTTTTATTGATGGCCAATTAAAGGGTTAGAAATGGTTGAATTGAGTTTCACAGCAAATAATGGAAATGTCATTAATTTGTCAGAAAATTATATTTGAAAAACAGCATGAAATGTAGGCATGTTGTTGATTTGAAGGATGGGATTGCTGAAGGTAGAAAAGGATTGGAGATATGAAATGGGGAAAACTGCAAGGATAGCAGTAATGGCTTCGTGTAAGTCTTACTTTTTACATTGAGAACAAAGTTGGGCCGGGTATAAGACATAGTCACTTTGGTCTTAGAATTTTAAATGGTTTTAAATGTTGATGAAGGTGCATGAAGTATCAGAAATCGCGATCTACCATGCCAGTCAAAGTGTTTGGAAAACAGCAAACACTTGCCTAACTTTTATAAGTTCTTTGGAATTCTCTGAATATTGATTGAAAAATCATGAAAAGATTTTAAAGATCAATATTAACAAGTAAAAACGCGCTAAGTTCGGCTGGCCCGAATCTTGGGAACCCACCACCATAGATTCTGCTTAAATATGGTATCTATATATGGTTATACACCGATTTGGACTGTTGTTGAGTGTCATAACCGAACACCATGTTCAAAATTTCCGTCAAATCGGATAAAATTTGAGGCTCCCGGGGCTCAAGAAGTCAAATCGGGATATCGGTTTATATGGAAACTATATCAGGTTCTTGACCTATTTGAACCGTACTTGGCACAGTTTTTGGAAGTCATAACAAAAGACTTTGTGCAAAATTTCAGACAAATCGGATGAAAATTGAGGCTTTCAGGGGCTCAAGAAATCAAATCGGGAGATCGGTTTATACGGGAGTTCTATCAGGTTCTTGACCGATTTGGACCGTACTTGGCACAGTTGTTGAGTGTCATGAAAGAACACCATGTTCAAATTTTCAGCCAAATCGGATGAAAATTGAGGCTTTCAGGGGCTCAAGGACTCAAATCGGGATGTCGGTTTATATGGGAGCTATATCAGGTTCTTGACCGATTTGGACCGTACTTATCACAGCTGTTGGAAGTCATAACGGAACACTATGTGCAAAATTTCAGTCAAATCGGAAGAAAATTTTGGCCTCCAAAGGCTCAAGAAGTCAAAGCGCTAGATCGGTTGGTAGGGGAGCTATATCAGGTTCTTTACCGATTTGAATCGTACTTGGCACAGTTGTTGGAAGTCATAACAGAACTTTACGTGCAAAATTCCAGACAAATCGGATGAAAATTGAGGCTACCAGGGGTTCAAGAAACCCAATCGGGAGATCGGTTTGTACGGGAGCTATATCAGGTTCGTGACCGATTTGAACTGTACTTGGCACAGTTGTTGGAAGTCATAACAGAACTTTACGTGCAAAATTTCAGACAAATCGGATGAAAATTGAGGCTACCAGGGGTTCAAGAAACCCAATCGGGAGATCGGTTTATACGGGAGCTATATCAGGTTCGTGACCGATTTGAACTGTACTTGGCACAGTTCTTGGAAGTCGTAACAGAACACTACTTGCAAAATTTCAGCCAAATCGAATAAAAATTGCAGCTTGTATGGGCTCAAGAAGTCAAATCGGGAGATCGGTTTATATGGGAGCTATATGAGGTTCTTGGCCGATTTGGACCGTACTTGGCACAGTTGTTGGAAGTCATATAATCAAACTATGTGCAGAATTTCAGCCAAATCGGAAAACAAGTGCGGCCTCCAGGAGCTTCAGAAGTCAAATCGGGAGATCGGTTAATATGGGTGCTATATCAGGTTCTTGACCGATTTGGACCATACTTGGCACAGTTGTTGGAAGTCATATAATCACACGTTGTGCAAAATTTCAGCCAAATTGGGGATTCCAATGGCTCCAGAAGTCAAATTGGGAGATTGGTTAATATGGCGGCAATATCCAAATCTGAACCGATGTGGCCTATTTGCAATCCCCAATGACCTGCATCAATATTAAGTATCAGTGCAAAATTTCAAGCGGGTAGCTTTACGCGTTTGAACGCTATCGTGTTTTTTTAACAGACGGACGGTCGGACATGGCTAGATTGACTCAGAATGTCGAGACAATCAAGAATATATATACGCTTTATGGGGTCTTAGACGGATACTTTGAGGTGTTAAAAGCGGAATGACTAGATTAGCATACCCCCATCCTGGTGGTGGGTATAAAAAGAGCAGACCAACAGCCTTAAAAAATGATTTTAACAAAAATATTAAAATTTTTTTCTTTTTTTTCTCTTTATTTTTTTTCAAACACAATTTCTCTGATTTTTTTGCCAGATTGTTTTCTCCAACATACCTCCTCAAAAAGCACGAAATAAAAATTTAATTTATTAAATTGAACCAACCAATTTTTTATTAAAAGCCATTCGAATCATAAAACAATGCAAGCCATAACATGCTTCACAAGAAGTTAAAATGGACCATAAAAAATGGTGGCAAATTTATGCCACTGTTGAAATAAAAGGGGACACACAACAAGCACACGCAACCACTTTAGAGAGTTGAGGCACACTCCCTTTACACATCCCAACCCAACGCCCCACAACCACATTGCAAATAAACACATATGCTAATATGGCCAAGCAAGGATGGCTGACTGGGCTAATCTTTGCATATGAGCATGTCTGCAGACATACATCTAAGCACAACCCCAGTCAAATAACAGATATGGTAGTATAGACGAACTCGATATGCCCCACACAACTGGTGGCGCAAACAACATCATTATGATGAAGAGAAGAAAGACACAGTGGGGGAAAAGGCAATTATTCGGAAAACAAAATTAAAAAAAACCCATGATATTTTTTCTAAAAACCATATTTTTATGAAAGTTTAAACAAATAAAATTTTTTGGTTGTGTTTGAATGAGATGGGACCTCGATATTCACCGATGGCTCCTAGATGGAGTCAGGGGCTGGAGTGGGGGTCTACTCCGACGCACTCAATATCGGTATGTCTCTGAAACTGCCGCACGAGTGTACGGTCTTTCAGGTAGCGGTTTGTGTCCTTATAATAGCCGCAGAGAAATTTTGGTAAATGATTTACCGCCCTCAAAACTCAGGATTTATGCGGACAGTATGGTGGCGCTTAAGGGTTTGGGCTAGAGGACGGTGAGCTTGAAAAATATTAAGAAACTTTTCTAAATTTCAAGAAACTTTTCTAAATTTCAAGAAATTTTTCTAAATTTCAAGAAATTTTTCTAAATTTCAAGCAATCTTTCTAAATTTCAAGAATTTTTTCTGAATTTCAAGAAATTTCTCTAAATTTCAAGAAATTTTTTTTTAATTTCAAGAAATTTTTCTAAATTTCAAGAAGTTTTTCTAAATTTCAAGAATTTTTTTTTAAATTTCAAGAAATTTTTCTAAATTTCAAGAATTTTTTCTAAATTTCAAGAAATTTTTCTAAATTTCAAGATATTCCATATTCCCAATTTAAAGAAATTTCTTTAAAATTCAAGTTTTTTTCATCCCACTGTGCCCTGTTCACATCTTACACTTGAATTTTGCTTTATTCATACACATGAATTTCAAAAAATTTTCCTAAATTTCAAGAAATTTTCCTAAATTTCAAGAAATTGTTCTAAATTTCAAGAAATTTTTCTAAATTTCAAGAAATTTTTCTAAATTTCAAGAAATTTTTCTAAATTTCAAGAAATGTTTCTACATTTCAAGAATTTATTTTTTAAATTTCAAGAAATTTTTCTAAAATTTAAGGAATTTGTCTAAATTTCATGAAATTTTTCTAAATTTCAAGAGATTCCATATTCCCAATTTAAAGAAATTTCTCTAAAATTCAAGCTTTTTTTTATCCCACTGTGCTCTGTTCACATCTTACACTTGAACTTTGCTTTATTCATACACATGAATTTCAAGAAATTTTTCTAAATTTCAAGATATATTTCTAAATTTCAAGAAATTTTTCTAAATTTCAAGAAATTTTTCTAAATTTCAAGAAATTTTTCTAAATTTCAAGAAATGTTTCTAAATTTCAAGAAATATTTCTACATTTCAAGATTTTTTTTTTAATTTCAAGAAATTTTACTAAAATTTAAGGAATTTGTCTAAATTTCATGAAATTTTTCTAAATTTCAATTTATTCCATATTCCCAATTTAAAGAAATTTATCTAAAATTCAAGTTTATTTTTTTTTATCCCACTGTGCCCTGTTCACATCTTACACTTGAACTTTGCTTTATTCATACACATGAATGAGTACATAAAAGGGGTGGTCCTATGGTTCCATATGTAATCATCTGCACATATTAAAAAAAACCCTAAGAGATGTGAGATGTGGTTGCTTATGTGTGTTTGTGCGATATTCTACATCTGAGACGACTCCGTGGCATGCGTGTCTGCTGCCATTACTTATTTCACCAACTCATTCATATGTTAAAAAGATTCCCCCTTTTTCGTTGGCCTTCTTTTTTTGCGTTGCGTTGTGTTTTTTAGGGGTTTTGATTATGTCTCGTGCATAAATAAAAAACAGCCTCCAGTTGAATGTTTCTTCCTTTTTTTTCGATGTTTTGCGCCATCATGGCATCTTACAGAAAAAGGGAAATTTCATTTTTTACTCGGTGATGTCTTACACACATCACACACACGACACACTCAAACTCTATGTAATACTACGAAGGATGAGAAATATATGAGGGTGGAGTAATAGGTTGGGGACGTTTTGTATTGTATATCGCTAAATCAGAGCAACCAAATCTGATTAAATTTATAACGGCCTTAAAAGAAGTTTCAACTGAGAACTAGGAACCTTTTTGGATGTGTTCCGTCATCCAAACTTGGAATTTTCCATCCTCTGGACTATGACCTTGGAATTGTATCTTAGTGTTATATACTGTGTATATCGCAAATCACGATTAATCGATTATTATTATCTGTTATCGCATGATTTCGATAACTATCCAAGTCAATTTTGCACTAAAATTCTATTCAGAACATTTGACTTGCAATGGATAGAAAGGACTAAAATAAATCGCAGCAATTATTGTCGTCTTAATTAGACTGGGGTTTCAAAATGGAAGTTTGGCATGCTCTCATTCATTTTTTTAGCTTTCCCAAGATAAATTTAACAGAGAATGGGCAATATCTTATCAATTGAAAAATAGATGTTACTGATATCATGAGCGTTTAATTTCTATACTTGAAAAAGTTAAAATGTGTAGAAACAAATATTTAAAAATATTCTTTCCATAGAAATTCATGGCCTCTTTAGCTCAGTGGTAGAGCACTGGTCTCGTAAACCAGGGGTCGTGAGTTCAAACCTCACAGGAGGCATTTTTGTACCCGCCACCATAAGATGGTTTTAATCTTTCACACAGTACGCTCGAGAGTATCTTGTATGCGATGGGGAGGAGAATTATTCCTCTGTAGTTGGCGTATTTCGTCTTGTCTCCTTTTTTGTGCACGGGGGATAGTATACTGAAGTTCCAATCATCGGGTATGCGTTCTTCTAGCCAGATTGCGCAGATAAGCTGATGCATACGCCTTATCAGCGTGTCGCCTCCGGTCTTAAATAGTTCAGCGAGTAACCCGTTCGCTCCTGCTGCCTTGTTGTTCTTTAGTTGGGCCACTGCTACTTGGACCTCGTTCTGACTAGGAGGAAAACATTCTATACCATCATCATTGATTGGTTCTGCGGTATCCTCTTCGCCGCCAACGTCGGACACTAGCAGTTGGGTAAAATGTTTTTTCCATATCCTCAGCATGCTATCTGTGTCAGTTACCAGATTTCCTTCATTGTCTCTGCAGGAGGATGTGCCTGTACCAAAGCCATCGGTTTGATGTTTAATTCTTTGGTAGAATTTCCGGACTTCATTCTGACTCCTATAAATCTCAATTCGCGGAATAGACGTTTCTCCTCTCTCCTCTTCTCACGATACCTCTCCTTAATCTGGCGCGTTGCTACTGATTGCAGGGTTGCTTTATATGCCACATTCTTGGCTTCAGTAGCATCTCGACACTCTTGGTCGTACCATGGGTATCTTGGAGGAGGCTTCCGGTACCCAAGTACGGATTGCGCAGCATTGGAGTGGGCAATGGTTTGCCATTGCGCCATTATATCATCGGAACAAGGAATGCTTTCATCAAGCAGTTGGGTCAATCGAGTGGAGTGTGCCATTGTCATCTGTTGTGTTTACAGCTTTTCAATGTCCAGCTTCCATGCAGTGTCAGATCGTACTTTCCTCGCCATGTTCAAACGGGTGCAAACCTTTGCTGCAGCAAGTTAATGATCCGAATCTATATTCGCTCCACGCATCGATCGTACACGCTGGGTGAATGCCTTCCATCTACCACAAAAGGATAGGATAGGATGACACCAATGTGGTTTTGGGAATATTTTTGTGTTGCAATCTGGTGCTACTAACTACCATGTTTTTATCATTTTATATATCAGCCTCAACCTATTACTGGACGTTATCTCGTGGGGGCTAAACTTTCCGACTGTTGGACCAAATATGTCTTCCATCCCTATCTTAGCATTAAAATCTCCCAGAACGATTTTAATATCATGGGCAGGACAGCGGTCGTATTCTCTCTCTAGGCGCTCGTAGAAAATATCCTTGGTCTGCTCGACCTTGCTTTTCGTCGGGGCATGGGCACAAATAAGACTCGTCATTCTGAGTCAATCTAACCATGTCCGTCCGTCCGTCTGTCGAAATCACGATAGCTGCCGAACGCCTAAAGTTAGCAGCTTGAAATTTTGCACTGCTACTTCTTATTGATGTAGGTCATTGAGGACTGCAAATGGGTCACATCGGCCCAGATTTGGATAAAGCTCCCATATAAGCCGATCTTCTTGAGCCCCTGGAAACCGCAATTTTTGAAATTTTGCATTTAGTGTTCGGTTATGACTTCCACAACTTTGCCAAGTACGGTTCAAATCGGTCTTTAACCTGATATAGCTCCCATATAAACCGATTTCCCTATATGATTTCTTGAGCCCTTTCAAGCCGCAATTTTGCATTTAGTGTTCTGTTATGACTCCCAACAACTGTGCCAAGTACGGCTCAAATCGGTCAAAACCCTGATATAGGCCCCATATAAACCGATCTCCCGATACGACTTCTTGAGCCCTTTCATGCCGCAATTTTTGTCCGATTTGGCTAAATATGGCTGTTATGACTTCCAACAAATGTGCCAAATACGGCCCAAATCGGTCAAGAAGCTGATATAGCTTCCATATAAATCGATCTCCCGATTTGACTTCTTGAGCCCCTGGAAGGCGCAATTTTTTGCAATTTTGCACATAGTGTTGTCCAATGATTTTCATTAACTGTGCCAAGTACGGTTCAAATCGGTCTATAACCTGATATAGCTCCCATATAAACCGATCTCCTGATTTGACTTCTTGAGCCCCTGGAAGCCGCAATTTTTGTCCGATTTGGCATATTCTGTTCTATTATGACTTTCAACAACTGTGTCGCGTAAAGCCCAAATCAGGCTCTCATATTTTAGCAGAATCCATGGAGGCGCAGAGGTTAGCATGTCCGCCTATGACTCTGAACGTCTGGGTTCGAATCCTGGAGGGACCATTCGAAAAAAAATTTTAGTGGTGGTTTTTCCCTCCTAATGCTGGCAACATTTGTGAGGTGCTATGCCATGTAAAAACTTCTTCCCAAAGAGGTGTCGCACAGGGGCATGCCGTTCGGACTCGGCATTAAAAAGGAGGCCCCTTATCATTGAGCTTGAACTTATATCGGACTGCACTCATTGATATGTGAGAAGTTTGCCCCTGTCCTCAGTGGAATGTTCATGGGCAACGTTTGTTTGTTTTTCCATGGTGGTGGATTCCCAAGATTCCGCCCGGCCGAACTTAGCACGCATTTACTTCTTTATACTCATCACCATAGTATGAGAGCCAACCATTACCTATGGCACGCTATGAGGCTGGAAACCTGGGTTCGAATCTTGAAAAAAAGTATTTGGCAGCAGTTCTTATCCTTGTTTAATGCTGGCGTCATTTGAGAGGCCTTCAGCCTTTTTAAACATCTCTAAGCAGAGGTGTTGCTCTGCAACACGCCGATTGGTCTCGGCAATACAAATGGTTAGGTTAGGTGGAAAAGAGGTTGCAGATATTAATCTGCCGCATGCCACTATGGACATACACCTAAGCCAGTAGTCGACTTGTTGTGCGCTCTAAAAACTATAGAGTAACCTCTAAAAAGAAAGTTTTAAGTTAGGAATTCCGCTCTACTTACAAAATCCTTAATTGTTTTCAATACCACTCCCCTAAGATGGTTCATGTCTGGTATTGTGTTCCCACCTTAGCAGCGGAGACGCGAAAGACGGGCAAAGGAAATGTTCCAACGTCTCATCATCCACGCATGCCCTACACATGCTATCACTTGCCGCACCGATTTTACATAAGTGAGCTCGTAGTCTTATGTGTCCCGTTGTGATACCAAGAGCTATACTGACCTCCTTCTTACTTCTTTTCAGTAATAGCATCGTCTTCTCACGATCTGGATCCCCCCATAGGATTTTCGCCATCCTACCGACTGTTTCGCTGTTCCACAGGTTTGCGTACTCATTGCACACGCCCTTAACTCGGACTGCGTCGACCCGAAAGGTTCGGGTTAATCTAGTTTATTGACGGCACTACTCTGGCCTTCAGCGCCAAATTGTCTGCCCTTTCATTCCTCCTTACTTCGCTATGGCCCGGCACCCAAACGATGCGGATTGTGCTAGTCTCAGAGAAGGCGTTAATCTCCATTTTACACTGCAAGACTGTTCGTGACCTTACCCTCCTGGTTGTTATTGCCCTTATGGCAATTTTGCTGCCGGTAAAGATGTTCACACTCGACGTCCGTGCGTTAGCACCACACCACTTCACGCATTCCGTGACCGCCCGCATCTCCGCCTGCAGGACCGTATTATTGTCAAGAAGTCTAAAACAGTGGGTTCTCAATATAGACCCCCCAGGCCCACTCTGTCCTCTAGTTTCGATCGATCCGTATAACATGATCTTCTAGATGCCAATACTAGGGTTCCGTCAATCCAAGAGTGTGCCGCTGTCAGCAGTACCTCGCACTTCATCTCAGGTATCCGTTCACAAACCTCTTCCCTTCCTTCCAGCTTTCCTATCGTTGCCTCGATTATACCGCGATGGTATGAGCTGCTCCCATCCTCAATCCATTCTCCCATCGCCTTAAGTCTCATAGCCGCAGTGGCTGCCTCACACTTAATCTGTATGTCAATGGTTGGGATATCTAGTATAGTCTCCAGTGCCCTAGTGGGCATGGTCGTCATCGCTCCGCCTATGCCAAGACAACATGTTCTCTGAACCAGTTGTATGGTCCTTATGTTGCACTTTTTCTACTGGACATAAGTAAGTATTGGTCTAATCACGCTTCTGTAGAGCCAGTGGACTATCCTAGGATTCTGGCCCCAGTTCAAGCCTATGGCCCATATACATACCAATGAGCTTCAAGATAATTTAATGTCCCAATCTTATGGTTCCCTCCCTCTTAACACCCACATGCGAGTATCTGCGTTTTCGCAACTTTGGATACACTCACATGATATGGGATGACGGTGTTGGTGGCGTCTTTACCCTTGTGTATCAATTTGATTTCCTATTCAGATGCGGATGTTGTTTCTTACCATTCGCCGTTCGTTCATAGGTTGGTTGCCTTTTTAGCTTGACGTTTCTGGGTTTGGGCCGGTTGTTTTGGGTTGTGCCAGTCCTTTTTTACATTGGCATTTTTTGACATTTTCATTCATCATCCACTTTTGCTGAGAGAGGGTGTAGGGAAAGGAGCAGCAGGACTGGGGGAGAAAAGTAAAATGCTAATGGCAATTTTAGGAATTCAGTTGATTGTTGGGGTTTGTTGTTTGTGTTTATCCATGCGTTTGGTGTCTTGAGAAAAAGGTTACAATGGGTTTTATTTTCTGCTGTGCTTCTTCCTTGGGGCATAGGCACGAGTTAAAATTTGTTGTACTTGGGTTGCCAGAGTGTGTGTGTGTGGGTGTTTGGGTATCTATGGGGTAACCAGTGAGTGCTCTTTGGCTTAAAGGAGGTTCGCATATTTTTTTGTTATTTATGTGATGATTTTTTTTTTTTTGGGGTAAAAAAGGATAGTTTTTCATTTCTCATTCCCTTGAATAGAGCTTAAAAGGAAGGAAGTAAAACTTAATATATACATGAGAAGCTTAGAATTTAAATCAAACATAAATCTTTCTAAAACACACTGTAGATACATAGCCATGTGCACATATATGCCAAAGAAAAACGGAGAGTAAATGAATTGAGAAACGAATTTAATATGAGTTAGATGCTATATAAGACTTCAAGATCTTGAGAGTTACTTTGGTGGAAATGACCATAGTGGCATAAAAGATAATAAATTTGCCCATGAACGTTCCAGGGGCAAACTCTCACATATCAATGAGTGCTGTCCGATTCAATTTTAAGATCAATGATAAGGGACCTCTGTTTTATAGTCGAGTCCGAATGGCTTGCCGCAGTGCGACACCTCTTTGGCGAGAAGTTTTTTACATGGCATAGTAACTCAAAAATGTCGCTAGCATAAGGAGGGGATAAACACCCGTAAAATTTTTTTCCTGATGTTATCGCCAGGTTTGGAACCCAGGTGGACATGCTAACCTTTGCGCCACAATGAAATGAAAGTTTTGATGAATTTTGTATACTCTTCGCCCGTAAACATTTTTTCCTGATGTTCTCGCCAGGTTTGGAACCCAGGTGGACATGCTAATCTTTACGCCACAATGGCCTACATGAAAGTTTTGATGAATTTTGTATACTCTTCGCCACAAAATTATTGATCTAGCAGTCTTTACGATAGACTCACTTAGAAAACATTACGTGAATGTGATAACACAGTAGCGACAGACCAAAGCCCTTGGTGGGAATCGAACCAAAGACTTTCGCAATGTTTATCCGAGCACGCTGGTAACTACCAGGATGTCTTAGGGTTATACTAACTTCCCATTTGGCTTAAATTTAGCATGTTGAGTTAAATTTTGTGGTTGGGTTTCAAAAATTGTACAGCTGCAATGTCAACCGATTGACGAAATACATAGCTGGAGGGCACAATTCTTATCCGAATAGGGATTAGGCGTATTCAGTTTTGTTATGATTTCCAAACTCCATGTCATGTATGGTCCAAATCGGCTTGTTACCCGTTGTAGCCTCTTTTTGAGTCAATCTACCAATTTGACCTTTTTAGCACTTGAAGAGGAGATAACAGTGGACTGGATGTGTCTACAGTGATCACTTTAAGGCTCAGAATACTCAGTTGCCTTGACTCAGACCTAGGGGTATTGCATTGGATTTGGGGGCTGGCTGGTATCTAGGGGTCTAGCCTATGATTTGGGGGATGGCTTGTGTCCTTTTCTTTAGTAGGAATTTTACCAGCTTCGGACATCAACAAGAGAGATGAGTCGATTAATGAGCTTAATTTGAATTTCGGCCTGCATATTTGATATATTGGTAATGTTCCGTCTTTCCAGAGGTGATAGACTTAACTTCGTCGAATCTCGATAGCAAAAAGCAGGACCAATTGTCATACGAATCCTGGATATGAATTTTAGGATAGTATCGATGTCCCTCTGACACAGCACAGTGTCGAGTCACTGTCCGTGGTTGAAGGCTTGACAATGGAGGGGACTATAGTCTGGGCGGTGAGTTCCTTTGAACCCTACAAGACAATGGGACCGGATGGCGCACTGCCTGCTATGCTGCAAAAAACCAGGACCGATTGTCATACGACTCCTTGATATGATTTTTAGGAGCTGCGATTTGCAGGACTATATACCGATTGGTGGGATGTTAGTGCGGGTTTTATCCTGAAAGCGGGAAAACCGAGTAATTATCAACCCAAGATTGTGACCAGAGGAACTACGCAAGGAGGGGTTTTATCTCCTTTATTGCCGCTTTTGGTAGTCAATGGGACTTTAAGGAATTTCCAAAGGGAGAACGACTACGCCGTCAGCATGGAAAGTGTCCGTTTCCTCTCTACAAATGCAGACCTAGTTCAAGGAGCTTTGAGGAAGCTGTTCGCATGGGTGATGGCCAAGGGGCTTGGCATAAACCCTTCAATGGTATGCGGCTACCAGAATTCTTATACTAAATGCCGGTTGGCTATCGAGGGGCAGTTGGGTGTGAGCGACTTCAGTTTGGGGGTGTTATTGGTCAAGATTGTGACCAGAGGAACTACCCAAGGAGGGGTTTTATCTCCCTTATTGCCGCTTTTGGTAGTCAATGGGACTTTAAGGAATTTCAAAAGGGAGAACGACTACGCCGTCAGCTTGGAGAGTGTCCGTTTCCTCTCCACAATTGCAGACCTAGTTCAAGGAACTTTGAGGAAGCTGTTCGCATGGGTGATGGCCAAGGGACTTGGCATAAACCCTTCACTGGTATGCGGCTATCAGAATTCTTACACTAAATGTCGGTTGGCTATCGAGGGGCAGTTGGGTGTGGGCGACTTCAGTTTGGGGGTGTTATTGGTCAGTGGGATTCTGAGGCCTTTTGAGAGGGAGAGGGTGAAGGTGAAGGTCGTTGCCTATGCAAACGACGTCGTCAGCATGGTGGATGGCTATTGTTTATCTACTATTACGTACCTCGTTCAGGGAGCTTTGACGAAGCTGTGCGGATGGACGGGATTGGCATAAATCCCAGAAAGTCTGAACTGATAATTTCCTCCAAGAGTAGGAAACTGGGTGTTTTAAGGGCACCTGTCCTGGATGGGGTGGAGCTACCGCTGTCTTCTGTGACCACGTACATCGGTGTGATAATTGACTAGAAACTAAGTTGGAGAAGAAACTTCGAAGAAAGGGTCATAAGGTGACTGAATGCACTCTACATTTGTGGTCCGATTTCTAAAATTTTGACATAAATCCTAATCATGAAAATCGGACCACAAATGCCTTCGAAAAATGCAAAATTTAGTAACAGGTCTCGGTCAAAATTGCAAAAAAAAAAAAACAAGAAATAAGTGTTAAATATCCCCGAAACGAGTGGAGGTATTGTAGATCACAAATCGACTCTTTCGTAGTGATTATTGAATTCTATCCAGCAAAAAAAAAAAACATATTTTCGAAATACCGAAACGACCAAATTTAAAGACG
This sequence comes from Stomoxys calcitrans, assembly GCF_963082655.1. Taxonomy (NCBI): domain Eukaryota; kingdom Metazoa; phylum Arthropoda; class Insecta; order Diptera; family Muscidae; genus Stomoxys; species Stomoxys calcitrans. The sequence continues at coordinate 15,793,665 of NC_081556.1, read as the reverse complement.
TCCGGACAACCTAGGGCCTTGGAAATTTTGTACGCGAGCTCGACAACGCCTCAGTCATTCCAAATTTCAATGAGATATCTCTACCCGATCTCACACGGCATATTTTTTACTGTTTTTTTCTTCTATTTTCTACAGAAAAGGTAACTCTAGGCTGGGGGCACTCCTCCCTTCCCGGGACCCTCTGTATACACGGGTAGGTTTAAATTGGATGGGGGCACCGAAGCAGGAGTATTCATTTAATTCCCTGGAATCCGGGGTTCCTCTAGGTTTCTGCAGTCTCTTTCGAGGGGAGGTCTATGCGATCCTGCAGGCACTTGAGACGATGTTGATGCGGGCGGCGCCCCTATCAGAATGTCACGATATATGTAGACAGTAAGGCGGCGATGAAGTCTCTGACCTTGGGCCATGTGAGGTTAAATCTGGTAAGAAGATGCAAAGAGCTTCTTTAAACCATTAGAAAGGCTGTCAGGCTCCGCTGGGTCTTAGGCCATCAAGATGTGGCGGTAAACGAAGCAACCGACGAGGTGATCAGGAATGGAATTGTCGCAGATCTTGCTATTGAATCTGTAAAGATTGTTGTTGTTGTTGTTGTAGCAGTGTTTTGTGTTCTATCGCCTCGTTAGTTCTGTTGAATATCCAGGTCCAGGAACTGTGCGACTAAGGTGGGATGCGTTCAGAGGAATGTGGGTCTGCGTCGAGTGGGCTGTACAGTTAAACAGGTTTCTTGTGATTCCAGGTCACAATCGAGAAACACAATCTGCACTTTTGCATCAATCCTTGCTCTGTAGTAGTTGAGGTGGCTGCATGCAAATGCAAATTTGCCTATGGCTATTCCATTAGGAAACTGAGACAAACTTCGCACATATCAATGATTGCTGCCCGATTAAAGTTTAAGCTCAATAATGAGGGCCCTCCGTTTTTATGGGTTGCCCAAAAAGTAATTGCGGATTTTTCATATAGTCGGCGTTGACAAATTTTTTCACAGCTTGTGACTCTGTAATTGCATTCTTTCTTCTGTCAGTTATCAGCTGTTACTTTTAGCTTGCTTTAGAAAGAAAGTGTAAAAAAAGTATATTTGATTAAAGTTCATTCTAAGTTTTATTAAAAATGCATTTACTTTCTTTTAAAAAATCCGCAATTACTTTTTGGGCAATATAACTGAGTCCGAACGGTGTGGTGCAGTGCGACACCTCTTGGGGAGAAGTTTTTACATGGCTGTCATACTATTTTTTCAAATGGCATAGTTCTTCACAAACGTCGCCAGCTGAAGGACCACTGAAAATTTCTTCTGATGTTCTTGCCAGTACTCGAACCCAGGCGTTTAGCGTCATTGGCGGACATGCTAACCTCTGCACTACGATGGATACATCTTTTGGATCGCAATTTAGCTAGAACTACTCTGGTTTGTCGGGGGAGGTCAATTTCTTCAGGTGCAATGCAGACAACATTCATACCGTGTCCGCATGAATGTTGTCTAGATCAGCTTGATATGCCGTTTGATCTTGAGGTTCTCTTTTTTTTAGAGCTGAACCTTTCACCCTAGATCATGTAGATCAACCTTAAAGCTTCTGGGCGGTGGCTACCTATTGACAAGATGATGATTTGGATGATCCCTGAAGGTGGTCCACGTGAAAACTGAGGAGACAACCTGTCGCAGTTCGAAGAGCGGCATTCTTACTTGCATATACTCCGAAAGCCTGGCAAGAGGCAAGGGTGGTGTTTATACCCAAGCACGCCAAGGCAAGTTATGCGACACTAAAGGCCTAGAGTCCTATAAGCCTTACTTCCTTTCTATCAAAACCTTGGAACGTATTGTAGACACCATGGCAAAGAGTAGGACATCCAGCGAACTGCTCAAATACAAACAGCATGCCTATGTCAAGGGAAGGTTGGTTTCGATATCTGACAAGGTCAATTACTAAGGTGCAATCTTGGACAGGAAAGTGAATTGGAAGCGTCACACTCAGCAGCGTACTGAGAAGGCTCACAGATCTTTGGCACTGTGTAGACGGGCCGTAGGCTCGAAATGGGGCCTGAATCCGAGGAGAGTCCACTGGCTCTACAGGAGCGTGATTAGACCAGTACTTACTTTCGCCTTAGTAACTTTGTGGACCGTTATGGAGAAAAAGTGCAACATAAGAACCATACAACAGGTGCAGAGAACATGTTGTCTTGGCATAGGCGAAGCGATGAGGACCATGCCCACTAGGGCACTAGAGACTATACTAGATATCTGACCCATTGACATACAAATTAAGTGTGAGGCAGCCACTGCGGCTATGAGAGGGCAGCCACTTGAGGGTGGGAGCAGCTCATACCATCGCGGTCGAGGCGAAGATAGGAAACCTGGAAGGAAGGGAAGTGGTTTCCGATGGACACCTCCTTAGATGAACCTTGAAGTCGAGTGCGAGGCACTGCTGCCATCGGCACACTCTTGGATTGACGGACCCCTAGTATTGCCATCTGGAAGATTATGTTATGTGGATCAAAGCTAGGGGACAGAGTGGGCCTGGGGGTCTACATTGAGACTGAGATCAATTTTAAACGGCTTGACCATAATTCGGCCCTGCAGGCGGAAAACCGGGCGATCACGGAATGCGTGAAGTGGTGTGGTGCTAACGCGAGGACGTCGAGTGTGAACATCTTTACCGACAGTAAAATCGTCATAAGGGCAATAACAACCAGGACGGTAAAGTCACGAACAGTCTTGCAGGGTAAGAAGGAGATTAACGCATTCTATGAGGATGGCAAAATCCGCATCGTTTCGTTGCCGGGCCATAATGGAGTAAGGGGAAATGAAAGGGCAGACTATTTAGCGCTGGAGTCCAGAGGACTGCCGTTTTTCCTAAAGATATCCTTGGACTTTTTTTAGGTTTAATCCTGTTGATTTTGAACATTTATGCAATGCAATGACACAACAATTCCATTCATTCCAACATCCATCCTTCGAAGACGAAAATGCCACCATAGCTCTTCACTATTTGTATAATTATTGTGGTCCTCTGAGTAAACATATGAAACATTACGTATGCGAAATCCTTTCTCTTCTCTTTGGGATTTGTATGGGGATAGTATTCCCTAAAGGTATTTAAGCAAACACACGTAATCAAAATCTAAGGAATTTGAAATTTTGAAAACAATAGCCAAAAAGATTGTTGTCACAGTCCAATTCAAAGAGATTGAGATTAGACGCATGTCATTGGGCAATAGGTAGGTCTTGTAACCATAGATTCGATACTTTACAAAGAAAAGTATGCTAAGACATACGACATACGATTGCAGAAGATTTTATTATTTAAGACAGCAGTTGCAACAAATTGTTGAGGTGCTAGGCAAGCGAATGGTGCCTGGTGCCAATGATTATGCAAGTTGTAATTGCAATTGTATATTTTTTTTTTGAATTTTCAATACTGCCATGCTCTTACTTACATTGTTCGCATTTTACCATATGCTGCTGCTGTTTATTTTTGGTTATCTTTTTCGAATCGTTGTCTCCTTTGTTTCTCTGAGCCTTAAGTGTGTGTGTGTCCTATGCCTTGTTTAGCATGATGTATTTTTAAGGATTAATTCCTTAATATTTTTGTTACTATTTTTAGTTGGAATGCCAGTCGGTCAGATGATGATGGCATGTGCTACTTTTGCAGAATTTCAAGTGGTCAGCTAAGGGGTTTTTTTTAACATGAGTTGTTGTTTGGTCATTGAGCATCCTTTTTGTGGCTGCAGCAGGTATGCATATCCTTGGTGTGCATCTATGGCGCGATTGACTGACCATTGTCATGTCAGTATCTTAAATGTGGTTACATTGCCACGAGTTTTGTGATGCAATTGTCAACATTTTTGTACGGAACATTTGGTAATCTCTATTTTATCTGCGGTAAATTATTGCTGTATACTTGATAGAGGAGCTAAGAACATATGGTAACTATCCATGTATCTTTTGAAGGAGCAGGAAAAAATACGAGTAAATTCACTGATGACTTCAAGATGGAGACTAGCAGGCCATGCAAAAAACATGGAAAAAAAAATTTAATTTATGAAGAGAAGACACGATGAAGGACTATAAACCTATCAGTATGTCATAGTTTTTACTCAGAACACTGATCGACCTGAATGTGAAAGCTAAAAAGACGAACAACGAATAGCTTTATTGCTCAAATGCGTACAGGAAAGCCATTTTGAGGAAAACGGTCGTTTCCGAAAAAGTCAAGAGTCGAAACGCCTTTCCTACAAAAGAGGTAAATCATGAAATGGGGAGATATTTAATTTCATGGAGATGGGATCAGTAAACGCCATTATAAGTCATTTGGGGTTCAACTTAATATACAACCGCTAGCGAAGACCGATTTCATTTCTTGAATTTGTATTTGTATTTTATTATGATAAACCCATACAAAAGACAGTGTCTTATATAAAGCATGGGTTAGTAAATTGATAAATACAATGAGTTCAACAAGTTTTCAATTAAATAGAACAATTATTGGTACAAAATATTTAACAATTTAAGCAAAGTTACTGATACAATATTTAAGCAAAAAAAAAGGTTAAAACAAAAAAATAAAAAAAGAAGAAAAAGAAACTTTAAAGAAAATTTAACAATTTAATCAAAGTTACTAATAAAATAAATTAATAAATAGTTATAAAAAAAAAACAAAACAAATAATTAATTAAAACGATTATAAATCAAAGAATTGAACTGTCGTTCAATAATTTGAATACTATTGGGAAGATAATTCCAGAGACGTATTGCATTAACAAAGAACTGTTGTTCAGATACACGGTATTGATGACGTATTTGTATTACTTGTTTACCCCTTGTAGAGTTGGCAAAACGCAATACAGAAGCCAGATATGACCGCTCATTGGTATAAATTATCTTGTGGAATATTTGCAACGAGCGTATCTTAAGGAACGAGTTAAAAGAGACACCATATACTTGTCTGGCAAAGACAGATACCCGGTCTCTTCTACGCAAACCAAAAATGTATCTAACGACATCGTTAAAGGCCACGTGCAATTTATTCCTATGATGTGATGTAACTCATAAAAACCACGCAAGAGTATAATAGTTTCGGCAGAATAAATGTCCTAGCCAAAAGCATTCTTATTGACAAAGAGGTATACTGTCGACTCATATATAAGTTTCGTAAAACGCCGTAGGTTCTGCCCACTGTCATACTGACATGATTCTTCCATGAAAGTCTATTATCAAACTATAAACCAAGGTTTCTTGCAGATGAAACAATCTCAATTTTGGCTCCAGCAATTGCCACATCAAGATTGGGCGGGATTGTCACCCGATTCCTACCAATTACAAGGCACTTTGACTTTGTTGGATTTAAAAGTAGTCCGTTGGCGTTTGCCCATGTGTTTATCCTATCCAAGTCACTATTTAGTCGAAGTACGCCATCGATCAGCCTCTCCGGCGAGGAGCTCATATACAGCTGTACGTCGTCGGCATACATATGAATACCACAGTTGGGCAACTGTCCAGGAAGGTCATTGCTATATAAGGAAAAAAGGAGTGGGCCCAATACAGACCCCTGTGGAACACCTCTTGAGACTGGAAGATAACTAGAGCAGCGGCTATCAACACATACCGATTGGCTTCTATTCGTAAGATAGGAATATATAAGATCCGTTGTTCTTACAGAAAATTTAAATAAATGTTTCAGTTTAAGGCAAAGTATATTGGGATCAACGGAATCAAATGCTTTCGAATGATCTAAAAGAACAATAAAGGTAACTTTATCGCTGTCAATATCACTCCTTACATCTTCAACTACTTTCAAAAGTGCTTTGGCCGGAAACCAGATTGAAAATCTGTTAGCAGCGAATTATTCGCAATATATTCAGATATTTTCCGGTTGACTAGAGTCTCAAATATCTTAGAGACGTATGGAAGTATTGCTATTGGCCTAAATTCCTGGTTATTCTTTGGTATTGGGACTATCCTTGCCCGTTTCCAAGACTGTGGATAGCAACTCCTTAAAATAATATTGTTAAAAAGATGGCACATATACGGAAGAATAAAGGGTAGAATTATCCTAAAAAATCTTGGGTCAACACCATCAGAACCAATGGCATTAGACTTAATCGATTCTACAGCGCTAATGATATCGCTTTGTTCAAAACGCTCAAGATCAAAACGTAGATCTGGTGAGGTGTTGTTACTACGATGGTTTACGTTACTAAATTCACTGTCGTAGAAATGTACGTTTGGCTCAGGAAAAGATATGTTCAAGAAACTCCTATTAATCTCATCTAAATCAACATGTCTATCAATTGAATTTCTTGCTACCATACCGGCACTGCTATATAAGGTGCAATCTGACATTTCCTTTGGAAAGATTGAAATTTGCTCTCATAATTGTACTCAGAACGTCTGACGTACGACCATTACACACGATCACAACTTTCTACGTGGATTATCACGACAGCAGTGCATTGATGACTTAAATTTTTGTATGGAGATGAAACACCATCCTGTAACGCTGTGAAAAACTTGTTTAATGAATTCAGTTGTGGTAGACACTCTCTCAAAATCGAATTCCATGAAGATCATCCAAAAACGGCTGTTGTATCAGAGAACATTAGTGCCGTGCCCGAACTTATAATAGAAGATCGTCTTGTGACATACTATGGCATTGCTTCCACCAGCATACATTCGATATTGCATGAACACCTTGCCGTAAAAAAAGGTTTCATCTCATTGAATTCTGCACAATTTGACAATCGCTCAAAAACAAAGACTCGTATCGAGGATGAAAAAATACAATCCTAGTGCTTAAAAATCTATATCCCCCAGAAGAATTGTCTGAACCTACACACTTAAAATTTTCCATGAAGGTCACTCTTGGTACATAGATGCGAGATAAGGCTTGATTTAATAAAATTTGAACTAGAACATAGTAAAATTAGTAAATGAAATAATACAATCGTAGTGCTTTAAAATCTATATCCCCAAGAAGAATTGTCTGAACCTACACACTTAAAATTTTCCATGAAGGTCACTCTTGGTACATAGATGCGAGATAAGGCTTGATTTAATAAAATTCGTACTAGAACATACTAAAATTAGCAAATTACTTAGCAACATGTTGTTGTTGTCTTTCACTTAAGGCTCGTTTGTTTGTGGTAATGCAAAGCCATATTACAACAACAGTAGTTAAGTAAAAATATAAGAGAAACCCGTTAGCTGCTATGTTACATAAAGACTCAAAAACAGCTAAATCGATTTTAATGAAATTGTCACAAAAGCCAAAGTGTAAATAGTTTAATTAATATTTCGATATCCAAAGAGGTAGGCCCTCTCCCTTATCTTAATTTTCAAAACTCTTTATCGGGGAATTGGGTTCACATATTAAGATTTAAAACCACTACCCACTCCTCCAAGCACTCCTACAACCACTCCCCAACAAGACAGTCTTACCAATAGGGGCGAACACTCCACTCGCCCATCGAATACCCAAAGTGCGGCCGGCGAAGGCAGTGGTACTCGCAGACGAGCGTGATGGGATTCGTTGTATGGACCCCACTAACCCCAGAATTAGTAAGCGGAATCTGGAAATATACAGGGTAGTCAACGAACATAAGCAACATTTGTGGCTGGAACACTTGGAGCAATGTAACTTAGGCACCGGTTCAGGCAAGCTGTGGTCTACTGTTAAGTCACTCTCAACCCCCGGTAGACGAGCCGATGAACAGCCATCACAATTTACCGTGGGCGAAGTTACGAATGTCATCCATTCAAGGCGTTGGGCCCCGACGAAATCTCTACATTGATGTTGAAGAATCTGGATTTACCTAGAGTTGAGTACCTTACTACTGTCCTCAACTTGTCTTTGAACACTCCTATAGTTCCCGATGTCTGGAAATGGGCAGAGTGTTCCCGCTACTGAAGCCTGGTAAAGACCCAAGTCTAGTGGAGTCATACAGACCGATCTCCCTTCTCTCACCAGTAGCCAAGACGCTTGAGGCATTACTCCTCCCGAGACTCATAGGAGAATTTTAATTTGCAGAGCATCAACGTGGATTTCGAAGACTGCATAGCACAACAACTGCTTTGCATGCCATCACCGCACACATTTGCCGTGGCTTCAATCAGCCCAGGCCATGTGATAGGACGGTCCTCGTGGTACTGAACCTATTGAAGGCATTCGACAAAGTCAGCCATGTTAAACTATTTGAGGACATCGCCCACACCTCCCTCCAGCCAGGCCTGAAACACTGGGTCGCTAATTATCTGTGTAGTCGCCAGTGATTTGTGGAATTTAGGGATAAGAAGTTGAAGCACCGTAAAGTGAAACAGGGAGTTTCCCAAGGCGGCGTGATATCTCTGGCACTGTTTAACCTCTACCTATCTTCCAGACGGCATAGAGATCGTATCATAAGCTGACAATGGTACGTATCATGGCATCAGGCCTCCCACCCATTGTTGATAGGTTGAAAGGCTACCTCAAAGAAGTTGCCTCAGATTTTGCTGTAAGATATCTGAGGATATCTGCCACCAAATTTTCAACGTCGCTACAAACACGCGTGAGGTGAATACCGAGCTGACTGATGGTCGTTGGAGAAATAATTCCGAGAATCAAGTATCCCAAAATACTTGGCGTCACATTTGTTGGCAGCTCTTACACATTCTCTCCATATGCCACAGCAATTTGCGATAAAGTCAAAAGTAGAAACAAGGTCCTCAAGTCACTTGCTGGCAACACTAGGGGTGCAGACAAAGAAACCTTGTTGACCACGTACAAAGCAAAAGGCCGGTCTGTGGTAAGTTATGCAGAGCCAGTGTGGTCTAGTCAGCTTTGTGACACTCGGTGGAATTCAGATCTGTCAGAATGGCGCCCTTCGAACTGATGGGCTGTCTCCTTAGTTCTCATGGGGACCACCTCCATCAGGAGATAAAGATCCTACCAGTGCGAAGACATAACTACATGTTGTCTAAGCAATACCTTTTGGGCTGTTATCGCAGAGACCATCCAAATCATAATCTTGTGGATAGATATCCACCACCCAGAAGCCTTACGGTAGATCTACATGATCAGCGCTACAAGAGAGAACCTCTAGATCAAGCGGCATATCAAGCAGGTCTAGACAACATTCATGCAGACACGGTAGCAGATGCGGTAAATGACTACCGGGTGAATGTAGTCCTTGAAGAACGACCGCCTCCCATTGCACCTGAAGAAACTGACCTCCCCCGGCAAACCAGAGTAGTTCTGGCTCAATTACGTCCCGGCGGATGCAGCCGCCTCAACTCCTACAGAGCAAGGATTGATGCCGACGTGCGCGATGTATGTCCCGATTGTAACCAGCGACCACACGATACACGTCACCTGTTTAACTGCCCATCTTGTGGACGCACCCCATCTTAGTTGCAGAGTTCCTGGATCTTGACACTCAACAGAATCAAGCAGACGAAAGATAGAACACAACAAACTGCTACAACAACAACAATGCTATACTTTTCAACATGGATGTCACTGTATCGCAGAATATAGCATGTCCGCCTATGACGCTGACCGGCTGGCTTCGAGTTCTGGCGAGAACATCAGAAAAATGTGGTTTTCCCTCCTAATGCTGGCAACATTTGTGAGGTACTATGCGATGTAAAAACTTCTCCCCAATAACTGTTTGGTATTAAAGGCTATACCTTTTCGGTGATACATCTAATACCAAACGGAACTTATTGAAATAAGGGATCGCTTTGGTGTTCCCATTAGGGGAACGCAAAAATTTTGATGAGTTTTTCCAGTTTTTTAGCTTTAAAATTGCAAAGATTTGACATTAAGAAGTAAGAACGCATGTTATTGGCAGGTGAAAAGTGCGTCTTTGAAGCCTGAAATCTTTAATATTCGAAATACTTATCATGAAAAAATCATTAAAATAGAAATTTACCAAAAAGTTTCAGAGCGATTCGGTTTAACATTTTCAACACAATTGAAAGAGTTTCACTTCCAATCATCCACTAGGGGTGGAGCTTCACCCCTTTTTAACCAATCCCATCTTCCCATGTATTTCCACTACAAACATATTACGGCAACCCGACATTTCTTCTTCCAAGAATTCTTTATTTCAAAAATAGTTGCACCAATGACAGAACTCTAAAGAACTAAATCTTCTTCATTTTTGTTTTTTTTTAATGATTTGTTCCCCCTTCAATGTTTAACAAAAATTTCTATATTAAGAAAAATTTGTCTCCTCCAACAAAAAAGAGCAGCAGAAACAACTCAAACACAAAGCAACTACCGAATTTATTTATGGAAAATATTCAATTGAGTGAGTTGTGGGGTCGACGACATCCGGCCACAATCAGCCACCAGTTTACGAGAGGGGAAAATATTATGGAGCAGTTCATTATACGGTTTCTCCATGCATATTATTTCTTCAAACTTACACATGGGCATTTTTTTAAGAAATAGTTTTTAAATAGAATGAACTGGAGTTGGGTGATTATTTTTTAAGACTATGTAGAGGTGAACATGAAAAAAAAACAAACATAAAAATAAATGAGGAATTTTTATAAGTATTCTTTCATACCTCATATATAGAAGAAAAATTTTTATTCTTTCTTGTAAAAAATATTAAAAAAGGCAGAAAAAGAAAGTGAAGTTCAAGCAAAATTTTGAAGAAATTATGGAAATTGTTTTTCGAACATAGTTTCATTAAAATATTTAAAACTTAGATTATTTTATGAAAGTTTTTTTCTATTCATGGATTAAAAACTAAATATCCCCTTTCAAGTACGTCATGTTCTAGCACCATGTTCCCCACTCCTATGGATAACCATAACTAGGGCAATGGTGACTATTATATTGTAGATATCCGACGCATTGACTTACAGATTAAGTGTGAGGCAGCTACTGCGTCTATGAGACTTAAGGCGATTGGAGAATGGATTGAGGGTATACATCGCGGTATAATCGAGGCGACGATAGGGAACCTGAAAGGAAGGGAGGAGGTTTCCGATCGGACACCTGAGATGAACTATGAGGTCGAGGCACTGCTGCCAGCGGCGGAACCCTTGTATTGTCATCTGGACGGAACCCTAGTATTGCCATCTGGAAGATCATGTTACACGGATGGATTAAAGCTCGAGGACAGAGTCGGCCTGGGGATCTATATTGAGAACCCTGGGACTGAGATCGGTTTTAGACTGTCTGACCACAATGCGGTCCTGCAGGTGGAGACCCGGGCCATCACGGAATGCGCGAAGAAATCGAGTGTGAACATCTTTAGGGACAGTAAAATTGCCATAAGGGTAAGAACAACCAGGACGGTAAGGTCTTGAGCTGGCAAACATCGATAATCGCAACATTCGATATTTTTGATAGTTTTAATAATAAATATCGATAGTTTCGATACTATTGTTAATTTCCCATCACCTATATTTCAAACGAAAAGGGGAAGTAAAAAAAGGAGAAAAAAAAGAAGTCACATATAGAGGCAATATCAATGCACAGACCAAATAAAACCAAGGTAAATAAAGTCAGTTGGAATTCATGACAGAAATCATTGCGAAAAATGTTAGTCTAATCTAATGAAAATTGCGCCCTCTATAGGCGCAATGTATTTCAAAGGATACATTCAGTGTCGGATTGCTTATTTTTGTTTAGTATTGAAAAAAATTGTATGTTTTCGATAATATCCATCGATACTCAGTAAAAAAATTAAATATCGATAGTATCGATAGTGTCATCGATATTTTGCCAGCTCTAGTAAGGTCACGAACCGTCTTGCAGTGTAAGAAGGAGATTAACGCCTTCTCTGAGGATGGCAAAATCCGCATCGTTTGGGTGCCGGGCCATAACGGAGTAAGGGGAAATAAAAGGGCAGACGATTTAGCACTGAAGGCCAGAGGACTGCCGTCAATAAACTTGGTTAACCCGGAACCTTTTGGTGGATACAGTCCGAGTTCAAGGCGTGAGCGATAAATGCGTATGCAACCCTGTGGAACAGCGAAACGGTCGGTAGGACGGCAAAAATCCTATGGGGGATCCAAATCTTGAGAAGGCTAGACTCTTACTGAAAGGAAGTAACGGGATACATAGGACTACGAGCTCACTTATGAAAATCGGTGCGGCAAGTGATAGCATGTGTAGGGCATGCGGGGAAGATGCTCAACGTTGGAGCATTTTCTTTGCCGCTGCCCGGCTTTCGGATCTAACATATACCTGCACTTAGGTGGGGACACAATACCAGACATGAGCCAACTTAGGGGCGTGGCATGAAAAACTATTAAGGACTTTTTAAGTAGCACGGAATTCCTAACTTTAAATTTTCTTTTTCGAGGTTACTTTTTAGTTTTTAGAGCGCACAACAAGATTACTGGCTTTGGTGTATGTTTATAGTGCCATGGGGCAGATTAATATCGGTACCCTCTTTTCGACGTGAATTAACCTAACCTATCACGGATCAGTCTTGTCCCCTTTCAGAACACTCCAGTCCATCATTTGAGGAGACACCTTTAAGTTACAAGCTTTCCCAGATTGCTAAAGAACCACATTCTCAAGGTGAACCACATTCTTGTTATCTTCTTCCAGATAACTTGTCAAATTATAATGATGTAATACTCTCATACCAGAGGTTTGCATGTCCGCCTATAATGCTGAACGCCTGGGTTCGAATCCTGGCGAGACCATCAGAAAAATGTTCATCGGTGGTTTTCCCCTGCTAATGCTGGCAACATTTGTGAGGTACTATGCCATGTAAAACTTCTCTCCAAAAAGGTGTCGCACTGCGGCACGCCGTTCGGACTCGGCTTTAAAAAGGAGGCCTCTTATCATTGAGCTTAAACTTTGAATCGTACTACACTCATTGATATGTGAGAAGTTTGCTCCTGTTCCATAGTAGAATGTTAATGGGCAAAATTTGCAATTTGCAATATTCTCATGCGTGCCTTCATGGGCCAATGCCCAGTTAGGACTCCTGTTAGGGTACTCAGAGATCTATTGCTGCAAGACACATGTGTCTTTTGTTGAACTACTGAGCACAGTAGAGGAGATGGCCAGTGCAGAGGCGGTGACAAAGTGGGAGTCTGTGAGTGGTTGTCGGACTGTCAGGACACTTTGGCCTGCTGTTAACCGATTACATGAGCCAAAACCACACACTGTCCGATTGGCATCCCGCACTACGACTACTGTGGGCGGTGTCTTGATGAGGATGTAATGATCAAACATCTGTTCTGTTCATGCTTGGGTCTACAGGGGCATAGGCTTTGCATCATAGAGAGGCGGTCTTTCTACGATCTCTACGAACTTCCAGATGTGTCGTCATATCAAACCCGTCTTATCCACGTACCTGAGAAGACGTCGATAAGACGAGTTTGATATGACGAGGGACGCGATGAGATCTTCAACTCGCTGTCATACATGCGCTGATGTGGAGCACCAATGCTTGGCACTCGGCAAATGAAGTTCACATTCATATTCTGGAGCATAAGTCCACATTTACTCAAGTATTCTCCTTCTTTAATTGTTCCACTAGCCGAACGTAGAATAACGTTCCAAGCGCCTCGATCTTCTGCGTTCATTCTAAAATCTCTGCCACCAAGTTCCGAGGTGTCTCCCACATCTTGATCTTTCCATCGGGCTTTTGGTCTTCCCGGTATGCGTGTACCACCGTGTTTGCCTTCAAAAGACTTCACTCAAGTACACTCAAAGAAAAAAGTTTGCTCAAAATAGCAAACACGGTTTGCTGAATATTAGTAATTCATTTTGCTGCTTTTGTAGCAGTAGTTTTGCTATTACAGCAGTAGTACTGCAATTTCAGAGTAGCAGGCTAACTGCTGAAAAGTCTGTTTTTTGCTGAAAATGACTGCTGCTTAATAATGAAGGGGATGTTAGAAGAAAAAATTGAACACATATGTAAATGTGTGTCTCAGTGGATGTTAATAATTACCACTAAATGTATAGTTCCATAATCTTTTTTCTTTAAATTTAGATACAAAAGGCCATGCCCGACGTGTGCTCATTAGTAGCGTAATAATAAAAAATTCGAGCTAGGTCAGCTACATTTCGAAATGTATACCAATGGAGGGATCAGGTAGATTATTTACAGTTATATTCATTCCACAAATTAAAACCAACAAAATTTCTAAAATATGTCTAATAAAATGCCTAAAGTAATCAAAACAAGTAACAGGCCACCATAAAAAGTAGCATAAAATTTTTTTTTCAGCAGACTTGTGTACTCAAAACAGCAGATTTTGTTAGCTGAAATAGCAGTGAGAAATGTTTTGCTCATAAGTAGTTCCCATATAAACCGATCTCCGGATTTTACTTCTTGAGCCTCCATACGGCGTAATTCTTATCCAATTTGGATTAAATTGTCCACAAAGACCTTTTCCATGGTCTCCAATACCCATGACAAGTATGGTTCGAATCGGTCTAAAAACTGATATAGCCCCCATATAAACCGATCTCCCGGTTTTACTTTTTGAGCCTCCAGAGAGCGTAATTCTTTTTCAATTTGGAAGAAATTTTCCACAAAGACCTTTTCCATGGTCTCCAATACCCATGACAAGTATGGTCTGAATCGGCCTTAAACCTGATATAGCTCCCATATAAACAGATCTCCCGATTTTACTTTGTGAGCCTATAGAGGGCGTAATTCCCATCCGATTTGGCAGACATTTTGCAGAAATAGCAGTGAGAAAAGTTTTGCTAATACAGCATCCGATTTGCTGCAACAGCATCCATTTTCAGCAGACAAAAAAAGTGCTGTTTTAGCAAACATTTTTGCTGTTTTCAATAACAAATTTGGTTGAGTGTATAGCATATCTACGTCCCAATAGGACTGATTTAACAACAAACATAAATTTTCACAAATTTGAAGTAAATGATAAAATATGTTTTCAGCGCCTAATACCTGTGGTCATCTATCATTTAAATGCACACATATGTAAGAAATGTCGATACATAATCAAACTCTGCCTTCCCATCATCTCATAAAATTGGAAAATTTGCAAACAAAAAGTTTTGCATTTATCAAAATCCCCGAGAAAACAAACATCAGTCATTTGTTAAAAGCACTTGCAAAGGACAACCTTTATCAAATTCATCATTATCTCTCAGGCAAACCATTTGGCATTTTAGCAAGATTTTTGGCAACACCTACACCATTGGCTCTCTAAGGAGATATGCGAGAAACTACTGCTGCGATAGCTGAAGAAAAAAATGTAACACAGATTTTTGGCAATTTCCCTGGGTGATTACTCAATTTAAATGAAAAATTCCATGTATGGTCATGTGTGAGTGGTAAAAACAAAAGTTAATAATAAAAGCCATATGAAGCAGAGAAGATGAGGCTGTTGGCAAAAAACGAGAAAAAAAAAACAAAACATGGCAAATGTTTCTAAGTGGTCAATTTTACATACAAACAGACAGACATTATCATCACCATAATCATAATGGTCTGTGGGGCTTCAAACAAAGTTTGGACGTTAACATTTTTTTTATTTACACCCTTATAATGATGGCTGTGTCTCTCTCGGTTTTTTTTCCTTTAAATGCTGTATTGGTCTATAAGGAGAGTTTTACTCATTGCAATATAAAGAACTAATAACAAGTTAAAGTATGAGGGATGTATGAGCTTTATGTCTTAGTTGTATTGGTTTCTTATCGATGAGAGAGCTAACCACAAATGTTACCCACTTTTTTAGTGTTGGTATTTTTTGTGTTTTTCTTGAGTGTGACTGTTGTCATTTGCAAAATTAAACCTAAATAAATGTACAATGGGGTTTTAGCTCAACGAATTTTTATGGCGCTATACATTTTTTCCTACATAAAAGAAAAGTTTGATTTTTTAAAGCACATAAAATTATATCGTTCTTATGGAAGAAAATACAATAAAAGAGCATCGTGGCAAGGTTTGATTTAGGTTAGGTTAGGTAATTGTGGCAGTTCTTTACTGACTCACTTTGACAATTTTTAAGTTCATTGTGATACCGCAATAGCGACAAACCAAGGCATCTTGTGGGAATCGAACCCTTGCTCTGGCAATCCGAGCCCGTTACCAACTCGGCTACAAGGGCGTCTTAGGTTTGACATAAATTTACTTTAAAATTCGTCTTCATATTAAATTTTAGTTCAATATTTACTAACAGTTAGTACATTTCTTATACCCTCGAACCCACGCTCTGGCAATCCGAGCCCGTTACCAACTCAGCTACAAGGGCGTCTTAGGTTTGACATAAATTTAGTTTAAAATTCGTCTTCAAATTTAATTTTAGTTCAACATATACTAACAATTAGTACATTTCCAATACCCTCCACCATTGGATGGGGGTATATCAACTTCGTCATTCCGTTTGTAAGAAATCGAAATATTAGTCTAAGACCCCATATATTAAATATATACTTGATAGGCATGAGGCCACCGTAGCGCAGAGGTTAGCATGTCCGCCTATGAGGCTGAACGCATGGGTTCGAATCCTGGCAGGAACATCAGAAAATTTGTCAGTGGTGCTTATTCCCTCCTAATGCTGGCGACATTTGTGAGGTACTTTGCTATGTAAAAATTTCTCCCCAAAAAGGTGTCGCTCTGCGGTACGCCATTCGGACCCGACTATAAAGAGGAGGTCCCTCATCATAGAGGTTAAAATTGAATCGGGCAGCACTCATCGATTTGTGGGAGGGTTGCCCCAGTTCCTTAATGGAATGTTCATGGGAACCCAGGCGTTCAGCGTCATGCTAACCTCTGAGCTACGGTGGCCTCCCTCATGTCTAAAACACATGCCAAATATAGTCTGAATTGGTCGATTACCTGATATAGCTCCCATATAAACCGATCTCCTGATTATAATTTTGAGGCCTCCATAGAGCGCAATTCTTATACGATTTGACTGAAAACTTGTGCTATGAGTTTTTTCATGTTATGTAACAGATGTGTCAAGTATGGTTCGAATCGGTCTAAAAACTGATATAGCTCCCATATAAACCGATCTCCCGATTATACTTCTTGAGCCTCCAGAGGGCGTAATTCTTATCCGATTTGGATGAAATTTTCCACAAAGACCTTTTCTACGGTCTCCAACACCCATAACAAGTGTGGTCTGAATCGGCCTTAAACCTGATATAGCTCCCATATAAACAGATCTTCTTATTTTACTTCGTGAGCATTTAGAGGGCGTAATTCTCATCCGATTTGGCTGACATTTTGCAGAAAGACTTTTTCTATGGTCTCCAATACATAAGACAAATATGGTCTGAATCGTTCTAAAACCTGATATAGCTCCCATATAAACCGATCCCCAGATTTTACTTCTTGAGCCTATAGAGGGCGTAATACCCATCGGTTTTGGCTGACATTTTGCAGAAAGACCTTTTCTATGGTCTCCAATACATATGACAAATATGGTCTGAATCGGTCTAAAACCTGATATAGTTCCCATATAAACCGATCCCCCGATTTTACTTCTTGAGCCTATAGAGGGCGTAATTATTATCCAATTTGGCTGAAATTTTGTACTATGACATTTTCTATTGCCTATAACATATGTGCCAAATATGGTCGGAATGGGCGTAGAACCTGATATACATGCTCTCATATAAACCGATCTCCCGATTTCGAGGGGTTATCCGATTTAGCTGAAATCTCTCATAATAACTCCTCCTATGACCGCCAGCATAGGTCTCAAGTATGATCTGAATCGATTTATAATCTAATATAACATCCATATAAACTGATCTCCCGATAGGAACTTTTGAACTCTAGAGGGCGCAGTTCTGTTCTAATTTGTGTGAGATCTTGCATAACGACTTCCCCTATGACCTTCAACATACGTGTTAAATATGGTCTGAGTGGGTCCATAACCTGATGTAGCTGCCATATAAACCCATATTCCTATCAATGATCCTCCCTCCCATCTCTTGAAATTATCTGAGCTTGGATAAACAAAAGTGGGATTAATTCATAGAGCTGGCAACATATCGATAGCACTTTCGATACTATCGATATTTTTTTTTTGCCTGAATATCGTTTGATATTTTTTTCCTATCGTTACTATCGGCAAGGTTAAATTTTTTGTAAAATTGAACAAACATAGGCGATCCGACACTCAATGTATCCTATGAGATACATTGCGCCTATAGAGGGCGCAATTTTAAGCCGATTGGGATAAAGTTTAGTACAATGTTTTCTCTCTAGACTTTCAACTGACTTATTAAATTTGGTTTCTTTCGGCCTGTGCATTGAAATTGCTTCCATATAAATCGATCTCCTCGATGTAGGTGACGGGAAATGAACGGTACTATCGATACTATCGATTTTATTAAAAGAAATATCAACAATATCGAAAATTACGATTATCTATTGTTTGCCAGCTATATAAGTACATCATTTGCATATTGTAAGAAAGCTAGTATGCTAGTATGATTGAAGGACAAACCGACTCCCCTCTGTTGTTGACTTCCGAGTTGCCCTACAAGGAGTGCCTCGTATTTGCTTGTTAGTCAATTATGAAGGTGTCCCACTAGCGTATTGCTCTCATCGCGTTGCAAACCTCGCTTGATGGAGCCGAGTGTGGCATTTATACTATATATAAGTAAATTTTTCTCATATAAAGTTAATTTTCTTAATTTTTAAGTTAATTTAACTGTAAAATCTTAGAACTTGCTCCTATTTTAATGTTAGCTCAAAATAACAATTATCTACTGTCACAGTTTCATATCTATGCCCAAATTCTTAAGACCGATTGAAGGGTATCCCCAACCCGAAAAACAGCCTCTAACATTTGTGTAAAAAAATGAAGAAACAAAACCCCTGCCTATGCTTGATTTGGAGGTGATTACTTTATTCTTAGTGGCTGCTGTTGGTGTCGACGCCATTCAATCTCTTTGAGGGTGACAATGTGGCCATAAAGTGGTCACTTATATACTCCACTTAACATATGAGCACATCTAAATATCTCAAATGGTCTCAAACAACAAACAAACACCCGCGCTGGCACACACACACACACCCGCAGAACTCAAACACATATGCATAAATAGGCCTATAGATATCTATAGGCAAACTCACAGAAGTACGTACGCACGCAAGGATAGATGGAAGGCTGAGTCCGCTGATAAAGCAAAAATCCCATTATTTTTGTCCAAGACACAAAATCATCATTTATTATTTTTGCCATTGCCACTCTTGCAATACTAGTGGGTGGCTCTTTAGTTCTTTTTTGTGGTGGTCAATGGAGAGTTAGTTTTTTATTCCAAAGACTCTTGGCCAGATAGATTTAGTTGGAATATGGTGCAAACACACTACCCCGCTCTGCTAAAGGAGCTTCAATCAAAGAAAAGGAACACAGAATTGCCAATGATTGTGATTGTGACTGCACGGACAACGCATGTTTCTAATGTCTTTTTCAAATGATGTCTTTTTTCTCTTCCAAGCATTGGCTACGATTCGAAGCTGATGTCTCACAGTCGGTGTTTGATATATGAACTTCTGTTAAAGGAAGATGTTGTCTCCATATGTAGAATATGTGTTACCATTGCCTTCAATGGAATTTTTTTTTGTCTGTGGATGGCCTTTTTTCCTACGTTGATACATCAATTCCAAAAGTGCATGAAAAGACATTTGCTAGTTAGTTGATTGACATGGAGCAGCGAGGTTGAGGGAATATGTCAATTGCATGCTTTACTATAGAGACTGATAGCATAACCTTGCCCTTAGCGCATAAAGTTTGGACTAAAGAAACTTAAAGGCGAGACCATTTATCATGGATTGAAGAGGATATATGAAAAGCTTTAGTATACCTAAGTACTAAAGTTGCCAATACTAAGTGGTGTATATAGGAACGTTCATTGCAGCTTGAAACCACTTGCGGGTTGCACCCATATATCTCTATCACAGGGTTAAGCTAGGTTGAAAGGAGGGTGCGTATATCAATCCGCCATATGCCAATATGGACATACACCTAAGCCAGTAATGAGCATGTTGTGCGCTCTAAATACTATAAAGTAACCTCAAACAAAAATTTTAAGTTAGGAATTCCGTGCTACTTACAAAATCGTAAATTGTTTTCCATACCGCTCCCCTAAGTTGGTTCATGTCTGGTATCGTGTCCCCACCTAAGTACCGGTATATATTTGGCGCGAAAGCCGGGCAATGACATAGGAAATTCTCCAACCTCTCATTATCTTCCCCCTATGCCCTACACATGCTATCACTTGCCGCATTCATTTTGCATAAGTGAGCTCGTGGTCCTATGTGTCCCGTTATGACCTCCTTTTTACTTCCTTTCTGAAATAGCCTCGTCCTCTCACGATCCGGATCTTCCCATAGGATTTTCGTCGTCCTACCGATTATTTCGGCAGTCCACGCTCTTCAATCGGGCCGCGTCGAACAGAAAGGCTTCGGGTTAACCAAGTTTCACTGCCAAATCGTCTTCCCTTTCATTCCCCCTTACTCCGTTATGGCCCGGCACCCAAACAATGAGGATTGTGCCATCCTAAGAGAATACTGCACTGCAAACCTGTTCGTGACCTTACACTCCTGTTGTTATTGCCCTTATGGTCATTTTACTGTCCGTAAAGATGTTCACACTCGACGTCCTTGCGTTAGTACCACACCACCTCACGCATTCCGTGATCGCCGGGATCTCTACCTGCATGGTTGTATTATGGTCAGACAATCTAAAACAGATCTCAGTCCCTGGGATCTCAATGTAGACTCCCATGCCCACCCTGTCCCCTGTCTTTGATCCATCCGTGCAACATGAGCTTCAAGATGACAATACTAGGGTTCCGCCAATCCAAGACTGTGCCGATGGCAGCAGTGCCTTGACCTAATGGGTCATCTCAGGTATCCGATCGGAAACCTCTTTCCTTCTTTCCATTTTTCCTATCGTCGCCTCGATTATACTGCGATGGCATGAGATACTCCCATCCTCAATTCATTCTCGCATCGACTTAAGTCACATAGCCGCAGTTTCTGCCTCACATTTTATCTGTATGTCAATGGGTCGGATATCAGATCATGAAGAATATGTAGTGGGGGTTGTCCTTATCGCCCCTCCTATGCCAAGACAACATATACTCTGAACTTGTTGTATGGTCCTAACGTTACACTTTTTCTCCATAGCAGTCCACCAAACTACTGAGGGGTAGGTAAGTATTGGTCTTATCACGCTTCAGTAAAGCCAGTGGACTATTCTCGGATTCAGGACTCATTTCAAAACTACGGCCCGTCTACATAGTGCCCAACATGTGTGAGCCTTCTCAGAACGTTCTTAAATGTGACACTTCCAATTAAGTTTCCTATCCAAGATAACACCTAAGTATTTGACCTTGTCAGATATCGAAATCGTTTTTTGAGGAAACGTGGTGTGTCAAATTGGACCACCATCGTCTTCCTCGTTAAGAGGCAGATTTCAGTCTTGTCTGAAATAACATTGAGACCCCTAGGTGTGGCCCAGTCATAAGCCATATGCAAGACCTTTTCGGCCCTTTTGCATAGCTGGTTCGGATCCTTACCCCTAAGAAGAATTATAACATCGTCTGCATAGCAGACGGGTTCAAATCCCCCCTCAGTTAACATCCGTAAGAGGTCATATATGGTGATCACCAATAGGAGTGGCGACAAAATGCTCCCCTGTGGAGTGCCTTATGCTTCTATCGATGCCATGGAGTACATAATTTATCCACCTATTACTTATGAACCTGTTACTAAGCATATGGTTTATCCAGTCTCTAAGGACCGGGTCCACTCGGTACTGGTCTAAGGATTGGATCAATATGCCGCTCCGCACATTGTTAAACGCGCCCTCGATGTCAATGCATACCGCCAATGCATACCGCCAATGTGTACGTCATGGCATCGAAGGATTCTTCTTTTTTATGCACAACCTCTTGCAAAGACTGCCTTGCACGAGGTTGTGCATAAAAAAGAAGAATCCGACCTTCCCTCGACCACCGACCTTCTCTTGACATAGACATGTTGTTTGTATTTAGCAGTTCGCTGGAGGTCTTGAGTAGAAAGCACGTAAGGCTTATAGGCATTTATGCCTTTGGTATGGCATAACTTGCCTTGCCGGGCTTGGGTATAAACACCACCCTTGCCTACTGCTAGGCTTTCGGAGCATATGCAAGTTCCAGGCACGCTGTTAATATCCTCCTGCTGTAGTAATGCCGAAAATATCCCATCAGGTCCGGGTGACTTAAATGGTTTGAAGCTTCTCAAAGATTCCTTCACCATAAATTCTGTAATGATGGGCCAACAGCATTATTTCAAGATTCCGGTGTCTCTGTGAGCCCCGTCGTATCCTGTGGAAAATGGGATTTCATCAAAAGCCTCAATATGTTCTCCGTTGTCTCTGCTCTCACTCCCATGTCGTCTACTAAAGTTTTAGTTTGGACATGGGTTTTTGAGAGAAACTTTTTTATCTTGGCAGCGTCATTAACGCTATCGACCTGTTCGCAGAAAAGCTTCCAGGAGGAAGCTCTGCTCAGCTCTGGTAAATTGATTGTATTTCTTGAGCCGTGTATACACATCCAAATAAACTCTCGCTTTTTTACGAGGTGCTCTGTTAAAAAGTCTGCTGACCTCTTTCCCAATATTGCGAATCTCCCCGGTCATCCACGGTTTTTCTTGGGTTGATTTTACAGTGCAGTCGTAATCCTGTTGACATTGTCGTCGATGTCTTCTAAGCTTGGACAGTCTTAATGATCTTGCCCAGGCCTTCATCTGAGTAGTCTTCCGAATTTTGTCCAGTTGATTTTCATAGAATAATTGGTAGTTGATATGGTTCAGTCCAGAATCTTTGTTCCGGGTCATCCATGACTCCTAATTTAAAGCAATATGAATCATACCCTTGCCGATTTTCAACTTTAGAGCGTGTGTAGCTGTACCGTCTCGGTGGAGGTTTGTCTAGATGACCTAAATCTTTGGTCCTTCAGTTAATGAGCTTATTGGGAGTGGGTGATGGTCTCATAGTCATCGCCCTGCACTGCCTGAAGTTCCAATATTAGGACCTATCCTAGTCTTCCGAATCTTTATAAAGTCGGTGATGGTTCAATCGTTGGGTTCTGTTTGTTAGGCTGTATTGAGTTTCCATTCCTTGTACCTATCTTAGTCTTCCAAATCTTAAGTAAATGGGCTTCTTGGGAGTAGGTGATTGTTCCATCGTCGGCTCCCAGTTCACTAGGCTGCATCGATATTCTTCGCACTGCACTGCCTAATATTAGGATCTTTGTCTATCGTAGTTTTCCGAATCTTGAGAAAGAAAGTTCCTGTCACTGCACTGTTAATATTAGGATCTTTGCTATCCTAGTCTTCCAAATTTTGAGAAAGTCGATAATGGTTCCGTCGTCGGGTCTCTGTTTGTTAGGCTGTGTTGGGCCTCTCGCCACTGCACGATCTCTCGCCACTGCTTGTCTCTCGCCACTGCTTGTCTCTCACCACTGCACTCTCTCTCGCCACTGCTTGTCTCTCGCCACTGCTTGTCTCTCACCACTGCTTGTCTCTCGTCACTGCATTCTCTCTCGCCACTGCTTGTCTCTCGCCACTGCTTGTCTCGCGCCACTTCTTGTCTCTCGCCACTGCATTCTCTCTCTCTCCACTACTTGGCTCTCACCACTGCTTGTCTTTCTAATACTGAGAGAGATGGAGATTGTCTCCTCGTCAGCGCCCCTGTTTGTTGGGTGGCATTGAGTCACCTGTCACTGCGCGGCCTGATGTCTCATTGGTCCTTCAGTAAATGGGCTTCTTGGGAGTGGGTGGCGGTCTCATAGTCATCGCCATGCACTGCTTGAAGTTCCAATATTAGGATCTTTGTCTATCCTAGTCTTCCGAATCTTGAGAAAGTCGGTGATGGTTCCGTAGTCGGGTCTCTGTTTGTTAGGCTGTGTTGGGTCTCTCGCCACTGCACTCTCTCTCGCCACTGCACTCTCTCTCGCCACTGCTTGTCTTTCTAATATTGAGAGAGGCGGTCTCCTCGTCAGCCCCCTGTTCGTGGTGGTTCTGAGTCACCTGCCACTGCAGGGCCTGATGTCTCAATATGAGGATCTCTGCCCATCCTAGTCTTCCCAATCTTAAAAAAGACAGCCTTGGTCCCAAAGTGCGCCATGCCTTTAGTCTTAGCCAAACTTATCACGGTGTCTGGATCCGTTACAGGGTTTCTAAGACAATTTGTAAAACACCAGAGTAGCGACAGGTCAAAAAAGACTCTGGTGGCAAAGAACACTCTACAATGATAAGCAGAACTCGATACGAAATCAGCTAATTCGTATGCTCCGCCTTAAAAAAAAGACATTAATCTCCACCTTACACTTTAAGATCGTTTGTGGCCTCATTTTCCTAGTGGTGGTGGTTCTAAAGGGTAATTTTTAAAAGTTATAGGAAAGTTGGAAAAAAAAAAACGCGCACAATTCTGAAAAATGCATGAATTCTTTATTTTAATCGATAGTACGGTCCATGTATTTCAAATGATCCATTGCGCCTCAAATGATCCATCCGCTTAGTTCAATTTTGCCATACTCTTTCCAACATTTCGTTCGGAATCTGACGAATAAATGCTTCAATGTTGTCTTCCAAACGACAATTGAAGTTGGCTTTTCTGTAGAGACATGAGCTTTAACATAGCCCCACAAAAAATAGTCTAAAGGCGTTAAATTCCACGATCTAGGCGGCCAATTGACCGGTCCCGAACTCGAAATGAAATGTCCATCGAACTCGCCTCTCTATAAGACCATTGTTACGCGTGCTGTGTGGCATGTGGCAACGTCTTGTAAAAACCACATGTCATGCAAGTCAAGCTCTTGCATTTTGGGCAAAAAAAAAGTTGGATTTCATCTCACCGAAGCGATCACCATTCGCATGATCTTTGAAGAAGTACGGCCCAATGATGCCACCAGCCCATAAACCACAACAAACTGTTACTTTTTCTGGGTGCATTGGTAGTTCTGGCAATGCTTCTGGCTGATCTTCACTACAAAATCTCCAAATCTCTTATCTACGTAGCCATTGAGTCCAAAATGAGCTTCGTCCATAAAATGGGTGAAGCGCGCGAAAAACTTTCTTAACAGAGCACGCATTTTGATAACAAAACTCAATAATTTACAAGCGTTGTTCGTTTGTAGGACCATTAATGTTTAAATTATAGACCAAACTGAAGATGTTTGAGAGTGAAAGAAAACACGAAATGTACGTAAGGCTTTTTAAAGCAGTATTGCCAAAAAATAATAGCTAAAAAGTCACCCTTTATTAAACTCAAAATTTTTCAAGAGGTATTTTAATTGACGTCCCAATGCTTGTGAAATCTTTCATCATATATGGATGTAGTAGCCATAATTTTAGGCCGATTTTCTAAAATTTGCCTCGGAATGTAATTTTCAATGTCTAAGCATATATGAAAGTTTCAGATGTATTGGGTTGCCCAAAAAGTAATTGCGGATTTTTTAAAAGAAAGTAAATGCATTTTTAATAAAACTTACAATGAACTTTAATCAAATATATAATTGCCATTTTGTGCGATAGCCTTTTTCCATCTTCCATCTTCCTTCCGACCGAAAAATCCGCAATTACTTTTTGGGCAACCCAATAGCTTCAATCAAAACCTTCAGTATGATATGAACCTTTATGGCAGTATTGGCCAATTTGAATTTTCTTTGCTGGGTTTCCAAATAATTTCTATGCCACACAAATCGAATTTTAAAATTTCCACAAATCATTTCAATCTGCCAGTAGGCACCTGTATGAATGGCAGCAATGTCGTCCTAATGCCCTTAGGCATTAATTGAGTTCAATTCATTAGAGCAAAGTAATGTAATCCTTTTTCAGACTTCTTTGTGTTTTTATTTTTTGCATTGGGTCTAATGACTTTTAAGGATTTTCTCAAATAAAAAAAGGCTCAAGAAAAAGTTTGGAAAGAAGAAGAAGGGAGCAAAATATGTTAAGAAAACAAATTAGAGGGGATTAGACAAAAAAAGGATAAGTAACCAGCGAAAAGGTCCACAAATGCAATACTCTGAGAGCAAAAGAGAGGGAGAGAGATGGAACACTTGTGTTATTTTAAGGCCACCCACATTTTATACTCAAAGGGATTAAAATGCAGTTTTGTTGGTAGCTTGACCCGAGAAATATTTCCAAAATCCAATTTTGAAAATCATGAACTGTTATAATTAAAAAAAATGGCAAATCATGTTTTGCTAGAGTCCTTGAATTTAAGGATTAAAATAGCAGCAAACAAAAGAATCTACCTACCTAGGTAGCTTCTTGGCCTTAGAACAATACGTTTTGACCTAGGGCCATGTAAGGGCTCTTTGTTTTTTCTCAATATTGAAATTTTCATAAATTCATATTTTATCATAATGACTGGTAACGTGTGTGAGTCAAAACTAAGGGGAGTCCTCAAGAGATAAGATGGTATCTATCCGTAAGTGTATGAGTTGCAAATTATTTTTGCCATGGACTTTTCTTTTGCCTTCGTTTCTTATGCAAAAACCGTTACACATTTTCCCAAACATAATTTGCATGCCGCACCAAAAAGGTCTTCTTTGACATGATTGCTGATTGCATTTCTTGTTTGCAAAGACGTCCAGAAAATTTTTGTCCTTGCATTGTCCTACCGTATTGGGTTCGCTGTTTGTTTTGCATATGTCCGATCTTAAGGACATTTTGTTTCCTTTTACATCTTTTTTGCATACATTTTCAGTGAGTAATTTATTGTAGAGCATATCGAAGTTAATGAAAATGCTGAGTGCAAACAGCATGTGACCCTTCCAAGGGACATCTTTTGTGTTTCAATGTCCTTCAAAATAGTTCTCTGATTTTTTTAGAAGAATTGTTGTTAGTTGTAGTTGTTGGCATTTGTTTTTTATGCTCTTCATTAATGTGTGAAAATTTGGTTTTTCGATATATTTTGACTTTTCGGGGTCAATTGGTCAATTGGATTTTAAATCGTCTTCCCAGCGTCCTTCTGTTGAAGGACATTTTCATTAACATTTTGCCTATTTTAATACGAATTATATGGAATGGATTTAGGATTTAGTCATATGTGATAAGTTGTTTCGATTTAAACAACTTTTGTTCTGCTTAAAGAAGAAAATTAGTTTTCTGTGCCAATCTTATAATGCTCTAAGAGCAAACATGACAAACAAAAACCCTGCCGAACCTTATGTACCCTCCACCATTAATGTCATCCTAAAATATCGAATAATAACTGGGCCTCTTGTTATATTAGACTGATATGGATCATACTCAGCACGGTTGTTGGAAGTCATAGTCGAACACTACGTGCGCCCTCTAGAGGTTCAAGAAGTCGAATTGAAGTTATATCGGGTTTTCCAATAAGTACTTGACAACTTTTTATTTTATTGGGTTGCCCAAAAAGTAATTGCGGATTTTTTAAAAAGAAAGTAAATGCATTTTTAATAAAACTTAGAATGAACTCTAATCAAATATACTTTTTTTACACTTTTTTTCTAATGCAAGCTTAAAGTAACAGCTGATAACTGACAGAAGAAAGAATGCAATTACAGAGTCACAAGCTGTGAAAAAATTTGTCAACGCCGACTATATGAAAAATCCGCAATTACTTTTTGGGCAACCCATAAATAAAACGCAAACCATTACAGATAGTCAAAAACGTTTGAAGTACAATTAAAACATTTATGAATGAACTTGACTTTGTTCATAAGGCCACCGCTGGCACGTTTGCATCTGTCAATACGTTGGACCCAATTTTGATGACTCGGCCACATATTTCAGCCTAAATGTTCGCTATTTCCCTTTCCATGTTCGCTCAGAGCTCTTGCAACGTCATCAGCTTGTTGTCCTAGACCAATGACTTGACGTTTCCCCAAAGAAAGTAGTCTAGAAGAGACAAATCGAAAGAACGAGGCGGACAATCGACTGGCCCATTTCTTTTTACTCTTCAATAAATCGATTATAACGTGTGCTGTGTGGCTTGTTGTACAGTCCGGTTCCCCTTCCAATTCTGGTAAAAAATAATCAGTGAGGACGATTATGAGCCGATTGGCATCGTCGACAAAGAAGTATGGCTCAATGACGCCGCCAGCATGCAAATCAGTCACAAAACAGTTATTTTTATACTCACCATCGAAGGATGAGGGTATATTCGTTTTGTCATTCCTTTTGCAAAAGATAGAAATATCCATTTCTGATCCTATGACGTATATATATTTTTGATTGTCGGTTTCTACCGATTGGAAGTGAACATTCGGTAGAAACCTTCTTTCGCGATAGCTGGGCATTGTCATATAAAGTTCTCTTAAAGGATTGGCATCGTCGACGAAGAAGTATGGCTCAATGATGCCGCCAGCATGTAAATCAGTCACAAAACAGTTATTTTTGTACTCACCATCGAAGGATGAGGGTATGTTCTTTTTGTCATTCCTTTTACAACACATCGAAATATCCATTTCTGATCCTATGACGTATATGTATTCTTGATTGTCGGTTTCTACCGAATGGGAGTGAACATTCGGTAGAAACCTTCTTTCGCGATAGCTGGACATTATCATATAAAGTTCTCTTAAGTCTCGTCGTTCCTTCCCGCATCTCTTGCTAAGTTACCTAAACTGTGTGTATGCGGCTGTAATCCAAAGTGTCTCCTGTAGACGCCGCAGGTTGTTTTTGTTGCAGCCACATTCTCTGAATACAGATCGATTCATTATAAGATTATTCTATCCCTGCTAACGGGATTAAGCCCAGAACTCTGGCTGCTTCAATTGGAGCGGTTTATAGGGATTATGTAGCCAGATTAGTGGGTTTTTCCGGGTATGTAGGAAGGTTTTTTGTCCATAAAGGCCAGATATTGGGATTGTTGGATGAGGACGATATCAGACCTAGTCGTCCAAATATTAGCCGGAATCATATTGTGGCCCATTGTGATTCCTTAATAGTCTTTCTCTCTAAGATCCTAGTTGTTCAAGGGCCTCGCCATTGATTACAGCACTTTATTCTACATACCAAACGTCTGTCAAATCACCAAAAATATAAGCTTCTAGGAGCCGAACAAGGATGATGAAGAGATCTGTTTACATGGGTGCAATATCAGGTTATAAAGTAATTTGGACCGTATTTGGCATAGTTGTTGGAAATCGTAACAGAACACCGCACGCAAAATTTCAGCCAAAGCGGACAACAACTGGGGCTTGTAACGGCTCGAGATGTAAAATTGAGAGATCGGATTATATGGGAGCTATATCAGGTTATAGACCGATTCGTACCTTGGTTGACACAGTTGTTGATTTCAATAAAAGAAGACTGAAAGGCCTCACTCATGAAGCTACCGTAGCGCAGAAGTTAGCCCGTCCGCCTAGGACACTGAACGCCTAGATTTTAATACTGGCGATAATATCAGAGAAAACATGTTCAGCGGTGTTTTCTCCCTCCCAATGCTGGCGTCGTTTGTGAGGTACCTTGCCATGTTAAAACTTCTCCCCAAAGAGATGTCACACTGCGCCAAGCCGTTCGGATTCGCCTATAAAAAGGAGGCTGAAACTTGAATCACTGATATGTAAGAAGTTTTTTCCTGTTTCTTAATGGAATATTCATGGCCAAATTCGCATTTGCATTTGAAAGGCTCCACCAATAGCTTATCGAGCGAAAATGGAAACGAACCGACTTGGTATTGAGTTCAATTTAAGAGTATTTGGTAGTATACGAATGTGGCATCAAACATACGAATCTGTCATTAAAAATTGAGGGGAAGGCCCGACCCAAAACCCCTCCAAATAGAAGAATCGAGTTGATAATGGCCTCAACTGAATTGTATTTGAGAGTAGTGCACGAATTTGCCAAAGAATTTTGGTGCCTGGAAACTCGGGGGGTCTGCGATCGGATATGTTTCTCCTTCAAGAATATATGGGACTTAAATAAAGGAAATTTGGGAGTAGAGTATGAATTTAGCACCCCACCTCACAAAAAATGGTTTCATATATGCGGATTGGGGCAATATGGATTCCAAATGACGGAAATTTTGAAAAGGAGTATGAATAACAACTTTTGAATGATAAAAATCCTTCTGTTTGAAACAAAAACTGCTTATGGTGTGGCATATCACAATGTTGCAGTAGTTCAAATGTTTACCTTCAGTTTCTTAAGTCGTCGAAGCCCATTTCCCCATTTCTTAAAATGTTTTGATTGCAAAATTTATTGACAACACCAACATAGCAACAAAACAAAGTGTTAGCCCATAAAACATTTCAAATGATGGTTATGGCTTCCATTGCCAACAATAATTTGAAAGGGAAGACTAACAAGTCAAGAGTTGAATCATGGCATGCATGCTTCGATCGAAAGGCTTTGCGTGCTCGGTTACCATTTGAATGCAGGCGATAAATTTTCCAATCAAAGGATTTATTTGTTGGCAACAAAAGGAGCAGCGATAAATTTCATGAAATTCATGGCAATCAACTTTTGATTAAAATATGACAATTTTTTGGTGTAGACTTTCTCCTCCCCTCTCCAATACAAGAGTTTATGGTTGACTCAAACAAGGCTCTTGGCAAAAGTCAATTGAGAAACTTAGATAATGGTTTTGAATCAAATAGTACTGGTGGTATGGCAAAGCATTCAAATGGGCAATGCTTTTTTATATCGATTAGAAACTTTAGTGTTTTTTAGGGATTTGTTGTTTTTTTTTTTGTTTGTTTAGTATTTGGCTTGTGATTGCGGTTTGACACTTGCGAGAGACCCTGCCCTTCCAGTGTTTTTGAATATGGGGCCATTAATCAAAGTACAATCTCACGGGAGCATCTTAACAAGATATGTTCATGGTTTATCCTATGTGATGCATTAAATTCTAAAAAAAGGACCTATTAACCGATATGCCAAGTGTGTGTGTATGTGGGTGTGTGTGTGCAAGTGAAAGTGACATACTCCATTACTAAGCCCATGTGTGTGTTAAGGACATATCATTTGATTTCTTTGTGGATTTTGCCTAAAAAGTTGTTGATTTATTGACAGTGTTAATGAAGTTTGCACTTCGGTGTAGGAGTGCTGCAAGGGAGACCAGTAAATGGTGCTGTGTTTCTAATAAATTAAGAAAGGACTATGTGATACTTTTGACGAAGGACCATAATGTATATACGAGTATAAGAGATTTGGATAGAAAAAATACGGAAAGAAAACAAAACCAAACTTAAATTTTTTTTTTTAAAAAAACTTTAATGAAAATTTCTAAAAAAAATATCTAAAACCATTTTCTTAAAAAAATTCCGACAAAATTTCAATAGATCATTTACCAAAAAATTAGTGAGACATCTTTTGCCGAAAACGATGACTAAGTGATGTACTGGGCCAAGTAATGCGAGGAGATTTAAGCTTTTTATTGATATATTGGGTTGCCCAAAAAGTAATTGCGGATTTTTCATATAGTCGGCGTTGACAAATTTTTCACAGCTTGTGACTCTGTAATTGCATTCATTCTTCTGTCAGTTATCAGCTGTTACTATTAGCTTGCTTTAGAAAAAAAGTATATTTGATTAAAGTTCATTCTAAGTTTTATTAAAAATGCATTTACTTTCTTTTAAAAAATCCGCAATAACTTTTTGGGCAACCCAATATTTGATATTTTCTCCGATCTGATGGGGCCTATGAGGTAACGATCAACCAGAACAGCTTGATGCATGATACTAAAAAGAAGATTGAATCGCCAGCGAACATGCTGGAAGGATGCATGTTATGGTAAACGAGTCTTCCAGGTTCCGACGAGTGCTCTCTAAGAACCCCAAATCCCTTGGCAGCATTCTTGGAAATGACAGAACCTGGAAGAAGTCCAACTCTGAGACTCTCGATACAACACAGTTTTGAGGCACTATATATGGTTGAGGACAAGATAATGGAGAGAAGAGATGTCTGGGCGGATAATTCATTGGAAACTTACAAATCAAGAAACCAGATGGCATACTGTCTGCCGTGTTGCTAAGGACAGGACCGTAAGCCATACAACTATAAGGACTCCAAAAACACTTGCGGGCATTCTTGGAAAGGACGGAACGTAGAAGGAGTTAAATTTTATTTTTATTTTTTTTTTTATATTTTATGGGGTCTTAGACGCATATTTCGAGGTTAATTATTGTATCAAGAGTCTATACAATAATTAACCTCGAAATATGCGTCTAAGACCCCATAAAATATCTATAATCTTGATGGTCATAACATTTAAAGTCGATCTAGCCATGTCCGTCCGTCCGTCCGTCTGTGGAAAGAACCGCTAGATTTCGAAGGAGTGAAGCTCGACGCTTGAAATTTTGCACAAATACTTGCTATAAGTGGAGGCCACCGTGGCGCAGAGGTTAGCATGTCCGCCTATGACGCTGAACGCTGGGTTCGAATCCTGGCGAGATAATCAGAAAAAATTTTTAGTGGTGGTTTTCCCCTCCTAATGCTGGCGACATTTGCGAGGTACTATGCCATGTAAAACTTCTCTCCAAAGAGGTGTCGCACTGCGGCTCTTCGTTCGGACTTGGTTATAAAAAAGAGGCCCCTTATCGTTATGTTTAAACTTGAATCGGACTGCACTCATTGATATGTGAGAAGTTTGCTCCTGTTCCTTAGCGGAATGTTCATGGGCAAAATTTGCATTTTTACTTCCTATAAGTGTAGGTCGGTTGGGATTGTAAATGGTCCAAATCGTTTCATGTTTTGATATAGCTGACATATAAACAGATCTTGGGTCTTGACTTCTTTAGCCACTAGAGGGCGTAATTCTTATCCGATTTGGTTGAAATTTGGCACAAAGTGTTTTGTTATGACTTCCAACAAATATGCTTAGTATGGCTAAAATCGGTTCATCATAGACTTCTTGAGCCGCTAGGGGGCTCTATTCTCATCCGATTTGGCTGAAATTTGGCACAAAGTGTTTTGTTATGACTTCCAACAAATATGCTTAGTATGGCTAAAATCGGTTCATAACCTGATATAGCTGTCATATAAACCGATCTAGGATCTTGACTTCTGGAGCCAAAAGAGGGCGCAATTCTCATCCGATTTGTGTGAAATTTTGCGTAAGGTGTTCTGTTATCACTTTCACTAACTGTGCTTAGTATGGTTAAAACCGATACATAAACTGATATAGCTGCCATATAAACCGATCTGGGATCTTGACTTCTTAGGTCCCTAGATGGCGCAATTCTTATCCGATTTGGCAGAAATTTTGCATGAAGTGTTGTGTTATGCCTTCCAAAAACTGTACTAAGTATGGTTCAAATTGGTACTTAAACTGATATAGCTGGCTTATAAACCGGTCTTGGATCTTGACTTCTTGAGTCACCAGAAGACGCAATTCATACCCGATGTGGCTGAAATT
This sequence comes from Stomoxys calcitrans, assembly GCF_963082655.1. Taxonomy (NCBI): domain Eukaryota; kingdom Metazoa; phylum Arthropoda; class Insecta; order Diptera; family Muscidae; genus Stomoxys; species Stomoxys calcitrans. Next base: position 15,760,391 of record NC_081556.1, on the reverse strand, counting down.
AAGCATGAAGTGTTGTGTTATGCCTTCCAAAACCTGTGGTAAGTGTGGTTCAAATCGGTACGTAACCTCATATAGCTGCCATATAAACCGATCTGGGATCTTGACTTCTTAAGCCACTAGAGGGCGAAATTTTAATCCGATTTTGCTGAAATTTTGTACAACGGCTTCTCCCATTAGCTTCAACGTACCTGCCTAATATGGTCTTAATCAGTCTATACATAACTCTCTAGTGGACCTGGGGATCCCCCCTTCACTGGTAAGTTGGGTTGACACTATGCTGAAAGGCATGCTTAGCAATGTATCGCTTGAAGACTCTCTATTAGGAAGATTGTGACTGAAGAAACTCCACAAGAAGGGGTGTGTGCCCACTTTTGAGGCTTTTAGGTCAGGTCCTTCGAAGAGGAAAGAGGATGGATCGTTGACTGCGCATATGACGTCGTCAACAAGGGTCGTAACCGACTTCTCTTTACATCCCGGACCCCTTTCAGCTGTCTGGCTGGGCATTTTCAAGGACATGTTCTGGCTCGTTTCTACTGCAATCGGTTTTATGTAACGGAACGATCCAGCCTTTTCAGAGGCTGGTCAGGAATTGCTAACTCCCCTCAAAACGCAAGTGTAGATACAACAACAACCAGTTCTGGATGGAGTGGAGTTGCCGCTCTGTCCCGTGGTCAAGTGACTGAATTGAAATGTCTAGGAAAAAGGACCCAATGTGCTTTAGTTCTGTCGCAACTAGGTATAGGAATATAGGAAGGAGTTGAGGGCTTAGGCCGGGGACAGTAAACAAGATGTCCACGGCGGCCCATTCCCTTAAGGATGTCCGATATGGCATAAGGCTTTGCTCTGTGCAAATGTGTCCTTCGCAGGATGATCTAGACGAGACAAAGTACTGCGGCAGTGACATTTTCTGCACTAAAGACGAGTGACACTGAATGCCATTCCCGCATGAATGCCATGAGCGCAAGACAATTAAGGTCGCCCTAAGACTGATGCAGTCGGAAAACTGAAATTCCTCGATCAATGGGCTGTGCTATTAGGTGGTGGGGTATTTGCGAATGAACATTGTTTTCCCGAAAGCGGATCTCTAGGCTGGAAGTACTACGCATTTGCTAGGATCTTGCTGTGTACACGGGTGAATGTATGTTGAATGGGGGCACAGTGGCAGAAGTCTACCTGGAGTTCCATGGAATTAGGAGTTCATATGGACTTCTTTCTTATCGTCTTTCAGCTGGAGGTCTTTGTGATTCTGAGGACAATGGAGACATTATTGGATCAGGAGCGGCTATCCAAACGAATCTGTGGTCGGTCTATGTGAGGGAGAGTAGGCAAAAAGGTTCTTCGAAACATTGAGAAAGCGGTTTTACCGTCTTTCAGGAGGTTTCGTGATCCTGAGGACCATGTTGGCGATTCTTGTGTGGCTGCCCGATCTGACTGGAGACAGTCAGGGGCGCTGAAGACTCTACGGTTGTTACTGGTTAGGAAATGCAAACAGCTTTTCCGAAACATGGAGAAGGCTATCAGGCTGTACTGGAACCTGGAAAGGCGGGAAATGAGGCGGTCGACGACCTAGACAGGAATGCTCAACTGACAAATGCCGATCGTGCTACTTATTTATGGAACTGCCGTTGCAGATCTCGCGATCCTGAAAACACTGAAGGCGAACTTGACGCAAGAGCGTCGACCTAAACGATATATTAACAATCAGGCGGCACTGAAGCCCTCGGCTCTGGAGGCCAAGTGACTGAATTGAAATAAAAAAAGAATGCCCAGGACTAAATGCGCTCTACTTCTGTTGCAATTCGATAGGAAGGAGTTGAGGGCTTGGGTCGGGGACAGCACACTAGATGTCTGCAGCCGTGGTTCTACCGCTTTTGTCTTTAGAGACAATTTTTTCTTAAGATAAAATTTTACGAAATTTTCTCTAAAGACAAAATTTCACGAAACTTTCTCTAAGCAAATTTTCACGAAATTTTCTCTAAAGACGAAATTAAACACAATTTTCTCTAAAGACAAAATTTTACGAACATTTCTCTAAAAAAAAAAATCACGAAATATTCTCTTCTAAAAAAATTGCTCAAAGAAAAAATTTCAAGAAAATTTCTCTTTAGAAAAAATTCTCTAAAGAAAAAATTTCACGAAATTGTCTCTAAAGAACAAATTTTTAAGAAACTTTCTCTAAAGAAAGAAAAAATTTTCTCCAAGAAAAAAATGTCACGAAATTTTCTCTAAAGAAAAATTTCACGAAATATTCTCTAAAGAAAAATTTCACGAAATTTTCTCTAAAGAAAGAAAAAATTTTCTCCAAGGAAAAAATTTCATAAAATTTTCACCAAAAAAAATTTCACGAAATTTTCACCAAAAAAAAAATTTCACGAATTTTTTTCTAAAGAAAAAATTTTCTTTAAACAAAAAATTTCACGAAATTTTCTCTAAAGACAAAATTTTTACGAAAATTTCTCTAAAGATAAATTTTCACAAAATTTTCTCTAAAGACAAAATTTCACGAAATTTTCTCTAAAGACAAAATTTCACGAAATTTTCTCTAAAGAAAAAATTTCACGAAATTTTCTCTAGAGAAAAAATTTCACGAAATTTTCTCTAAAGACAAAATTTCACGAAATTTTCTCTAAAGACAAAATTCTACGAAATTTTCTCTAAGACAAAATTCTACGAAATTTTCTCTAAGACAAAATTTCCACGAAATTTTTTCTAAAGACAAAATTTCACGAAAATATCCCAAAATTAAACATTTGTCGACTTTTTCTCCTAAGAAAAAATTTATATATAAGGACTTTTAGATTTGGTTTCGTTAAAACGTTTTTCGGAAGGTCCGTGTTTTGTTGTAATTCATAGAATGGCTATAGCTTAAAGAAAATCCTTTATACACGCAGAACTATCCTTTTAATGTCCGTTCTATTCAACATAGCCGGCGCAATAAAAATATAAATATTTCACCAAGAACAACAACAACAACAAACATATTTAAATAGAAATGCAAATATGTTGCATCTGCTCCAACACACGATATGAGAAATCCTTCAAAAGACATTCAAATTGGTGATGATGGGTTTTGCAAATAAAGGACTACCGTTTTTGGCATAGCGCCATAAATGGAATTTTAAAATCATCAAAAACACAAAAGCCAGTACAAAAAGAAAGAGGGACCATCCTTTTATATGGTGTCATTTAAGTTGTTGTTGTTTTATATTTAAAATAAACGTCCTTTGAGCAAGAGAACAAGACCGTGGAAATGATTGTGATGATGTAGTGTACGAGTATGCTGATGATTTTTGTTGGCATAGAAGTGGCGGGAAACTGTACACAATGCCATAGGACATGCCATAGAGCTGATGATGCACTCTCCTTCATAGAAGACCATTGCATAGACGTGTGTGTGTGTGTGTGTGTTTGGTCTTACACAAAATAAAAGGCAGGATATGCAATCAGTCACAAGGCTCATGGCGCTGTGAAATAACAAAAAGGAAAATATGTGAAAAAGGACTCAAAAAACTCTAAAATTCTATGCCAACACATATACCCGACACAATGGAAAGGATGGATGAATGCTTGGATGCTGCCGATTCAGTTCTTTATAATAACGGACTTGGGTTGGGGTCACTCAAAGGTCATCAACGGGATTTTTAATTTTACTTCTGGCACAACTGCAACAAAATCGATTCGCCAGCCTTTTGTTTACAGCCGTTGAGTGAGCATTGTTTGCTGCCTTTGCTGCTCTGGCCAGCAAAACTGCTGGCTGCTGACGTATGGTGACAGGGGATGCAAAATTGCAAGCGCACAGCATATGAGGATACTATTGCCCAATATTATGGGTGAATTTTTATGATTTTTTCTTCCTTAAAATAGGGAGGATTTTTTTCTTTCACATTTTTTACCAAAGGCTAATTTAAATTTCATTTTTTTTGAAAAAAAGAAAAAAACAAAGAAGTGAAGCGTGTTTTGGGTTACTTTTTAACCTTTGCCTGATGTCTTTTGGGTCTTCCTTTCGATCTCTCGTTGTCTTCATCTTTTAAGATTATAAATAAATAGGTTGAGCATATGCGGGTTCGATGAGTGTTTTTTGCATGCGTTTGTCACACTTTCGGTGGCGGCTTTTTTTAACAGTCTTAATTTTTTAAGGATCTGCTTGTTTATCTTTTCCTATTTGGGGAGGGATACGAGCCTTTAGGACACGCGCCTCGATTGATGATTTTTTAATCAATGTCATTAACAAAAAATGATCTTGGCCCTTCTCCCTTCGAGCCCAAGTCTGAGGCTGATAAAAAGAGAGAAGATATATGTTTTTTTTTTTTGGGATACTAATCTTTAAGCGCCTTAGTTGCACTCTTGCAACTGTAACTGGCAGGGTTAATCACCAAAATGCATTTCTAATGTTACGAACTCATTTATGGGTGTTTGCATATGGCGCATGTAAATTGATATGGTGTTTTAGTACTCACATGCCCTTCTTATACCCAGGTTTCCTGGCTTCAACTCCCTTCTCCTCTCTTGGAACCCATGTGGGTGGTTGCTTGGCATATCAAAGTACGCCATTTTTCTTGCATTCATCCGCTTGGCGTACGCTAAACGTTAACAGCTAACTGGCACACGTGTGTCATTGCAAATCAGAGGGGTTTGTTTTCCGGGGGAAAGAGCACTACTAATGTCCCATATGTGTATATACGAAACTTAACGTAGGATGATTCTTGGCTTTTGGAAAAGGGTGTGCGAGGATTATGTACAAGGGTTGCATATAAGGGTTATATGTTCACATATGCATGTGTATAACTACCATACGTGGGCATATACTGCGTATCCTGGGCGAGTAATGGTGCTAACTTTTAAATGGCCAAATGTCAACCACCTTTCAATGACAGTTTGGTATGCACTTTTAGTGCGTTTTTCCTATTCCATGCAAAGAATTTTAATAAAATTTTTCCTCTGGGAATTTTGGCTTTAAAGAAAATTTCGGGAAATTTTGTCTTTAGAAAAAAATTTCGGGAAATTTTGTATTTAGAAAGATTTCGGGAAAATTTGTCTTTCGTGAAATTTTGTCTTTTTTTTCTCTAAAGACAAAATTTCACGAAATTTTGTCTTTAGAGAAAATTTTGTGAAATTTTGTCCTTAGAGAAAATTTCGTGAAATTTTGTCTTTAGAGAAAATGTCGTGAAATTTTGTCTTTAGAGAAAATTTCGGGGAAATTTTGTCTTTAGAGAAAATTTCGTGAAATTTTGTCTTTAGAGAAAATTTTGTGAAATTTTGTCCTTAGAGAAAATGTCGTGAAATTTTGTCTTTAGAGAAAATTTCGGGAAATTTTGTCTTTAGAGAAAATTTCGGGAAATTTTGTCTTTAGAGAAAATTTCGGGGAAATTTCGTCTTTAGAGAAAATATTGTGAAATTTTGTCTTTAGAGAAAATTTTGTGAAATTTTGTCTTCAGAAAAAATTTTGTAAAATTTTGTCTTTAGAAAAAATTTTTTTTTTCGTGAAATTTTGTCTTTAGAGAAAATTTCGTGAAATTTTGTCTTTACAGAAAATTTTGTGAAATTTTGTCTTTACAGAAAATTTTGTGAAATTTTGTCTTTAGAGAAAATTTCGGGAAGTTTTGTCTTTATAGAAAATTTCGTGAAATTTTGTCTTTAGAGAAAATTTCGTGAAATTTTGTCTTTAGAGAAAATTTCGGGAAATTTTGTCTTTAGAGAAAATTTCGGGAAATTTTGTCTTTAGAGAAAATTTCGGGAAATTTTGTCTTTAGAGAAAATTTTCGGGGAAATTTTGTCTTTAGAGAAAATTTCGGGGAAATTTTGTCTTCTGAGAAAATTTCGGGGAAATTTTGTCGTTAGAGAAAATTTTGTGAAATTTTGTCTTTAGAGAAAATTTCCTGAAATTTTGTCTTTAGAGAAAATTTCCTGAAATTTTGTCTTTAGAGAAAATTTCCTGAAATTTTGTCTTTAGAGAAAATTTCCTGAAATTTTGTCTTTAGAGAAAATTTCGGGGAAATTTTGTCTTTAGAGAAAATTTCCTGAAATTTTGTCTTTAGGGAAAATTTCCTGAAATTCCTCTCGACAGAAGGATACCGCATTGTCTCCCCTTGGGGTAATTTACTCGACTTTCTACTCCAACAAAGAAAAGAATGACCATAGTTCAAGGAACGCCCAAATCTCTCAATCTAAAGACGATCTTCGTTGTCATCCATGCCTAAAAAAGATGCAAAGGCGTAAGATCGAGCATTCTGCGTCTTCTTTGTTCTAGAGATTCTCTCGCTCATCCTGCGATGGGCACATCTGCTTTAGACCTGATGCCATACGAGACACCCAAGACCATTAATATGCTGTGAACTGTACACGACCTAAGCCCCCAAATGCTTCCAATCGAGTTGCGATAGAAGAATGGAGCACTCAATTCCCTTGGGGCCTTTTCCTGGATATTTCTTATCCATCAGAGCGAGAAATGTTCCCATCTCTCTAAGTCTCTGGAGGATCTCTGTTGCCGCATACAACAATGATCGTTTTTTATACCCACCACCGAAGGATGGGGGTATATACATTTTGTCAGTCCGTTTGCAACACATCGAAATATTCATTTCCGACCCTATAAGGTATATATATTCTTGATCAGCGTAAAAATCTAAGACGATTTAGCCATGTCCGTCCGTCTGTCTGTTGAAATCACGCTACAGTCTTTAAAAATAGAGATATTAAGCTGAAACTTTGCACAGATTCTTTTTTTGTCCGTAAGCAGGTTAAGTTTGAAGATGGGCTATATCGGACTATATTTCGAGATAGCCCCCATTTAGACCGATCCACCGATTTAGGGTCTTAGGCCCATAAAAGCCACATTTGTTATCCTTTAAAAGGCGCATTTATTGTCCCATTTTGCTGAAATTTGGAACAGTGAGTTGTGTTAGGCCCTTCGACATCCCTATTCAATTTGGCCCAGATCGGTCTAGATTTGGATATAGCTGGCATATAGACCGATCTCTCGATTTAAGGCTTTGGGCCCATATGGACCGATCTCTCCATTTATGGTTTTGGGCCCATAAAAGCCGCATTTATTATCCGATTTTGCCGAAATTTGGGAAAGGGAGTTGTGTTAGGCACTTCGACATCATTCTTCAATTTGGCTCACATCGGTTCAGATTTGAATATAGGTACCATATAGACCGAACTTTTGATTTTAGGTCTAGGGCCCATAAAAGGCGCATTTATTGTCCGATGGCGCCGAAATTTGAGACAGTGAGTTAAGTTATGCCCCTCGACATAATTCTGCAATTTGGCCTTGATCGATCAAGATTTGCATATAGCTGCCATATAGACCGATATCTCGGTTTAAGGTTTTGGGCACCTAAAAAGCACATTTATTGCCCGTTGTCGTCGAAATTTGGGACAGTGAATTGTGTTCTGCTCATCGATATTCTTCTTCAATTTGGCTCAGATCGGTCCAGATTTGGATATAGCCGCCATATAGACCGATATCTCGATTTAAAGTCTTGGCCTCATAAAAGAGGCATTTATAATCCGATTTCACTGAAATTTGACACAGTGACTTATGTTAGGTTTCTCGACATACGTGTCGTATATGGTTCAGACCGGTTTAGTTTTCGATATAGCTAATAAAAAGACCAATATTTTGTTATACACCAGTGAACAATGACTTGTACTTATTAGTATTTGGTCCAAATCGGGACATATTTCGATATAGCTGCTATAGGCATTTTTACATGTTACTAAGTAAAGTGTAGTCAAAGTGCTAAAAATGTTGTTAATTCTATGAAAAAACAACATGGAACTTTAACATTCCGTTCCCTTATTGGTTTCCTATTGATTATATGCAAATTTTCTAAAATACAAAATGGTCCTCAAAGGGTTAAGACTTATAAGGCTGACATAATTTGTGTTTATTTCGGTCGTATAAAACTTTTTATAATGATATGTCGGCAAAGGCTTCTTTTGATTAAGATACAAATTATATTGGAAAACCGTGTTTGAAATGGGAAAATCGGTTTAGATTTAGATATAGCTCTCAAATATATTGGGTTGCCCAAAAAGTAATTGCGGATTTTTTAAAAGAACGTAAATGCATTTTTAATAAAACTTAGAATGTACTTTAATCAAATATACTTTTTTTACACTTTTCTTCTAAAGCAAGCTAAAAGTAACAGCTGATAACTGACAGAAGAAAGAATGCAATTACAGAGTCACAAGCTGTGAAAAAATTTGTCAACGCTGATTTTATGAAAAATCCGCAATTACTTTTTGGGCAACCCAGATTTTCACTTCTAGAGCCACTGCAAACGCATTTATTGACCGATCTTGCCAAAATTTTGTACAACGCTTTCCGCTACGACTACCATGATATCTAAGAAGTTTGTTCGAAATCGGTTCAGATTTAGACATAGCTTCCATATATATGTTTGTCCGATTTTGTGAAATATTGCTGTAAAGTGCTCATTTGTTAGCCGATTCCCTCGAAATGTAGCAGGAAGTATTTTCTTATGACTCTGGACATTACTGGTGAATTTCATAGATATCGGCTCAGATTTAGATATAGCTGCCATATATGCATATCGTCCGATTTTCACTTCTAGATCCACTGCAATCGCATTTATTGAACAATCTTCCCCAAACTTTGTACAACGCTTTTTTCCGCAACCACCACAATATCCACGAAGTTTGCCCAAAATCGGTCCAGATTTAGATATAGCTTCCATATATATGCTCGTACGATTTTGAGAAATATTGCCATAAAGTGCTCATTTATTAACCGATTGCCTCGAAACTTAGCAGGGACGATTTTCTTATGACTCTTAATATTACTGGTGAATTTCATAGAAATCGGTTCAGATTTAGATATATCTGCTATATATGTATATTGCCCGATTTTCACTTCTTGAGCCACTGCAATCGCATTTATTGACCAATCTTCCCCAAACTTTGTACAACGTTTTTTTCGACGACCACCACAATATCTACGAAGTTTGCTCGAAATCGGTTCAGATTTAGACATAGCTTCCATATATATGTTCGTCCGATTTGCAGTAATTTTGCAATAAAGTGCTCATTTATTAACCGATTCTCTAGAAATTTAGCATGAACGATTTTCTTATTATTGTCGACATTACTGGTAAATTTCTTAGAAATCGGTTGAGATTTAGATATAGCTGCCATATATGCATATCGCCCGATTTTCACTTCTAGAGCCACTGTAAGCGCATTTATTAACCAATCTTCCTAAAACTTTGTACAACGCTTTTTTCAACGACCACCACAGTATCTAAGAACTTTGCTCGAAATCGGTTCAGATTAAGATATAGCTTCCATATATATATTCGTCCGATTTGCAGTAATATTGCAATAATGTGGTCATTTGCTAAGCAATTCTGTCGAAATTTGGCAGCAAGGATTTTCTTATGACACTCGACATTACTGGTGAATTTCATAGAAATCGGTTCAGATTTAGATATAGCTGCCATATATGCATATCGCCCGATTTTCACTTCTAGAGCCACTGTAAGCGCATTTATTGACTAATCTTGCCAAAATTTTGTACAACGCTTTTTTCCACAACCACCACAATATCCACGAAGTTTGCCCAAAATCGGTCCAGATTTAGATATAGCTTCCATATATATGCTCGTACGATTTTGAGAAATATTGCCATAAAGTGCTCATTTGTTAACCGATTCTCTGGAAATTCGGCAGGAAAGATTTTCTTATGACTCTCGATGCTACTGGTGAATTTCATAGAAATCGGTTCAGATTTAGATATAGCTACCATATATGCATATCGTCCGATTTTCACTTCTTGAGCCACTGCAATCGCATTTATAGACCAATCTTCCCCAAACTTTGTACAACGCTTTTTTTGACGACCGCTACAATATCTAAGAACTTTGCTCGAAATCGGTTCAGATTAAGATATAGCTCCCACTTTTTACTTATGGGGGAGGTGTAGGGAATTATACAGTCGACACTGACCGACTTTTGTCTTTCCTTGCTGGGTTTGCATGGGGACATGTCTTATCACCTGATCATATTGGCAAAATTTAAAATGCAAAATTCATTCAACATAAATACAAAGAAAATCCGCCCTAACTTCTTTGTCATCAATGCAAGGAAAATTTCTTTGAATTTTAACTAAACTTCCCCATCATTATTGACGAAAATAGCCGCTGGAGAGTTCTTCAAACATGTTTAACTCTAAGAAACCCTCTTGCATGTTCTCAAGACGCAATAATTCGTGGAACAAAGGAATAGAATTGCAATTCACTACAATGGTGAATGCATGATCACGTAAAAATGCGCCATCAAATGCGTCAACCCATGCATGAGGGAATATTTTTCATTCATTTTGAATATTGAAAGGATATGCTTAGAAGCATATATTGAAAGGATATGCTTAAAAGCATATATGTAGATACCCTTATGTGTTGTTGTCTGCACGACTAGTCGGTATGTATGTATGTATACGAGCATAATGTATACTTATAATCCCTTTTCGGTAGATAAGGGTGATTTTTATTTACTAAAAATTCAAATTTTATTGACATTTCACATCAGCAGATTTGCTTACATGCTACCATTTTAAGCATAACGAATTTTTGGATGGGGTAGTATTTTCTACTTTTTGCAAAATTGCAATAAATGTTGCATTATCCTTTTGCCATCAAGGAGTTTTTACCCCAAAAAGGTTTTTTTGATTGTCCTTTTGTTTTGCATAAACAGCGACAGGGACAGGGAAACAGGACAAAATGAATAATGACCATTTGTTGATATTGATTTAGAGGACAGAAGAGAAGGGTGGATGAATAAATGAATGTATGGAAGGATGTTAGATTATTGGCAGTTTTTGGCCATGCGAAATTAATGAATAATTTCTGGGAAATGATTTTAATGCGCCATACTTGCAATAGCAAACTTTTTGTTTGTTATTTGGCTATATAGGTAGAGAAAATTACCCTCTCCACTTGGCTTTGTTTGGATTTTATGCAACGGCTATTTTGTTTAATATTCTTAAATGTAATTTGAGAATTAGCATTCGTCTATGGTTTTGTGGATTTTTGATTTACTCCCTGCGTAGCATGTGTTTCTTTTACATGCAAAAAAGTTGATTTACTCATTGAACCGAAAACTTGAATTGGACAGGCATCCTTAAAATGTGGAAAATTTGCCCAAGTTCCTTAATGGAATGTTTATAAGCAAATTTGCAAAATTAAATTTTCGAGATTGTGTTTAGGCCTCAGTCAAAGACCGGACTTTGCAGCAGGTAACAAACCTTTGGTCCAGCTAGTTTTTTTCTGATTTGTATTCTATTTATTGAGGTAAAATGTGAATATATATATTGGGTTGCCCAAAAAGTTTTTGCGGATTTTTCATATAGTCGGCGTTGACAAATTTTTTCAACGGCTTGTGACTCTGTAATTGCATTCTTTCTTCTGTCAGTTATCAGCTGTTACTTTTAGCTTGCTTTAGAAAAAAAGTGTAAAAAAAGTATATTTGATTAAAGTTCATTCTAAGTTTTATTAAAAATGCATTTACTTTCTTTTAAAAAATCCGCAATTACTTTTTGGGCAACCTAATACAATTCGATTTTTTCGACACATTTCCTTACCATCGCCTCTTTTTTCCTCGAAAATAATTCCCCACGGTATATTCAATCTATTCACACTTCTTTTTTTTCATAGACTTAGCCAGCTTAATTAGTCTTATTTTTAGATCAAAAATATCATTTTTTCTTCTTGGAGTCTCCTTACCCATGAATGTGAACTTGAGTTTAATTTCAAAATTGTCACTTTTAGTGCGGCACGTGTCGCTATAGATCATTTTGTGGGCCACACTGTCTTAGAACTTCCCTCTATTTCGAAGGCAAGCGGGCATCCATCCACCCCACTGCACTCCCTTGTCGAAGGGGGATAAATTCAGAAAATGATATTTTTTATTTGTATTAAAACTTAGTGGCGAACATATGAAACCATATTCCACAGTTTATTGATAAAACTTTTTTTATGTTTTTTTTCTTTTTTGCTTTTAGGGGTTTTGGTGGTTTCTTTCTTTTCGTTTTCTCTGTTCGGGATCAGTTTTTTAATCGTAACAACTGTGGGCACGATCGAATGACAGCCATTAAATAATAAACATTGGAAGGCGACATGTGACATACGACAACCTAAACAAAGATCTTGAGGTGGGGGGTGGGAAGGGAACAGTGGTAACATATACTAGAAAATCTGGTAAAAGTAATGACTTGTGATAGAAATAACAACTAAAAGTGGACTAAGTTCGTACGGACCTAATCTTGGGAACCTACCAAAATAGATTCCGTTAAAAATCTACAAAAAGCCAATTTAATAGAAGGGCATATTTTTACCCTACCTACCAAATTTCTGACAAACCAGGCTTTCGGGGGCCCAAGATGTAAAATCGCGAGATCGGTTTATATGGGAGCTATATCAGGTTATAGACCGATTTAGACAGTAATTGGTACAGATGTTGGAAGTCGTGCAAAATTTTAGCCAAATCGGACAAAAAGTGGGGTCTTCAGGGGCTCAAGAGATCGGTTTATATAAGAGCTATGTCCAAAACTGTACCGATATGGTCCATCCCCAGTGGCCTAAATCAAAAATAAGCACTTGTGTAAAATTTCAAGTGGCTAGCTTTACGCGTTCGACCTTTATTGCGATTTCGATTGAAAAAAATTGCTGCTTTTGCAAATTTTGTCCCGGAACATTCCACTAAGGAACAGGGACAAACTTCTCATATATCAATGAGTGCCGTTCGATTCAAGTTATAAGCTCAACGATAAGGGGCCTGGTTTTTAAAGCCGAGTCCGAACGACATGCCACAATGCGACACCTCTTTGGAGAGAAGTGTTTACATGGCATAATACCTGGGAAATGTTGCCAGCATTAGGAGGGAAAAACGCGCTGAAAATTTTTTCTGATGGTCTTGCCAAGTTTCGAACACAGGCGTTGAGAGTCATAGGCGGACATGTTAACCTCTACGCTAAGGTGGCTTATAGGGGCTTGAAATATCAAATCGGAAGATAGGTTTATACGGAAGCTATATCAGGTTATAGACCGATTTGAAGCCATACTACAACACTTCGTGCAAAAATTTCAACCAAATCGGACAAAAATGCTGCTTGTAAGGTCTCAAGAAGTCGAATAGGGAAATCGGTTTGTATGGGAGCTATATCCAAATATGGGCCACCATAGCGCAGAGGTTAGCATGTCCGCCTATGACGCCGAACACCTGGGTGCGGTGGTTATCCCCTTATCCCAAAGATGGCTACATTTGTGAGTTATCCTGCCATGTTAAAACTTCTCTATCGAGTGGTGTCGCTATGCGGCACGCCGTTCGGACTCGGCATAAAAAAGGAGGCCCATTATCATTAAACTCAAGCATTAATCGGACTGCACTGATTGATATGAGAGAATTATACCCTGTTTCTAAATGGAATGTTCATGGGAAATTTAGTTATATCCAAATGTTGCAACCTCCAACGACCTACATCCATTAGAAGTATCTGTGTAAAATTTCAAGTGGTTAGCAGCATGCGTTCGACTGCTATCGTGATTTCGACTGACGCACGGACGGACATGGCAAAATCGAATTAGAATGTCTAGACGATAAAGAATATATATACTTTATGGATTAGCAGATCAATATTTCGATGTGTGACAAGCGAAATGAGTAGATGAGGATACCCCATCCTATGGTGGTGGGTATAAAAGGTAAAAACAAGTAGGAAAAGCCAAAAGTCGGGTGGCGCCATCTATTGCCCTAACCTATTACTGGGGAGATCCCCTTTATGAGCCGAACACCTAAGATTGGCAGATCGGTCTATGTGGAGGGATATTCAAATATGGAATCTACACCACATTGGGTAAGGTTTCGAAGCCGGGGTTGGCTCACGGGTTCCCATTTTCCTTCATTATGAGCTCTAGACCTTAAGTAGGGAGATCGGTTCATATGGCGACTATATATAGATTTAGGTTGATTAGGTGAACAGGTGAACTCGAATGCGATTTTGGCCCATTGTGAAGAAGGTGAAAGGTTAAGGACCTACACCATTCTATTTTTTCACCAATACTTCTGGTTGCTTTGGCATCACAATGTAGCAAAATGGCCTTCGTGAAACATTCGAAGGCGACATGTCACATATGACAACTCAAACAAACATGTTGAGGTGCGGGTGGGGAGTGAACGTTGGTACCATCTTGATATCATTGAGGGGCACACTAAAAATATCGCAGCATATTTTTAAGCCCTTTTGTACAGGATTCACTAGAAATGGGTTAGCATTCACAATTCTATAATTATTGCTCACAATTAGGGAGCAAAGTTGACGTCTCCAACTCGTCCTCGTCTCTACAGACTCTGCAGAAGTCCGCATCCCCCTGTGTTCAGAGAAAAGTCGAGATTTCGCGGTGCAGTGACCTGTTGAAACTACTATCAGCAGTAAGAGATTATGCTTCCTCAGCCCCAGTATGGGTGACGTCCTTTTTAACGAAACACTCGACCGTTGGAACCTGAACCCCCTGCATCCTATGGCACATTCGTGGGGTATATAAAAATCGGGGCTTACAGTATCAGTAGCACGATCAGGGTCCAGAAGCCAACAAGTTTTGGCGAACCCGTCGGCCACCTAATTATCCGTCACATCTTAATGAGCAGAGACTCAGCAGATCTTGTAAGAAACTCCTTGCATCTTCTAACCAGTCTCTATGCCAGTGTCTTGAACTCCGTCTAACTATCCAAATACATATTGACAGCCAATCGGATTGCTGTTCTTCTATCGACATTGGCTTAATGGTTTCAAGATCGCAAAGGTCATCGCCTGGAAGACGATACATTGGTCCCGAAGTATAAATGACTTCCTAATCTCAAGAATCCTTTTGAAGACTCCTGCCTCGCCACTCCCAAGAAACTCGCACATTGGAAGGTTTATGAATTCAGTAGTACGACCAGCGCTCATCATTTGACTTGTGACCCTTGTACATGTATAGACCATCCTAGAATGATGTCGTCTCCAATACCTTCAGTCTACGCCCATCCAAAAGAGTACGCAACACTAATAGCTAATTTTTTGGAAATTAGTCCAAAAACATTCCATTAAGGAACAGGAGCAAGCATCTCACATATCAATGAGTGCTAACGGATTCAATTTTAAGCCCAATGATAAAGTACCTCCTTTTCATAGCCTAGTCCGAACTTCATGCCGCAGTGCAACATCGCTTTGGGCAGAAATTTTGACAAGGCTTCTATGCATGGCATTGTACCTCACAAATGCCGCAAGCATTACAGGGGGAAACCAACGCTGAAAACCTCGTTTCTGAAGTTTTCGACAGGATTCGAGACCCCGCATTCAGCGTCATGGGCGTGCATGCTAACCTTTGCGCTACGATGGCCTTCCTTATTTTAAGTAATTTTATAAAGAGCTGCTGCCAAATGCCCATAGTCTGCCGAGCCAGACAACCATAGATCAGATTCGGCCCAACCGACGTAAGTCCGGGAACCTAACACAGCACTGTCATGTGTCTATAAAGGGACTCTAACTCGATCTCACTGTCCTAAAATCCTCAATTTCAAGGGTGGATGACCGTCAGGATTTCATTTGTGGCTATCTTAATGGCACCGATCTCTACCAGAAACACAATTCACTCGACTGACAGTCTCTGCAACCAACCAAAATCAAGAGCATACGAAAAGACCCCAATGCTGTAGCTGTATTCATTTCGTAGACATCGGTGAGACCGAGATTTCATCGCACAGCTTTCTATACAGCTTTCTACACCTAATCCTCTAGTTGGCAAAGCGAACACCAAAGATCCCATCTTGAATAGGTCTCAGAGCCAGGTAGTTTATATCCAAACCTGGTTGTTACTTGACAATATTGGGCAGGAATATCGAGGGCTTCATGTGCTTAAGATCTTATATCGAAAGAGTGGTTAATATGGTCTCAACCATAGATTTATATGGGGACCATTTATGTAAACATGGTACGATTTGGCCATGTACAATCTTAAGCAATCTGAAAATGAAAACTTGACCATGAAAATCACAGTACCATTGGGCGACACCACACAAATATCGCCAGACCCAGTTTTCTAATGTCCTTGCTTGGATTTGAATTCTGGCATTTAGCTTCTAGGGTAGGCGCTAAGCAATCTAAGGTTAGGAGGAAAAGAAGCCGTAGTGGCATGAGCAACCTAAACTTACACAAAGTCTTTAAGCCAAATTTGAAGGACGGACGGACAGACCTGAGGACGAATCTCAGAAAATTTAAGACTTATTGGGGTTAATAAGTTATATCGGGAGATTGTGCCGTGATCATAGATGTCTTAGTCATTTGCTATGACATTTTTTCTGTAACTAAACCACTGTGAATGCACTATGATTTTTTATTACCAGGGAAAATGCTTTGAATTCATCTTAGATGCAAATTACCCCATGGTTGCAGTAAAGGTGAAGTTATTTCTTATATTCCACTACAACAGGGGGGAGGTATAAATCCACCACGTCATACCCACTCTGACATACCGGCTACTTCAATGTCAAATGAAGTGTGCAACACATTAATCCCTCCCTCCAAAAATGTTTGGTTGAGAACATGCCAAGGGGAGCAAATTGACGAGTGACAGCAATTAAGATACAGTCATACAAACTCCACCAAAAGCCACTACTACCACACGTTGCATGTTGCTTGTATGCACTGATCTGTTGGCGTATTTTGGAGAGTGGATGTATTTTTTTAACAAACCAAAATCCCAAGTACCGTCAAGCAAGAAATAAAAAGAAGACACACACAGCTTGAGTTACTTAAACAAAAATCCCCCTATAAGGCCAAAAAAAAATCGGGACAGCATCCCCTTTTTATGGTTGCCACTGCGGCCCAAGCACACGGAAAAGCTATGCTAACAATGTGATATGTAAATGTGCGACTAATGAACACTTTACAGATGTCAACTCCCCATCCCCCCATTTAGAGTGGATAAAAATAATCACAATGCTGGCGATCGTTTTCCCTAATGATGCTCCCTTTTAAGGAATTTCTTTGACTTACTCGTACTCCGTACAAGATAAAATGGTTCTTTCTTCTTCATAGATAAAGCAAGGCGGCAAAGAGCATGCCTAAGATGCTGCCAAACGCGTGCCAGTGTTAAAAAACTCTGATAAAGGCAGAAGATATAAATGTATGGGGTATGAGGTGTCGTTGCAGCAACAGTCGCATCTCTACCTCTTAAGATCATTATTCTTGACTAATGAAGAAAGGAGCTCCTTAAGGAAGGCACGTTCCCTTTTTTACCCTTGAACAGAATATTGGGAAAAAATGCTTTTTAGATGTATTCTCCACAAAAAGATGCTTTAAATTTTTTAGGGATGTTTGTCGGTTCTTTTTTTTCTCCTCGCACACTTTTGACTCTTGTCTTCTATTTTTTAATCATATTCATGTATATGGCAGCCTTGACTACCACCCATGGCATCCTTCCATTATCTGTGGTTCTTCTGGCACACTTTCGTGTTTAGATTAATTTCATTTATCACAAAACTTTTTATAAAAACAAAAACACATACAATCTCCTGTAATTCATTTTTAGGGGATGCTAAGGGCCCTTTATAAAAAAATGCATCTTTATTTTAGGAGACTGCCGTTGTTTTGCGTTCAATTACAAAAGTAGAGGGTGGAGTGCGAAATCAAGGTGAGTATAGAGGAAACATCGGTAGGGGTGATTGCCACGAGGGGAACGTCTTTAAATGGAGTCATCGCTCTTATGGAGGCCACCGTAGCGTAGAGGTAAGCACGTCCGTCTATGACGCTGAAAGCCTGGGTTCAAATCCTGGCGAGAACATCAGAGAAAATGCTGGCGACATATGTGAGGTACCTTCCCAAGTAAAAATTTCTTTCCAAAGAGGAGTCGCACTGCGGAACACCCTTCGGACTCGGATATAAAAAGGAGGTCCCTTATCATTAAGCTTAAATTCCTTAAACAATGGTTGTTACTCACACTATGAAAGTTCCTCAAACGTTGGTAGTTTCTCAAACTATGGTAGTTCCTCAAACAATGATACATTCTCAAACTATTGTAGTTCCTCAAACTACAGCCATTCCTCAAACTACGGATATTCTTCAAACTACGGCAGTTCTTCAAACTATGGTATTTTCTCAAACTATAGTTGCTCCTCAATACTATGGTAGTTCCTCAAATTACAGTCATTCGTCAAACTATAGTAGTTTCTCAAACAATTGTAGTTTCTCAAATCATGGTAGCTCCTCAAACTATGGTAGTTCTTCAAACTATGGTAGTTCTTTAAACTATGGTAGTTCTTTAAACTATGGTAGTTTCTCAAACTATGGTAGTTTCTCAAACTATGATATTTCTTTAAACTATGCTAGTTCCTCAACCTAAAGTCATTCCTCAAACTATGTTAGTTCCTCAATGTGCGGCTGTTCCTCAAAGCAAGGGAGTCAAACTATGGCTGTTTCTCAAACTATGGTAGTTCCTCAAACCATATCCATTCCTCAGTCTGTGGTAGATCCTCAAAACTACGCTCATTTTTCAAACTATGGTAGTTCCTCACACTATGGCAGTTCCTCAAACTATGGTAGTTCCTCAAACAATGGTAGTTCTTCAAACTATGGTTGTTCCTCAAACTAAAGTCATTCCTCAAATTATGGTCATTCTTCAAACTACGGTAGTTCCCAAATCTATGGTAGTTCCTAAAACTATGGTAGTTCCTTAAACTATTGCAGTTCCTCAAACTATGGTCATTCTTCAAACTACGGTACTTCATCAACCTACAGTCGTTCCTCAAATTATGGTAGTTCCTCAAAATAGGGTAGTTCCTCAAATTATGGTAGTTCTTAACCTGCAGTCATTCCTCAAATTATGGTAGTTCCTCAAAATATGGTAGTTCCTCAATCTATGGTAGTTCCTCAAACAATGGTACTTCCTCAAACTATAGTAGTTCCTCAAACTACAGCCATTCCTCAAACCACAACCATTCCGCAAACTATTGTAATTCTTCAAACTACGGTCATTCCTCAAACTACGCTCATTTTTTAAACTATGTTAGTTCCTCACGCTATGGCAGTTCCTCAAAGTACGGTAGTTTCTTAAACAATGGTAGTTCTTTAAACAATGTTCCTCAAACTATGGTAGTTTCTCAAACTATGGTAGTTCCTCAAACTATGGTCATTCTTCAAACTACATTACTTCATCAACCTACAGTCATTCCTAAAATTATGGTAGTCCCTCAAAATATGGTAGTTCCTCAAACTATGGTAGTTCTTCAAACAATGGTACTTCCTCAAACTATAGTAGTTCCTCAAACTACAGCCATTCCTCAAACCACAGCCATTCCGCAAACTATTGTAATTCTTCAAACTACGGTCATTCCTCAAACTACGCTCATTTTTCAAACTATGTTAGTTCCACACGCTATGGTAGTTCCTCAAAGTACGGTAGTTCCTCAAACATTGGTAGTTCTTCAAACAATGTTCCTCAAACTATGGTAGTTCCTCAAACTATGGTCATTCTTCAAACTACGGTAGTTCCTCAAACTATGGTAGTTCCTCAAGCTATGGTAGTTCCTCAAACTATGGTAGTTCCTCAAACTACGGCCATTCTTCAAACTACGGTACTTCCTCAAACTATGGTAGTTCCTCAAATTAGAGTCATTCCTCAAACTATGGTAGTTCCCCAAAATACGGCCATTTCTCGAACTACGTATATTCTTCAATCGACGGTCATTCCCCAAACTACGGCCATTCCTTAAACTACGGCTATTCCTGAATAGGAACGAAATAGACGTGGCGTTAACGAAGGATCTTGGAATCAACGGAGGCGGAATCATTAGGCTAGAGGACACCAAATATAATATCAATTTTAAGAAATATAACGTTATATATAGGGCCTGTATTTAGGCTTAAGGCAACCTGATATGTTTTTTATGAACCAGTTTTGCAATAGGGCCGTGGTTTCCCTGTCCTGTGGCGGTAGGAAACTGATTATTTCATCAGCTTACTTCCCCCATGAAGATGGGCAGGCTCTTCCTCCCATAGTGGTTAGGGTCCTCATTCGATACTGTAAGGCTAGCAAGGGTATACTATTGGGATGCGACGTAAACGCACATCACGACTTTTGGGGGAAGTGCAGACAAGAACTCAAAGGAGGAGAGTTTCCTAGAATTTATTTTGGAGAATGGCTTATATCTGACGCCACATTTGAAACTTCTTACAGAAGGGAGTTCCTAGATCTCATTATGGGTAATATGCAGGGATTTGTTATCTCCGGTTGGCCCTTTTTTGTGGAGGGAAATACATACAATTTATGATGGGTTATCATGGGCCCAAAAAACACCCTAAAATTAAGGAATCCCCTCAGGACGAGGTGGGAGGATTTTAAGGCATCAATTTGTAGGAGAATTAATAGCGAACCGTTTGAGATTTGTTGTGTAGATGATATTGTTGAAATGGTGCAGGACTTGGAAAAGCGGATGACATCAGTTTCTGTGTCCACCTGTCACAGAAGAAGAAAAAGGATAAGAGGTGGTGGAGCTCAAAATACTTAGGAATGAAGCAAGACGGGCGCTTAATACAGCAAAGGGAAGTGGTAACATCGCACTGAGGGACTTAAATAAAGAAAAGCTGAGATCTTGCAAGAAGGAGCTAAGGAAATCCATACGAGAGGATTTTGTCAGATTGATTGATTGAGCTCTCTTCCAGATTGCGGTAGCTAATAGCGAAAGACAGTCCGTACTTGGGCAACTTACAGAGGCCAAATTGAAAGTGGACTATCTCTCCTTGGGAAAAACTATCACATTAGCTTCAAATACATTTTTCGGATTGTGACCCCACGGAACATAGGAATTTATCAAAGGCAGAGGACATTGCTGAAATACTTGTCACTCATATAAGTGTCCATTGGTTACTATATATGTTTGCACCATTAAAATCCCCGGGGCCGGGCGGCATTTATCCAAAAATGCTGCAGGAGCCATTTGACACATGAAAGTTTCCATTGGACACTACACACGTTTGGACCATTTAAACCTCCGGGATCGGACGGCATATATAGGAAAATATTGCAGCTGACATTTGATCATCTATGTCACGTACGTACTTGTGTTTAGGGCAGGTATAAGATTTGCCTATGTTCCCAAAACTGGGAGGAGAGTTAAGGTAGTTCTTATACCGAAGGCGGGATAGTTAAAAAACAGTTAAGCGAAAGATTTTAGACCAATTAGTCTCACCTTTTTTCTAGTCAAGGCGCTGGAAAGGATTTTAAACCTTCGTATCGGAAGGAAGTTGATGACATCTTATTTCTCACGCTGTCAGCATGCCTATATTAGGGGAAGATCCGTGAACTCTGTATTGCATTGTGTAATAGTACATCATCTTGAAAGACATATCCGCAATAAGGACTAAATCCTAGCGGCGTTTTTAGATATTGAAGAGGCTTTTAAGAACGTGAGCACTTTAGCCATAGAGGCGGTACTTAAGGTTGCGGGTCTGGCAAACAGTTTGATTGCTTGGATAATGAAAATGCTATGGGGCAGAGGGATTGGTGCAGAGACGGTGAAGGTAAATGTCACAGGGAACACCTCAGGGAGGGGAAATAATGCCTCTGCTCTGGATCCTCGTGATGGATTGTCTTCTTAAGGCATTGGAGTATATGGGTGTTAGAGTTTGTGCGTACGCGGACGATCTGGTTATTCTCACCACAGGGAAGATTTTGGACATGGTTTCGAAGGTTTTGGATGGTGCGCTTGGCTGCACTGCTACAAGGACGAGGGTTTGCGGCCTGGGTGTGAATGCGGGGAAGAAGAAATCTATCCTATATACGCGTAGGGCAAAAGTACCGGACTTTAGGTTATCCACTCTGCAGGGGTGACTTTACAGTTATCGCAGTCGGTGTGATTCTGGGCAGCAAACCGGATTGAAGACTGAACATGGTATCAAGGATTAGAAAGGAGTTTGCGGCATTTGCTGTAGTGACGTAAAGGATTTAGAGACAGCCGAGCACATTTTGTGTCATTGTCCGCAATTGAGAGAATATGACATAGAATTATGGGTGAACACCTCTTTCCGTGCCCGGATTCCATTCAAGTACTTAACCCTTTTGTCGTTCTAAACTGCTGTAGAAGCCTGGAGTCACTGACTTTTCCTATTGGAACATTAATGAAAGTTTCCATGAGGTCTTCTAATTTTGAAATTCCTAACTGAGCTTTGACTGCATATGAAAATGGGAACTGAACATTTCGCTTAAAGGGGGTATAAAAAGATGGTCAGTCAATCATTAAAATGCTTAAAGCTCATTATTGAAAATATGCATTAGTAGTTATTCATCATGTAGCAAACTCTAGGGCTATTAGTTACCCAACTGAGAAATGCCAAATTTGTGACATGTAAATTTATCCTTGCCTTTAGATCATTAATGAAAAAATACACACGTTATCAGATATAAATTCAGTCAATAGATGCTTTATGATTCATTAAATTTGGGGCACAAACAGCAACACAACGCTGGACAGACGAACGAAACGTCAATCAAGGCACATGAATCCGCAAAAACAAAAGTTGGAAAAAAATTATTGAAAATTTTGCCTCAAATAACCGGTGTTGTTATTGTGTAACCCAAATCCATTGATGCTCACATAACTGTTTTGGGTCAGAGGGAAATCCTTTGCCAACTCATGATGGGTGCGGTATGGTGGTATCAGCATATTATCCTGATGGTCATAACGCAATGAGAGAATGAGTGAGTGACTATTCATCCTTTCGTGCCTAGTTTTTATCATATACACACACACAGACATTTTGCGTAATTGTTTCTATCTTTGGAAACCATGAATCGATAGATATTTACCTTCATTCTACCACTCCTTGATGGGGGTTTGCATGGCTAGACACGGATACCAATACCAACAGAAATATAAAAATTGGCGCGTAACTGTATCCTTTCTACCTTTTGCCCGTTTGTGTGACCAGTGGCCAGCTGTTGTTGTTATTGTTGCGCATAACGTGGGCAACGTAACGTTACTGTTATGCTAAGGCCACATTGTGTCCATCTATGCTTGAGTCGGTTGGCTCTTTGCTTGCCCGTTGTTAGCCACTGTCCAGTTAACCAACAAATACCCTTGAAAGATAGAGTTAGGGGTGGCATGTCCTTTATCTTCTATGGCCTATGTGAGCATGTGAATTTTTTTTTTCTTCCTAAAATAATCACAAAAGGGGGTTAACTCGATTTTTGGCGATAACAACCATACATGGAAAAGAAAATGATTATTTTTCTATAGTGAAAAATAACGAAAATGGCAATATTGTCAGACTGGACTACTGTTAATTGCATTGACCAGTTGTTGTGTAAGCATAGAAAGGATAATGATGGTTGGTCTTTTGTTTTTTGCTGTATATGGGTGTGTGAATTGTTTAACCCATCTTGGGAATCCTGACAGCATTCCCCTATCTGCGCGTAAATTTCATTCATATTGTTTATCATTTATTGCTCATCTTATTTATTACATGTGCAGGCATCATTTGTAAGAACTCTTCCTTCTAATGAGAAGGGTTGCAAAGATTATGGGGTAAGTTTTTAAAGAATCGAAGTTCAACACATCTGTCGGTATATGAAGATTTTAGTTGTCCACTTATAGCTTAAAATACAAGCAGATGCTCATAGATTATGCTGTTATTCTAAACATTAGGGATATGATCTATGCTTGAAGTTCTACTTTCGAAAAGAGAATGTCTTTCTTAACTTATTTGTAAACAAAACTTGGAAAAACTTTAAATTCATATCTAAGAATGTCATGAATGTCGAAGGTTGCCAGCTCTACATAGTAGTGGGTTTCGGTTTATTTTCCTTGTATCCTCTTGATTATTGACTATTGGCAAAACGATTTCAATATTCGACAAAGTTAAGTTTGGGTTGCCCAAAAAGTAATTGCGGATTTTTCATATAGTCGGCGTTGACAAATTTGTTCACAGCTTGTGACTCTGTAATTGCATTCTTTCTTTTGTCAGTTATTAGCTGTTACTTTTAGCTTGCTTTAGAAAAAAAGTATAAAAAAAGTATATTTGATTAAAGTTCATTCTAATTTTTATTAAAAATGCATTTACTTTCTTATAAAAAATCCGCAATTACTTTTTGGGCAACTCAATAGTTGGAAGGCAATACCATTTTTTTAATCGAGAGTGGGGCGGACCCTCCCCCCTAACCCAAAAGTACTACACAAAAATAAAAGTAGACCGATCGGGACTATATGGACTCAAATGAAAGATATTCAGGAGAAGAGTACGAATTTTATATTTAAAATTGGGTCCAAGTACCAAGGGTGCCGCCCCGACCCAAAACTTCCTCAAATAGGCATATTGGACGATAATGGCAATATGGGACTCAAATGAATGAATATGGTCTGAAAGGAGCAATAGGCCATATAATCTGTTGATATCGGAAGGGAGGTGCACCCTCCCCCTTACCATAAAATGCACCAGCCAAAAATAAAAGTGGACCAGTGGGGACAATATGTGACCCAAATGAAAGGTAGTCGAAAGTATAGTACGAATTTGATATTAAAAATTTGGTTCAAGAACCTAGGGGCCGCATCGACCCGAAATTCCATTCATATAGGCATTTTGGACGATCATGACAATATGGGACTACAAACAAGTAAAAGCATACTATTGGGTTGCCCAAAAAGTAGTTGCGGATTTTTCATATAGTCGGCGTTAACAAATTTTTTCACAGCTTGTGACTCTGTAATGGGATTCTTTCTTCTGTCAGTTATCAGCTGTTACTTTTAGCTTGCTTTAGAAAAAATGTGTAAAAAAAGTATATTTGATTAAAGTTTATTCTAAGTTTTATTAAAAATGCATTTAATTTCTTTTAAAAAATCCGCAATTACTTTTTGGGCAACCCAAAAGTTCGGCCGGGCCGAATCTTAGGAATCCACCACCATGGATTCTGCTTAAATATGGCAACTACATCTGGTTATAGACCGATTTGAACCGTACCTGGCACAGTTCTTGAGAGTCATAACAGAACTCTATGTGCAAAATTTCTGCCAAATCGGATGAAAATTGAGGCTTCTATGGGCTCAAGAAGTCAAATGGGGGATCGGAATATTGGTTTATATGGGAGTTATATCAGGTTATAGACCGATTCGGACCGTACTTGGCACAAATGTTCGAAGTCACAACAGAACACCACTTGCAAAATTTCAGCCAAATTGAGGCTTCCATGGGTTCAAGAAGTCAAATGGGGGGATCGGTATATATGGGATATATATCAGGTTCTTGACCGATTTGGACGGTACTTGACATAGTTGTTAAAAGTTATAACAGATCACTATGTGCAAAATTTCAGCCACATCAGACCGCTATCGTTATTTCGGCAGACGGACGGACGGACAAGGTTAGGTCGACTTAGGATGTCGTGATGATCAAGAATATATATACTTTATGGGGTCCTAGATCAATACATCGAGGTGTTACAAACAGAATGGCTTGATTAGTATAGCCCCACCCTATAATGGTGGGTATAAAAACGGCTAAACCGATTTTCTTGGAATTTTCACAAATGGTGTAGCATGAACGCGTGGTGAAAATAGGGCACTTCATTTCTTCGTTATCTGAAGGGGGGAGAACCCTCCCCTTACCCTAATTTCCGAAAACGAAAAATCTCAAAGATGGGTGGTGCGTTTCAAGTGAAATTTTGTTTGCACTCTTATAGTAACCTAAAACTAAAAATTTGGATATCTAAATTTGGGGTGGGGTACCTGAGGGGACCGCCCCGCTTGAAAACTCTCAAAAGGGATATGTAGACCAATCATAACAATATGGGACTCAAATGAAAAGTATTTGCGAGTAGATTACGAATTTGATAGTCAAATATGGGACCATGTGTTTGGGGGGGCCGCCCCTCTCCAAAAACACTCCCCAAAGAGGACAAATTTACGAACATAGCAATATGTGGCGCAAATGAAAGGTCTTTGGGAGTAAAGCACGAATCCGATATCAATATTCGGGTAAAAGTGTCTTAGGGGCCACTCCCCTCCCATAGCACCACCTAAACAAGACATATTTGCCGACCATTTCAATATGGGGGAGGTATTTTAAAGTATAAAACGAATCTGATATATATTTTCAAGTCAACTGTCAAATCACTGAGTGGCCGCCCCATTCCCCAAATGGGGTTCAAATGAACGGTATTTGGGAGTAGACTATGACCTGTTATCAGCATTCAGGACCAACTGTCTAGGGGACGTTATAACCCCATAAAAACCCTCAAATAGGATCTATTGTCATGGTGAGCAATCACCATGACACAACTATTACATGGATCTGTCCCATAATAGCAATATATTCTCTTGGGGTTTCACAGATCTATACTCATAGGTATTACAAAAGCAAAGAAGAACTATGTGGGGGGTAAACTAGCAAAGGTTGTGCATATACGAAATACTTTTATTGTTTTCTTCTGACAAAGTAGTACTACATTTAGAGAAACAAACTTATTTGTAGCAAAAAAAAAAATTAGGAAAAAACACCAACCAAATTTTTTCTATAATAATAACCCCAAATATTTGAAGTTACACTTTTTGCCCAAATTCAAAAACAATAGTTGCAATAGTGCACTGCAAGAGTGAAACATGAAACATCACAGCAGTGGAATGAAAAACCAAAGGCCAAAGGTTATCACGGTGACACATTTTGATGTGAACAACTGCTCGCAGTTCGATAAAAGCAGTGTAGGCATTGCCAGTAACTGGAACAGCTGCCATACTGCAGTGGTAGCAATAAAATACAATGGGTAGTAGTAGCAGCAGCACGTATTTTCATTTTCACCTCAACTTTTTTTTGAAACAAGATTTTTTAATATTTTAATGCTGAAATAAGAAGTCAAATCGGGAGAAAGGTCTATATGGGAGCTATATCCGATTATATATCGATTTAGCCGTACTTAGCACAGTTGTTGGAAGTCACAACCGAACACTATGTGCAAAATTTCGGCCAAATCGGATGATACTTGAGGCTTCCACGGGCTCAAGAAGTTAAATCGTGACATCGGTCTATATGGGTGCTATATCAGGTTATAGACCGATTTAGACCTACTAACCACACTTGTTGAAAATCATAACAGAACACTATATGCCAAAAATTCAGCCAAATCGGACTAAAATTGCTGCTTGTAAGTGCTCAAGAAGTCAAATCGGGAGATCGGTTTATCAAAGTCCAATAACTCATAAACTGTTGGAGATCTTCTGTAAATTTCCGCATGTTGTAGAGTTTTATGAGCTTTATGTTTAAAAATCAAGTAACAGGCAAACAGAAACAAGTAAAAAGGCGTTAAGTGCGGTCGAAACGAACTCTGGATACCCACCACCTTGAACATATATTTGAACCACCTCTCGTCATAATCCGGTGAAAAAAGCATAATTTATGCCCTCATGGCATATGGTCCGATTTGGACCAAATTCGGCTTGGGCATTGAGTGGTCTAATAAGACTAAGTCATTGTTCAATTTTGTAGAACAAAATATTGTTCTTTTTGGTAGCTATATCCAAATATAGACCGATCTGAACCATATACGATACAGATGTCTAAAAGCCTACCATAAGTCACCATGTAAAATTTCAGTGAAATCGGATTATGCGCCTTTTATGGGGCCAATCGAGAAATCGGTCTATATGGCAGTTATATCCAAATCTAAACCGATCGGGGCCAAATTTAAGAAGGATGTCGAGGAGCCTAACACAACTCACTGTCCCAAATTTCGGTGAATTTGGACAATAAATGCGCCTTTTATGGGGCCAAAATCTTACAACGAGTGATCGGTCTATATGGCAGCTATATCCAAATCTAAACCGATCGGGGTCAAATTTAAGAAGGATGTCGAGGAGCCTAACACCACTCTCTGTCTCAAATTTCAGCGAAACTGGACAATAAATGCGCCTTTTATGGGCCCAAAACCTTAAATTGAGAAATCGGTCTATGTGGCAGCTATATCCAAATCTAAACCGATAAGGGTCAAATTTAAGAAAGATGTCGGGGGACCTAACACAACTCACTGTCTCAAATTTCGGCGAAATCAGATAATAAATGTGCCTTTTATGGGCCCAAAACCTTAAATCGAGAGATCGGTCTATGTGGCAGCTATATCCAAATCTGAACTGATCGGGGTCAAATTGAAGAAGGATTTCGAATGGCCTAACACAACTCACTGTCGCAAATTTTGGCAACATAGGACAATAAATGCGCCTTTTTGTGGGCCCAAATCCTTAAAGCGAGAGATCGATCCATATTGGGGGCTATATCAAGAAATAGGCCGATATAGCGCATCTTCGAACTTAACCTGCCTATGGACTAAAAGAATCTGTGGAAAGTTTCAGCCCAATATCTCTATTTTTAAAGATTGTAGCGTAATAACAAACAAGCCGATCGGTCTATAAATGACTGTTTGGCAAGCCGAACAAAACGTGGCATACGCGAAGTGACTAAATTTCAAGCCCTTGAATCAACCTCTGGACCCACTATGTTCCCCAAATTTTGCATACTTTTGTTTTGTTTTGTGTACATACGGGTATCTCTACCCGTTCAAAAGTTAAAGAATTATTTCAAAGATTTTTCGATTTGGCAACACTGTGTATCGTAGCACAGAGGTTAACTTGTCTGGGTTCGAATCCTGGCTGGAACATCAGAATAAATTTTCATTGGTGACTACCCCCCTAATGTTGGCCACATTTGCGAGGTACTGTACCATTGTGGTTGGCAGCCATGTTAAGACTTCTCCTCAAAGAGGTGTTGCACTGCGGCAAGCCATTCAGACCCGGCTATAAAAAGGAGGCCCCTTATCATTGAGGTTTAACTTGAATCGCATGTTGTGAATGTAGCGAGCAGATGGGCCAACAAGTAGTTAACCTTCAGTAATGTCCGAAATGGAGGCCCCCGTAGCGCAGAGGTTAGCATATCCGTCCGGGTTCAAATCCTGGCAAGACCATCGGAAAAAAATGTTCAGCGATGGTTTTCTCTTCCTAATGCTGGCAACGTTTGTGACGTATTATGCCATGTAAAAACTTCTCTCCAAAGAGGTGTCGCACTACGGCAAGCCGTTCGGACTCGGCTATACAAAGGAGGCCCATTATCATTGAGCTTAAAACATGAATTGGACTACACTCATTGGTATGTGAGAAGTTTGTCCCTGTTCCTTAGTGGAATGTTCATTGGCAAAACTTTTTTTTAATAGAACAACACTCATTGATATGTGAGAAGTTGGCCTCTGTTTCTGAATGTTCATAGGCAAATTTGCCATATGTAAAGTAGTTAGGGTTTCGAATATTTTCGATTGCTTGGGACATTTGGTATGAAAATGTAACCAAACCCGCTTTTTATCGACATATACCCATATTTTTAAAACTTTTTTGACCACTTAGATATTCTACCTCAATTCCCTAGAAATCTATCCTCTTTTCATCGGTAGCATCTGGTCAAATACATCTCTAGAATTCATACTTCACAAAGCGATGGAAGCTATGTATAACTCTCTCTCCGCCCACCCCCTTTGACAAGTTATACTGAGTACGGAAAAACAACTCGATTTTACAAACAAAGCAAGGCTTTTTCGCTTTTTTTTTTGCTAAAAATCACTAAGAAGATTAAACAAATTACAGCTCCCCTTCAAATTAAGTATTTTCCGCAACAAAACAACAAAAATACAAAACTCAGGGCACGTGTCGGAAAATAAAACAAAAAAAAAACGTAGTTCCATACTCAAATGTGAAACCAAAAACCTAGGAAAAGTTTTTTTTTACACAACAGAAAGGAAAGGAAATTCAAGAGAATTTTTGGTAAAAAATGCCAAGAAAAAATGAGGAAAAAAACAGAATCCACCACCTTTTGACGGTGTTTGAAGTTAATGCAAAAAGAATATCAAAACAAACACCCTCAACATTTTCCAATTGACAAGCTATTCAAACGTCCAAGCGACCGATTGAATGAATGAGCCACAAATAGCAATAACAACAACAACAGCAAGAACAACGTCAATAACAACCCATGGTAACCTAGCAGGATTTCTATCCTAATGCACATATACAAGCACATAACATACACCAGGGTATTTACATATGTGTGTGTGTGTGTGTGTGGGCATATGAGACATCCATTACGTAAGAGTTAAATGACACCAGTCAGAAACATGCGAGTCCTCACATGACAAGGATAAAGGATAAGGGAGCTGTAAGAACCATCACCAACACCACCACCATCCTCGCCTCTGCTATGCGAAGCATTGCCGCCAACAATGCCAGACACCAAACAAACCCCGAATTCAACCCCTTTTATGAAGCACCCACAAAACATTTTTTTTTTGTGCAAAAAAACACTAACCCACACTGAATTTCACTGGCCACTACACACACACACACACATATGCTAGGGCACTCATTCACTTATTTCCCATG
This sequence comes from Stomoxys calcitrans, assembly GCF_963082655.1. Classification (NCBI taxonomy): domain Eukaryota; kingdom Metazoa; phylum Arthropoda; class Insecta; order Diptera; family Muscidae; genus Stomoxys; species Stomoxys calcitrans. The sequence goes on along the minus strand of NC_081556.1, from coordinate 15,729,935 downwards.
TGTGTGCATGCATGTATGTGTTTGTATGTTCGTATCCTTTTTTATGCAATAACCATAAGCCTGGTCGGCGTCATTCTCATACTCATCATAATTTTCCTCATCGTTTTTGTCGTCATCATCATCATCATCATCATGATTGCCGCCACCATCGTTAACATCATCATCTTTGCTTGTTATGGCCACACTGACATAGTCATCGCCATCCGGATAATTCGCACAGAGTGAGTCGAGTATATGTTTTGCACCAACCCCTTTTATTTGTGGCAACACTATTGAGAATAATCAACACCCCTTTCCACTTGAGAAAGGTATAACACACTCTTCAAGTGCTTTGCCGGTTTTATGGGAGGACTTTGTGAGAGGTTTTGCATAAAGAGAAGAAATGATTGAAGACTTTTGATTTAGTTTTGGAGTTTAGAAACTGGTTAGGAGCTGGTTGGTATTTTATACCCGCTGACATAGCTGGAAGGGGGCCTCTGTAGCTCATAAGTTAGTATTTTCGCCTTTGACGCCTAACGCAAGGGTTCAAATCCCGGTGAGAACATCTCGACGTCCTGAATCGATCTGGCCATCCGTCCATCCGTCCTTCTGTCGAAATCACGAAAACGGTCGACCGCGTAAAGCTTGCCGCTTGAAATATCTCATAGATACTTAATATTGATGTAGGACGTTGGGGATTGCAAATGGGCCATGTCGGTCCTTATTTAGATACAGCTCCCATATAAACCGATCTCCCGATTTGACTTCCTAAGCCCTTACAAGCCGCAATTTTTGTCTCATTTGGCTGAAATTTTGCATAGAGTGTTCTGTTAAGACTTCCAACAACTGTGCCTAGTACAGTCCAAATCGGTCTATATTCTGATATAGCTTCCATTTAAACCGATCTCCCGAGGGCCCCGCTGGCTCCCATACATCTCGCCCGATTTTCACTCTAGAGCCACTGCAAGCGCATTTGTTGACCAATCTTCCCAAAACTTGGTACTACGCTTTCCTCGACGACTATTACAACATCTATAAAGTTTGTTTGAAATCGGTTCAGATCTAGATATAGCTCCCGTGTATATATTCTTCCGATTTTGAGAAAAATTGCAATAGATTGCTCATTTGTTTTCCTATTCTGTCGAAATTTGGCAGGAAGGATTTTCTTATGATTTTTTATATAACTGGTGAATTTCATAGAAATGGGTTCAGATTTAGATATAGCGGCATTTATTGACCAATCTTGCAAAAAATGTGTACAACGCTTTCCTCGAGGACCACCTCAATATCTAAGGAGTTTGGACGAAATCGTTTCAGATTTAGAAATAGCTCCTAAATGTATATATTCGTGAACGAAGGAAACTATCTTTGGTAAATTCGGATATTGATAGATTGAATGAAGTGAGGAATTCAACCGACTGGTGGAAAATTTCGAATACTTTGAGAAACAAAACCTTTTAGAATTGGCAGCAATTTGAGGTCATGCTTCTTTTTATACCCTCTTGACTGAGGATGTATTATAGATTACTATCTTCTGGGCAACGCCCAACTTTATTGACTCATTCTTAGACTCCCCTTTAGAAATGAGAGAACTGCTATTGGTATTGAGAAACGCGAAACTTAACAAGTCCCCAGGTTTCGAACGAATTACCTTCGAGTTCTACAAATATGCGCCGGATATATTTCTTCAGGAGGTTCTTGAACTTTTCAATTTTATTTTTCTACGGAAATCAATTCCCTTGGATTTTCGTAGGTCCATTATTATACCACTGCACAAGAAAGACGACGTTTATGATGTATACAACGATAAGGGTCTATCACTTTTGGACACCCTGTATAAATTGTTTACAGGCATTCTGCTAAGTAGAATTGATAGTTGAGAAAGCTCCAAAGGTGTGATGAATAAGTTCCAGAACGGTTTTCGGAAAGTCTACTCGACCGTAGATAATATTTTTACTTTAACGAACCTGACGCTCACAAATATTAGCAATGGAGAGAAACCTTTTTTCATCCGCATGCGATAGAATTCCGTGCAACTCTTTATTCTACAAGCAATCCGATGCTGGCCTCCCGATAAAAATGGTAAGAATACTTCAAATGATTTATCAAGACAATATTAGTAAGGTTTGGAATCGTAGTCTTCTATCGGATAGTTTCGCGGTGACTCAGGGAGTCAGACAAGATTGTCTATTGAGTCCCCTGCTGTTCTCACTATTTTCCAATGACATGCACGATGAACTGCCGACCGGTTAAGTTATGGAGGTTATGGAAATCAAGCTGCTTATGCACGGAGACGCCATAGTTCTATTGGCGGACTCCACCATACAACTGCTAAACATGATAGATTCTCTTCGTAATTACAGCTTGAAGTGGGGTCTTCCTGTGAATTTAAATAAATCTAAGATTATGACTTTTAGTAGGGACATCCGAATCAACAGGAATCAACAATGATCATATGGATTGCAGCCCATAGTTTGTTAATGAGTATATATATCTTGGGATTACCCTCAGCTATAATATGTCATTTAAACAACACCTTGATGATAAAATAGAGGCATCTATGTAGGCAATAAATGAAACATGGAAACGATATTTAGGGAGATACAGCCATTTTAAAGTTTTCAAGCTGAAATTTCGAGTTTTAATGGATTTTCGAATAAATTTTGAATTTTTGATGGGGTCACGAATTAAGGCCCATTTCCCTCTAGGACGCATAGTTTAGGAGATACAGCCATTTTAAAGTTTTCATACTGAAACTTCAAGTTTTAATGGTTTTTCTAATAAATTTTGAATATTTGATGGAGTCACGAATTAAGGCCCATTTCCCTCTACGGCGAATAGTTTAGGAGATACAACCATTTTAAAGTTTTCCCAAGATTCGGCCCGGCCGAATTTAGCACGCTTTTACTCATTACTTGTTCTTTTCTTCTCTCTTTTAGGACGAACACAATGGACCTTAGGTCTCCGAGTGAAGCTGCAGCCGAGCTTGCTACTTTCGTGCCCTTTAATGCCAGTTGGAAACTCGTTGTGGCTTTTGGTACATTTTAGGTCCCATTTAACTTGGCTTGCCGTAATGTTTTACCACCACTATTTCTTAGCTAGCTAACTGCTCATTGGCAACCTTTCTTCTGCTAAAGCCCTATGCCATAATTGTGACACGCTCTTAATTTAAAGCCACATTTTCTAAATTTCCAAAATTCACCCCAAAAACTAAAAACTGACCACCTGCAAATAAATCTGACACAAAACCCACCCATTCAATCCCTTCGCATGGCAATCAGTGCAAAATATTTTGCAATTTTTAACAGTTGTGCCAAAAAATACGTTATTTTCCTTTAATGCACCATGAACCTGAGAAAAAAAACTCTAAAATTTTAGCTAAAATTTACAAAAATTGTAAATCCTTTTTGACGCTTATAAGGGGTATTCGGCACATGGCCAAAGTGTGCGCTGTGATACAAACGTTTATCCTTTCATCCTTTCGTTAGGCAAGTTCAACCCTATAATCAATAAAACATCAGTCATTTTTTTTTTGTGTGTATTTGCCAATTCTCTTCCTACTGGCCTCTAGGTGGTAACCTAGAAGAGCAACAATTAACCACGCACGAGTTGCGAATTTTGTGTTGTTGTTTACTGCCGCCAATGGATAATTGTTGGAGTAGTTGTGTTGCTATTGTTGTCCTGTCATTGGGACTATTTTCACTGGTTGTGTTGTCTTTGTTTTGAATGAATTCGAGTACAAATGCATTATGAGTATGGGCGAGAATGTGTCTATTTTTTAGTAAAATTTTGTGCAGATTTAAAAAAAACCCCTAATTTTTTTGGCTTTATTAAAGGATTTCGAGTGCATGTAGTAAGTCTATGTGTGCGTGTTGTTGTTGTTGTTGCAGTTTAGAATTTCAAAATGTTTTTGGGTGAGTTTGCAATTTTTTTACAACCCATTTTTCCACAACCAACCTCCTCCTACTCCTGTTAGTCCTTCTAGGGTTTTCTTCCCCTACTACTGATAAAGCCTTTCGGGTTTTTTGTTTGTTGTGGCCCATAACGGGGTAATTCGTTCGTGCATTCTGGTGGCGTGTGTAATGGGTTCATTTCTTGTACACATCCTTTTTTTATGGCCATGGATGGACGGACAGACAGTCAGACAGACATTTGTCCCTCTATTATCGACCTCGTCATCATGCAATGATTGCTGTTGTTCTTGTCATTATTATCATTGTCATCATCAGCATTGTTGGCTTTTTTTTCTCTCATACTGCCTTGTTGTTGTAGTTGTAGTTATTATTGTTATTATTTGTTGTTACTGATTGTGTTCGCAACATCGAAGGCAGTGATTATCCTTTTGATTTGTCCTGTGTGTGTGTGTGTGTGTGTGTTCCGTTATTATTATTATCGCTGTGCCTTCATTGATTTCATTCAATTGATGCTTTAATTTGTCGCGCATGTGTGTGAATTTTGATTTCATTTTGGGGGGTTTTTTGAAGAATTTTTTATCTGTCAGTTTTTTCAATTTTTTTGTGCAGAGATTTTTTTATTTTAAATGGTAGTTTGCGAATTGAATTGTGATTTGAAAGTGGTGGTTTTTGATTTTTTTTTGGTTTAGGGGTTTCTCGGTATCGTAACCAAGCAGGTGTGTGTGCGAATTGTTAACGGACATTGATTTGGAATCTGGTAACTATTTAAAATGATTTTGCTTTTGGAAGAACTAAGGGCAGATTTGAATTTGTTGGAATATGTGCTGGAAAATGAAGTTTTGAAATCAGATCAAAAATTAAAACCCTTTTAAAACTCTATACCATAGAAGGGGGGTATATTAACTTCGTCATTCCGTTCGAAATATTGGTATAAGACCCCATCAAGTATATATGGTTGCCCAAAAAGTAATTGCGGATTTTTCATATAGTCGGCGTTGACAAATTTTTTCACAGCTTGTGACTCTGTAATTGCATTCTTTCTTCTGTCAGTTATCAGCTGTTACTTTTAGCTTGCTTTAGAAAAAAGTATAAAAAAAGTATATTTGATTAAAGTTCATTCTAAGTTTTATTAAAAATGCATTTACTTTCTTTTAAAAAATCCGCAATTACTTTTTGGGCAACCATTCTTGATCACCATGACATTCTAAGTCATTTTAGCCATGTCCGTCCGTCAGTCCAAAGCACGCTATCCTTCGAAGAAATAAAGCTAGTCTATTGAAATTTTGCATGAATTCTTTCTGTTAGTCTAGGTCGGTTGGGAGAGTAAAAGGCTCATATAGTTGCCATATAAACCGATACTGGATTTTTGACCGATTTATCTCAGATTTTGCACAGTGACCTTTTCTCAGATAAGATTTAAATCTGTTCATAACCTAATATATCTTCCATATAAACCGATCTCGGATCTTGATTTCTTGAGACGCTAGAGGGTGCGATTCCTATCCAATTCACTGAAACTTTGCATAAAGTTGTTTGTTTTGACTTCCAAAAACCAAGCTAAGTATGATTCAAACCGGTTCATAACTTGATATAGGTGGTTTGGTTTGTTTTGGGCTATATTGGTCCACGTTTTGATATATTTAGCTGCCATATAAACCGATGCTAGATTTTGACTTCTTAAGCCTATAGAGGGCGCAATTCTTATTCGATTTGTCTGAAATTTTGCACTAGATGTTATGTATCCAACAACTGTGATAAATATGATCAAAATCAGTTCATAACCTAATATATCTTCCATATAAACCGATCTCGGATCTTGACTTCTTGAGCCGCTAGAGGGCGCAATTATTATCCGATTTCGATGACACTTTTCATAAAGTGTTTTGGTTGAACCACCAACAACTACACCAAGTAAAATTCAAATCGGTTCATAACATGATATAGTTCCTATATAAACCTATATCGGATGTTGAGCCGCTAGAGGCGCAATTATCATTCGATTTGGTTGAAATTTTGCATGAAGTGTTTGGGTTTGACTTTGAACAATTGTGCTAAGTGTGATTCAAATCGGTTCATAACCCGATATGGCTCCCATATAAACCTATCTAGGATATTGACTTCTTGAGCCGCTAGAGGGCGCAATTATTATCCGATTTGGCTGAAAATCAGCACGAAACGGTTTGGTTTGTTTTGGGCTATATCGGTCCATGTTTTGATATATTGTAGCTGCCGTAAAGCGATCTCGAATGTTGAGTTCTGGAGCCTTTAGAGGGCGCAATTCCTAACCGATTTATTTGAAATTTTGAACAAGATGTTTTGTTGTAACTTTCAACAACTGTGATGAGTATGGTCAAAATCGATTCATAACCTGTCATAGCTCGTATATAAACCGATCTAGGATCTTGACTTCTTGAGCCGCTAGAGGGCGCAATTATTATCCGATTTGGCTGAAATTTCGCTTGAAAAGTTTTGGTTTGGATCATCAACAACTGTGCTAATTATAATGCAAATCAATTCATAACCTGACATAGCTCGTATATAAACCGATCTCGGATATTGGCTTCTTGAGCCGCTAGAGGGCGCAATTATTATTCGATAGGGTTGAAAGTTTTTTGGTTTGACTTCCAATAACTGTGTAAAGTATGGTCCCAATCGGTTCAAAACTTGATAAATGGAAGATATTAAACCGATCTCGGATCTTGAACTTTTGAGCCGCTAGAGGGCGCAATTCCTATCTGACTTGCTTGCACGAGATGTTTTGTTACAACTTCCGAGAACTGTGATGAATATGGTCAAAATCGGTTCATAACGTGGGCTATATCACCATATTGGCCTATTCAGGTAAAACTTGGTTCTGATGTTGTAAGTCATAAGATGGGTTTTAGGATCAAATTTCAACCAAATCAGGTGAAATTTTAGGCTTCCAGGGGATCAAGAAGTCAAAACTGGGGATCGATTTTTATGGGGACTAGAATCGTACTTGGCATGGATAATGGAAATCATAATCACTAGTCATTGTTCCAAATTTCATCCAAATCCAACAAAAGTTGAGGCTTTTGGGGGTCAAGAAGTCAAATCCGGGGATGTGTTTATATGGGGGATATATCAGTTTATAGACCGACTAGGATCGCACTTGGCATGGATATTGGAGATCATAACACTAGTCTTTGTTCCAAATTTCAGCCAAATCCGATGAAAGTTAAGGCTTCTAGGGCCTCAAAAAATCAAAACCGGAGATGGGTTTATATGGGGGATATATCAGTTTATAGACCGACTAGGATCGCATTTGGCATGGATATTGGAAGTCATTACACTAGTCTTTGTTCCAATTTTCAGCCAAATCCGATGAAAGTTGAGGCTTCTAGGGGCTCAAGAAGTCAAAGCCGCTGAGCCCGCGAATATGACCACTTGCTTTCTGTCTAAGGCCATCACCCCGTGAATTAGTGCTGTATTTACGCCGTGAGTGAGTCATGTCCCCGAAAAAACCGTAGCCAGCACCTCGCTATTGTCCCTCAGACATAAGAGCCACCGAACCCGCGAATATGACCACGTGCTTTCTGTCTAAGGCCATCATCCCGTGAATTAGTACCGCATTCACGTCGTGAGTGAACCACGTTTCCGAAACAAACGTAACCAGTACCTCACCTTTGTCCCTCAGACATAAGAGCCACCGAGCCCGTGAATATGACCACGTGCTTCCTGTCTAAAGCCATCACCCTGCGAATTAGTGCCGCATTCACGTCGTGAGTGAACCACGTCTCCGAAACAAACGTAGCCAGTACCTCGCCTTTGTCCTTCGGACATAAAAGCCGCTGAGCCCGCTAATATGACCACGTGCTTTCTGCCTAAGGCCATCACCCCGTGAATTAGCACCGTATTCACGCCGTGAGTCAACCACGTTCCCGAAACAAACGTAGCCAACACCTCGCCTTTGTCCTTCAGACATAAGAGCCGCCGAGCCCTCGAATATGACCACATGCTTTCTGTCCGGGAACATCACCTCGTGAATAAGTGTCGTATTCACGACGTGAGTAAACCACTTCTCCAAAGCAAACGTAGCCGGCATAAGAGCCGTTGGGCCCACGAATATGACCACATGCCGTCCGTTCACGACCCCGTAATTAAGTGTCGTATTCACGCCGTGAATGAACCGCGTCTCCGAGACAAACGTAGCAAGTGCCGTATTCACGCCGTGAGTGAACCACTTCTCCGAGATAATCGTAGCCAGCACTACGCCTTAATCTTACGGACGCAAGAGCCGCTGAGCCTGCGAACGTGCCCTTGCGTCTACATCAACCAACCCCTATCTTTCTTTTTCCAAATTTCAACCTAATCGGATGAAAATTTAGGCTTCTAGGGGCTCAAATCGGGGGATCGGTTCATATGGGGGCTATATCCAAATCTGAACCGATAAGGCCCATTTGCAATCCCCAACGACCTACTTTAATAAGAAGCATCTGTGCAAAATTTCAGGAGGATAACTTTACGCGTTCGACCGCTATTGTGATTTAGACAAACGGACGGACATAACTTTCGTCTCAGAATGTCGAGACGATTCAGAATATATGTACTTTACGGGACCCCAGCTCAATATTTCGAGGTGTTACAAACGGAAACGGATGCCACCGTAGAGCAGAGGTTTGCATGTCAGCCTGGGTTCGAATCCTGGCAGAAACATCGGACAAATTTTCAGCGGTGGTTATCCCCTCCTAATGCTGGCGACATTTGTGAGGTACTTTGCCATGCAAAAAGTTCTCCCTAAAGAGGTGTCGCTCTGCGGACTTGGCTATAAAAAGGAAGCACTCGCTGATTTGAGAGAAGTTTGCTTCAGTTCCTTAATGGAATGTTCATGGACAAATTAGCATTTTTACAAATGACTTGATTAGTATACCTCCATCCTATGGTGGTGGGTATAAAAATATTAAATTTTGGGCTAACTTTTTGTTCAGTGTATAGTCCAAATCGGTGAATAAACTGGTGTGCATCCCATACAAACCAATTCCTGCATTTGACTGCAAATGCAACCTCGAAAAATTAAAACTATCCAAATTTTACTTTATGTGAAAAAAACGCTCGTATTCACAATACCAGAAACAAAACACTTTGCAACAAACGGCGCCAGGCGGGAGGCAACTTAATTTCTACAGCGCATAGATTGTTCGACAATATTTGTTAAAACTCCTTCCCAAAGAAGTGTCGCACTGCGGCACTCTGTTTAGGCTCGACTATAAAAAGGAGGCACTCACTGATTTGTGAGAAGTTTGTCCCAGTTCTTTTATAGAATATTCGTGGGCAAGTTTGCATTTCTACATGACTAGCTTAGTATATCTCCATCCAATGGTGGTGGGTATAAAAATATTAAATTTTGGGTCAACTTGTTTTTCAGTGTATGATCCGAATCTGTCAAAAAACTCTTGTATGCCCCATATAAACCAATTCTCCGATTTGACTGCGAATGAAAACTAGAAAAATGATTATTATTAAAATTTTTCTTTAGGTGAGAAAAACACGCTAGTGCTCACAAAACCAAAAAAAAAAACACTTCGCAACAAATGGCGCCAGGCGGGAGGCAACTAAATTTCTAAAGCGCATAGATTGTTCGACCATATTTGGCACCATAAGGAAATATCATCCATCCCAACACCCATATCCAGAGAAAATATTACTATAATTTCATGTTTAAAGAAAATGTGGTCCGTTTTTTGGAGAAATTTTAAGTGAAAAATTTTACAAAACTAAAAAAAAAATTTTATTTTTTATTTGGGAAAAACTTTATCTGAGTTTGGCTTTTAGAAAAAAAATCATTAGCTTATAGAGAACAATGTTTGGAATTTTGCCTTTCAAGTACATTCATTGAAGTTTTGTTTTTTTAGAAAATTTTTTTTTCTTCGCTTCAGTTTGTCCTAGACAATTAGACAAAATTCATGAAAATGAACCAAAGGGACTTTTCTCAAAGCTTTTCCATCTTATCAACCAAATCAAAACTTTTCATTTTAAATTAGCAACAAAGCCAAGTGCGTAACAAGTAATTACCGTTACCCAGAGGAAAAAGTGAAGGATGTAGCCATTCTTGGGCTTTCTCACATTTATTACCCCAACTCCAAGCCCACTCCCACCACTTCATCACCACCACTAAAGAATGAAGCAATTAAAATGCCACCCATTTCCATGGAAAGTATTGTTGCTGCACTCCATTCATTGCCACGACACTTTTCTTTCAAAATGAGAAAAACAAAACGAGAAATAAGAAGAAAAACATGTCATCAAAGATCAAAAACTTGTAATAAAAGGACTCAAAAAATGCTCCAAAACAAAAAAAAAAAAAAACCCACGAATTTTCTTTAGAAACCCCACTCACACAAACATACAAACGCACACTCATCATACTAAACACTCATCAAAAGGGCCAAAGAAAACAAACGCTTCTTTAGAAAGAAAAAAAAAAACGAAAAAGAAGAAGAAGAAGAACTTTTTAAGAGTTACCATGGAGGCCTGAAATGTAAAGCCCAGCAATGCGTAATGCTGGATGATGTGGGTGGCATTTCGATTTGAAGGTAATGGGCCAGAGTCCGAATTTTGTAAGGAGAAGGGGGAAAATTAAGAGCAAAAAAATAAGAAAAATTATCCAAAACAAGTGACCCTATGACAAAAAGTTCCTTCACTTCTTTTTTTTTATTTAGCTCAGCGCTTGGTCTATGGTTGGTTGTTGGCCGCTGGTTAGGCTGGCTTGACATTAACGAAATGCTTAAATAGCGTTTTTTTGCGCTCTTTTTACTAAACTGCTTGCAGGCAAGCAGGCCAGTCGTACAGGCCAGCAGTTGGGCAAAATCTTTTCATTAATGTCCTTAATGTCAACCCCGTGTTTGGTTTGCCCAATGCTGCTGCTGTTGCTGCCTGCTGCTGCTGCTTTTTTCACTGGCTCGGTTATGTAAATGAGTTTTCATTATTTTCTCGTGAAAAGATGAAAAATAAACACAAAGTACTCAGCCAAAAAGTAAAGACGCGAATAAATGCGTCCATTCTCCATTCATTTTGACTGATGATAAATTAAAAATAAAGTAATGAAAACAAGTTTCAATGAGATATACGGGGTATTTATTTATTTTTTGTTGTTTTTTCTTCTCTCATCTAAATTTTTTTCCTTTATTTTCGTTTTTTTTTTTTTGCTTTGAAGATGATTGCCATGACAAATTGTAAGTTGGGCGCTGGCTGGGAGTTGGCAAGGTGGAGACCCAATGGAAGGGGCATAATTGTGTGTATCGGTGTTAAGACCAAGCAAATCATCAGCAATTTGAGTTTTGTGGTTTAAATGAAATTTTCAAATCAAAAATTTTATGTTTTACTGAAATTTATAATTGCAGGGTTCCAAAGTTCCCACCAACTTACTGTTAAACTAGTAACAAGCCGGGCCTAATCTTATATACCCTCCCCCAAGGATTGCATTTGTAAAGTTCTTTGCCCGGTATCTCTTTATAGGCCAACTAAGGATAATGGATAAGAATTGCTTTGCTAGGGGAGCTATATCAGGTTATGAACCTATTCGGGCCATACTTGGCTTGGATGTTGGAGACCACAGTAGAAGTCACTGTGCAAAAGAAATAAAATTGTGAAACGATCCAGACCATCCCTGGCACGAATAGTGGAGCTCATAGCATAAGTCACTGTGCGCACAATAGGGTAAGAATTAGGGATTATAGAGGCCCAAGAAGTACATTCGGGAGATGGGTTTACATGGGGGCTATATCAGGTTATGAATCGATTCCGACCTTATTTGGCAGGAATGATGGAGGTCATAAAAGAAGTCATTGTGTGCAATTTTAGGCAAATCGTATAAGAATTGAGCACTCGAGGAGATCAAGGAGTACAGTCAGGAGATCGGTTAACATGGGAGCTATTGGGTTGCCCAAAAAGTAATTGCGGATTTTTCATATAGTCGGCGTTGACAAATTTTTTCACAGCTTGTGACTCTGTAATTGCATTCTTTCTTCTGTCAATTATCAGCTGTTACTTTTAGCTTGCTTTAGAAAAAAAAAGTGTAAAAAAAGTATATTTGATTAAAGTTCATTCTAAGTTTTATGAAAAATGCATTTACTTTCTTTTAAAAAATCCGCAATTACTTTTTGGGCAACCCAATATATCAGGTTATGGGCCAATTTAGACAATACTGTGGTGGAACGAATGCTGGAGCTCATAGAGAAAGTCATTTGTGTGAAATTTCAGCCAAATCGGTTAAGAATTCGACATTCTAAAAGACCAAGAAAAGATAAAATTTCCCTGAAATTTTTTCTAAAGACAAAATTTTCCTGAAATTTTCTCTAAAGACAAAATTCCTAGGAAATTTTTACTAAAGGCGAAATTGCCCTGAAATTTTCTCCTAAGACAAAATTTCCCTAATATTTTCTCTAAAGACAACATTTTCAAGAAATTTTCTTTAAAAATAAAATGTCCATGAATTTCTCTTCAAATACCAAATTTTCATGAAATTTTCTCTAAAGATAGATTAAGGTTGAATAGGAAACCCACACCGAAAATATGAGTTCACTCGGATGCCAGGTCGGCCAATTGCAGGCACACACACACTTAAGTATCCATTTGTCGAGTGCAAAGCATTGATATTTCGCGTCTTCTGATGCCTTACCGCGTGCTTAGTATTATATCGCGTAACTCGTCGAAAAAAACCAACCTTATCCATGAATCTGAGCAGACTCCTCGCCGATATCGGCAAAATACTACCTCCCTAAGTTAGAAAGCTTGTACCACTATAGATCCACACGTACTCATCAAACGTGAAGACGACGATCGAACACCTCTTTTGCCATACCCGGGTGGGTCTATAGTGGTTCAAGCTTTCCAACTACAGCGCCCGCAGTAGTCGTTGTGCCGCACTCTTATAAGCGCAGCCATATGACTTAACGCGCAGTGCCCAGTCATGCCTTCTGTACTGGCGTTCCGTGACCCCACATCAAGGGCCAGCAATTCCCTCGTCCTCTTTTGGTCGCAGGAAGCCAAAATATTTTGACAATCCGATGTCTGTCTACAGAGTCCCACTACGTCATCGCCGCACTGGCCATTTCCTCTATGTTTAGTAGTTAGACAAAAGTCCCGTGTGCAGAAACGGCGACAGGACTGCTTGCCATGGAGGAGCACCGACCGGCAACTCAGGCCAATACAATATCATGAGCCAGGAGTCCGTTCAGAGTCTCCGCCACGCACTTCAACCTCACCGTTCTCGAATCCAGGCCCTTGAGCGCCGCTATACACCCGGAGAAAAATTGAGACCATATGTGCTCATTTCAGTCGAACTGACAAATCGATGCCGAGTGTCTCTGCGTAGACCTTGAGAGTCTCGTTCTAACTCCAAAGCAGTCAGTCATCCACCTCAAACAAAGTATCCGAGTCCCACTTGTCCCTTCCGGTAAAGCGATTTCGAAAAAGTCCTCTCTTGAATACCAGCCTGTATCGACAAAGTACCGTATTTTTTTATCAGCGTACTGTCCACATGTATCCCGAATCTCGAAGATGACAAGTCCACCCTCTGCATCTCTTTTGCGACCAACCTAATGGCATGTATATGCCATGCGGTCTCAATTTCAGCACGCCAAGTTCCTTCAGCCTAAACGCGACCTTAGCGGCACAGTCCTAAATATAGACCACAACCGACCTTCTGTGAGGTCGGTCTTTGCACCTTTCGAAAGTCCCTGCTGCGTGTCCCCATAGCCTTCCACCATGCCAGTGCCCCATATGTCAGCATGGTCTCACAATGGCCGTGTACATCCAGTATATCATCTTCTGGCTAACTCCCCATTTTCTACAGAACACCTTTTTGCAGGAGTAGAAGGCGCACAACGCCTTTCGGTTATTTTCGGCTTTCTTCCTCCATATTCCTTTTCCATGACAGTTACGAAACGGGGACTAGGCCAAGAAATCCTGTCTTCTTTGACGACTGCAGAGTGAACCCGTCCAAAGACGAAAGTCTGTACTCTGGTTATATTGTGCTAAACCCATTTTTTGGTGCCTATCTATCTCGATAACCTCCACTATCGAAATGGCCACCAAGAAATGGTAAGAACTAACCTAAACAAGCCGTAGATTGTACACTTCACTCGGAGATATGAGATACCAGACTGCAGACTTCCGTCTTTGGACGGGATCACTCTGCAGTCGCCTTAGAAAACCTTTCCATAATCTCGCTGATCGACGACAGAAATCTGCCTCGAATCAATAGAACGACATTGTCCGCATATGCAATTAGTCTCAGGCCATCTAATTTGAGATTCAATAGAACTTCGTTAATCACCAGGTTTAAGATAACCTCCACTATGGACAAATGTCCAAATGTACTTCACCTCTGATACCACTTCATGTAGGAAAGTCTCCACCGACCTCCCTTTGAGATTTGCATGTTGTGCACGAAAAGCTTAGCTGCGAGCTACCGGGCCACATGTCCACATGCTGCGGATAGTGGAATGCTCCATATGGAGTAGTTGCAATTGCAGTCGTGGACAATCAGCGGTATCGGGCGGAGAGTCTCAGTAAGAGAGATCTCGACCACTCATACCACTGCATGTAGGAAAGTCTCCACCGACCTCCCTTTGAGCAGCTTAGCTGCGAGTTACTGGGCGCCTCCGCAGGTTGCGGATAGCTCCATATGGAGTATCTGCAATTTCAGTCGTGGACAAACAGCTTTATCAAGGGGAGAGTCTCAGTGAGAGATATCTCGACCTCTCATACCACTTCATGTATGAAAGTCTCCACCGACCTCCCTTTGAGCTATGAGAAGCTTAGCTGCGAGCTACTGGGCGCCTCCGCAGGTTGCGGATAGAGGAATACTCCATACAGAGGAGTTGCAATTGCAGTCGTGGACAAACAGCTGTATCAAGGGGAGAGTCTCAGTGAGAGTCCGGGCGGCACTGGGTCTTGCATAAATACTGCGTGCCCATGATGCTCGATATGACAAGGCGAGTTATTGGCGTTTTTAAAAAAACCAATGGCCATTATGTTCCCAGTGGTATCGAGGGGAGAGTCTCATTGAGAGTTCGGGCGGCACCGAGTCTTGCATAAATACTGAGTGCCCATGATGCTCGATATGACAAGGCGAGTTATTGGCGCTTTTAAATAATCAGTGGCCATCATGTTCCCACGGCGATGGGAACCGGAAGGACCTTGCTCATCTATAGGAGCTAGACGAGGATTACCACCTCCACCTACAGACATGTGACTACAGCAACAACATGTTGTGCCCCCTCACTCCCTACAATCCCACCATCACCTTCATGTCTAACAGTCTTTCCAGTATTTTAAGTAAAAGCATACTGAGCGCAACCTTGACTGCGAAGTTCCAATGGAAGTCACCAATAGATTGCATATCGCTTTCAAATCTGCTTGCGTTGTGGATAGCAGCGCTCCTGTGACTACGATAGAGACCAGCCTTTGAACCTTATCGAACTCACACGTAAATTGAGAGGTATGTACATGCACTGGCCAATGGAGGCCATCGTAGCGCAGAGGTTAGCATGTCCGCCTATGACGCTGAACGCCTGAGTTCGAATCCTGGCGAAACCATCAGAAAAAATTTTCAGCGGTGGTTTTCCCCTCCCAATGCTGGCAACATTTGTGAGGTAATATATTGGGTTGCCCAAAAAGTAATTGCGGATTTTTCATATAGTCGGCGTTGACAATTTTTTCACAGCTTGTGACTCTGTAATTGCATTCTTTCTTTTGTCAGTTATCAGCTGTTACTTTTAGCTTGCTTTAAAAAAAAGTGTAAAAAAAGTATATTTGATTAAAGTTCATTCTAAGCTTTATTAAAAATGCATTTACTTTCTTTTAAAAAATCCGCAATTACTTTTTGGGCAACCCAATACCATGTAAAACTTCTCTCCAAAGAAGTGTCGCACTGCGGCACGCCATTCGGACTCGGCTATAAAAAGGAGGCCCCTTATCATTGAGCTTAAAAACTGAAATCGGACTGCACTCATTGATATGTGAGAAGTTTGCCCCAGGTTCCTTAGTGGAATGTTCATGGGAAAAATTTGCAATTTGCCCTATATGGTCCAGTGGAGAAAACTTTTTTTTAGAGCAATTCTTATTTGTCATTGCAAATAGCAAGTTTTGCCATTCTTTATAAGAAATTTTAATGGCGTTTGAGAACTCACCTCATCACATCTTTTCAAAGGATGTATAACAAAAAAAGCCTTTCGTACCTCAGGGATTATTTAGCAAAATGCCTGCTAACGCTAATTTCATTAAAAATTCATTTCCATACATTCTTTTAGGCCATTATATGGAGCAGCCATCTCCTTTGGCCAAAAAACTCTTCTTGGTAACCGCCCCCTCCCCCATATGCAATGTGGCAGCACTGATTTCGTTCTTTCATGTGGCCTCCCATGAACAGTTTAAAATAAAAAGTTGGCATTCTAATGAAAAATTGCCAAATAGTCCAGAAAAAAGTAATAATAACAAAACAATGGACTTTAGCTGGGGAATTTCAGTGAGTAACGTTAAGAAAAATCGCGGCTAATTTTAATTTTTCTTTTTTTTTTTCGAAAAAAGAAAAGAAAAGTAAAAGCGAAACAACAACAAAAAACAATGAACAGCAGAAAAAAAAACAGCCTCATCTAGGAAAATAATTTCAAGGGACAAGGTGTGGGTTGCCGGTCGGTTGGTTGGTTGGCTTGATTATTTTTCAACCCAAACTCAAAGGACGAACATGGCCAGTCCGTCATTTAGACCATAAGGATGAGTTGCTTAGTTAATATGCCTACGAATGGTGATGGTGTTGTTGATGTTCTGCTGCTGCTGCTGCTGATGCGGATGATGTGATGCCTTTGCCAATGCAGCACGTTCTCTCCAGCTAGCCCAGTTAGTTTATTTGGGGCCAGCCTTGAGATGTTAGCTTGCTACTTCGTCTCTTGGGGTGCTATGTCATTTGTACATCAACATTCAGGCCATGATTATATAGAAGACGATGATGTCGACGACGACGACGACTACGACGACGAACAACAAAACTTTTTTTTTGCTGATAAATAATGACCCGGCACAAAAATGCCAGATGAAGAATTTTTTCTTAAACGCATATTTTTCAGTTTTTGTAGCTGTTATTGTTGCTGTTGTTGTTGTTGTTGCAGAGGATTTCCACAACCCCTCTACATGAGCAAAGTTTTCTTTTGGGGTTTTTGTTTTTGCACCCAGTCGGAGTGGGTGATGTGGCTTGCCTTGCTCCTAATTTAAGGTAAGAAGGAAACAAAAAAAAAAACAAAACCAACCAAGAAATAAACAAAACTTAAAAGTCTCTACCATGAATCCTTAAAATCGCCCAACAAAGTTTTAAATTATGAAAACGAATGACTTGTGGAGTAGTTTTGTTGGACATTTGGCCTCTTCTTGATTAACGTGTGTTCAGGATTTGTTTACAAAGGATTTTCCTTTTTAAATGTATTCTCTAGGAAGTTGTTGCCCAATGTTTTTTTTTTTCACAAATAAAAAGGCACAGTGAAGCAGTGTGAAGTACTCGAATTGTCCAGGTTGTACAGGTAGGCTTTATGCCCACCATGGTAAATAGGACTTAGAAATCTTGCATATGTTGATAAAAGACACGATTCCACTTCCGATGCCATGTATGTCCGTCCTTCTTGAAAGAAAACTTCAAAAAGGATCTTTCATCAGAGAAATTTTGATAAAACTTTTGAGAGGACCTTCTTACCCATAACATGTCTATAGGGACTGAATCCGAATATGATTCACTTCCTCTGCTAAATTGGGATCAGGCCGATTTTAAAACACACATAACAGGTCCAACAATCGTTTTGTCTTGGCATAAGTGGCGCTATGAATACCATGACAAGTGAAGCGTTTGTTATGAAGCCAACAGACAGACATGAGGCAGGACTTGTGGTCTTAGCCACGATGGGAGAATGAATTGTAGGCTGCTGTAGTTCGCATTATCGTCGAATAATCGATGTGACCATAGGGTGTAATGAGGTTTTTTTTTGTTGTTGTTCGAGTTTCAGTTAATTTTCCAATTTTTTTTTCTTATTTTGATTGGCCGAGAATTTCTTATTTTCTCTTTGAGGATTTTAATTTCCTTTTTGTTTTGTAATTTCATTGATATTTCCAAGACTTCTTTTGCCTTTTAAAATTTCCTTTTTTCCCATCATTACTTAAATTTAATTGTCCGATCTAATTTGCTATGAAATTCTGTTTGGAAATAGTTTTCTTATCAGAATATTTCCTCTTCTGCTAAATCTTAAATAGAAGTTGCCTAATTTTAGTTAAAAAAATATTGAAAAGTCGGCAGAACACACGGTGGCAATCCTTTTTTCTGCTTTTGTTTATATAGGCCTATCGGATTACCAACAATCGATTGCAGGCTATTATCAGCTGCGTGCAAATAAATTCTCCCTCTCTTCTATTTGGAATCTGCAACCAATAGGCTTCGATCAATGAGCTTGCAGATTTATACTTCCTTTTGTTTCATCACCTCAAGGCGTACAGTCGAATCAGAAGTTTATTACTGTGCCAAAACGTACATTACTTTGCCAAAACCTGCAGTGTATTTTTTTTATATACACATTTTTTTAACGGTGTCTGAATTAATCAAAGAATCAGACAAAACTTCGGTTAAATTACACGCCAATCTGCCTGGAAACGTGCTCAGTGTTTTGTGTCCACTAAACGAAGGCAAATTTTGTTATTTAATAACATCACCAGACATCATAAGCTTGCCTATACATTTATTGCAAAATCACACTTGTCTCCCACTCCTCACGATAGTATAGAAGATATCTTAGTAGACCACCCTTCCCACAGCCTATACTTGGCGAGGTGGAGAGGAGTGGGGACAACATATATTTCTTGTGCATTGGAAAGAAGACCGAGCCATCAATTTTCATATGAATAACAAGAGCCATTTAAAGTGAAGCAGGAGTTTGTACATCATAGAAAAAAAAAAAATACACCAAAAAGTCTAAGACAATTCCTTAACAAACGACCCTATCAGCAGCATTGGTTTTTAAAAAAAAAGGCATTTCAAGTGGCAGCCAATCAATTCCCCTTGTATTGAAAGCGGCACTGTATGAGAGGATTCAACATCAAAAGAATGAAACGAAAATATAATCTTAAGCCTAAGTATAATTTTATAAATTAAATTTATTTTTTTTATATATTTTTTTTATGCTATCATAATTCTAAAGTCCAAAATTTTTTATGGGAAAATTTAGAAAATATCAAACATTTGATTAGGCATGTTATAAATTTTTGCCTACCCCTAATACATTCAGCTTTCTGTCAAAGTCAAAACGCTTACAAATAGCCACAAGAAAATAATTACAAATATGCATGGGAATGATCTTCAAACACACCAACTGGTTTTTGATCATCATTAGCACGCGGTCATGAAGTTGTAGCATCAAACTCAAACCTCATTAATACGCCTACAACTTAATTATCACCTCATACATCGAACATTCCTGAAGGCCTTCAACGAATCTTGGATGCAGCGGTGAGTACAAACAAAGATCAATGAATTTTGTTGCTATTAGTGTTTTTTGTTAGACCTTCCAAAGAGCAATGGAAAAAAAAAACCCAAGGGACAATTTGTTTGATATGAAACAAAAGTAAAAACAAAAACGAATCAAGTGTTTGATGTTTCCGTAATTTAGTTCCGATTCAAAGAGCTATTTTAAAAAGCGATGAGTAGGGTTGCCATGATAAATTAATTCAATTTGCCAAGAATTTATTTAAAGAAAAATTTACTATATATATGTGCCTTAAAGAAAAATATTATTAATATATGTTTAAAATTTGCCTATTTCATAAATTTTGCTAAGTATTTTGTTAGGTTTATAGAAATGAATTTTCCAATTAGAATCCATATTGGTTATTAAATTTGACTAGTTTTAATTTTTCTAATCAGATTTTTTTTTTTTTTTTTGAGTTAAATAATTTTTATGGGATGAATAAATTGCTATGTATACATTCTAATATGAATTGCTAAAGAACGAGTCTCGTTTTCATATAAATGTGGTAATGTGTGATAAGGGGTAGGTTGTATAAGGGGTCCTGAAATGAAGCTCGACCAGGACAATAGGTAAGGGAGGGTCAAGATGAGCAGATCTCGAAACACCTGAGATCTGGAAATATCGAATGGAGGTTTCAATTTCTAAAGATGGGGTTAATTTGTTTGTTTCCTTATATACATTTTGTTGAAATAGCCCGGTTTAGTAGAAAAAGGGAGTCTACAATAATTTTCTGTCAGAGACGGTTTTGTGTGAGAATGGACGAGAACCCCCCCACAATCCCGACTGAAGCTAGTTTTCAATGGCTCCCGCAGTCCAGGTTCATCAAAACCATTATGGTAAAAACACCCTACCATCGGCAACTAAAATTCCCCTCATATTTTGACATCTAATGAGGACCTTGTTAGGCAAAGTTGCATAGAGTTTTTGAAGTTCCATTACAGAAATGGCGCCCAACGTGGGGCGGATCGATGCATTTTTATGCTATTTTGCGCCCTAAACCAATATTTAGACTTCCAAAAGGATAAGGTATATAGTGAAGAATGGTTTAGTGTTTGATGTGGGAATACATTTCTAGGACTAATCTGGACTTTCAACCACTTGAGGACTTCAGGTTCGAGTAAGTTGACCGTGCGGTTTCTTTAATGACTTTCCCATTTTAGGCATTTATATTCAGACTTCTCCTGCGTACCTTGTTTTTTATTTGTGCTAGAAAATTTTTGACTTATATTAACTTCGGGCTGAGTTATCGGAACCATACATTTATTTGGAAAACATTTTCTAGCTGTTTGCAAGTAAATGTCCAATAAATGTGTGGGAGTTATAAGAGAAGAAATTTGTTCCGGTTTGCCATTAGTTTGTGTAACCAAATTACCTTTTCTGGCACAGCAATAGCCATGTTTTGTTTTTTTTACCACGTCTCCATTCGATTATTCCTCTATTTCAAATGAAATTTTGAAAATAGAAATTAAAGCAAAAGTGAATAAATTGTTAAAAAGCATATAAAAATAAACATCATAAAATAAATTTAGACACGGAAATAATTAAAAATAGATAAACTAAAATTAAAAAAAAAAAATTAGTTAACAAAAAAAATGACTAATAAGTTAAATAAAATTTAATAAAAATACAAACTATAAAATATTCCCTTATCCACATCCACATTATATGAAAACGTAAAACAGATTTATTGTTTTATTATCACAATTTTATTTTTTTTTAATACAGGAATACTATACGAACATCTCGAATAGTATTCGTTAAGATCTTACAATTTTGAGTAAGTTTATTAGAAAATTGGGAAAGAGAAATGTCGTTGTTAAGGTCACCTCCGCCTTCCGCTTCTGGGACTAATGACTCTATTTGTCTAATATGTAAAGAAGGTCTGTTTGAAAGCCAAGACTGCATTTTTATTTCACAATGTGAACATGCGTTTCATCGGAGCTGTATGGAAAAGACTCCATCTAATTCGATGGAATGTCCCATATGCAAACGTCCATGTGAGTTATCGGATTTTCGTCCTTTGAATCTCCCGTCTCAAGATCCCCGAACCATTCATAATGATTCGGCAGACCCTTCTACAATGCCTCTTCAGACTTCGAGGTCGGAAACTACTAGTTCCCGTGGTAGGGGTCGCGGTGCTTTTGCGAAGCAGTATAACACGAGGAGCTCAAGTAAGAATCTTACTCCGGACACGAATCAGTTACAATTACCAGATATGGCGGATATTTTGAACGGTCAGGGGGAGAATAATACTGCCTCTAGGGCTAATTTGGGCAATAACCAGGGTACCCATAGTCTTCCTAGTCGAAATACGCCACGACGTACAGGTATTATGAATGATATGGTAGACTATGCTAGGTTGAGTCACATGATTGAGTCTAGCTTGACTAGAATACTACAAAATCTCAATATGAATCCGAATTCAAACACTGTTCATCCCAATACGACCCTGCCTTCCGTCCCAAATCAATATACACATCCCCGGAATGATACAGAGGCTCAAGGACATTTAAGGAATTTATCTCCAATGACGAATTTTTCTCTTGGGACCGATAGAATTGCTTCCATTATTAAGAATTGGAACCTTCAGTTCGACGGTTCTGCTCAAGGACTTGACGTAGAGGAGTTTTTATATAGGGTTAAACTGCTCACTGCTGACAATTTCGATGAGGATTACACTATTGTATGTAAACATCTCAATGTGCTTTTGACCGGTAAGGCGCGGGAATGGTTCTGGCGTTACCGCAAGCAGGTTCCCTCCGTTGTTTGGGAGGATTTCTGTGCCGCTATCCGCTACCAGTACAAGGATTTCAAATCCGATTCGGATATTCGCGAGGAGCTTAGGAATAGAAAGCAGAGGCTCGGGGAGAACTTTGAGTCATTCTATGATTCCGTTTCATCGATTTTAGATCGATTGAGTACACCTATCCCAGAGACTGAACTGATTGAGATCGTTAAGAGGAATTTGCGTCCAGAGATCAGACACGAATTGTTGTATGTGCCCATATTTTCGATCGCACATCTGCGAAAATTAATCCAAATGCGTGAGAATTTGTTAAATGATGAGGGTTGCCGACGTCAACTGGCGAACAAGGCTGCAAACATTCAATACCCTCGTAGAAATGTGGCGGAAATTGAGTTGTTGAATGATCCTGTTGCCGATTTGGAATCGGAGAGTGGTTTTGATGTTGATGCTATAGTAAACCCCTCATCTTCGCATAAATGTTGGAACTGCCAAGAGGCAGGACACTTTTGGGAGGACTGCATTAAGGAGAGGACCGTTTTCTGCTACGGCTGCGGGGCTAGGAATACCTACAAACCCAGTTGTGTTAAATGCAGTACGAGAAAGCTTTTCGTCCCGAAAATCTCTAACCCTCCACATGTTCCAAAAAACTAGTAATGAATCCTCTTGGGGATGATGTGCCAGGGCACCAACCTGATTTGACCTTTTCAGATAATTCGCCACCAAAAGTGACTGTTCTTAAAAGAATTATACCCGGAGATGACGGCCACCAGATCTTCCCCGTACGTCCTCTCAGACCATACCATCAAAGATGGGCGGATTATTTAGCCAGAAGGGATTTAATTTTTAATGTAGATTCTGCTTATTCACAACCAATTCGAAAACCGAAGAGGTCTACCATTCGGCTTCGTCGTTTTCACAGGCAGAGACGATTTTCGTCCAAATATAGAATTTCGAGCATAGTCAATGATCCACAGGACCAGAGACTATACGCTAAAGTTGAATTTTTGGATTTTGTTGAGCTTGGTTTGTTAGATACCGGTGCAAATGTAACCTGTATAGGTTCTGATTTAGCACTGGCCGATTTTTCTCGATATCATCAATTTTGTGACCTGAGGTCCTTTGTGAAGACAGCCGATGGAGCCCGCCAGAAGGTACTAGGTTATTTGGATGTCGACGTTTCATTTAGAAACAAATTACATCGTCTGAAGATATTAATCGTCCCTTCATTGAATCAGCGTTTGATATTAGGATTAGATTTCTGGAAGAAATTTAATCTTGCCCCTGACATTTTCGAGTCAATTATTCTGTCCGGTTCGTCCGAGCATAAAAATATGTCCGTTGTCCTGTCCAATTTGTCCGCATTTAAGTCCGAATTGTCGGATGATATTTCTATTAAAAAAGAATCAAATGATTCACCCTTCCAACAATTTCCGCTTACTCCAGTCCAACTTCAGCAATTAGAAGCTGTTAAAACTTTATTTCCAAATTTTGAAAAACAAGGGTTGGGGAAAACCAGCTTAATTAAGCACGAGATTGACGTTGGCAATGCAAAGCCCGTCAAGCAAAGGTTTTATCCAGTTTCTCCAGCTGTGGAGGAACTGATGTACAAAGAGATCGATCGAATGTTGGCTTTAGGAGTTATTGAACCATCTACCTCTTCATGGAGTTCTCCCATGAGATTGGTTGTAAAACCAAACAAAGTCCGCCTGTGCCTTGATGCCAGGAAATTAAATGCCGTCACAAAGAAAGACGCGTATCCGCTACCAAGCATAGAGGGAATTTTTTCGCGCTTGCCCAAGGCAAATCTAATATCAAAGCTAGATTTAAAAGATGCGTTTTGGCAGATCGGCCTAGCCGATGAGGCAAAACCTCTAACGGCATTCACTGTCCCTGGCAGACCACTGTACCAGTTTGTGGTTATGCCATTCGGACTGTGTAATGCCCCGCAAACAATGTGCCGATTAATGGACGAATTGATACCTTCAGACCTGCGAAATTGTGTATTTGGTTACCTAGACGACCTTATCATTGTTTCAGAGGACTTTGCTTCACACTTGTCAGTTTTAGTGAGGATATCCGAGGAATTCAGACGTGCGAACTTGACCATTAATGTTACAAAAAGTAATTTTTGTGTTACGGAGGTCAAATACCTTGGATTTTTGATAGGACATGGTGGTCTAAGAACTGACCCAGATAAGATTGAGTCTATTCTCTCATGGCCAGTACCCAGGAATCTGAGACAGGTGCGCGGCTTTCTCGGCTTATCTGGATGGTACCGTCGATTCATCGAGAATTTTTCCTCGAAGGTCTTTTCAATTACGGAGCTTCTGTCTACGAAGAAAAGGTTCGTGTGGACTCCAGAAGCTGACAAGGCTTTTCGAGATATTAAGGTTCACTTGACGACTGCTCCTATTTTAACCAACCCCGACTTTTCGAAAAAGTTTTACATCCACTGTGATGCAAGCGATTTTGGAATCGGAGCGGTGTTAGTACAATTGGATGATAGTGGCGAGGAAAAACCCATAGCTTATATGTCGAAGAAGCTTAATTCCGCACAGCGGAATTACAGCGTGACCGAGCGAGAGTGCTTAGCCGCGGTGGAGGCGATAAAGAAATTTCGCTGCTACGTTGAGCTTCAGGAATTCGAGGTCGTAACAGATCATTCGAGTTTACTGTGGCTCATGAAGCAGCGCGATTTGACCGGAAGGCTTGCTCGATGGGTATTCAAGCTCCAGGGCTACAAGTTTACTTTCAGCCACAGAAAAGGGAAAGAAAACGTTGTGCCGGACGCTTTGTCACGAATTCCTTGTGATGATGTGTCTGGTATTATGTTTTCTGAGCCGGAAATTGACCTTAATTCCCCCAGTTTTTTCGACTCAGATTACCAAGGCGTTAAGGATAGGATATTGGGTAATGAGTCCAAGTATCCAGATCTTAGGGTTATAGATCAGTACGTATATATCAGAACCGAACACTATACTGGGGACAGGGAACAAGAGGAGAATGCCTGGAAGTTATGGGTTCCGACAGGACTGAGACCAGGTCTTATTTCTCGTTTTCATAGTTCTCCTACGGCTTGCCATGGGGGTATACAGAAGACACTAGAGTTGATTAGGAGAAATTTCTACTGGCCCGGCTTGGTTAGGGACGTAAGGGAATTTATTCGGCAGTGCGAGATCTGTAAGACTACTAAGGCCCCGAATCAGATGATGACACCTTTAATGGGCAAGCAGACTTCTTCCCTGCGACCATTTCAACGCTTGTACGTGGATCTTTTGGGTCCATACCCGCGTAGTAAAAGTGGAAATATAGGAATTCTGATTGTCCTTGACCACTTTTCGAAATTCCACTGGTTATTCCCTATGAAGATGTTTACCTCTGCTCCTATACAGGACTTTTTGATGAGACAGATATTCCATGTGTTTGGAGTACCTGAGGTGTTGGTCAGCGATAATGGTTCACAATTTAGATCCAATGAATTCAATGCCTTTTTAACATCTTTTGGTGTGAACCATGTCTATACTGCTGTATACTCCCCGCAGTCCAATGCGTCGGAACGCGTAAACCGCTCGATAATTGCGGGGATTCGATCTTTCTTGAAAGATGACCAACGGCTTTGGGATGAGAACTTGAGCGTTATAAGCTGCGCTCTCAGGAACTCCATCCATCAGGCTATTAAATACTCCCCTTATCATGCCCTCTTTGGTATCGACATGATCACTCATGGTTCCTCATACGGGCTACTTCGAAACCTTGGCATGATAGACGAACCATTGAATGTTTTGTCCAGAGATGATCAGTTGAAACTGCTCCGAAGTGCTATCCGAAAGCATATTTCCGAAGCCTATGACCGCAACCAGCGTACGTATGATCTAAGAGCTCGTCCAATTTCATTTGAAATAGGTCAGGAAGTTTTTAGGCGAAATTTTGCACAAAGTAGTGCCGAAAAGAATTTCAACGCTAAGCTGTCTCCCCTTTTTATTAAGGCAAGGATTAAGGAGAAGCTCGGTAGGCATTATTATGTTTTAGAGGATATGGACGGGAAGGTCCTTGGTACATTCCACGCAAAGGACATTCGTCCTTAGTGTTTACCCTCCAAATTATATTTCATCCTGTGAGGATAATATTACTTGGTTTGTAATGAGGTTTTTTTTTGTTGTTGTTCGAGTTTCAGTTAATTTTCCAATTTTTTTTTCTTATTTTGATTGGCCGAGAATTTCTTATTTTCTCTTTGAGGATTTTAATTTCCTTTTTGTTTTGTAATTTCATTGATATTTCCAAGACTTCTTTTGCCTTTTAAAATTTCCTTTTTTCCCATCATTACTTAAATTTAATTGTCCGATCTAATTTGCTATGAAATTCTGTTTGGAAATAGTTTTCTTATCAGAATATTTCCTCTTCTGCTAAATCTTAAATAGAAGTTGCCTAATTTTAGTTAAAAAAATATTGAAAAGTCGGCAGAACACACGGTGGCAATCCTTTTTTCTGCTTTTGTTTATATAGGCCTATCGGATTACCAACAATCGATTGCAGGCTATTATCAGCTGCGTGCAAATAAATTCTCCCTCTCTTCTATTTGGAATCTGCAACCAATAGGCTTCGATCAATGAGCTTGCAGATTTATACTTCCTTTTGTTTCATCACCTCAAGGCGTACAGTCGAATCAGAAGTTTATTACTGTGCCAAAACGTACATTACTTTGCCAAAACCTGCAGTGTATTTTTTTTATATACACATTTTTTTAACGGTGTCTGAATTAATCAAAGAATCAGACAAAACTTCGGTTAAATTACACGCCAATCTGCCTGGAAACGTGCTCAGTGTTTTGTGTCCACTAAACGAAGGCAAATTTTGTTATTTAATAACATCACCAGACATCATAAGCTTGCCTATACATTTATTGCAAAATCACACTTGTCTCCCACTCCTCACGATAGTATAGAAGATATCTTAGTAGACCACCCTTCCCACAGCCTATACTTGGCGAGGTGGAGAGGAGTGGGGACAACATATATTTCTTGTGCATTGGAAAGAAGACCGAGCCATCAATTTTCATATGAATAACAAGAGCCATTTAAAGTGAAGCAGGAGTTTGTACATCATAGAAAAAAAAAAAATACACCAAAAAGTCTAAGACAATTCCTTAACAAACGACCCTATCAGCAGCATTGGTTTTTAAAAAAAAAGGCATTTCAAGTGGCAGCCAATCAATTCCCCTTGTATTGAAAGCGGCACTGTATGAGAGGATTCAACATCAAAAGAATGAAACGAAAATATAATCTTAAGCCTAAGTATAATTTTATAAATTAAATTTATTTTTTTTATATATTTTTTTTATGCTATCATAATTCTAAAGTCCAAAATTTTTTATGGGAAAATTTAGAAAATATCAAACATTTGATTAGGCATGTTATAAATTTTTGCCTACCCCTAATACATTCAGCTTTCTGTCAAAGTCAAAACGCTTACAAATAGCCACAAGAAAATAATTACAAATATGCATGGGAATGATCTTCAAGCACACCAACTGGTTTTTGATCATCATTAGCACGCGGTCATGAAGTTGTAGCATCAAACTCAAACCTCATTAATACGCCTACAACTTAATTATCACCTCATACATCGAACATTCCTGAAGGCCTTCAACGAATCTTGGATGCAGCGGTGAGTACAAACAAAGATCAATGAATTTTGTTGCTATTAGTGTTTTTTGTTAGACCTTCCAAAGAGCAATGGAAAAAAAAAAACCCAAGGGACAATTTGTTTGATATGAAACAAAAGTAAAAACAAAAACGAATCAAGTGTTTGATGTTTCCGTAATTTAGTTCCGATTCAAAGAGCTATTTTAAAAAGCGATGAGTAGGGTTGCCATGATAAATTAATTCAATTTGCCAAGAATTTATTTAAAGAAAAATTTACTATATATATGTGCCTTAAAGAAAAATATTATTAATATATGTTTAAAATTTGCCTATTTCATAAATTTTGCTAAGTATTTTGTTAGGTTTATAGAAATGAATTTTCCAATTAGAATCCATATTGGTTATTAAATTTGACTAGTTTTAATTTTTCTAATCAGATTTTTTTTTTTTTTTTTGAGTTAAATAATTTTTATGGGATGAATAAATTGCTATGTATACATTCTAATATGAATTGCTAAAGAACGAGTCTCGTTTTCATATAAATGTGGTAATGTGTGATAAGGGGTAGGTTGTATAAGGGGTCCTGAAATGAAGCTCGACCAGGACAATAGGTAAGGGAGGGTCAAGATGAGCAGATCTCGAAACACCTGAGATCTGGAAATATCGAATGGAGGTTTCAATTTCTAAAGATGGGGTTAATTTGTTTGTTTCCTTATATACATTTTGTTGAAATAGCCCGGTTTAGTAGAAAAAGGGAGTCTACAATAATTTTCTGTCAGAGACGGTTTTGTGTGAGAATGGACGAGAACCCCCCCACAATCCCGACTGAAGCTAGTTTTCAATGGCTCCCGCAGTCCAGGTTCATCAAAACCATTATGGTAAAAACACCCTACCATCGGCAACTAAAATTCCCCTCATATTTTGACATCTAATGAGGACCTTGTTAGGCAAAGTTGCATAGAGTTTTTGAAGTTCCATTACAAGGGACAGGGATGCAATAGCAGGGTCGACCAGGTAAAGCGAGAAACACGAACAACTTGACAGTAAGTGTCAAAGGTTTGCCGACAATAAACTTTTGGGGGTGGGGGTCTAGGCCGGGGAAAGGCGGGACAGATACTAAGGGAAAGTGAGAAGGAGATCAGTACGACTTTCGGGGTCTACAAGGGTCACATAGCAGTTTTGGCTTGTGACAATGTCCAGCCTTCGAAAAGTTTAAAATGTCACTGTTCGGGTTATTCCATTATTCCGGACTTAAATCGTCTGCCCTTTCCATTATTCCGGACTTAAATCAACTCAGGGACCTAGAATGTCCAGCCTTCTTCAAGGATAAAATGTCAAGCAGCAATAGTTAGCATCATCGTGGAATAATCGATGTGACCATAGGGACAGAGATGCAACAGCAAGGTCGAGCGGGCAGAGCGATAAACACGAAGAACTTGGCAGTAGGAGCCAGAGGTTTGCCGACAATAAACTTTTGGGGGATGTAGGTCTAGGCCGGGGAAAGGCGAGACAGATACTGTAGGAAAGTGGGAAGGAGATCAGTACGACTTTCGAGGTCTACATGAGTCACACAGCAGTTCTGGATTATGACAATGTCCAGCCTTCAAAAAGGTTAAATTGTCAATGTTCGGGTTATTCCGTTATTCCGGACTTGAAACAACTCAGGAACATACAATGGAAGAGGAGTAAGGCATATGTAAATATTGGGTTGCCCAAAAAGTAATTGCGGATTTTTTAAAAGAAAGTAAATGCATTTTTAATAAAACTTAGAATGAACTTTAATCAAATATACTTTTTTACACTTTTTTCTAAAGCAAGCTAAAAGTAACAGCTGATAACTGACAGAAAAAAGAATGCAATTACAGAGTCACAAGCTGTGAAAAAATTTGTCAACGCCGACTATATGAAAAATCCGCAATTACTTTTTGGGCAACCCAATAGTACAGAATTCATGACATAGGCTTTTCGAGGTTTCTTTGCAGAATCCATAGAGCGAACAACAAACCGATTGGTGGCTTAGAGACAATTTCCCAAAATGTTGACTCTAAAGTCATTATAAACATTTTCTTTTTCCATTTTTTCAGGTTTTTTGCCTTTTAGGGCGAAGATCATTAAATTTTACAATTTTTTGTGTGTTTCTCTTTCGAGACGAGTCAATGATTGGAGATTGCAAATGAAAAAGGCAAGTAAAAGCCACCTTCTATGTGAAGCGTTTTGTCTTTGGTTAGAAGACTTTTCAACCATATTAGGTGTGATGGCTTCAAGGGCCGTGCGTTGGTATGTTGTATTTGAATCGTATTAATTGCGAAAACACATCTATTGTACAACTATCACTTTAACCACTCTCGATAACCCTGTCTATTAGCTGTAGTTTTCCCAATGCATGTGTAATGATAGACTTTTTTTCTGTGGCAATTTCCCTACTTTCGTGGTACACATGATTCTGTGCATATGTTGGAAGTTGTATTGATGGCTTCGAACGCTAGACAACGGCAACGGCTCTCGCTGTTGCTCCGTGTGCCCAGGGCAATGACAAAGGATATAGGATAAGGATATGCTATCATGCTATCACTTGCCGCACCGATTTTACATAAGTGATCTCGTTGACATATGTATCCCGTTATGATACCAATAATTAAACCGACCTCCTTCTAACTTCCTTTCAGTAATAGCCTAGTCTTCTCGCGATCTGGATCTCGCCATAGGACTTTCGCTGTCCTACCGACCGTTTAGCTGTCCTAGCAACCGTTTCGCTGTCCTACCGACCGTTTCGCTGTCCTACCGACCGTCTCGCTGTTCCACAGGGTTGCATGCGCATTCGTCGCTCATTCCCTTAACTCGGATTGCGTCGACCCGAAAGGATTCGGGTTAACCAAGTTTATTGACGGCAGTCCTCTGGCCTTCACCGCCAAATCGTCTGACCCTTCAATCCCTCCTTACTCTCCGTTATGGTCCGGCACCCAAACGATGCGGATTTTGCTATCCCCAGAGAAGGTGTTTATCACCTTCTCACACTGCAAGACTGTTCGTGGTAATACCCTCATGGTTGTTATTGCCCTTAGGCCATTTTACTGTCCGTAAAAATGTTCACACTAGATGTCCTCGCGTTAGCACCACACCACTTCACGCATTCCGTGATCGCCCGGATCTCCGCCTGCAAGACCATATTATGGTCAGGAAGTCTATAACAGATTTCAGCCCCTGGGTTCTCAATGTATACCCCCAAGCCTACTCTGTCCTTTATCTTTGATCCATCCATGTAACATGATCTTCCAGTTGGCAATACTAGGGTTCCGCCACTCCAAGACTGTGCCGCAAGCAGCAGTGCCTCGTATTCGACTTCAAGCGTCGTCTCAGGTATCCGATCGCAAACCTCTTCCCTTCCTTCCAGGTTTCCTAACGTCGCCTCGATTATACCGCGATAATATGAGCTGCTCCCATCCTCAATCTATTCTCCCATCGCCTTAAGTCTCATAGCCGCAGTGGCTGCCTCACACTTAAACTGTATGTCAATGGGTGGGATATCTAAAATAGTCTCCAGTGCCAAAGTGGGCGTGGTCCTCATCGCTCTGCCTATGCCCAGACAACATGTTCTCTGAACCTGTTGTATGGTCCTTATGTTGCACTTTTTCTCCATAGCAGTCCACCAAACTACTGAGGCGTAAGAAAGTATTGGTCTAATCACGCCCATGTAGAGCCAGTGGACTATCCTAGGATTCAGGCCACATTTCGAGCCTACGGCCCATCTACATAGTGCTAAACACCTGTGAGCCTTCTCAGTACGATCCTGAATGTGACACTCCACATAAGTTTCCTATCCAAGGTTACTCCTAAGTTTTTGACCTTGTCAGATAACGAAAACATTTTATTGGCCCACCTTCGCCTACCTCGTGAACAGACATATTTCAGTCTTCTCTGGGTTAACATTGAGACCCCTGGGTCTAGCACAGTCATATGCCATATGCAAAACCCTTTCGGCCCTTCCGCATAGCTTGTTCAGATCCTTACCCCTTAGAAGTATTATAACATCATCTGAGTAGCAGGCGGGTTCAAATCCCTCCTCAGTCAGCAACCGTAATAGGTTATTTATGGTGGTCACCCAAAGGAGTGGCGATAAAATGCTCCCCTGTGGCGTGCCCTGGGCTATATTTATGTACTTGGGATCCACAAATTATGTCATGGCATCCACAATGTATCAAACTGTTCCTAAGAGACTGAATAAAGTCTCTAAGGACCTGGTCCACTCGGTACAGGTATCAGTGTGTCGGTCCACACAGTTTTCAAAGCCTCCTCGATGTCAATGCACACCCCCAGTGCGTACGTCTTTGCATCGAAGTATTCTTCTATTTGATGCAGAACCTCGTGCACGGCAGTCTCCACCGACCTTTCCTTGTCATAGGCATGCTGTTTGTATTTAAGCAGTTCGCTGGATGTCCTACTCTTTATCGTGGTATCCAGAATGCGTTCCATGGTTTTGAGTAGAAAGGACGTAAGGCTTGGGTTCGCATTGTGGATACTATGATAAATTGTAGGACATCCTTCGAACTGTTTAAATACAAACAGCATGCCTATGACAAAGGAAGGTCGGTGATCTTCAAAAACTATGGTTTTAACTAAAATTCCGTGACAAATTGGAAAAAAAATTTTGGGAAAAATGTACAAATTTTGTCTGTAAAGAAAACGTCAAGAAAAATTTGTCGGTCGAGAGCATTTTGTAGAAGTTTTGTCTTTAGAGAAAAAATTTTTGAAAATTTTCCTTTAGAAAAGATTGAGATTCCATTGCAGGATACTGTTCGTCCATAGACCCTTTTTCTATGCAAAGAAAAAAAATTATGGAAATTTTTTCTTTTAGAGATATTTTTAATGGAAATTTTGTTTCAAAGCAACTTTTAATGGAAATTTGTCTTTAGAGAACATCGTAAGAAATTGTTTGTCTTTAGAGAAAATTTTAAAAACTAAATTTTCCATGCCACAAACCATTGGTAACCACTGTCTCTCTAGCTAAGGAAAATTAACAAATTGGTTGTTTGAGGATTCTTGCCTACACCTGGCTCATTTGTATATGAAATGATGAAATATTTGACTTGAAGAGAAGAAGTAGAAGTTATGAGGTGAGTTTTGGGGCGAATCTGTTCCGAACAACCCCATGCGACCAATTAAAAACTGAAGAAAATAGCTGCAGTTTCTTACAAATTAATGAAATATAAGGAAAATAATTCCCAAAAAAAGAAAGAAAAATAAAGGCTTTTGTTTTCATTAGGGGATTCACTCAAGGCATATTCAGTGAGCAAAGAATAGGCAAAAATATTTGTTTTTTTTTAATTTTTCCTACAGCCCAACAACACATAAAGCAAATCTCTCTGTACAACAATGAGAAAACTTTGCCAGAATTAAACAAAAGAATGAGCCAGTGCCGGCCTCTTGCCAAAGCTAGAGAAAATACTTTGTGGAAAAGTAAAAAAAAAAGAATTTGTTATACCAAACAACAAGGAATCCTTATCTTGGCAATGACAAAAAGAAAGAGGCTTCACCACCGAGAAATTGCTGCTGACAAGTAGGAAAATTGAAAGAAAATTAAAATAAAACACAAAGTAAAATATTTTTAATTTATCACCATTGCACCATCAAAGGAATGAATGAATGAACAAAACGGGCATTTGAAAACAAAAGTAACCAAATATGCCATCCTTCCATAGCCAGCCGATTGCCTAATTTTACCACCCTCTCTTTCAAAATTGGGTTGGTATGCATATGATATGGCTCTTGCATGGAGCTCTTGGTGGGAGTAAAGTTTAAAGTTTCGCGTTTTTTGTCTCTTGTGTTGGCCAATTATTAAAATCTCAATGATTTTTCAAATAGTGACAGCTTTTTTACACTACACTGATTTTATGAAAACTTTTTGGTTGCAAATGGTAGGGCGGAATGATAAGCATAGTCAAAATGCAAATTTTGGCCAAGAACATTCCACTATGGAACCGGGGCAAATTTCTCACACATCAATGAGTAGTTTTAAGCGCAATGATAAGGGGCCTCCATTTTTGTACCCGAATCCGAACGGCGTGTCGAAGTGCGACACCTCTTTAGAGAGAAGTTTTACATGGCATAGTACCTCACCAGCATTAGGAGGGGAAAACCAACGTTGAAAATTTTTTCTGATGGTCTCGCCAGGATTCGAACCCAGGCGTTCAGCGTCATAGGCGGACGAGCTAACCTCTGCGCTACGGTGCATCGCCACTGGACTTAAACTCCATTGAAGGGAACTCAACTCCGAACTGTTGGCGCTTTAAAAAGTGTAATACTTGAAATCACCATCAGATTTGGCTCCTTACGACTTTTTTAATAGCCAACATGGACGATGGAAAGTCGGAATTTTGAGAGATCAAGGTCTTACCAAAAAACAAAGCGCGGTAAGTTCGGCCGGGTCGAATCTTATATACCCTCCACCATGGATCGCATTTGTCGAGTTCTATGCGCGGAATCTCTTTTTAGGCAAACAAAAAATATATAAAAAGAACTGTTATGCTATTAAAGCTATATCAAGTTATAGTCCGATTCGGACCATAAATGAATGCTGAACATTGTAGAAGTCATTGTGTAATATTTCAGTTCATTCGGAAAAGAATTGCGCCTTGTAGGGGCTCAAGAAGTAAAATCGGGAGATCGGTTTGTATGGGAGCTGTATCAAGCTATTGATCGATTCAAACCATATTAGACACTTCTGTTGAAGGTCATGAGAGAAGCCATTATGCAAAATTTCTTCCAAATCGTATGCGAATTGCGCCCTCTAGAGGCTCAAGAACTCAAGATCCCAGATCGGTTTATATGGCAGCTATATCAGGTTATGAACCGATTTGAATCATACTTAACATAGTTATTGGAAAATATACCAAAACACTACATAGTCAATTTCAGTCAAATCGGACAAAAATTGCGCCCTCTAGAGGCTCAAGAAGTCAAGACCCAAGATCGGTTTATATGACAGCTATATCAAACCATGGACCGATTAAAACCGTTCTTAGTGCGGTTGTTGGAAGTGATACCAAAACATCACGTGCAAAGTTTCAGTCAAATTGGATAAGAATTGCGCCCACTAGAGGCTCAAGAAGTCAAGACCCAAGATCGATTTATATGGCAGCTATATCAAAACATGGACCGATTTGGCCCATTTACAATCCCAACCGGTCTACAATAATAAAAAGTATTTTTGCAAAATTTTAAGCGACTAGCTTAACTCCTTCGAAAGTTAGCGTGAGTAGCCGTGGTGCAAAATTTCTTGCAAATCGTATGAGAATTGCGCCCTCTCTAGAGGCTCAAGAATATAAGATTCCAGATCGGTTTATATGGCAGCTATATCAGGTTATGCACCGATTTAAACCGTTCTTAGCGCGGTCGTTGGAAGTGATACCAAACACCTCATGCAAAATTACAGCCAAATCGGATGAGAATTGCGCCCTCTAGCGGCTCAAGAAGTCAAGATCCAAGATCTGTTTATATGGTAACTATACCAGGTTATGAACCGATTTGGACCATATTTCGAACAGTTGTTGAAAGTGATACCAAAACACCACGTGCAAAATTACAGCCAAATCGGACAATAATTGCGCCCTCTAGAGGCTCAAGAAGTCAAGACCCAAGATCGGTTAATATGGCAGCTATATCAAACCATGGACCGATTTAAACCGTTCTTAGCGCGGTCGTTGGAAGTGATACCAAAACACCTCATGCAAAATTACAACCAAATCGGATGAGAATTGCGCCCTCTAGCGGCTCAAGAAGTCAAGATCCAAGATCTGTTTATATGGTAGCTATACCAGGTTATGAACCGATTTGGACCATATTTCGAACCGTTGTTGGAAGTGATACCAAAACACTACGTGCAAAGTTTCAGTCAAATCGGATAAGAATTGTGCTCTCTAGAGGCTCAAGAGGTCAAGACTCAAGATCGGTTGATATCGGGAGGGGGCGGACCCTCCCCCTTACCCCAAAAGTACTAACCAAAAATAAAAGTGGACCGATCGGGACAATATAGGATTCAAATGAAAGGTATTCAAGAGTAGAATACGAAGTTGAGTGCAAGTACCTTGGGGGCTGCCCTAGCCCCAAAACCCCTAAAAATAGGTTTATTTGACGATCATCACAATATGGGACTCAAACGAAAGGTATTCGGGAGTAGATTACGAATATGGTTAGGAAGAAGAAATATGCTTTATAGATTGTTGATATCGGAAGGGGGCGCGGACCCTCCCCTTTACCCCAAAAATACCACCCAAAACAACAAGTGGACCGGTAAAGACAATATGGATATCAAATGAAAGGTCTTAAAGAGTGGAATATGAATATGGTATTAAAAATTGGGTCCAAGTACCCAGGAAGTCGGCCTAATCCCAAAATGTCTAAAAACAGACAAATTGGTCTTTCATATCAATATGGGGCTTACATGAAAGGTATTCGGAAGTAGATTACGAATGTGGCATACAAAATCAGATCGAAGTGTAGAGGGTCACCCCATCCCCTAAAAGCTCCCAAAAACTGGGCATATGACCCATCATGACTATATGGGACTCGGTTTGTTTGTTTGTTTCGTAGAATCAAAGAAAGGAAACATGGGTTATATAATTTTTAGATATCGGATGGTGGCTGACACTCCCCCTTACACCAAAAATGCCACTCAAATCCAAAAGAGGACTGATGGGCACAATATGGGTATCCAATGAAAGGTATTGGAGACCGGAAAATGAAAATCATATTAAATTTTGGGTCCAAGTATGCAGCGGGCCGCTCCAACCCAAAAACTCCTCTAAACAGAAACATTCGACGTTTCTATTAATATGGGACTCAAATGAAAAGTATTCGGCAGTAGATTACAAATATGACATAAAAAATTAGGTCCAAGTAAAGGGAGGTCGCCTCACCCCTAAATATCTCCAAATGGGCATATCAGCCGACCATGGCTACATAGGATTCAAATGAAAGATATTTTGGGAGTAGATTAATAATATGACCTTAAAACTTGCGTACAAGTCAAGGTGGCTCTTTTCCTCCTAAAAATACGTCGAATAGATTAATTGACCCATTGAGGCAATATGGCACTCAAATGAAATGAAATTTGAGAGTAGAAAACGAATTTGATATTAAATGTTTGGGGTACCTCCTAAATCACACCTTAAACTAAACTTTATTTCCGACTATAGCAATATGGAGCTCAAATCAACGGTATTGGGGAGTAAAGAACGAATTTGATATCTATTTCCAGGGGAAGTGTCCAGCCCCAAAACAACCTCCAAATGGTTTATACTTACTGAACACGACAATATGGGGCTCAAAGTAAAGGGATTTGGGAGAGAACACGAATTTGATATCCATATTTGAGTCGAAATGTCTCCCCTAAAAAACACTTCTCATTACCCAAATTTCAAAAATACCAGATCTCGGAGATCGGTAATGCGATTAGTTCGAAATTTTTTGCACCCTAACAATCACCAAAAAAAACATGGTTTCTATTGTTGGGGACGGGTGCCGCGGGGACAGATATATAGACCAATCACTACAATATAGGGCCATGTGTTTGGGGACCTCAAATTAACTCCTTATTATATAAAAGCTATTTGGGGTGAATATTTATTGATTTTCGGGAAATTTTTATTCATTTTCGGGACAAAGACCCTGAGGTCCACCCCACCTTCGAATATGCCTTATTTACCGATCATGCCGTTATGGGACTCATACGAAATGTTTCTGAAAGTAGAGCACAAATCTCATATTTTCTTTGATGATCAAGTGACCAGATCGGTTTATATGGCAGCTATATCAGGTTATGGACGGATTTGAACCAAACTTAGCACTGCTGTTGGAAATCATAACAAAACACAGTATGACAATTTTGATTAGGTCTGTTTTGTATACCCTACAAATAAGGGATTCGGAGCGGAGCATGGCATGAGCATGATAGGGTTGCTAGCCACTCCTATCCTCCAGAAAAAATGTCACTCCCTCTACGGCAAAAACTGGGCCGCTTCGCTTTAGCTTCGACCCCGCTCCGACCGCGCTCCAAATCCCTGCTTTAAATTCTCCTCGGCTGGCGAACTTTAAAAAAAAGCCTAGGTTTCCAACGAGTGAAGCCAGCAACTCAAAACATAGTGGGAATCGAATTCCCGACTTATTAAGGTGTCAGAGAATTATTTCCCCCCATTTGTATACCTGCCTTTATACTCCGCCTTAATGCTTAGTTAAAGTGTATACGAATTCCAAAATTTAAAAATTATTTTTAATTAGCCATTCTTGGCCATTGTCATTAATATGAGAGAGCTGTTGTATTTGCTTTGTACGAAAAGAAAAAAGACTTAAGAAAGTCCCTTTCTACTTGGTCAACATCATCATAGAAGGACATTTATTCATAGTACGTAATATTGTAAAATGAAATGTTTGAGAGCATTCTTTGTGATGTTCAACTTTAAGATGGCGTTAATGATGACCGGACATTGGTCTGTCATTTGCATGGCAAACATTTGTTTCTATTTCATAGGGTGTTCTCTGTCCATTTTCAAACATGGCCATTCAATGATGTCTCTGTCACTTCCTTCCTTTTTGCGCTCTCTTTGCTTGTGAACATTTCATTATTTTCTTAATTATTGTGTGAAAAATATGTAACTTCTTAGAGGAGTTTTTTTTTTGTTGCTCTATGCAAAGCAGTGGAGGGGATGAATTAAAAAAAAAAGAGATACAGTACCGAAATATTTTCACATGAATTCATTTGAGCATAACGAAAGATAAGCCACGGCATGTTTCTTAAAGACATTCATAAGGATTCTTCCCCAGTGTAGGTGGTCCTTATGAATTCTTTTTTTTTTCTTCTTTCTTTTAAGTTTTGGGTTGTCCAGTAGCTGTGTTTTTGCTGGCGGCTTATTTGAATAAGACACATTCCTTTGGCACTGGACATGAATGGCTTCCATTTTTATACAGTTTTCGACAAATATTTTAATAGTTCTTACGCGTAGAATGGCAAAGAGGGACAGCGTAGTAAGCATTCAAAGGAGAATATAATTAGTGGTTGTAGGATTTGTCAAATATTTAATTTATTGCCTGATAGTCCCCTTATAAAGGATGTGAAAAATTGCATTATCTTTGGCAACATTGTTTGCCTTCTTACCAAAACCTCTTTAAGATAATAAATATTGTTAGTTAATTATGGGAATGGTCAAGCGGACGTTTTGGGCAGTCGATTCTAGAAAAACACTTGACTGCATTTAAAACTTCCACAATGCGTTAAAAAATTTAAGGAAAAGTGGAAGTCATTTGGAAAACAAGTAAAACGGCTTTAAGTTTGGCAAGTTGCAACTTTGGATACCCACCACCTTGGATATATGTAGGCACCCATAGCAGCTATATCGAAATATAGTCCGATTTGGACCAAATTCGGCTCGGACATTGAGTGGTCTATAGAATACAAGTCACTGGTCTTTTTGGCAACTATATCCAAATATAGACCGATCTGTATCATATAGGACACAGATGTCGAAACGCCTAACATAAGTCAATCGAATATTAAATGCGTTGCTAAGACTTTAAAACAAAAGCTTGTTCTATACGGCAGCTATATCCAAATCTGAATCGATCTGGTCCCAAAAATACGATGTAGAAGGGCTAAGCACAACTCACTGCCCCCAATTTCAAAGAAATTGGAGAATAAATAAGCCATTTATGGGTCCAAGACCTTAAATCGGCAGATTGGTATATTTCGCAGCTATATACAAATCTGTACCGATCTGGGCCAAATTGAAGAAGGATGTTGAAGGGCCCACCACAACTCACTGTGCCAAATTTTGGCGAAATCGTACAACAAATGTGACTTTTATGGGCCCAAGACCTTAAATCGAGAGATCGGTCTATATCAATATATATAGTCCATCTTAGTACTTTACCTGACTATGGGCAAACAAAAAAAAGGAATCTGTTCAAATTTTCAGCACAATTTTTTTTACTTTTATACCCACCACCATAGGATAGAGGGTATATTCATTTAGTCATTCCATTTGCAACACATCGAAATGTCAATTTCCGACCCAATAAAATATATATTTTGCGGATCGTCGTAAAATTCTAAGCCGATTTAACGATGTCCGTGTGTCTTTCCGTCTGTCCATCCGTCTGTTGTAATAACTCTACAGCCTTCAAAAATTGCGATATTGTGCTGAAATTTGGCACAGATACGTCTTTTTGATGGACGCTGATGAAGTTCCTGAACGAGCCAAATCGGACAATATTGGGAT
Organism: Stomoxys calcitrans; assembly: GCF_963082655.1. Classification (NCBI taxonomy): domain Eukaryota; kingdom Metazoa; phylum Arthropoda; class Insecta; order Diptera; family Muscidae; genus Stomoxys; species Stomoxys calcitrans. Next base: position 15,689,867 of record NC_081556.1, on the reverse strand, counting down.
ATAGCTGCTATATAGACCGATTTTCCGATAAAGGGTCTAATGCCCATTTTTTTTTTTGCTGAATTTTGCTATATCAGGTTAAAGTCCGTTTTGATCGGGGTTGGCACTGTAGTTGGAGGTCGTAACAGAACATTATGTGCAAAATTTCAGCCAAATCGGATGAAAATTGAGTCTTCCAGGGGCTCAAGAAGTCAAATCGGGAGATCGGTTTATATGGGAGCTATATCAGGTTATAAACCGATTTGGACCGTACTAGACATAGTTGTTGGAAGTCATAACAGAACACTATATGCAAAATTTCAGCCATTTCGACGAAAATTGCCGCTTGTAAGGGCTAAAGAAGTCAAATCGAGAGATCGGATGGTACCCAGCAACCTACATCGAAAAGTATCGGTGCAAAATTTAAAGGGGCTAGCTTTAAGCGTTCGACAGATGAGCGGACGTACGGATACGGCTAAAACGACTGAGAATGTCGAAACGATCAGGAGTATAATTTTTTCATTTTATTTACCAACACGCAGGGGATGTTCCCTATGAATGTAGTGCATTGCGTTGGCGAATAGAAATTAGGAATTGAAAGGGGGGAACAGGATGTAATGTTTATTGACATTTGTCTTAATTCCCTAGATGACATCGTGGGTGGGAAAAACATAAGCTGGAAGTCGATTGCTCATACGAACGGTTCGGGCGAAATAAAAGTTCTCTCTATAATGCATTGTTCGGTCTGCTGGCCAATCAATTACAAACGGATGTGAGTTCCTGCAATGTCTAGTATTTCTGACAAACATCCTTACATCAGGAATAAGAAAACGAATATCAGACGAACACACACCATGAAAGTACCGATAGAACAGCGCCAAACAATCCACATTGCGACGATGTTCAAGGGAGGCAATAGAGTTGGATACCATACTGTTCCCAATCAACGCCATCGCTCTTCTCTGTCCAGTAGCTCCGGGCGTAATTTTCAAGCTTCAGCCCATACTTTTGAGTTGTATTCCATTTTCGGCCTTATGAAAGTGGTATACATGTTAAGAAGATCAAAAGGAGTGAATTAATTCTTACACCATTAAAGGAAGCCTAAGCACTCCAATGCTTCTTTCAACACTTCAAATACATGTTTAGCCCAACGGACATCAATTTGTATTTTCATGCCCAGAACATCAAGAGCCTATGAGCAATCATAGGCTCTTGATCTTGAATCTCTATACCGTTGATGGACAACAAACCTCACTGAGTCTTCCGTGCATTCAAATCTACTCGACTCATTCGACCCCACTCAGAAATGGCCAGCAAATCCTGGCAGAATGCATCGTCCATAACTCGCCTATTATCCTTAATCTCTCGAAGACTCGACCTATGGCCGAATGAGTACTAATAACAGAGATTACTGTTATACGCAAATGAGTTGATCGGATTCGATGTCTGACTCAACAGATCGTTGATGAAAAAGAGAAGGAGAAAGGATAGAGCCCTAGGGTACACCTGCAGTCCATTTATGCTCATTGGTTGAGAACCCATGCGATCTCTGAGAAAGCTCGAAATATATCGAACAAAGCCATTACCGACTCCAAATGCGACAAGCTTTGATAATAGTGCACCGTGTCAGACCCTATCAAATGCCTTGGAGATATCCAGAGCCACAACCTTATTCTCACCAAACTGGTGGATTGAGCAACTCCAACGTTCTGACAGAGCCACTAGGTCGCCCGTAGAACGACTTCTGCGGAGCCTATACTGTTGAACGCTAAGAAGGCCATTAGACTCTAAATATCTCACAAGATGGTGATTGATCATGCTCTCCATAAACTTTCAGAAAGCGGAATATATCGCAGGGTTGTTCGCCTCACCCTTCTTGGGTATTGGCTGAACGTTCGCAGCCTTCCAACGCGCCGCAAAGACTCCCGCCCGATGGGCAAGGTTGCGTAATGGACGAGAAAGCGTCGAAGAACACTTGCCCAAGACAAGTGTTGATATGCTATCAGGGCCCGGGGATTCATTTACGTCTAGATTCTCAAGAACCCTTTTAACTCCACGAGTTCGAAAAAATATTTGGGGCACGACGCCAGATACATTTTCGATTGAGCCTTATCAACCAGGTCAGTGAACGTTTGATCATCCTTAAAAGGAGTTGGGATAGATGAAGAACTACCCTTTACGCCCTCCACGAACGACCAAAACCTCTTACTTCCTCGTGTAGAAGCAAGAACCTTAGTAGAGGTATTACAAACGGAATTACTAGATTGGTATACCTTCCAACCTATGGTAGTGGGTATAAAAAACTTAAAATGTTTGTACCTCTTAACTGGAGCCTGAATAGGTCCTTTAATACAGCGTTTAAAGTATAGTGACCCTAGGCACGCTCGAAAGAGAACTATAACCAATGGTGGACATTGGATCTATCATAGCTACGAAGAGAAAGCATAATCTAAAAGTCATACTACATGAAACTAGAGACGTACAAAAAAGTCACAGATAAAAGTCAAGAGAGTCCACAGATAAAGCAAATAAGCAATTCTGTAAAGCATTCTGTAGATCACCAAAGAACACCGAAGACACGACCTGACAAAGTAGAATAATAGCAAAGCGGCACAAGAGTCCCACCTTTATAAGGAGGGATGACGGAATATGGCCAAGTGACTCTGCTGAATCTCTCGACATCGTCTTCAAAATGCACTTCCCGGATTGCAAGGATGAGTTCACTGAAGTGCGAACTGCATTAACTGAGATTGAGAACAACAACGAGATCGGCAGGATAATTAGATTAGGATTAGGTCTTCCGGGGCTATAAATAGTACTTCTCATTACATACCTCCGGGGTCATATTGCGTTATACTATGGATGTCACAAAGCGCGGAGAAGATCATCAACCCATGACTTGGGGTCATTTATAGAATCCCTCTATAACTTAGTTTTAAGCTAAAAGTAAGTAAGCCATAGTGAAAGTTGTTTGAGTTACTAACAATTTCGAGGCATATACAAAGTGGGAGATAGCATACTCTTCAAAGACTCTCTCACTTAAAATATTTTCAATTAATGTACATAAAATGCATTCCTCCTTTTCAGATGTTTGCTGGTAATCCAAAGATATGTCTTTTGTAATGCGCCTGCCACACTTTGTTGTTATAATTAATTCCACAAAAAAGGTATCAACCACAAATGGCTCCCGTTTATTAACCCATTTCTATGCGGCTACCTCCAACATGGCCAGTTGTTACTTTTCTTTGTCGTTATTTATTAAGCAGAGTCACTTAAAAGTCAAAACTCTGCCAAAGACTAACACCAGGCAGTAGGGTTAGGTTTGACATTTACGAGTAATGTCTGTTTTATTTATGGTATGACCAAAGGTCATAAAATGATGTGACAAAAGAGCTACAAAAAGGTTAAGAATGCAATGCAGTGCCACAGGATCATTTAGGTGACAAAAAGGGCAGGACGGGCAGACAGGCAGGTGTATCAACTGGTTGGCGGCTGATGAAAGTAACAAAACTAGATGATCCCAATTCGATAAGAGCCTGTTGTTAACTAGAGCGGCTTGTAGTCTATGTTTCTTTCTTGGAGTTAAACTCATCGATTAATTGCTATATTGGCTCATTGATTGTTGGTTTCTAATATGAATTCGATTTGGAGGATAATTAATGAGACTGTTTATAATACAGCTTGGATACCAACGTTAGTAGGGGGTTACCTATTGTTTGATTTGAAATAAATTCTTCAACAGCGGCACGTGTTAATGAAGGTTTTGTTTTGTTTTTTTTTCGAAAATTCTTAGAACTCTTAATGCGGAGTTTTTAAATATTCTCTAATTACATATTTCCTGCACTTAATTTTTAAATATATTGCCAATAGTTAATGGACCCTCCAAAAACGCCTCCATTCTTTTCCTCTCCATACAATATTTTGTTGGAATTTTCACTTTTACTTGGACCACTCAATAGAAATTAATTTCTTATTCAATCGTTTTCTAATCCTTATCATCATTATCTTTGTTTTCATCCCATGTGGGCTCTAGGTATTTACTTTCACTCTAAAACGGAAATGCTTGCTGCTTACCTTTCGTTGTCATGAAGATCTCCTTTGGCATCGCCATCATCTGCCGTTTTGGGATGTGCCATTAAGGGCAACACCTACTTTAATCGCCTACCTTGGCTCGTTCTTGCGTCTATTAATGCAGTACTGTATAAATGCATACGAATGAAGTTCATTGATTGGGAGCATAAAGGCAGAGAGGATTTTGTCTTGAGGAATAACACCTTACCTTGTACAGATGTCGATTAGATGATTAGGAGTGTATGTGTGGTTTATATTCGCCGCTTACAGGCTTTGAGTAGAATTTTGATATATAAAAGATTTTATTGATATAAAAATTCGCATAAAGACTAAATTCTTTTGCATTTGTGCTCTGAGGGAAGACAGAAATGAACAGTCAAGGAATGCTACGAGCGTCTAGAGCGAATATATGACCAAGAAGTCCAATAATTTGACCACAGAATAAAACATTAAACCGATGGTTTTGTCCCAATAACATTCTCATTTAGAGAGGATATCGTAGCAGCAAACGGGATAAAGAACAACAAGGCAGCAGAAGCCAATGGGCTGCCAGCTGAAACATCTAACACTAAAGGCGATGGCATGCTAAGGTGATGCATCATTTTTTCGGGGCGATATGGTTAGGAAACCGCATTTCCGAGAACCGCTGCTCCTTCTTTAACTCTATAATATCTTTTATTTGAGCCCTATATTGCCATGGTCGGTAAATGTCAGGTTTGCAGGGAATTTATATTCCTTAATTTCACAACGTGTTCATTCTACCCCATCTGTAACAAGTTAAAAGGCATTACATTTGGCTGGGCCGAAATTTGGATACCCACCTCCTCGGATATATATTTTAACCACCTTTCGTCATAGTACGGTGAAAAATGCATCATTTGTGAACCCATAGCAGCTATATCTAAATTTAGTTCGATGACCGCCATATTAAGGAAGATAACGTTGGTTCTAACACAACTCATAGTACCAAATTCATCGGTTCAAAAATTCACCTTTTATGAGCCTAAGAACTTAAATCGGGAGATCGGTATATGTATATGGTAGCTGTACCCAAATATAGACCGATCTGCTCTATATAGGGCACGGATGTGGAAGAGCTTACAAGGGCTCATTGAGCCAAATTTCAGCGAAATCGAACAACAATTGCGCATTTTAAAGGTCTAAGACTTTTAATCGGAAGACCGGTCTATATGGCGGCTATATCTAGATATAGACCTATCTGAAATATAATGAACACGAATGTCGAAGAGAATAACACAGTTCACTGGGTCAAATTTCAGCGAAACCGAGTAATAAACGTGGAATTATGGCCCCAAGAACTTTTATCGGGAAATCGATCAAATATAGCCTCATCTTGATTATATTTGGTAGGAATGTCGAAGGGCCTAACGGAACTCAATGTGAAATTTCAGCGAAATTGGTAGATAAATTCACTATCTATCGGGAGTTTGGTATATATGGCAGCTACATCCAAATTCGGACCGATCTAGGCAGTATAGAACGTTGATGCAGAGAAGTCTAACACAGCTCGTTATCCCACATTTCAGCAAAATCGGAAAATAAAAGGGCCTTTGATAGGCCCAAGACCTTAAATCAAGTGATAGGTTTACAAGGCAGCTTAATCCAAATCTGGACCGATCGAAATTAAATAAGAATATCGAGGGGCCTTACATAACTAACTGTCACAAATTTCAGGGAAATCGAACAGTAAATGCGCTTTTTATGTGCCCAAGACCTTAAGTCGAGAGATCGGTCTATAAAGAGAATAATATCGAAAAATGGACCAATATTAACCATACTCGGGACGAATGTCGAAGGCCCTAACGGAACTCATTGTGCCAAATTCCAGCAAAATCGGTTCATAAATTCAGCTTTAATGGTATATATGGCAGCTACATTAAAATTTGGACCCATCTGGGCCGTATGCCGATGCCGAGAAGCATAACATAATTCTCTATCCCAAATTTCAGCGAAATCGAACAATAAATGCGCTTAGTATGGGCCTAAGACCATAAATCTAGAGATCGGTCTATATGGCAGCTATATCCAAATCTAGACCGATCTGGTCAAAATTAAACAAGGATAGTAAGAGGCTTTATATAACTAACCGTTCCACATTTCATCTAAATCGGACAGTAAATGTGCCTTTTATGGGTCCACGACTTTAGATCAAGAGTTATGTCAATATGGCAGCAATATTCAAATCTGAATTGAACAAGGATGTCGAGAGGCTTAACAGAATTAATTGTCCTAAATTATAGCGAAATTGTATAAAAAATCGGGCTCAAATAAGCCTAAGACCTAAAACAGCAGACCGGTATATAAGGGGCTATATCAATATATAGTCCCACATAGCCCATCTTCGAATGCCTATGGATAAAAAGAGGATATGTGCATCATTAAAGCTTAATATCTCTATTTTTTAAGACTGTAGCGCCATTTTAACGGACAGACGGTTGAACATGGCTAGATGGTCTGAGATTTATACATCGATCAAGAATAGATATACTTTACAGGGTCAGAAATGGATATTTTCATGTATTGCAAACGGAATGACAAAATTAATATACCCCCATTCTTAGGTTCTGGGTTATGAAAACAAAACTCATTCAATGTGGATCATCAAGGCACAGACAGACAAAAAATAAAATTTTTTGTAAAGTACATTACATTTGCGATGACTACTAAGGCTGGTTCCCCGTATACACCATACAATGCTTTATGGTGGCCGGACCACCGATTGGAAAATTAGAAACAAGAAAAATATGAGTTTAAAGTTGTGCAGTGTTTGGACCACAGACAAAATAAATAACGATGAGCTAAGTTCGGCCGGGTCAAATCTTGGGAACCCACCATTATGGATTCTGCTAAAAATTTTTACAAAATAAATTTGGTTGAATGGTATAATTTAATTCTACATACCAAGCTTTTGTTAAAGTAGCAAATATTAAAGCTTCTAGGAACCGAACAAGGATAATCGAGAGTCCGGTTTACATGGGAGCTATATTAGGTTATAAACTGATTCTGACCGTATTTGGCACAGTTGTTGAAAGTCATAACAGAACACCACCTGCAAAATTTCAGCCAAATCGAACAAAAATTGCGTCTTCCAGGGACTCCAGAAGTCAAATCGGGAGATAGGTTTCTATGGGAGCTATATCAGGTTATGGACCGATTTGGACCGTATTTGTCACAGTGTTTGGAAGTGATAGCAGAACACTACATGCAAAATTTCAGCCCAATCGAACAAAAATTGCGTCTTCCAGGGACTCAAGAAGTCAAATCAGGAGATCGGTTTATATGGGAGCTATATCAGGTTATGGACCGATTTGGACCGTATTTGTCACAGTGGTTGGAAGTCATAACAGAACACTACATTCAAAATTTCAGCCAAATTGGACAAAAATTACGACTTTCAGGGGCTCAAGAAGTCAAATCCGGAAATCGGTTTATATGAGAGCTAAATCAGGTTATGGACCGAATTGGACCGTATTTGTCACAGTGGTTGGAAGTCATAACAGAACACCACATGCAAAATTTCACGCAAATTTGACAAAAATTACGACTTCCAGTGGCTCAAGGAATCAAATCGGGAGATCGGTTTATATGGGAGCTATATCAGGTTATGGACCGATTTGGACCGTATTTTTCACAGTGGTTGGAAATCATAACAGAACACTACAAGTCATAAAAGAACACTACATGCGAAATTTCAGTCAAATCGGACAAAAAATGCGGCTTCCAGGGGCTTAACAAGACTAAACCGGAGATCGGTTTATATGACAGCTATATTTAAATCTAGACCGATATGGCCCATTTGCAATCCCTAACGACCTAAATCAATATTAAGTATCTGTGCAAACTCTCAAGCGGCTAGCTTTACGCGTTCGACCGCTATCGTGATTTCAACAGATGGTGGGACGGACATGGCTAGATCGACTCAGAACGTCGAGACGATCAATAATATATATTGGGTTGCCCAAAAAGTAATTGCGGATTTTTCATATAGTCGGCGTTGACAAATTTTTTCACAGCTTGTGACTCTGTAATTGCATTCTTTCTTCGGTCAGTTATCAGCTGTTACTTTTAGCTTGCTTTAGAAAAAAAGTGTAAAAAAAGTATATTTGATTAAAGTTCATTCTAAGTTTTATTAAAAATGCATTTACTTTCTTTTAAAAAATCCGCAATTACTTTTTGGGCAACCCAATATATATACTTCATGGGGTCTCAGACGAATATTTCGAGGTGTTTCAATGAATGACTATATTAGCATAAACCCATCCTAAGGTGGTGGGTATAAAAATTACCCAAATTAACTTAGTTCAAGGGAATATATGTACTTTACGTTCCAAAGTTCTGCAAAATCAGGCACACATTTGAACTTTTAAAGGCAACATTTCAGCCAAATCAGATAACATCTGCGGTTTCTAGGGGCTCAATATGTCAAATCAGCTAGTCGGCTTTTATGGGAGCTGTATTAGGTTAAAGACCAATTTGAACCTTACTTGGCAGAAGTCGTACAAGATAATATTTCAGCTTAATCGGGTAAACAATGCTTCTAGAGGCTCAAGAATTCAAGTCCAAGGAACACATTATATTAGAGCTTTATACAAATTTGAACTGAAATGGCCGAATTGCAATATCGAATTATTAACAACATTTATCCAATACCATTAAGAACATTTATACGTTGTGAAGTAGCAGATCAATGTTTACCCTACATCCTATGGTGGTGGGTATAACAAATGAAAATCGCATGTCACTTTAAATTTCATAATAAAATAAAAATAAAATTTCTGTATATTCATATTCACATTTTTGTTGGCTTATTTTTGAACTTAAATCAAATTAAACCTAATTGTTGGTAGTTTCTCTATAACGTAGTTTTTGTTGGTCCCCAACACGTTATAGAGAAGTCCAACTTTGTAACGAAAATCTCTTTTAATTAATTTAAAAGGTCAAACAAATTTTTATTGTTTATCTATCGAAAAGTTCAAAAATTATGTGAAATTTTTGGTTTATTGATAAACCTATCTAAACACAAAAATATGACTTCGATTTACCTGTCAAATGTCGAGCTGCGATTTCGTTGATCGATGACTATACGAATAAGAAAACACTTTACTATGCTTTTTATTTGCTTATTTTAAAACACTTTTTTTCTAATGCAAAAATTGGATGATGCAATCGCTTTTTTTTTTCTTTTCTTGTGAAGGGCTTAACTACACTTTTATAACTTCCTTATTTTGAAGCAAACACAAAATGCAAATAAATCTGAGAACATGACATTTTCACTAACACTCTCGCTCTCACTCTCTCTCTCTCTCTCTCTCTCTTCCACTGCGAACGAAAACTAAAGAAAACAACAACAAGGCTGATGGATACACACACACTCCGCGAATAGAAAAAAACCGACAACCGCAGCCTCACATAATGGTTTTTTGCCAATTCTTTTTTTGCAATTTGCAATGCATTTTCAAACAATTTCCATATAAATTTTATTAATATATTAGTTGCACTTCACTTTTCTATGGTTTTATTAAATTTTTAGATACTTTTCACTTGGCTTTATCACTTTTCAACTTAAACTTTTATGGAGGCTTACTTTTGCGTGCGACCGATTGAAAAACTTCGATGAAACTGAGAAGATTCAGCAACAGGTGGTAAATGAAGTGGAAAGGAAAGTGGTAAGTGTCAACATAATTATGTTGTCAATGCAATTAAGAGAGATGGGGTTGTTTACATGTTAAAGAACACTTGTCATACCAACCAACAGAGTATTGGGGTGGGGGTTGGGGGGTTTAACTCAAACAGTTTTGATTTAATTAAGGTAATGATGTTACAATACATATACTTGATCATGAATAAAAATAAAGCCTTTGTAGAGTGTATGATGTTAAATGAGGTTTTTAGTGAACTAAGATAAGAGTAAATACGCAATGTGTTGGAATTTATTGGATATTTATTTGGTAGATGCCCATCTCTGGCAATAATGAAATTATATAAAAGTTTGTCTTTTAAAGATCACGTTTAAAAATGACATTTGCCAAGACATATTGGTTCATAAGGGTAGTAAATCCACAACTTTTGTTCTATTGATCACAACAATACAAAATGCTACAACCAATCGTAAAGGGTTCAAACACCTATTCGGCAAAACTTTTGATAGGCTAAATACAAGTGACCTTTCTAAAAACAAGCGTGATTGGACAAGATAATAGTGCTTTTTAAAAACTGAAGTATTGAAATCTTGAGATTGGTCTCACTGCCAGTTATGTTATGTGGCACTCAAATGTCTGTTTTTTTTTTAAGAAATCAGCTGATTTTGACACAAAAGTGAAGGAAAAACGGCAAATTTCAGTGAGAAAGAGACACCTCGAAACTTGGTTGTTAGTGTAGAAAAGTAGTTAATGTTTATGCTACGCAAACATAGCCAAGTGCACAGCAAAAACCAGTATGGTAGGGCAAAAGTCGGGTGGTGCTGACTGTATAATACCCTACACCTACCATATAAGTACAAGGTGGGAATCAATTCTGAATCAATTTTGATGAATCTCGGAAAAGAACTTGACAAATGCGTTCCATGGTGGAGGGTATATATAATTCGGTCCGGTCAAACTTAGCACCCTTTTACTTGTTATATATTAGAGAAGAAAGAGAGATTCTTGGTAGTGGGCATCCATGTTTCGGCTTTAAATCCCATATCAAAATATTACCTTTTCCTTCCAGTGACCATATCCTTGCATCTGTTGCAACAGTAAATAAAATGGGTTTTTGAGTTATTACATAAGAATGACAAGTATTCCCCTGCCACAAAATTATGATGGATTGCCAAGTGCTGGTAAACATTCTGCAACTTACCAACTCACCTGCTGCATTGACATGTGCTCTTCACAAGGGCAATGCATCATTACAACTAAGACAGTAAATGATAAGAACCCAATGTGGAGGAGATCCTTAAGAGAAAGCAGGTGATTTGATAAAATTTGATCATTCATTAAAAAATGGAGAGTTTCTCTAGAAACCATTCAATCATTTGTAACAATTATGCTCAAAGACAAAAAGGATGCAAAACTCGGCAGTAAAATTATACATAAAATGTTCCAAGAAAGAGTAGACATTTCAAGATAATAATAAAAGACAACTACAATTGTTACAGTTACATGGCTAAAGTCTTTTAACAAAACTAGCCTTTAGCGAAGTAGATAAATGGCTTCAAAACCTTTGATAATAAAAAGACGCCAACAGGCCATAAGAAGCTGGTCAAGATCGAGTTGGCGGCATTTCTCAATGGTTAGTTGTATGGCTCAAGATGTCAGTCATTTGTGAGGACACACTTGTCAATGTGTTAGCCAAGTACGTGAGTCATGAAAACAAAAGCAATGACCAACACGATCAGTGATCACTTTTTGCCAATATTTGGTATTGTTTTAGACCCTGTGGCGGCCAGTTCAGCTCCTGCTGAGAGGGTATTCTATGCAGGCGTAGGGAAGAGTAACAAAAAAAAGTTAAATGAGTTACTCATTTGCTATGCACCTTTTGCATGTTTGTTTGCATTTCGTTACAATTTAAATGTACCGCCATTGTTGTTTGCATGTTCTCTCTTGGACTCCCTCAAAATGATTAATTGCCTTGCAGTGAGAAATAGTCCTCCATTTCTACTCTGGTTTTGGGATCAGATCAAATAAACTTCTGCAGTAGTTCTTTCAAGCATATCGCTACAGGTAGTTTCAATGTTCTTCTATGAGCGTTTATCAAAGATTAAAGCCTTTCTTCTATGAACCCTATGGGGTTTCAACATTTTCCCTCTGTTATTCCTGTTGTCTTCCCAACGTGTCAAAGTTGTTGTTTTATTTGTCCATAAATGAATAGTTTTTGACTTAATTTATGTTTTGTTTATTATGTTACCATTTCAATTAATTAACTCACAATACAAATGATTAATGTTCCCTAAAAGTGTTGCCTATTCCACTGAAGAAGTCGCCGGTGTAAAGAGTTCAAAGGAAAATTTCTTAATTTTTTTTCTTATTCTTTTTTGACAAAGACATTTTTAGTAATTGTTGTGATGAAAAATTACTGTGCATCCTGAAATAGTGCAGGCATTTTACATGAAAAGTTGCTTATATACATTTTCAATATTCAAAAGAAAAATAATAAAATTAAAGTTCACTATTACTGGCAAAGCAAGGGTGTCCATTGAGAGGATCTTAGGTTTGAATTTCACCAGCAACTTTGGTTTACAGATATCATTCTTCTTTCATTCTATTGGGTTGCCCAAAAAGTAATTGCGGATTTTTCATATAGTCGGCGTTGACAAATTTTTTCACAGCTTGTGACTCTGTAATTACATTCTTTCTTCTGTCAGTTATCAGCTGTTAATTTTAGCTTGCTTTAGAAAAAAAGTGTAAAAAAGTATATTTGATTAAAGTTCATTCTAAGTTTTATTAAAAATGCATTTACTTTCTTTTAAAAAATCCGCAATTACTTTTTGGGCAACCCAATATGTACCATTTTGAAGTATGTCATCATTCGCTGTTGTCATGCCGTTTTATCCCTCCTTGAGTTTCAAAATTTTACCTACCTATAAAAGGACCTAAAGGACCTAAAAGGTCCTAATAGGTATAAAATCAGTGAATAACTCCAAATGCTGCTTATATTCCACTCTGGTATGCCTAACTTCACAAAATTCTCTAAAATGTCGATAATTCGAATTGAAAAAGATGGCTGTCTTCGCCTACTAATTTCAACAGAAATTTCAATATAAGCCAATTTATTTATTTATATTTTTTTGAAAAAGAAAGGGTTATTCATTTCCCTCAGCAAGATGTGTTTATCAATACATCATCAAAAATAAATTATGTCTTAATTGGTGGTATCATCACATTAACAACCCTTTTTCGGAATGAGCAGACAGTCAACATACCATTTTAATGAAAATTAGCCTTTGGTGTATGACAAGCGCAATGTAAACCTATGTGCCGCATCATTAAACAAGGGATAATCGCATTCTCTGAGTCGAATATTTAATAAGCCATTAACTCTTTTGTTTTTTTTTTTTTGGAATGTGCCAACACAATTGTCAGCAATGATGTGGTTACGCGGTCTAGTGAAAGGGTTATCAACCCTTTACTCTTAGAGGAAACTCTTCAAAAAGGGATGCTTTTTAATGCGTTTGATTCACTTTGAAGTGTAATGGGCATTAAAGAGTTAACATTGATGGGCTGTTTGAAACAAAAGGATTAAGAGCTTGATATGAAACAGCTAAATATAAGGGTTAGCTTGATTGTGAGAGCAACAAGTTGAAAGGGTTATAGTCTAAGGGAAGAATTAACACCCAATTGGAATACAACATATCAATTAGGTTTGCATGGCGTAGCTAGGGATTTTGAAATATAGTTAAAGATAACAACAAAAACAATTTGTTTATATTTTTTTTGTGTTTCAAACGCTAAAATATTTTTCTCAAATTTTGTTTATAAAGCGTTTTCCAATAGACACTTCACAACTGTGAATTTTATTTGTGAACGAACTTTAACACTAATCATCGAACTGTCACTGTCAATTTATTCAGTAAACTCTACATTTTCATCATGGTAAAGTACACGAATGAACAACGTTTGCAAATTATAAAAATTTACTACCGAAATTCGGAGTCGGTGACCGCAGAGTCCAGTGACGTTAACTCAATACCGAAGCTCATTTTTGGCTTAATGGGTTCGTCAATAAGCAAAGTGTGTGCTATAGGTCAGGTGAAAATCCACATGTTCTTCATGAATCAATCTTGAGCGGTTTGCATGCCGGCGGCGTCATTGGGTCATACTTCTTCGTCTACAATGCCAATCGTCACGTTAACATAAATGGACAACTGTTTTTTGCGCTCTTCTATTGTGATCTTTTAAATCCCTTGCTGGTTTTTCGAACATGTACAAGCTCGAGGTAATCCATTGCTTCCTATTCAAAGAATAGCATGGCAAAGAACTTGTAAAAATTGTGCAAGTGTATGCTATTATTCAAAACACTTTGACTGGCATGGTGGATCGCGATTTCTGATACGCCATATCTCTTCATCAACACCCTTATCAAATTGATTAAGCTGCCTTACATACCCAACGACTATTGAGTACGGTGTAGAGCGAGCTAACTATTTTTGGACTGAATTGGAAGATGTAAACCTTAATGGAAAACCCGATATGAAACTTTTTTTGCAAAATTTGGCTAAACCAGACCCGCACTGCAGTACCTTGTTACACTCTCTTATACCATATTGGCAGGATTGATGAATAAGTCCTGTTGTTGTACATATCCCGATTTGCTGAATACCCAGATCCAGGAACTCAGCGACTAAGGTGGGATGCGTTCAGTAGTATCTTAGTCCACGTCGAGTTGGTCGGGCTGGGTAGTTAGACAGGTGACGTGTGTCGTGTAGTCCCTGTAATCAGGACACACATCCTGCACATTGACATCAATCCTTGCTCTATAGGTGTTGAGGCGTCTGCATCTGCCGAATCGTAATTTAGTCAGAACTACTCTGGTTCACCCGGGAAGGTCAAATTCTTCAGGTGCCATGAGTGGTGGTCTTTCACCAAGAACAACATTTAGCCGGTAGCTATTCACCGCATCTGTTACCGTGGCTGCATAAAGACTATCCACATCCGCTTGATATAACGCTTGATCTAGCGGTTCTCTCTTGTAGCGCTGAACCTCTCGCTTTAGATCATGAAGATGCACCTTAAGGCTTGTGAGCGGCGTATATCTGTCCCCAAGATGATGATTTCGATGGTCCCTGCCATAACAACCTAGAAGGTATTGTTAGACAGCATGTCGGATCTTTGTCTCTTGATGGTGGTGGTCCACGTGAGAACTGAGAAGACAGCCCGTCGTAGTTCGAAGAGCGGTATTCGGAAAGATTTTAAAATTATTCCACTGCATGTCACATAGCTGATGAAACCCCACTGGTACTGCATAACTTACCGCAATCCGGTCAGTTGCTTCGTACTTTGTCGTCAAGGTTTCTTTGTCAGTACCCCAAGTGCTGCCGGCAAGTGACTTGAGGACCTTGCTAGTTTCTATTTCTGACCTTATCGCAAATTGCAGTGGCATGTGAGAAAAATGTGTAAGAGCTATCAAATGCGGCACCAAGTATTTTGGGACACTTGATGGTCGGAATCGTTACTCCATCGATCATCATATATCCACCTCATGCGTGTATGTTGTGAACAATGTGGCTGAAGATTTGGTGGCAGATATCTTTAGATGTCTTGCAGCGAAATAATTGGCAATTTCGTTGAGGTAGACGTTTAACTTAAAGCAGATGTCAACACATGGGGTATTGCTACAGTCGTTAACAAGTAAAATCGTGTTAAGTTCGGACGGGTCGAATCTTATATACCCTCCACCATGGATCGCATTTTTCGAGTTCTTTTCCCGATATCTCTTTTAAGGCAAACAAGGATAATGGATAAGAATTGCTATGCAATGCTATTGGAGCTATATGAAGTTGTGGTCCTATTCGGATCATAATTGAATTGAATGTCGGAAACGATAGTAGAAGTCATTGCGCATTCCAGAAGCGCAAGAAGAAAACTCGGGAGATTGGTTTATATGGGAGTTGTATCAGGCTATAGACCAATTCAGACCATATTTGACATGGCATGAAATACAATCGTAAGATCGGTTTATAAGGGAACTATATCAGGTTATGAACCGATTTAGACCCTATTTGGCATAGTTGTTACAAGACAAAAGGCAAAACACTTTATGCAAAATTTCAGCCAAATCGGATAATAAATGCGCCCTCTAGAGGCTCAAGAAGTCAAGATCCCAGATCGGTTTATATGACAGCTATTTCAGGATATGAACCTATTTGAACCAAAGTTTGCAAAATTGTTGGGAGTCTTAACAAAACACCTAAATTTCAGCCAAATCGGATAAGAATTGCGCAATCTAGTGGCTCAAGGAGTCAAGATCCGAGATCGATTTATATGGCCGCTATATCAAAACATAGACCGATTTGGTCCATTTACAATCTCAGTCGACCCACACTAATAAGAAGTATTTGTGCAAAATTTCCAAAATTGTATTAGGCTTCTCGACAGTCGTAGCTGCTATATAGACCGATCTCCCGATTTAGGATCATGGGCCCATAAAAGGCTCATTTATTATCCAATTTCGCTGAAATATGTCGCAATGCGTTACGTTAGTCTCTCGACAATTGTACTGAATATGGTCAAGATCCGGCTATATTTGGGTATTGTTGCCATATATACCGTTCTCCCGATTTAAGGTTCTGGGCCCATAAAAGGCGCATTTATTATCCAATTTCGCTGAAATTTTGCACAGTGACCTATGTAAGGCTTTTGGACATCCGCTTTCTGTATGGTTTCGATCGGTTTATATTTGGATATAGCATACATACCGATCTCCCGATTTTAGTCCTATAAAGGGTCTTAGACCCATAAAAGACGCATTTATTATCCAATTTCGCTGAAATTTGGCTTAGTGACTTATGTTAAGCTTTTCAACATCCGTGCTCTATACGGTACGGTCTTGGGCCCATAAAAACAGTGTTTATTTACCAACTTCGCTGAAATTTGGCGCAGTGGGGTGGGTTAGACTTCTCGACGTTCGTACCGATTATGGTAAAGATCAGGCGACATTTGTATATAGTTACCATATATACCGATTTCTCGGTTTAAGGTCTTGGGCCCATAACTGACGCATTTATTATGCAATTTAGCTGAAATTTGGCACAGTGATCTATGTAAGACTTTTTGAAATTTGTATCTTATTGGGTTGCCCAAAAAGTAATTGCGGATTTTTTAAAAGAAAGTAAATGCATTTTTAATAAAACTTAAAATGAACTTTAATCAAATATAATTTTTTTCTAAAGCAAGCTAAAAGTAACAGCTGATAACTGACAGAAGAAAGAATGCAATTACAGAGTCACAAGCTGTGAAAAAATTTGTCAAGGCCGACTATATGAAAAATCCGCAATTACTTTTTTGGCAACCCAAATATGATTCCGATCGATTTATTGTATGTTGGGACATAGCTGGCATTTCTCCCGATTTTAATGCTTGGGCCCATAAAAGCATAGTTTATAACCCCATTTCGCTTAAATTTTGCACAGTGAGGTGTGTTAGGCTCCTCGACATTCGTTCCGAGTATGGTCAAGATCGGGCTATATGTGGATATAGCTGCCATATAGACCGTTCTCCCGATTTAAGGTCTTTGGCCCATGAAAGGCGCATTTATTATACGATTTCGCTGAAATTTGACACATTGACCTATGCAAGGCTTCCTGAAACCCGCGCCCTATATGGTTCCGATCGGTTTATATTTGGATATATCTACCATATATACAAATTTTCCGATTTTGGTCCTTGCACCCATAAAAGCAGCGTTTAATAACCGATTTCGCTGAAATTTGGCATAGTGTGCTGTGTTAGGCCCTTCGACATCCGCATTCAATATGGCCCCCTTCGGTCTTTATTTGAATATAGAGGTTAACATATGTGTATGCCCAAGGGGGTGGGTATCCAAAGTTCGGCCCGGTCGAACTTAAAGCCTTTTTACCAGCTGAATTTAGATTTTCTTAAATGGTTGTCAACAATTTTTTTTATATTCTATTTTATTAAATTGTTTTTTTCTATAACAACGAAAAGAGTTTTAGGTAATGACAAAACCTAAATATTGAAATCATAGCTTCAATGTTGAATTCAGTCTTATTTCCATAAGCCCATGGTAGTAGCTACCATCATTTTACGTAACCAATTCTTAGGCTATTTGATTTTATCTAAGAAAAAAAAACGCCCAAAATGATCTCAAAAGGCCTTACAAATATAAAAAATACCCTTTGAAGAAGGAAATAAAGAAATCACAAAAAAGCAAAGAAACATCAAAAATGGCAACAATAAACGATAATCGATATTGGCTTATAAAGCAAAGAAAAGAAATGTCTGCCTATCAGGAAGGACATGCAAGGAAACCGCTGGCAAAAGGGTATGACAAGCGAAATGGCAAAAAAAAAAACACACGAAAGGATAGTTTGTGAGGGCATATCAACATGACGACATACAACAATTTAACGTTTCATTGGCATTTTCGATTACGGGCGAACAGAAAGAAATATAGAAATATGGGAAAAAGAAGTGTGAGTGTGTGTGTGTGAGTGTGTATGGATGTGTGTTCGTAGTCCTCACATACTCATATCTTGTTTGTTAAGAACATGCCGCATCGAATATCCCTATAAAAGTACGAACGAGTAACGATTACGGGTATGATATGAATGTGACACAATGTCACACAATTAAAGGAATGCCACAAAAATGAAATTTTTATCTACTACCAAGGAATGCCACCACCACTACCACCACCATCGCCATCACCATCGCCACCATCATCAGCAACCCACCTAAGGGCATAGGGCTAACGAAGGAGTAGAAACCACTATGGCTGCAAGCTATGGCATATCCTTTTTACCCCACTCTTCACACACACACACACGCTTGTGTGTGCCTACACTTCAATATATAAGTCTATCATTTTGCTTATTAAGGCTAAAAAATAGAAATGAAATCAAAGTCTAGCCATACAAGTGGGGCCGTACAAAACAATGGAAATTGTGAAGGAGTTCACCATTGCCGTTGAATGAAAGGCTTCTATCTCCCAGTCCGCCCATATGCCAAAAGCACACAAAACGCACGCCCGTTTCGATGATTACGAGCTACAGATAAAAAACAAACAGTTATGGCCAAATAAATTGACTTGTCCTTTATTAGTCGCCCATAGAAGGATATCGGCAAAAGAGGGGATTGAAAAGGTTTTCCCTTTTCGTATGGCAATTCACAAAAAAAAAAAAAAACAAAAGATGCCAGGATGTCCAATATTTCTATGAAAATGGGAGGGAGTACAGAGAATGAGGCCACCGTAGCACATAGGTTGGCATGTCCGCCCATGACGCTGAACGCCTGAGTTCGAATCCTGGCAGGACCATCATGGCAATTCATAAGAAAATGCCAGGATGTCCAATATTTCTATGAAATTGGAAGGGGATACAGAGAATGAGGCCACCGTAGCGCATAGGTTAAGATGTCCGCTTATGACGCTGAACGCCTGAGATCGAATCCTGACAGGATCATTAGAAAAATTTTCAGCGTTGGTTATCCCCTTCTAATGCTGGCGACATTTGTAAGGTACTTTGCCATGTGAAAACTTCGTCCCAAAGAGGTGTCGCCCTGCGGCACGCCGTTCGGACT
Source organism: Stomoxys calcitrans (assembly GCF_963082655.1). NCBI lineage: Eukaryota > Metazoa > Arthropoda > Insecta > Diptera > Muscidae > Stomoxys > Stomoxys calcitrans. Next base: position 15,670,560 of record NC_081556.1, on the reverse strand, counting down.
CGCGTATAAAAAGGAGGTCCCTTATCATTGAGCTAAAAATTTAATCAGATAGCAACCATTGATTTGTGAGAAGTTTGCCCCAATTCCTTAATGGAATGTTCATGGGCAACAATTCCAAAACCCTACACCCTGTGTGTAGGGTTTTGGAATTGTCTTACAACCATCTGGCTGTTTGATAGCAAGGACTTTGATATGTTACTCATCGATCTTTGGGAATACTGCGGAATTCTGAGTTTAGTTAAGCAATTCTTAGCTGGTGTATACTGGCTGTTCCCTTACCCCGTTTCCTTGGGTTGTACCTTACCCATTAGACCGCGTATTTCACCACTCTTTAAGGCTAAGTTTTCGGGTTTCGAGGGGATCAAAACTAAATCGAAGGATCGGTTTATAAGGAGGTAGATCGAATTGTGGAACAATATGACCTACTTGCTGGGTGCCACATTTGAAAGAGAAAAGCTCCATTCATACAAACGGTATGGGGATTTCGATGTAAACGGATGGATGGATGGACGGACCGATCGACGGACGGACGGATGGACGGACGGACGGACGGATGGACGGACGGACGGATGGAAGGACGGATAGACGAGAACGGGTGGACGGACGGACGGATGGATGGACGGACGGATGGACGGACGGACGGACGAACGGATGGAGGGACGGACGGATGGACGGTCAGACGGATGGACGGACGGACGGATGGATGGACGGACGGTTGGACGAGAACGGGTGGACGAAGGGACGGATGGAAGGACGGATGGACTGACGAACGGATGGACGGACGGACGGACGGATGGTTGAGAACGGATGGATGGGACGGATGAACGGACGGACGGACGGATGGACGGATGGACGGTTGGACGGACGGAAGGGTGGACGGGTGGACGGACGGACGGACGAACGGACGGATGGAAGGACGGATGGACGAGAACGGGTGGACGAACGGACGGATGGATGGAAGGACGGACGGATGGAAGGACGGATGGACTGACGAACGGATGGACGGATGGATGGACGGACGGACGGATGGTTGAGAACGGATGGATGGGACGGATGAACGGACGGACGGATGGATGGATGGACGGATGGACGGTTGGACGGACGGACGGGTGGACGGACGGACGGGTGGACGGACGGACGGACGAACGGACGGATGGAAGGACGGATGGACGGATGGACGAGAACGGGTGGACGGACGGATGGAAGGACGGATGGACGGACGGACGGATGGACGGACTGACGGATGGAAGGACGGATGGACGGATGGACGGACGGACGGATGGACGGACGGACGGACGGACGGACGGATGGAAGGACGGACGGACGGACAGATGGAAGGACGGACGGATGTATGGGCGGACGAACGGATGGAAGGACGGATGGACGGACGGATGGACGGATGGATGGACGGACGGACCGACGGATGGACGAACGGATGGGAGGACGGATGGATGGACGGACGGACGGATGGACGGACGGATGAACGGACGGACGGACGGATGGACAGACGGACGGATGGACGAACGGACGGATGGACGGACGGATGGAAGGACGCATGGACGGACGGATGGACGGATGGACGGATGGAAGGACGGACGGATGGAAGGACGGATGGACGGACGCACGGATGGACGGATGGAAGGACGGATGAACGGAAGGACGGATGGACGGACGGACGGATGGATGGACGGACGGACGGACGGACGGATGGACGAGAACGGGTGGAGGGACGGATGGACTGACGGACAGATGGATGGACGGAGGGATGGACGGACGGATGGACGGACGGGTGAACGGACGGACGGATGGACGGATGGACGGACGGACGGATGGACGGACGGATGGACGGACGGATGGACGGACGGACGGACGGATGGACGGACGGACGGACGGACGGATGGAAGGACGGATGGACGGACGGACGGATGGACGGACGGACGGATTGACGGACGGATGGATGGACGGATGGACAGACGGACATACGGACATTATTTGATCGATATAACAACGCAGATCGATATGTTGAGCTGTTACAGACAGATTGATGAATTAGAATACTCTTACCACCCTAACATGGGGAATGTGATCAAAATGGGTCTTGGTACTCACGCGATATGTTTGAACCACTAAATGCAATTATTCTCTTTGTGAAACCAAACATTGTCCCAACATTGATCACCTTTTCTCCAGGTGCCTTAGGTTTCTGTTCGCCTTTAATCATGATAAGCCTTACAAAAAAAAAAGAGTGCGTGCTTGCCAACAGCAACACTTACTAAACAGCAGAGAGTGTCCTTTTTCCCATGTTTCTTACCTCTTTCAGTGAGAACCCATGCAATGAATGGACTGACTACTACTACTTCTAACATACAAGCATGGGCATTGCGATATGTGCCCAAAGCAGCTCTGGTTAACTTGTTCAAGAATGTTTGGAGTGGGGCATAGCCATAACTGGACTATGATAATGGCTGGCGACCATAAAAAACAAGGAACGCATTTTATTTAAGGGTCAATGGGGAATAGGAATGTTCAGGCGTTTGTTAGAATGTAAGCAACAAACTATGGCATGATTATAACGTTGTAAAGATTTTGATTTTGTCCTTTGATGATACGCTAGGTACAAAAGAATGGGGTATCGTAGCGGTAGCCACACATAAGTGTAGGTGTAGTTGTGTGTTTGTTCAATTTTTTCCTATGGCAATCCCATCAATTGCTTGCCCATCATTATGTACATTGTGGCTATGGGAATGTCTCTGTGTGTGTGTGTGGATATGTTGAAGATTACTTGTTAAGGACTTGTGCCTGGCATTCTTCTTCGTTATTTCCAATACAATTAAACCTGGTAGCATATGACCCCTTATGGATGATTTCACCTGTTCGAGTAGCATGGCCTATTAAAGGAAGGAGTCTAAAGGTATTTCGTTGGTTTTATTTTATCTTTTGCCACTCTGTTATTATTGAACGCATAAATTCTTTTAAATATTGATCCAATTAAATTGGTTAGTCCTTTGGCCACTACTTTTGTTTTTTTGGGGTTTAATCCTATGCCCAACTAGTTTGAGCAAGAGTATGTGTGTGTGTATGTGACTTTGTGTGTTTAAGAATAAATGGTTAAAAGGACCAATAAGCTGTTGGGTTGGTCTATGGTGGACTGTTTAACTACATCTTGGCGGTGTTGAGAACACTGAGAAAAATATCCAGTTGAGGTTATAAAGCTTTCTAGTTTCTACCATTAAACCAATCAGATCGCTTTAGAAATTACACCATCATAGAGGGTTCACAATTCCATTGTCCTTTTGGGTCATATCTAGAGAAGTAAGCTTGCATATCTGGAGAATTTGCTAGAGGGCTATCCCGAGAATCCACATCGGAATGTGTGCATAGCATCGACTACCCCTGTAACATTTGGGCGGCCCTGCACTCAGAATCGTTTAGGCAATTCGTTGAGCCCTTCCATAGTCACGGTTGGCTTATGAATTTAGATGGCATAAAATAAAAAATAAAAAAAGGAGGCCCCTTATCATTGAGGCGAAACTTTCCCCCTCCCCTGTTCCTTAATGGAATGTTCATGGAAAATTTAGTAGTTTAGAGAGTGTGATCCAATCAGCCGATATAGGCCACTACAGCACTTTAGAATGGACGTGTGTACTAAGTGCCTGGTGAAAATCGAAATCGGGAAGAAAGTATTCACCCATTACCCTGTGTCTTCTTCTCGCAATTGTCGGGCAGATATCATATCAGATACCAAGTAATGAACCTATGGGGGTCATACTTGGTTTGGCTGTAGGAGACCAAAGTGGAATTCATTGTGAAAAAATTCAACCAAATCGAATAAGAATTGCGCCCTCTAGTGGCTCAAGAAAAAATGGAGATCTGTTTATATGGGAGCTATATCAGATTGTGAATCGATTCAGATCGTATTTAACATGTATGTAAAAGGTAATCAAAGAATTCTTTGTGCAAAATTTCAGCCAAATCGGATAAGAATTGAGCCCTCTAGAGGCTCAAGAAATATAATCGGGAGACGAGTTTATATGGGAGCTATATCAGGTTATGAACGGATTTAGACCATGTACAGCTGATTGGAGTCAAAACAAATCACCTCTTGCAAAATTTCAGCCAAATCGGAGAATAATTGCGCCCTCTAGCGGCTAAAGAAGTCAATATACAAGATCGGTTTATATGGGAGCTATATCAGATTATGAACCGATTTGGAGCATTCTTGGCATTCTTATTGATGGTTAAACCAAAATACTTCGAGCAAAATTTTAGTCAAATCGGATAGTAGTTGCGCCCTCTAGCGGCTCAATATGTAAAATCCGAGATAGGTTTGTACCGGAGCTCTATCAGGAAATGAACCGATTTGGAGCATACTTAGAACAGTTGTTGAAAGTAAAACAAACAACTAATTGCAAAATTTCAGCCAAACAGATAAAAATTGCGCCCTTTGGCGGCTGAAGAAGTCATGATCCGAGATCGGTTTATATGGGAGCTATATCAGGTAATGGCCCAATTTGGGGCATACTTGGTATAGTTGTTGATGGTTTAACCCAAATACTTCATGCAAAAATGCAGCCAAATCGGATATTAATTGCGCCCTCTAGCGGCTCAAGAAATCAAGATCCGAGATCGTTTTATATGGGAGCTATATTAGGTTATAAACCGATTTGGACCATACTTAGCACAGTTGTTGGAAGTGAAAACAAACCTCTCCTTGCAAAATTTCAGCCATATCGAATAATAAATGCGCCCTCTAGCGGCTCAAGAAGTCATGATCCGAGATCGGTTTATATGGGAGCTACATCTGGATATGAACCTATTTGAACCATACTTAACACAGTTGTTAGAAGTAAAACAAACCACTATTTGCAAAATTTCAGCCAAACAGATAAAAATTACTCCCTCTAGCGGCTAAAGAAGTCATTATCCGAGATCGGTTTATATGGGAGCTATATCAGGTAATGGACCGATTTGAACCATACTTGGCACAGTCATTGATGGTTAAACCCAAATACTTCATGCAAAAATGAAGCCAAATCGAATGTTAATTGCGCCCTCTAGCGGCTCAAGAAATCAAAATCCAAGATCGATTTATGTGGGAGCTATATTAGGTTACAAACCGATTTGGACTATACTTAGTTCAGTTGTTGGAAGTCAAAACAAATCACTTTTTGCAAAATTTCAGCCAAATCAGATAAGAATTGCGCCCTCTAGCGGCTAAAGACGTCTGGATATGAGATCGGCTTATATCAGGTAATGGACCGATTTGAACAATACATTGACACAGTCGTTGATGGTTTAACCCAAATACTTCATGCAAAATTGCAGCCAAATCAGATAGAATTGCGCCCTCTAGCGGCTGAAGAAATCAAAATCAGACATCGGTTTATATGGGAGCTATATAACAGGTTATGAACCGATTTGGACTATACTAAGTTTAGTTGTTGGAAGTCAAAACAAACCACTTTTTGCAAAATTTCAGCCAAATCAAATATGAACTGCGCCCTCTAGCGGCTAGATCCGAGATCGGTTTATGGGCCGATTTCAGGTAATGGACAGATTTGGGGCATACTTGGCACAGTTGATGATGGTTAAACCCACATACTTCATGCAAAATTACAGCTAAATCGGATAATAATTGCGCCCTCTTGCGGCTGGAGAAGTCAAGATCCCAGATCGATGTAGATGGGAGCTATATCAGGTTATGAACCGATTTGGTACAGTTGTTGGAAGTTAAAACGAAACACTTCATGCAAGTCTTGAGCCGAATTGGATAAGAATTGCGCCCTCTAGAGGCTTAAGAAGTCTGGATCAGGTTTGTATGGCTGCTAGGGTTGCCCAAAAAGTAATTGCGGATTTTTTAAAAGAAAGTAAATGCATTTTTAATAAATCTTAGAATAAACTTTTATCAAATATACTTTTTTTCTAAAGCAAGCTAAAAGTAACAGCTGATAACTGTTAGAAGAAAGAATGCAATTACAGAGTCACAAGCTGTGAAAAAATTTGTCAACGCCGACTATATGAAATATCCGCAATTACTTTTTGGGCAACCCAATTTATCAAAACATGGACCTATATGCCTCTCTTGTTATCGTATTGTATTACAAGGGTCTATTGTAGTATTTGTCTCCGTGTGCTGTAGATTTCTCACAGCATCACCACTTATGATCTGCATAGATGGTCCCTCTCCAGGCATAAACACCTATTGTATGCTATGCTCATTTAATAGATTCCTTTTGCATTGTTTGGTGATCTGGGGGAATTTTTAACTGAAGCTTTACTTTTATTGAAGATGCTCCTGTTGTGACTCCGGGACGTCTATGTGGTCCGTTTGGAGGCCACAGACTTCTCGAAAAACTAAGCATTGGCAGGCGCCTCCTTCTTAGTCGACCTAACATGGTTGCCTCCGGAGCACTCTCCTTAGAGTTTTCAGAGAGTGGGACGTGATTTCGTCTGCTTGAGCTACTTGAGAAACTTGATCCTTTTTTTTAGCTTTTGCAGAATTGGCGGACAGTGAGTATTAGATACCTCGTTTAGAGCATCCTGTGATTTTGCCTTAATGCTTAGCCGTTTAAACCTCTTCAACTTCCAGAACAGTTTCTTGGGTCTAGTGGTGAACTTTGCGATGTTGTCACTTATTTCATCAATCATTCAGCTTATCTTGGAGTTCTTTTTCCCTGGAATTTTGGTTTTATTTACAATGTCGTTATCCAAAAGAGTTACCGAATGTGATTAATGGTGGAGATGAAGAACCCTATAGGAAGCCACCTTAGCGCAGAGGTTAGCATGTCCGCCTATGACGCTGAACGCCTGGGTTCGAATCCTGGCGAGACCATCAGATAAAAATGTTCATTGATCTTAAAACCTTCAATCGGTTGGCACTCATTGATATGTGAGAAGTTTGCCCCTCCTCAGTGCAATGTTTATGGGCAAAATTTGCATTTGAAGAACCCCACATAGAAGGGAAGTTTCTTCAGTTTCCAATTTAGTTTTTTACAGTGTACTACAAACTAAACCTTTGGTTATTCTTTTGTGTACATTTGAATCTTAGTTGCCTTGTTGGAGTGTAAAGGTCATATCCTTGTTATTATTAGAATCATTTTGGCGTTATTTAGTTTCTATACGAACTTGTCCTCTTTTTGTCGGCGCGTCATAGAATTTTCCCATTTTTCCATTTAATGATAGGGTTCAGCGTAGCTAAATTCTCCAAATTATGGCTTAAATTATGTGTCAGGCAGGACAGGTGTAAACTGACACATTTATTCGTTTTTGTGTAGGGTTTCTATTGGACTTCATAATGACATAGTTAGGGTTGTGGTTAATAAACAAAGTTTCAAAGGTTATTTGGAGCACATGCCATAAAGAGAAAGAGTGAGAAAGGGTTGGTTGTTCTAATGAATAGTAATAACATAAATCTGGTTAACTACTACTTATACGAAAGGAATTGAGAGGAGAGTTGAATTAGGATATTTGTATGAGAAGTGCAAAACAAAAAGTTATTACAAGAGAGCCCTGCGGATTGAGTTGATAGAGAACTCGAATTGAAAGTGCCTACAGTCATAGCTTCCAACTTAAGACCATTGATTACAGAACAATTACATTGAGACTCTTAGAGGGTTATATGGATTGATAGAAGATGATAGATCTCAAAAAAGATGATGACATCAAGCCATGAAATAACAAATGGAGGGCATTGCTCAATAAACACATCCCCCATATTGTCACAACAATTAATCTATCATTATGTTCGCTATTATTTTAGTTTAATTGTTTGCAATAGTTTCTTTATTAAAATTTATGAACTATTAAAGAAAAAAACCCCACTAAGTATGAGGTAATGGTGGATGATGCCAGTCTACTCTCTCATGCGAATAAACTCAAATGTGAGATTATTTCATTGAAATAACCACTTAAAGGGAAAGAAAAATGGAATGGCGAAATAAAACATTTCTATTTGTCAACATTACATTATTACTGATGACTATCAACCTTTGACAAATATCTAAGAATTATTGCATCAAGCATATATTGGGTTGCCCAAAAAGCAATTGCGGATTTTTCAAAAGAAAGTATATGCATTTTTAATAAAACTTAGAATGAACTTTAATCAAATATACTTTTTTTACACTTTTTTTCTAAAGCAAGCTAAAAGTAACAGCTGATAACCGACAGAAGAAAGAATGCAATTACAGAGTCACAAGCTGTGAAAAAAATTTGTCAACGCCGACTATATGAAAAATCCGCAATTACCTTTTGGGCAACCCAATATATGTGGAGTTGAAAAATTCCAGGATTCCCTGCTGTTTAATTTGCCATAAAAATCATAACAATAATGGGTTCCTTAATAAGTTCTTGAACACTTTGATGTATTCCCTTTTAATTTTTATGGCTGGGAATTAAGGAAGTCATGAAAAAAGTCTTAAAAAAAAACTATGCCATTATATGTACTATAGCACCATACAGCATAAACATTTGTTCTTTGAAAGTGACTTCATAACAATTACATTGATGATGGCCTTATGGCCTTGTACATTAACAAGAGAAATAAATGTCCTGTTGTTTAAAACTACTTGTCATAATCGATTGTTTATTATATGGGATTAATTAATGGCGAAAATAGGGGTGAGAGCGAAAAAAGGGGGAAAGAGGTTATAAGAGAACAAAATGACCAAAAAAGTTTTCATGGAAGCCATTGTACAAAATTTTTAGATAAAACGGATAAGAGGTTCGGTTTTTTGGATCTTAAGAAGTCAAATCGAGTCTCGTTTTGAATCAAATCAAACCACGGAAAGCAACAAATGAAAGATCGTTAGAAAAGAAGCTCTACACGGCGAAGGCCTGCTGCTCCCACGACCAGAGCTTGATGACAATTGACTGGAGAGAGAAACAAACTTGGGGACTTCCGCCAAGGTTGCGCTTAGGCTGAGAGAGCTCGGCTGCTGCAGGAAGACAGTTATGGTCTCAGTTCCATTATGGATGTTATGGATGAGAAGGGTGGACGGAGGAGGATCTCCGACTACCTGGCACCGCACAGAGGAAGAAAATCAAAAAAATAAAAAACAAGTAAAAGCTTGCTAAGTTCGCATGGACACCCTCCACCATGGATCGCATTAGTTGATTTCTTTTCCCGTTATCTCTTTTAAGGCAAACAAAGGATAATGGATAAGAATTGCCATGCTATTGGAGCTATTGGGTTGCCCAAAAAGTAATTGCGGATTTTTTTTAAAGAAAGTAAATGCATTTTTAATAAAACTTACAATGAACTTTAATCAAATATACTTTTTTACACTTTTTTCTAAAGCAAGCTAAAAGTAACAGCTGATAACTGACAGATGAAAGAATGCAATTACAGAGTCACAAGCTGTGAAAAAATTTGTCAACGCCGACTATATGAAAAATCCGCAATTACTTTTTGGGCAAGCCAATATATCAAGTTTTGATCCGATTCGGCCTTTAAGTGAATTGAATGTTGAAGACCATCGTAGAAGTCATTGTACAAAATTTCAGCCAATTCGAATAAGAATTGCGCCCTTTAGGGGCTTAAGAAGTAAAATCGGGAGATCGGTATGTATGGGAGTTGTATCAGACTATAGACCGATTTAGACCATATTTGACACATATGTTGACGGTCATAGGAGAAGCCGTTGCACAAAATTTCAGCTAAATCGGATAATAAAATCATATTTGTCACAGAGTTGTTGAAAGTCATAACAAAATACCTCATGCAAAATTTCAGCCAAATCGGATAAGAATTGAGATTGAGAATTGAGCAGATCGGTTTATATGGCAGCTGTATCAGGTTATGGCTCAAGAAGTCAAGATCCCAGATCGGTTTATATGGCAGCTATAGGGACGAATGCTGCGTTTGAAGACAATGAGACCTCGGTCTTCACAAATATCTCGATGATAGAGTCAAGTACTGACTTGTGGATATGCTGTGAAACACTCAACAAGGCATTTCGATGAGACCGTCATAGAAGTGTGCGGTCTTTCAGCCAGAGATCTTTGTCGCAACAATAGCCACAGAAGAAATTCTGGGAAGGGATTCACCAAATTCAAAACTAGGCCTTGGATTCAAAAACACTGAGGATAGAGGGCGCGGCGTAGTATTTGGAGCTCCTGACTAGAATCCGGCCTCACAATGGTTTTCCATAAAATAAAATGGCGGACGAATGTGGGTGGCTTATTCACTGGACCCAAATCAGTCGTGGTTTATTTTTTCCTCCATGGGGATAAACCTTCTCGACCTCCCGTACCACCTCGTGAAGGGCCGTCTCCATCAACCTGCCTTTGAGGTATGCGTGTTGTGTCCCACTGAAGTTCTCTGGTGTCAGTCAACCTCTCACCTTCAGGTCAATCAGTCTTTCCAGTGTTTTGAGCAAAAACGATGGCAGACTAATGTGCCTATAATCCTTCGTCATGCTGTGGTTTATTTTTTCCTCCTTGGGAATAAAGACCACCTGGATCTCCATCCATGCCCTTGGTATGTAAGACCGTGCCAGACACGCCCTGAAAATCTTTTCTAGCCAGGGCTGGATGACGCTAAGGGACTTCTGCTGCAGTGCTGGGATAATACCGTCAGGTCCGGCAGATTGGATGGAAAGTGCGGACTGATCACACTATCATCTCCTCGTCAACTTCTTCTACTTTGTCAACTATGTCCCCACTGAGGTCATCCGCCAAAGCTGCATATGTAGGTATTGTGATATCTTCATCCCCAAGCTGTTCCTGGCTAACTGGGAAATGAGTCTTCATCAGAAATTCCCCAACTCCTGACCACTCTCGAAGTCCCATCCTCCCTCCTGAGGGATCAAGGCCTGCTAGGATCCTTTGAGAGCGCTTTGCGAAACATAGATGCTTCACTTCCAAATCTCCAAAGAATTTCGCCCAGGAATTCCTCTTCGCCTTCTTCGTTTCCTTTTTGAACTTACCAAAGGCCTCGTGTTATTCGTCCCAGCCCTCTGCCGTCTTTTATCTCTTGGCCCTACAAAAAAACCTTCTACTTTACTTCCTGAGTACCTTCAGTTCCGGTGACCGCCATGACTGGTTGTACGGCGGTAGTCGATCGGGACATGCCTTCAAAAAGGCTTCGCTCAGGCATCCTTTGACAAGATCCACTGCGACCTCCAGTTCCCTTGCGTCTCCCCGAGGCCTCCTAGCGGGCCCAAGATTCTACATCTGTTCCTTGAACTTCTCCCAGTTGGTCCTTCTTGGGTTTTTGTATGGTCTTCTCCCCATATCGTGTTCGAGCTGAAAACATATCCTATAGTGATCCAAAAAGGAACACTTGGGGTGAAAACTTGCAGTCCAAGACCTTCACCGAGTCACTGTTTTCCCCAAGCCCTATATATATAACCTGTTCCCCGATCCGTTTGTATGCAGTAGGGGCGTTGCCCCTACCAACCAGGCCCGTGGATAAAATGTTATCAAAAAGTGACTCACCTCTCTTGTTGGTATCCGTGCTTCCCCAGAGACTGTGGTGTGCATTGGCCTCATCCCCTAGCACAAGGTCATGCCCGTTATCCTCGCACCAGCTGACCAGATCCAAGACTGCGTCTGTAGTGGGGTTGTCTACATTGTACACAGAAAAAAAATAACTGTAAGAAAAAAACCAACAACCAAATTTTTTTGTGAAACTTTCTTAAAGAATTTTAGCATTGAATTGAAGAGTTTATTTGTTGAGTGATTGTTAGAAAAGAAGCTATCGACGACGAAGAACTGCTGCTCCCTAGACCAGAGCATAATGGCAACTAACTGGAGAGAGAAACAAACTTGGGAATCTTCTCCTAATCAGATGCGTCCACTACCGACCCTACCACCGCCCAACTAACCGCTCGGGAGTTTTTTCAAATCAGTAAGTTGCTCTGGCACACCCTGTATCTACAATTATAATGACAAATAACTAACGGCATAAATCTTCTTCAAAATTGTAACAAAACAACACTCCAACGGCAAATTTCTTAAAAAATCCTCACAAGCAATAAATTCAAGAGGTTTGTGCTTCAAACACTCAGGATATGACATTCAATTCATGTTGTTGTTGTTTGAATGATTTAACTATGATTCTTACTCTGTGCTCTTTGCTCTTCAAAATTAATTAAAATTCTTGTTAAGAGCAACTCAAGCAAACATCCTTTTCCTTGGAAGCCTGCTTCCGTTGCGTATTTTAATTTTCAACAGTTATAATTACTCCCCGCTGTTGGCATGGCCTCGCCTGGCTCTTGGAAAACTTTGCATTTGGTGATGTTGTTGTTAATGTTGTTGTTGTTTTTTTTTTTGCAGCTATAATTTAAACTTTTACTCGTGTTTGCTCTTGGAGTCCGTCTTAATGTTATTAACAACATTTTAAGCAACAATGCTGCCAAACACTCAGCTTTATAGCCTAAAAGCACAACACAATATCCTTAATGCCCATCCCTAAGCATAAGCGGGCACCCTTCTTTATAATCTGCCACTTTCCCCATTCTTTGGCCGTGGTCATCAGGCGTTCCAAAGAAAGCTGCCTACATTGCCACCCTCATACTCGTGCTCCCCTTTGGCCTTTGGTTGTTCTTTGTTTATGAGTTGGCGGCATAAGATTTTCTGTTTTAATTGCAAAAATTACATTTTAGAAAAATTTTATAGAGAATGATGTTAAAAGCCAAAATCCAACATGATTAGCTTTGGTCTTAGGAGAGTGCAAGAGAAGCAGCATTGAGGACATTATAGTGAAACAACCTGAAGGAAGATTATGCTGTTGTCTCTCTTCAATCCACTGGCTGCTTAATCAAGTTTTTTTCCAAAAGTTATGTGGCAACATTTCTTGGTTTTCATTCGAAGAGCGTTAGAAAGGACTTTCAGCAAGGACTACTACAATTTGGTTTCCATGAAGGAACTTCCAAAAACTTATCTCAAATTTTAATATGTCTTGGTGACCACAGCATTGGTTAAGATATTCAACTTTGAGAAAGGACATACGGATTTTATTCCTGGCTAGAACAGAAAAAGATTGGTTCATAGGGGGAATGTATAGGGGGTTTTCTTTGAAGGATTCGTCTAATGCTCTTACCTGGCAAACAATGTTGAAAGTCCTAAGGGAACAGCATAACCAATTTGTTATTGTTATGTTCCCAAACGATCTACCCTAAAAAGTATTAGTTCACTACCTTAAGAAGAAGTGAATTAGCTCTATTCGTTCGGAAAATACCGTTCCTTGACAAATAGAGAGGCAGATAGATGGACATACAGACAGACAGGCAGAAATTGCAAGCTCGACTTAGAATGTCATGGCGATCAAGATATACGAACAGACGGGCGGGCGATCAAGACACGAGGACGGACAGACAGATAGGTGGGTAGACGTATCGACGCACAGAAAGACGGACGGGCGATCAAAACACGAGGACGGACACCGAGCTAGACAGATAAGCAGACGGATCGATGCACAGACAGACGGACGGGCGACTAAGACACGAGGACGGACACAGAGCTAGACAGATAAGCAGACCGGTTGACGGATAATCAGCAATCATGCAGACGGATCAAGGGACAGACAGACAGATGGACAGACAGACAGTTGGACAGAAGGATGGATGTCGATAGCTCGACTTATCATGGCAATCAAGGCACACGAAGAGACAGATAAATATACGGATGGGCGGACAGACGTCATGAGGATCAAGATACACAAACAGACCTGTCATGGCGATGGACATATACGGACAGACGGACGGGCAATCAAGACACGCGGGCAGACAGACGGATTATCAGGCAATCATGCATGCAGACTGATCGACGGACAGACAGAGAGACGAACGGGTGGACAGACGTAGTTAGCTCGACATATCATGGTAATCAAGGCCCAAGGGCAGACAGACGCACGGACAGGCGGCCAGACAGACATTGCTAGCTAGCTTGTCTTAAAATATCAAGGCGATCAAGATACACTGACAGACAGACAGAAGGACAAATAGTCAGATAGACGAACGGACATTGCTAGCTCGACATAGAATGTCATGGCGATCGCGATATACGGACAGACGGAAGGGCGATCAAGACGCGGACTGAGAGAGATAGTCAGACAGATGAGAAGAACGGCAGACGGATAGTCAGGCAATCATGCAGACGGAGAGACGAACGGGTGGACAGACGTTGTTAGCTTAACTTATCGTGGCAATCAATGTACATGGACAGATAGATAGATATACTGATGGGCGGACAGACGGACATTGCTAGCTCGATTTAATATGCCATGGGGATCATGATGCACAGAAGGACAAACAGTCAGACAGACAATGGACATATCTAGCCCGACTAAGCTATCGAGATATACAGACAAACGGGCGATCAAGACGCGGACAGAAGAGAATCAAACAGATGAGAAGAACGGCAGACAGGCAATCATGCAGACGGACAGACAGACAGACGGACGGGTGGACGGATGTTGTTAGCTCGACTTATCATGGTAATCTAGGCACACGGACATTCAGACAGACACACGGACGGGCGGCCAGACGGACATTGCTAGCTCGCTTTAAAATGTCAAAGGTGATCAAGACACACTGACAGACAGACAGAAGGACAAACAGTCAGACAGACGAATGAAAGGGCAGACAGACGAACGGACATTGCTAGCTCGACTCAGAATGTCATGGTGATCGAAATACACGGACAGACGGAAGGGCGTTCAAAACACGCGGAAAGACACAGAGCCAGTCGGATGAGCAGATCTGCAGACGGGTAGTCAGACGGATCGACGGACAGATAGAAAGACGGACTGGTAGACGAACATTGTCAGCTCGACATGGTAATCAAGGCACACAGACAGACAGACAGTATTCGGACGGGTGGACAGACGGACATTTCTAGCTCGACTTATAATGTCAAGGGGTTCAAGATACACAGACAGACAGAAGGACAAACAGTCAGACAGACTTACGTATAGGCAGACAGACGAATGAACATTGCAAGCTCGACTTAGACTGTCATGGCGATCGAGATATACGGACAAACGAACTGGCGATCAAGACACGCGGACACATGCAGAGCCTGGCAGAAGAGCAGATCTGCAGACGAATTGTCAGGCAATCATGCGGACTGATCGACGGACAGGCAGACGAATGGGTGGACAGACGTCGTTAGCTCGACTTATCATGGTAATCAGGGCACCCGGAAAGACATACAGAAATACGGACGGGCGGCCAGACGGACATTGCTAGCTCGCCTTAAAACGTCAAGGCAATCAAGACACACTGACACTGACAGACAGACTGAAGGATAAACAGTCTGAAAGATGTACGGACGGACAGACAGACGAACGGACATTGCCAGCTCCACTAAAAATGTCATGGAGTTTAAGATACTCAGACGGATAGATACAGAGATAGACAGACGGACGCATGAATTGGGTTGCCCAAAAAGTAATTGCGGATTTTTTAAAAGAAAGTAAATGCATTTTTAATAAAACTTAGAATGAACTTTAATCAAATATTCTTTGTTTACACTTTTTTTCTAAAGCAAGCTAAAAGTAACAGCTGATAACTGACAGAAGAAAGAATGCAATTACAGAGTCACAAGCTGTGAAAAAATTTGTCAACGCCGACTATATGAAAAATCCGCAATTTCTTTTTGGGCAACCCAATATATTTCTAGCTCGACTTACATTTTCATGGTGACCATAACACACTGACAGACAGACGAACAAGCGAACGTAGAGACAGACATTGCTAGCTCGACTTAAAATGTCATGGTGGTGTCATGAATACATATGCCTTGTAAGGTCTTATATCGGAGGCCACCGTAGCGCAGAGGTTGGCATTTCCGCCTATGACGCTGAACGCCTGGGTTCGAATCTTGGCGAGAATATCAGAAAAACATATTTCAGCGGTGGTTACAAATGTCACCAGCATTTGAAGGGGTTCTAATGGTTGTGACATTTGTGAGATACTCTGCCCTGTAACAACTTCTCCCCAAAAGAGGTGTCGCTCTGTCGCCGTTCGTACTCGGCTATAAAAAGGAGGTCCCTTATCATTAAGCTGAAACTTGGATTCCAGCCAAATCGGATAAGAATAGCGCCCTATAGGCGTTCATGACGTGATATAAGAAGATGGGTTTATATGGGAGCTACATCAGGTAATGAACCGATTGCGACGAATGTTGAAGGTCATACAAAAAGTCGTTGTACAAAATTTCAGCCAAATCCGATAAGAATTACACTATCTAGAGGCCCAAACATATAATTAGGAGATCGGTTTGTTTCGGAGCTATATCAGGTTGTGAACTGTTGCGCCCTCTAGAGGGTCTAGAAGTCACGCTTCGATATCGGTTTATATAACAGCTGTGTCAGGTTATGAACCAATTTTGAATATACAGCTCTTCATGCAAAATCTCAGTCAAATCGAATTATAATTACCCCCTCTAGAGACTCAAGAAGTCATGATCCGATATCGGTTTATATGGCAACTATATCAGGTTGTGAACAAATTTTAACCATACATAGCACAGTTGTTGGAAATCATAACAAAACACCTCGTGCAAAGTTTCAGCCAAATCGGATAATAATTGCGCCCTCTAGAGGCTCAAGAAGTCACAATCCGATATCGGTTTATATGGCAGCTATATCAGGTTGTGAACAAATTTTAACCATACATAGCACAGTTGTTGGAAATCATAAAAAAACAAAAGTGGAAAGTTTCAGCCAAATCGGATAATAATTGCGCCCTCTAGAGGCTCAAGAAGTCAAAATCCGATTATCCGAAAATCCGTTTATGTGGCAGCTATATCAGGTTATGAACAGATTGTGACCGTACTTAGCACAGTTCTTGAAAGTCAAAACATAGATCTTCGTGCTAAATTTCAGCCAAATCGGATGATAATTGCGCCCTCTAGAGGCTAAAGAAGTCAAATCCATTATCGGTTTATATGGCAGCTATATCAAGTTATTAACCGATTTTGACCGTACTAAGCACAGTTCTTGAAAGTCATAACAAAGCTCTTCATGCTAAATTTCATCCAAATCGGATCATACCTGCGCCCTCTAGAGGCTCAAGGAATAAAGATCCGATATCGGTTTATTTGGCAGCTATATCAGGTTGTGAACAGATTTTGACAGTACTTAGCACGGTTTTTGAAAGTCGAAACAAAGCTCTTCATGCTAAATTTCGACCAAATCGGATGATAACTGCGCCCTCTAGAGGCTCAAGAAATCAAGATCCGATATCGGTTTATTTGGCAGCTATATCAGGTTATGAACCGATTTTGACCATACTTAGCAAGGTTCTTGAAAGCCGAAACAAAATTTTTCATGCTAAATACCGGCCAAATCGGATGATAACTGTGCCCTCTAGAGGCTCAAGAAATCAAGATCCGATATCGGTTTATATGGGAGCTATATCCGGTTATGAACCAATTCGACCGTACTTAGCACAGTTCTTGAAAGTCAAAACAAAGCTCTTCATGCTATATTTCAGCCAAATCGGATGATAACTGCGCCCTCTGCAGCTATATCAGGTTGTGAATCGATTTTGACCATACATAGCACAGTTGTTGGAAGTTATAAGCAAACACCTCGTGCAAAATTTTAGCCAAATCGGATACTAATTACGCCCTCTAGAGGCTCAAGAAGTCAAAATCCGATAAAGGTTTATGTGACAGCTATATCAGGTTATGAACCGATTTTGACCATACTTAGCGCAGTTATTGGAAGTAAAAACAAAGCTCCTCGTTCAAAATTTCAGCTAAATCGGATACTTATTGCGCCCTCTAGAGGCTCAAGAAGTCAAATCCGATATCGGTCGGACAGACGGACGGACATGGCTAAATCGACCTAGGTCGATTTAGACGATCAAGTATATATACACTTTGTTGAGTCTCAGATCAATGTTGCGATGTGTTACAAACGAAATGATGAAACTAGTATAACCCCATCCCATGGTGGAGGGTATCACAACCAAGTTAATATACTTCCCATTCTACGTAGAAGGGTATGCAAATAAACCCAACTTTGTTATAACGAAATTCTTCACCTTGAAAAATCCAATTACTTTTTCTTTGCATTCATTTACTTAGCTAAATATCTCCTTGGTCTCACAGTTAACCCTAAAATTTCACATTAATCAGCAAAAGCAATGAAATGAAACTTTGAAGCCGAAAAAAAAACTTAAGAAACCCCAAAAAATGGGTGATAATGGAGAGGGGGGACAACACAGCAAAAAGGACACGCCTTGTAATTTCACAACTGGAAAACGAAGTGGTGGACAATGGAAAAAAAAACATTGCACACACACGTCAAACTACACTTAACACTTTGCTTGCCTGCCCGTCAGGCAACCAACAATGTTTGCGTGTCTCCCTTCAAATGAAATCTTAAAGCACTGCAGCTCTAACAATAACAACAACAACAACTTTGGCTTGTAAGCAACGTAACTCCATTGAGGAGTATAAGGCGCAATTAAAATTGAACTATAATTTGAAATGAATGAGAAGGACGAAAGCAGAAGTAAACTATTACAGAAAATAAGGATATAACACGCGAACCGTGAAATGTTTTACCGAAAAAAAGTGTATAAAAATGGTAATATTGTGAAAAGGAAGGGTTTCCGCAGTTTACACTCGAAAAATGTTTGGCGGCATTTGAAATTAGTTTAGGTGAACAGGGTAATTGTATCCTAACAATGTTTAGATGTAGTTTCGACATGGCTTTTGGGTTGCCCAAAAAGTAATTGCGGATTTTTTAAAAGAAAGTAAATGCATTTTTAATAAAACTTAGAATGAACTTTAATGAAATATACTTTTTTTACACTTTTTTTCTAAAGCAAGCTAAAAGTAACAGTTGATAACTGACAGAAGAAAGAATGCAATTACAGAGTCATAAGCTGTGAAAAAATTTGTCAACACCGACTATATGAAAAATCCGCAATTACTTTTTGGGCAACCCAATACATAAGGTCATTCGGGATTGTTATGAGTCTTTTTTAAGACCATGAGCCGAGATACAAAGAGTGGAAGACAAGAAAGTCTAATAATGGTGGCTATCTCTTAACCCTTAGGCATAACTTCTTACAAATAGACATTGCTCAGCATCAAGCCGCCTAGGCTAGGCTATCAAAAGGAGGTCACCTACCCCCAAAAAACCTCTAAAGGGACAAATAGAATGATTGCGGCAACACGGATCATAAATGCCAAATATTTGGGTATAGAAAAAAAAAAGAAATACAAATTTGGGACCAAGTATTTAGGAGGTTGGTTTGAAATGGTCTTTGTGCGTAGAGAAAAAAATTTGATATTCAAATTTCATTTTAGTAGGTTCTTATGAACCCTGGAAAAAGACTGCTAAACTACCATTTATCAGACTACCGATTACAAAGGGAAAGAGTACTACAACTACTCATTCCGATGGTATTAAAAAGATTAAAAAGACAATCAACCGTTTTCCAAGGGAAAGGGAACTAAAACCATCCGTTATCTAAGGGAAAAGTTAAGTGCTATAGCCGCCCGTTTCCAACGGATGACGTACTGAAGCTAACTGAAGGTAATAAAATCAACGCTTCTCAAGGCAAAGGGTAAGGAAATGAGATTTAGTACAACTTTTCTTTGGAAAAGGGTAGTTTTAGTACATCTTTCCTTGGAAAGGGTTAGCTTTAGTTCCTTTTCCCCTGGGAAGGGGTAGTTTTAGTACCCTTTCCTTTGGGAAAGGGTAGTTTTAGTACCCTTTCCTTTGAGAAAGGGTAATTTTAATAACCTTTCCTTTGCAAAAGGGTAGTTTTAGTACTCCTTCCCCTGTGAAGGGCAGTTTTAGTACCCTTTCCTTTAGGAAAGGATAGTTTCAACACCATTTCCTTTGGGAAAATATAACTGTAATAACTAATAATAACTTTAATAAATAATAATTAATAACTAAAATAATATTAACTCCTTTGGAAAAGGATAGTTCTTGTACTCTTTCAATCGGGAAAGGGTAATATTAGTATACTTTCCTTTGGGAAAAGGTAGTTCTAGTACCCTTTACTTTGGGAATGTGCTTTTAGTACCCTCTCCTTTGGGAAAGGGTAGTTTTAGTATCATTTCTTTTGGAGAAGGGTAGTTTTAGTACCCTTTCCTTTGGAAAAGGGTATTTTTAGTACCCTTGCCTTTGAAAGAGGGTAGTTTTAGTACCCTTTCCTTTCAGATAGGATAGTTTTAGTACTCTTTAGTAGTTTTAGTACCATTTCTTTTGGAATAGGGGTATCTTTAGTACCCCTTCCCTTGAGAAAGGGTAGTTTTGGCAGTATTTCCTTTAAGAAAGGGTAGTTTTAGTAGCCTTTCCCTTGGATAATGGTAGCTTTAGTAGCCCTTGCTTCGGGAAAGGGTAGTTTAAGTACTCTTTCGGTTGGGAAAGGGAAAGGGTAGCTTTCTTTGCGAAAGGTTATTTTTAGGACCCTTTACTTTGGAAAAGGGTAGTTTTAGTACCCTTTCCTTTGGAAAAGGGTAGTTTTAGTACCCTTTTCTTTGAAAAAGGGTGGTTTTAGGACCATTTTCCTTTGGAAAAGGGTGTTTTTAGTACCCTTCTCCTTTGGGAAAGAGTAGGTTTAGTAGCCTTTCCTTTAGGAAAGGGTAGCTTCAATACCCTTTCCTTTGAGAAAGGGTAGTTTCGATACCCTTTCCTTTGAGAAAGATAGTTTCCTTTGAGAAAGGGTAGCCTTTCCTTTGAGAAAGGGTAGTTTTAGTACCCTTCCTTTTGGGAAAGGTAGTTTTAGTACTCTTTCCTTTGGGAAAGGTAGCTATAGTACCCTTTCCTTTGGGAAGATTTGTTTTAGTGCCCTTTCCGTTGGGAAGGGGTAGTTTTAGTATCCTTTTCTTTGGGAAAGTTTGGTTTTAGTACCCTTTGCGTTGGGAGAGGGTAGTTTTAGTACCCTTTCCTTTGAAAAATGGTAGTTTCAATACCCTTTCCTTTGAGAAAGGGTAGTTTTAGTATCTTTTCCTTTGGAAAATGATAGTTTCAATACGCTTTAGTACCCTTTCCTTTGGGAAAGGGAGTTTCAATAACCTTTAGTTGCGAAAGGGTAGAATTAGTACCCTTTCCTTTGGGAAAGGGTAATTTTAGTAGCCCATTCGTTGGAAAAGTGAAGTTTTAGTAGCTTTCCTTTGGGAAAGGGAGGTTTTAGTATCCTTTCCTTTGGGAAAAGGTAGTTTTAGTACCCTTTCCGTTGGGAAAGGGAAGTTTTAGTAGCCTTTCCTTTTGGAAAAGGTAGTTTTAGTAGCCTTTCCTTTTGGAAAAGGTAGTTTTAGTACCGGTTTCTTTGGGAAAGCGTGGGTTTAGTACTCTTTCCTTTGGGAAAGGGTAGTTTTAGTACTATTTCCTTTGGTAAAGTTTGGTTTTAGTACCCTTTCCGTTGGGAAAGGTTAGTTTTAGTAGCCCATTCGTTGGAAAAGTGAAGTTTTAGTAGCTTTCCTTTGGGAAAGGGAGGTTTTAGTACCCTTTCCTTTAGGAAAAGGTAGTTCTAGTACCCTTTCCTTTGGGAAAGGGTAGTTTTAGTACCCTTTCCTTTATGAAAGGGTAATTTTAGTAGATTTTCCTTTGGGAAGGGGAAGTTTTAGTAGCCTTTCTTTTGGGAAAACATAGTTTTAGTATTCTTTCCTTTGCGAAAGGTAGTTTTAGTATTTTTTCCTTTGATAAAGTTTGGTTTTAGTACCCTTTCCGTTGGGAAAGGGTACTATTGGGTAGATTTAGTCCCCTTTTCTTTGGGGAAGGGTACTTTTTGTAACCTTTTTTTTGGAAAGGGTAGATTTAGTGCACTTTCCTTTGAGAAAGAGAAATTTTAGTGCAGGGAAAGGGTAGTTTCAATAACCTTTAGTTGCGAAAGGGTAGTATTAGTACCCTTTCCTTTGGGAAAGGGTAGTTTTAGTAGCCCATCCGTTGGGAAAGTGAAGTTTTAGTAGCTTTTTTGGGAAAGGGAGGTTTTAGTACCCTTTCCTTTGGGAAAAGGTAGTTTTAGTACCCTTTCCTTTGGGAAAGGGTAGTTTTAGTACCCTTTCCTTTATGAAAGGGTAATTTTAGTAGCCTTTCCTTTGAGAAAGGGAAGTTTTAGTAGCCTTTCTTTTGGGAAAGGGGGGTTGTAGTTCCCTTTCCTTTGGGAAAAGGTAGTTTCAGTAATCTTTCCTTTGCGAAAGGTAGCTTTAGTACCCTGTACTTTGGGAAAGGGTAGTTTTAGTACCTCTGGCAAAGGTCCGTTTTAGTATATTTTTCCTTAGGAAAGGGTAGTTTTAGTACCCTTTCCTTTGCGAAGGGATTGTTTTAGTACCCTTTCCTTTGAAAAAGGTTGGTTTTAGTACCCTTTTTTGGAAAAGATAAATTTTATTACCCTTTCCTTTGAGAAAGAGTAGTTTTAGTACCTCATTTGGGAAAAGTTTAACTTTAATTCCCTTTTCTCTGGGAAAGGGCAGTTTTAGTAGCCTTTCCTTTGGGAAATGGAGGTTTTAGGGCCCTTTCCTTTGGGAAAAGGTAGTTTTAGTACTCTTTCCTTTGGGAAAGGTAGTTTTAGTACCCTTTCCGTTGGGAAAGGGTAGTTTTATTACCCTTTCCTTTGGAGAATGGTAGTTTCAATACCATTTCCTTTGGGAAAGGGTAGAGCTAGTACCCTTCCCTCAGGGAAAGGGTAGTTCTAGTACCCTTTCCTTTGGAAAAGGCAGCTTTAGAACCCTTTCCATTAGGAAAATTTGGTTTTGGTACCCTTTTCGTTGGGAAAGGGTAGTTTTATTACCCTTTCCTTTGGGAAATGGTAGTTTCAATACCATTTTCTTTGGGAAAGGGTAGTTCTAGTACCCTTCTCTCAGGGAAAGGGAAGTTCTAGTACCCTTTCCTTTGGAAAAGGCTATTTTAGAACCCTTTCCTTTAGGAAAGGGTAGTTTTGGTATTCTTTCCTTTGGGAAAGGGTAGCCTTAGTACTCTTTTTTTTGGCAAAGGGTAGTTTAAGTGCCCCTTTCTTTGGGAAAGGGTAGTTTTTTTACCCTTTCCTTTGGGAAATGGTAGTTTCAATACCATTTTCTTTGGGAAAGGGTAGTTCTAGTACCCTTCTCTCGGGGAAAGGGTAGTTCTAGTACCCTTTCCTTTGGAAAAGGCTATTTTAGAACCCTTTCCTTTAGGAAACGGTAGTTTTGGTAACCTTTCCTTTGGGAAAGGGTAGCCTTAGTACTCTTTTTTTGGCAAAGGGTAGTTTTAGTACCCTTCCTCTTAAGAAGAGGTAGTTTTAATATCCTTCTTTTGAAAAAGGGTAGATTTAGTCCCCTTTTCGTTGGGGAAGGGTACTTTTCGTAACCTTTCTTTTAGGAGAGAGTAGATTTAGTGCACTTTCATTTGAGAAAGAGAAATTTTAGTACCCTTTCCTTTCGGAAAGGTAGTTTTTGTACCCATTCCCTTGCGAAAGAATAGTTTTAGCACCCTTTCCCTTGCGAAAGAATAATTTTGGCTCCCTTTCTCCTAAGAAAGGGTAGTTTTAATACCTCTTCCCGTTGAAATGGGTTGTTCTGGTACCCATTATCTTGAAAAAGTGTGGTTTAAGAATTCTTTCGCTTGGGGAAAGGTTGTTTTAGAACCATTTCTCTTAGAAAGGGATAGATATAAAAGAACCCTTTCATTTGGGAGATGGTGGGTTTAGCATCTTTTCCGTTGGGCGTGGATGGTCTGAGTATCCTTTGTCTTAAGAATGGGCTTTTGACATACCCTTTCACCCCTTCCCTGAAGAATGGGTAGTTTTGGGACCCTTTCCTCTAGGATAGAATAGTCTTGGTGCCCTCTCCCTGGGAAAGCGTAGTTTTAGTAACCTTTCTTGAGAGAAAGGGTCCTTTCCTTTAAGATGTTTCCCTTTCCCTTCGGAAATGTTACTAAAACTACACTTTCCTTTGGCAAAAGTAAGTAAAATTTACACTGCCAAATTTAGTGCGTTTTTATTTGTTTTTAACACAAATCTTTCTTTGAGCGTACATTGTTTAATTATAGAAAAAAAACTTTGGCCACACATTTAACCTTTTTCTCCAAAAAAAAAAACTTTCTACTCACCTAAGGTGCAGTTCAGTACTCGGCCAAAGGGTAGCTGTAGTTGGTCATATCATTCAACTTGGTTGAAGTATTAGAACCACTTGGCGTGTGAGCCAGCATGAATGGCTAGCAGGCTGTTTCTTCTACCACACAATATACCCTCAAGTTTTCATACAAATATTCAGCATTGAGCCTTCTGTACGTCTGTAGATTCATATGAAATATGTCATGTATGTAAATATGTGCTACTTCTTCCAAGAATAAATTGGTCAAACGCAACTAAAAAAAGTTTAACAAAAAACCATAGAACAGTTTTAGATTGAATTCTTTGGTCCCTGTGGGTGAATGGGATGAGTATATCGTGGTCTTCGTCACCTTTGTGAAAAAAAGAATTCAGAACTTAGCCGAAGAAAATAAAAGAAAGCAAGCGTTTCATGACAAAAGTATTTCAAATGAACGGAAATTATTGTGCGTTTAATTG
Source organism: Stomoxys calcitrans (assembly GCF_963082655.1). Classification (NCBI taxonomy): domain Eukaryota; kingdom Metazoa; phylum Arthropoda; class Insecta; order Diptera; family Muscidae; genus Stomoxys; species Stomoxys calcitrans. The sequence continues at coordinate 15,646,093 of NC_081556.1, read as the reverse complement.
TAAGCGTTTAACTCTTGAATTGGTATTTTGTGATAAGGCCGTAAAGGTGACTACTGGGTGGAAGAATGTATAGGGCAGGGTGATTGGGTTGCTTGGCAAGGAGAGGTCACTCGCTGTGGCATTGGCGGCCATAACCGTGTCTAATAGGAAATGAAAGCAACGGATATAGTATATGGGTTAATGTTTAGTTAAATGCGATGGAAACAAAGCCATACTCGTCGTCGTAGTAGTAGTAGTAGAAGTATAACAAAATCAGCAACAAATAACCTGCGTAATTAAGGGTTAACTCCGGAAAGGGGTTGATTGGAAGTTAGTCGTGCTGGGCAGCCATTATCGTGTGCCAAACGAATATGTCAACTGGAATGTGAAACTATTGTTTCGCCTAAATATTTGTGCTAATGAAGAAGGATGGCCTCTATAAATGAGGGGAAGGAATATTAGTTTAGAAATAAATAGGAAACTGGGTTTCCCAAAAAAGTTGGGGAAAAATGGACTTAAGATTTTTTATCAAGTTAACATCAAACATAAGAATAAAATGGTTGGTATCAGCTAAGTAAACATAAGGCTACTTATATTGTCTCTTTAATTTTGTTTAAACTTCAAAAGGATTTACCCTAAAGTCCTTCATTTTCTTCATTTCCATGACAATGCTCTCTCTTAAATGGTTGTTTATTCAAATGGCGTATGCTGGCCTATGTGTACTGTAATCCCTGGCATTTGTTTAAAACTTTTTCTTTTCTTAAGAAATGTGGCCCCTAAATTGACCTCTTTTCTTTTTTTGTGCCATTTTTGCTTTTATGAAATATTTAAAGGATGCTCCAAAGGATATGCTAAAATCCTCAAAGCATATGTGACATTTTGTTAAAACTGCTGCTGCTGACTTTTAAAATTTGCCAAAAGGGAAAAAGGCTACTTCCTCTCATCTTCTTAAACCTTTGAATGATGTTTCTTGGAAATAAATGTCCTTAAAATGTGCCTTTTTGTGTCATATTTTTGGGCAACCATTCAAAACATGGATTAATGTTTTGCCTTTGCAAAATTGCCTTTTTATGCAAATTGCTGTGGTGGTATTTAATTCTCTTTTATATAAGGAAAAATTATTTAAGGAAGAATGACCAACTTTTTTTAAAGGCTTAAAGTAGTCGACTTTTTTTCTATAACTTTGCGTATCTATTTAGGTGATGGTGGGCATATACGTGTCTTATCTCTGGTTATTAGCGCCAGTTTGTATCACAGTAAGTCTTGACCGTGGATAGTCACTCCATTAGCTGAGTTGATATTGCGCTGAGTTGATAGTGCAAGGGTCGTACGTTCGATTCCCACCAAAAGTCTAGTCCGTCGCTACTGTGGTATTACCCTGGATTAAAATGGCCTATGTGAGTCTGTTTAGAAAATAGACAGCCACTCTCACCTTATCTAAGTCTTAACCGCATTTTGCCTATTCCTAAATAACGAACTAAACCTCCCATGAACATTCCATTAAGGAACAGGAGATACTTATCTCATATCAATGAGTGCAGGCCGATCAAAATTAAAACTCAATGACAAGGGCCTCCTTTTTATACCGAGTTCAAACGGCACATAGCGACACCATTTTGGTAGAAAAGTTTTAACATGGTAGGATACCTCACAAATGTAGCCAGCATTAGAAAGGGGATGACCACCTCTGAAAACAAATTTTATGTTCACGTTGGGGTTTGAACCCAGGCGTTTGGCGTCAAAGGCGGACATGCTAACCTCTGCGCCACGATGGCTTCCATAGATTTGCAAAAACGCTTCATGGTTTATCTGTAGAAAGATTTCAAGGTCATGGTCTGGGGATACGAAAAAAGCTTGGGTAGAGCTATTACATCAGTAGAGTAAAACCCCACAAGGGCCAGAGATAGGTGGACTAATTAAAGCAAATTTTTGTTAACACTCAGGTAGCACTAAATGTATACTCAAAAAACCCTCCGCAATCCCCTGGAAACGGCACGTTTCGTAGGGGGGAGGAGTCTGCGGAGGGTTTTTGAAACGCCCTTCCTCATGCAAGCAGGTATATGGCTTTAACGGAGTGTATGGTACCCACTGTCGGAACCATCCCATCAACAAATCTCGTTAGACCACCCAGAGGTAAGTTCGCAAGATCATCCAGATTGCTGAAGAACCGGATCCCCCGAAAGGAGAACCTGTGTTCTAGAAGACCCGGACATGAACACCTTAAGTGCTCTATAGTCTCCCCCTTATCCTCGCGAACGCAACTCCTGCAGAAGTCATTTTGTGGTATTCCCTTGAACAATGCCATGTGGCCCATGGCACAATGTCAGATTATGACATCTTATCGAACGCCAATAACACCTTCGTCCTCCTCCGGGCGATAACAGGCCAGAGCGTTTTAGCATTCTGGAAATCATCCGCCTAGTCCCATCTTGCCACCGACGCCGCTTTGACCATCTCTTCTACTTTGTTCAGTAGCATGACAAATGCCATATAGGCAAAACCGGTTGCTGGTTCGCCAGTCGAAGACATACCCCTGTTGACGCATACGTCCGCCTCCCTCATTTCCTGGAATTCCCTCACATTCATGTCAGCGTCACATCGTTGACTGGGAGCCTATCCAGGGACTCCACACAATGACACGCACCTCGACCTCACCGTCCTCGAAACCAAGGCCTTGAGTGCCACTATACTGTCCACATAAATCCTAAGTTTTGAGGGCGGTAAATCCCTCACCAGAATTTTTGTTGCAGCTACTGTAATGGCACAGACCTCTGCCTGATAGACCGCACACTCGTCCGGCTGTCTCAGAAACATACCGATATTGAGAGCGTTCGATTAGACACCCAGTGCAGTCCCCGACTCCATCTTGAAGTGGAAACGGATCTCAGTGCCGCTGCGACCCAGACGCAGGCCTGTCTCTGGACCTTTTCGAATACCCTCGTTACCATAACAGTGATGCATAGGTCTCATAATAGTTGTAAAAATCAATTTGGGGGTTACCCCCTATTTCTAACGAAACATACTCCTGCAGGAAACAAAGCACAGAATGCCTTACGGCCTCTTTGACAAGATTCTTCGCCTCCTTTGAAAGCTGCAGGGCCATCCCGTCCAAGGACTGGGGTCTTACCTTCGGTTTCTTGTATCTGCGCGTAGAGATCCGTATACCCTACGTAAGTCCTCAACCCATTTCTGGTGGTCCATAGCAACAATCTCATCAGTGATACTTCCATGATCTCGCTGATCGTTGACAGAAACCTGCCTAGGACCAGCAACACGACGTCGCACGCCCCTTCCCTTGGAAGTCGCTTGGAAAAGGATAGTTTTACCACCATTTCGATGGCTTTAGTAACCTGTCCCTTAGGAAAGGGTGGTTTTAATAAACTTTCCCTTAAGAAGGGGCAGCTTTAGTACCATTTTCCTTGGAAAAGGGTGGTTTTGGTACCATTTCCCTTTAGGAAGGAGTAGTTTTAATACTATTCCCTTGGGAAAGAGTAGTTTTAGTACGCCTTCACTTGTGAAATTGAGGTTTTTGTATTCTTTCCCTTAGGAAAGGTTGATTTTAGTACCCTTTTCCTTGGAAAGGATGGTTTTAGAACCATTTTCCTTGGGAAAGGGTGGTTTGGTACCCTTTCCCTTCGAAGTGGGTGGTTTTAGTACCGTTCCCTTAGGAAATGGTAGTTGTAGTACGCTTTCCCTTGGGAAAGGTATTTTTAGTACCCTTTCCCTTGGAAAAGGGTGGTTTAAGTACCCTTCCCTTGGGAAAGGGTGGTTTATGTGCCCTTTTTCTTAGGAAACTATTACCTTGGGAAAGGGTGGATTTAGTGCCCTATCACTTGGGAAAGGGAAGTTATAGTACACTTTCCCTTGGGAAAGAGTGGTTTGGAGAAATTGTGGTTTTAGAACCCTTTCTCTTGGTGGTTTTAATACTATTTCCCTTAAGAAAGTGTTGTTTTAGTACCTTTTTTCTTGGGAAAGGGTTTTGTTAGTACCCTTTCCCGTGGGAAAGGGTGGCTTCAATAACCTTTCCCAAAGGAAAAGAAAGTAGTTTTTTGGAAAGTAGTTTTAGTACCCTTCCCTTGGGTAAGTATGGTTTTAGTACCCGTTTTCATTGAAAAACAAATAAATTTAGTACCCTTTTCCCTTTGGAAAGGGTAGATTTAGTACCCTTTTCCCTGGGAAAGGGAAGTTTTAGTTCCCCATCCCCTTGGGAAAGATGGTATTAGTACCCTTTCCCTTCGAAAAGGGAAGTTTCAGTTTTGGGATAAAGTGGGTTTATTACCCCTTACCTTGGGGAAGGGTGGTCTTAGTACCCGAGAAAGGGAGGTTTTAATACCCTTTCACTTGGGAAAGTGTGGTTTTAGTAGCCTTTTACATTAGGAAAGAGTTGTTTTAGTACCCTTTTCCTTGGACCTTCCCTTAAGAAAGGGTGGTTTTGGTACCTTTCTCTTGAAAAAGGGTGGTTTTAGTAACCTTTCCCTTGGGAAAGTTCGGTTTTAATACGCCTTCCCTTTGGAGAGTGTGCTTTAAGTACTCGTTCCCTTGAGAGATGGTGATTTTATTACCCTTTACTTTGGGAAAGGCAGCTTTTATTACCCTTTACCTTAGGAAAGGCTGGTTTTAGTACCCTTTACCTTGGGACTGGGTAATTTTAGTACCCTTTCAACTAGGAAGTAGTGGTTTTAGTTCACTTTCCCTTGGCAACGGGTATTTTTAGGGCCCTTTCCCTAGTTTTAGTACCCTTTACCTTGGGAGAGGCTGGTATTAGTACCCTTTATCTTGGATAAGGCTAATTTTAGTACCCTTTACCTTGGGAAGGGGAGGTTTTAGCAGACTTTCTTTTTACTAAGGGTAGTTTAAGTACCCTTTCCTTTGGGGAAGGATGGTTTTTATACCCTGTCTCCTGGGAAAGGGGCTACTAATACCTTTTCCATTGGGAAAAGGTGGTTTTAGTACACTTTTAACTTTGAGAAAGTGTAGTTGTAATACCCTTTACCTTATGAAAAGTTAGTTGTTATACCCTTTTCCTTCTGAAACGGTGGTTAAAATAGCTCTTGTTTTCGAAAAGGATGGTTTTAGTACCCTTTTCCTTGGGAACGGGTGGTTTTAGTACACATTGCATTGGTAAAGTTTAGTTTTCGTACCCTTTCCCTTGGTACGGGGTAGTTTTAGTAACCTTTCCCTTGGCAAAGTGCAGTTTTAGTACCCTTTCCCTTGGTAAGTGGTAATTTTAGTACCCTTTCCCTTTATAGAGGGTAGTTTTAGTACCCTTTACCTTGGGAAAGGGTCCTTTTTGTACCCTTTCGCTTGGTAAAGTGTAGTTCTTTAGTACCATTTCCTTTGGTAAAATACAGTTTGCAGTTTTAGTACCAGTTCCCTTGGGAAAGGGTAGTTTTAGCATCAGTTCCCTTGAGAAAGGGTAGATTTAGTACCAGCTCCCTTGGAATAGTTGTAGAACCAGCTCCCTTGGGAAAGGGTAGTTTTAATACCCTTTCCCAAGGAAACTGGGACTAAAACTATCCTTTCCCAAGGGAACTGGTTGTAAATCTACCAGTAGTTAAATATCAGAAAAATGGTACTTAAAGGGAAATGGTACTAAAAATACCCTTTCCCAAGAAAACTGGGACTAAAACTACCCTTTCCCAAGGGAGCTGGTTGTAAAGGGTATATTTACAACCAGTTCTCTTGGGAAAGGGTAGTTTTAGGCCCAGTTTCCTTGGGAAAGGGTATTTTTAGTATCATTTCCCTTTACCATTTTTCTGATACTAAACAACTGGTATATTTACAACCAGTTCCCTTGGGAAAGGGTAGTTTTGGTCCCAGTTTCCTTGGGAAAGGATATTTTTGGTACCATTTCCCTTTAAGTACCATTTTTCTTTTAGTACCATTTCCCTCTTAGTGCCATTTTACTTTTAGTGCCACGTCCGTTTTAGTACCATTTTTCGTTTAGTACCATTTCCTGTTTAGTACCATTTCCCTTTTCTTTTAAGTACCATTTCCCTTTTCTTTTAAGTACCATTTCCCTTTTGGTATACTTTCCCTTTGGATAGGGTAGTTTTTCTAACCTTTCCCTTTATAAAGGTTAGTTTTTGTACCCCTTCCCTTGGTAAAGGTTAGTTTTCTACCCCTTCCCTTAATAAAGGGTAGTTTTTTTTACCCGTTCCCTTGAGAAAGGATAGTTTTGTACCTTTTCCCTTAGTTTTTGAACAGATTCCCTTGAGAAAGCCTACCGTTCGTATGCTTTCCCTTGAAAAAGGCTAGTTTTTGTACCCCTTCCCTTGGGTACACGGTAGTTTTAGTCCGTTTGCGTTGACCCATCTGTCTAGCATGATCTTTGAGATGGTATACCAGTGTTCCATTAATCCAAGACAGTGTCATTGGTATTAGTGCCTCGCACTTAACCTCAAGTGTCCACTTGTGTTTCCGATCGGAAACCTCTCTCATTCCTTTCGGTTTTCCTATCGTCGTCGTCGATCCCCTTTCCATTTTCCCCTCGCCTTAATTTTCATAGCCGCAGTGGCTCACACTTAATCTGTAAGTCTATGGGTGGGATATCTAGAATAGTCTCCTTTGCCCAAGTGGACTTGGTCCTTTTTGCCCCGCCTATGCCACCACAACAGCTTCTCTGAACCCGTTTTACTATCCTTATGTTGCACTCTTTTTCCATCGCCGTCCACCAAACTTCTGAGGCCTAAGTAAGTATTGGTCTAATCACGTTCCTGTAGTGGCAGTGGACAATCTTCGGATTCAGGACCCATTACGAGCCAACGTTCTGTCTACATAGTGCCTTTCTCGGTACTCTCCTGAAGGCATATAAAAAGGGGTTAATTTTTTATGAGTTTCTCACTAAACGAACATACCAAATTTTGTATATACGAAAATATCCTTTTTACATACATAGTACATAGAGACACTACTCTACATATAATACTTGTATGTATGTATGCTTGTATGTCCTAAGATATGTATTTTAAGAATGATTTCTTATTCGAAGGCCTTGATATAAAAATATATGGCACAGTCATCCAACAACTTTGACAAGTAACAATAGACGAGGACATCATGATGTGTTTGTTTTCAAATATGTTTCTAAGGACATACATATGCCAAATTGTATACACATACAGGGTGGCTGATGAAAGCCGCTACCAAAAAAAAATGTAATAACTTTTTTTCTATTTAATAATAATAATTTAATAATTAATTTAATTAATTAATTAATTAATTTAATTAATAATAATTTAATAATTAATTTAATAATTTAATTTAACATGAATAAAAGAAAAATGTATTCCATACACCGAAAAAAAAATGTAGCAATATTCATCATTGTAGCAATATTCATCAGCCACCCTGTATGTATATACAAAACATAGGTATGTATGTATGCTTACCCTTAACCACATAGAAAAGGATGCGAAATAGAATGAAGGAAAAAAAAACGAAAGGCTGCAAACCCTTAAGCGGACACAGACAGCTTGTGGCATATACGGACAACCAAGAAAGCGTGCAAGACCTAACACACAAATTTCTAAACTTAAAGCACCACATCCTCATGTGAAAGCATCGAGAGCTTAAAAGGTTTTTTTTCAAGTTTCCTCTTCTTCTTCTTTATTTTTTGTTCCACGTTCACGTTTCAGCCCTTTTATGGGGTTAGCTGCTCTGTAAAGCGATTTGATGTTTATGTATGAAGAATCCTCAACTGGAATGTTGTGAGTGAGTGAGTTGCAGGATATTTGCTTGGCCACTTGGTCGTTTGTTTGAGTTTTTGTTATAAAACTTTTATACTTTTTCAATACATGCGGCGGGCAACAACAACAACAAGGAAAAGGACACACATGTCATTTTGGTAGCTGCCTTTGCTGCTGCTGTTGTTGTTGTTCTAGTCCATGTCAATGTCCTTGTTTGTATGTGAATTTAACAAGGCCTTAAGAATAACATGCATGTGTGTCCCTGTGTTGCCCCTTTATACTGCCAGCAATGTGTGTGAGTGATTGAGCCTGTATGAGTGTGCCCATTTACAAGGGTTAGAATTCGTCCAGATGACGGCCCAACAAAATTTTTTTTTTCAAACAACCCAATATCGACTGAAGCAAGCAAAAGAAAAAGTTTTTGTTTTTATATCGAATTTTAGTTGTTTTGCCATTTTCTCTTGTTGTTGCTGTTGTTTTTTTCCTCGAGGGGAGGTTAGCCAGACTCCAGTGATGTGTGTCTTTAAGTAATGGGTCGTTAAACTAAAAGAAAAGAAATTAAAAGGGGTGCTTACTGCCTTTTGTTGGACTGAGTGTTGGGATTGTATTTCATTTTATATGTGGCTACTACGTCGTAGAGTCGCAATTGTTTGGGGTTCTTTAAGGCTATAGGAAAAGAATTGGAAAAAGCATTTTATAATGGAAGGATTTTTGGAAGCGAAGTAGTTAAGCTGCCATATAAACCGATCTGGGGTCTTGACTTCTTGAACCGCGAGAGGACGCAATTATTAAACGATTTGGCTGAAATTTTGCAGGAGGTGTTTTAATATGACTTTCAATAACTGTCCTGAGTATGGTTTAAATCGGTCCATAACCTTATATAGCTGCCATATAAACCGATCTGGGGTCTTGACTTCTTGAGCCTCTACAGGGGGCAATTCCAATCCGATTTGGCTGAAATTCTGCAGGAGGTGTTTTAATATGACTTCCAATGACTGTCCTGAGTATGGTTCAAATCGGTCCATAACCTGATATAGCTGCCATATAAACCGATCTGGGGTCTTGACTTCTTGAACAGCGAGAGGACGCAATTATTATCCGATTTGGCTGAAATTTTGCAGGAGGTGTTTTAATATGACTTCCAATAACTGTCCTGAGTATGGTTAAAATCGGTCCATAACCTTATATAGCTGCCATATAAACCGATCTGGGGTCTTGACTTCTTGAGCCTCTACGGGGAGCAATTCTCATCCGATTTGGCTGAAATTTTGCATGAGGTGTTTTGTTATGACCTTCAACTACTGTGCTAAGAATAGTTCAAATCGGTCCATAACCTGATATAGCTGCCATATTAACCGATCTGGGGTCTTGACTTCTGGAGCATCTACAGGGAGCAATTATTACCCGATTTAGCTGAAATTTTGCATGAGGTCTTTTAATATGACTTCCAATAACTGTGTTGAGTATGGTTCAAATCGGTCCATAACCTAATATAGCTGCCATATAAACCGATCTGGGGTCTTGACTTCTTGAACCGCGAGAGGACGCAATTATTAACCGATTTGGCTGAAATTTTGCAGAAGGTGTTTTAATATGACTTCAAATAACTGTGCTGAGTATGGTTCAAATCGGTCCATAACCTGATACAGCTGCCATATAAACCGATCTGGGGTCTTGACTTCTTGAATCGCGAGAGGACGCAATTATTAACCGATTTGGCTGAAATTTTGCAGAATGCGTTCTAATATGACTTCCAATAACTGTCCTGAGTACGGTTTAAATCGGTCCATAACCTGATATAGCTGCCATATAAACCGATCTGGGGTCTTGACTTCTTGAGCCTCTACAGGGAGCAATTATTACCCGATTTAGCTGAAATTTTGCATGAGGTGTTTTGTTATGACTTTCCAACAACTGTATTAAGAATGGTTCAAATCGGTCCATAACCTCATATAGCTGCCATATAAACCGATCTGGGGTCTTGACGTCTTGAGCCAATAGAGGGCGCAATTCCTATCCGATTTGATTGAAATTATGCATGAGGTGTTTTAATATGATTTCCAATAACTATGTTGAGTACGGTTTAAATCGGTCCATAGCCTGATACAGCTGCCATATAAACCGATCTGGGGTCTTGACTTCTTGAGCCTCTACAGGGAGCAATTATTATCCGATTTAGCTGAAATTTAGCATGAGGTGTTTTGTTATGACCTTCAACTTCTGTGCTAAGAATAGTTCAAATCGGTCCATAACCTGATATACTTGCCATATAAACCGATCTGGGGTCTTGACTTCTTGAGCCTCTACAGGGAGCAATTATTATCCGATTTAGCTGAAATTGAGCATGAGGTGTTTTGTTATGACCTTCAACTTCTGTGCTAAGAATAGTTCAAATCGGTCCATAAACTGATATAGCTGCTATATAAACTGATCTGGGGTCTTGATTTCTTGAACCGCGAGAGGACGCAATTATTATCCGATTTGGCTGAAATTTTGCATGAGGTGTTTTAATATGACTTCCAATAACTGTACTGAGTATGGTTCAAATCGGTCCATAACCTGATATAGCTGCCATATAAACCGATCTGGGGTCTTGACTTCTTGAGCCTCTACAGGGCGTAAGTACTATACAATTTGGCTGAAAATTTGTACAACGGCTTCTCCCATGACCTTTAACATACGTACCGAATATTGCATGAAACGGTTTATAGCCTAATACAGCTCCTCTATAAACCGATCTCCCTATTTTACTTCTTCAGCCTCTAAAGTGCGCAATTTTACCAGATTCAGCTGAAATTTTACACAATGACTTCTACTATAATCTCCAATATTCAGTTCAATTATGGTCCGAAATGAGCCATAACTTGATATTCTTCCAATAACATAGCAATTATTTTCTTTTATCCTTTGTTTGCCTAAAAAGAGATACCGTGGCAAGAGCTCGACAAATGCGGTCCATGGTGGAGGGTATATAAGATTCGGTCCGGCCGAAATTAGCACGCTTTTACTTGTTTATATTCACAGTCATATGCCATACCCTATCTTCTTTCCGATTGGTAATAACCTAACCCTTTTATAACCAGCAGGCAGCATAGCTGTTCATCCTTCAAAATGATTGGTGGATATCAATAACATCCCCAAATAGTCCTACAATATGCCCATCGACGTATGAATACCTAAGCAACCCTTTATTCTTAACCCTTTAACAGTATCGACAAGTCAGGATTGGTGTATTATCATTAAACAACCCTTCTTCTCAACATATGAGTTGCTTTTTTATGAGAGTACACACTTGGTTTTTTTGCGATATCTCTGTTAAGAGCCATTGTTGTGGTGACCCTATAAAAAATATGCCTTACCCTTTAATGATAACCAATGGATTTCTATTGGTCGATGGGAGACAGTCATTGGCGAAAAAAAAAATTTATTTAAAATGGTATTAGGATTTTTATACCCACTACCGAAGGATGGGGGTTTATTCATTTTGTCAATTTTTTTTTTGCAAATTTTGCTCATGAATAGGGGAATGCCCCTAAGGAACAGGGGCAAATTTCTCACATATCAATTAGTGTTGTCCTATTCAAGTTTAAGCTTAATGCTAAAGGGCCTCCTTTTTTGCGAACGGCATGCCGCAGTGCGACACCGCTTTGGAGAGAAGTTTTTACATGGCATAGTACCTCACAAATATGCCAGCATTAGGGGGGAAAATCACCGCTGGCTATTTTGTTAGATGGTCTCCCCAGGATTCGAACCCAAGTGTTCAGCGTCATAGACGGACATGCTAATCTCTACGCTACGGTGTCTTCTATTCGTTTGCAATACATCGAAATATACATTCCGACCTCAGGAGAGGAAAACCACCGCTGACAATATTTTCTGATGGTCTAGCCAGGATTCGAATCCAGGTGTTCAGCGTCATAGACGGTTCTGCGCTACGGTGACTTCATTCCGTTTGCAACACATCGAAATATTCATTCCAACCTTAAGACGATCTAGCCATATCTGTCCGTCTGTGTGTCTTACCTTCCATTTTTCTGTCCATCCGTCCGTCTTTCCGTTCATCTTTCTATCCGTCCGTCTATTGAAATCACGCTACAGGCCTTAAGACTGGAGATAATTAGACGAAATTTTGCACAGATTCTTTTATTGTCTAAAGTCAGATTAAGGTCGAAGATGGCCTATATTGGACTATATCTTGATATAGCCGTCATATAGACGGATCTGCTGATTTAAGGTCTTAGCCCCCCTTATAACCAAAATTTATTATCCGATTTCAGTGAAATTTGGCACAATGAGTTGCAATAGACTCCCCGACATTCGTACCGAGTATGGTCGAAATCGGCCTATTTTCGGATAAAGCTGCTATGTAGTTTAAGGTTTTAAGCCCATAAATAACCCATTTATTATCCGATTGCCCCGAAATTTGGCATAAAACGTTGTACCATAGCCCCCAATAGCGCACTATATTTACATAAAGCGGCCATGTAGACCCATCTGCCGATTCAGAGTATTAAACCCATAACAGGTGCCTTTATTACCCGATTTCCCAGAAATTTGGAACAGTTAGTGGGACTAGGTCGATCTGCCGATATACCGACTTAGGGTCTTAAGCGCATAAAATACCCATTATGAATCCACCCGACATTCAAACCAGGTATGGTCTACATGAGACAACATTTAGATATAGCTGCCATATAGACCGATCTGTCGATTTAGGATTTTGAGCATATAAAAAGCGCATTTATTACCCGATATGGCTGAAATTCGAAACAGTGAGTTGCAGTAGGACACCCGATATTCGAAGCGAATATGATCCAAATCGGACCATATTTGGATATAGCTGTCATATAGACCAATTTTGGGATTTAGGGTCTTAAGCCCGTTAAAGACGCATTTACAACTTTATTTCTCTGCATTTGGGAAGAGTGAGTAGGACTAGGCAACTCGATATCCCAACCGAGTATGATCCACATCAGATCATACCCAGCTATAGCTGCTATTTAGACCGATCTGCCGACTTAGCGGCTTATGCGCGCAAAGGCGCATGTATTACTCGATTTAGCTGAAATTAGGAAATTAGAAACATGGAGTTGCACCCAATATTCGAACCGGATATGATTCATATCGGGCCATATTCGGATATCGAACCGGATATGATTCATATCGGGCCATATTTGGATATAGCTGCCATAGTGTACGATCGGCAGACTAGGGGTCTTAAGTCCGTTAAAGACGGATTTATAACCCCATTTTACTGAAATTGGGAACAGTGAGTTGGACTAGACAACTCGACATTCAAACCGAGTATGGCCCACATCAAACCACATTTGTACATAGCTGCCACATAGAGCAACTTAGGGTCCTAAGCATGTAAAATTATTGTCATATGTACCCAATATGACTGAAATTCCAAACAACGAGTTGCAGTAGGACATCCGAAAGTAGTATGATCCGGATTGGACTATATTTGTATATATCTGCAATACAAACCGATCTGCGCATTCAGGGTCTTAAGTCCGTTAAAGACGACTTTATAACCTCATTTCGCTAAAATTGAGAACAGCGAGTTGGATAAGGCAACTTGACTTACAAACCGGGTATAGTTCACATCAGTTGTAAGCCCATAAAAGCCACATACATAACCCGATTTCGCTTAAGTACGGAACAGTGAGATGAACTAGGTCACTAGACATCCAAACTAAGTATGGTCCACATCAAACCCCATTGGGATATAGCTGCCATATAGACCGATCTACCGACTAAGGGTCTTAAGCATATAAAAGGCGCATTTATTACCCGATATGGCTGAAATTCGGAACAGGGAGTTGTAGTAGGGCACCTAATATTCGAACCAAATAAAGTCCATATAGGGCTATGATTGGATATAGCTGCCATATAGACCGATCTGCGGATTCAGGGTTCGAAGCCCGTTAAAGATGCATTTATAACCCGATTTTGCTGAAATAGGGAAGAGTAAGTTGGACTAGGCCACTAGACATACAAAGAGTATGGTAAGCCACATTTGGATATAGCTGCCTAATAGACCGCTTTGCCGCCTTAGGGTCTTAAACGCATAAAAGGCTCATTTATTATCAGATTTGTCTGAAACTTGGAATAGTGGGTCGAGCCAATATCCGAACCGATTACGGTCCACAACAGACATTTATTAACCATTTTTTCTGCAATTTTAATCTATGAGCTGATGTATCGGCATCGATATGCATCCGGTAGGATTCCACCAGATCATCAGTCTCAAGTGGAGCATCTGGTAAATAAACGGTGTTTCCAACATGTATTAAACTCAGAAGGGTACCCACCCATACAAATTATGAGCTGGGAGTATAGAGGGGACATCTTAACGCTGCGCTTAAAGTGCGCAGAATGTGTTGATGCCGTCAAAAATGCTCGAGCATATCGAGCGCAAAGCTCGCTCATATGAGAAAGATGGGCATCCCCCAGCTCAAAAAAATTCGACGGGCTTATTCAAGGGTGAGGGCAGCAAATTCCCGTAGGAAAACATGATGGAAGTATTAAACAAGCAAAACCATAATTTGGTCATGGAGAAATGGAAGGTCTTTCAGAGGAAGGAGAAGGGGGAGGTAACTCTCTTTGTGGTGGGCAATGATCAAGTGTCCGTGACAAGTTTGGCTAAGACTGAAGGCATGTCATACTACGGGACCAAGGCCGTCTTTTTCAGGATTGGAAAGAAAAAGATAGGAAAATATCCTCATATTAAGCCATATGACAGTGCTGTGGCAGGACACTCAATAACGCCTAACGAAGAGGAGGCCGATGACGAGACAATAACCGACTCTCACAATGTTGTTAGGACTAAGCTAGGCAAGGATTTTAATATTAAAACATCAGGTAGTGCAGAGACGGAAGACTCAACACAGCCTTATGAACCAACGTCCTTAGGGACTCGACGATGGAACCATCAACGACTTTCTCAAGATTCTGAAGACTAGCATAGGCAAAGATTCTAATATTGAAACATAAGGCAGTGCATTGACAGCATTACGAACAGGGACTTACACCCAAGGAGTCCATTTACTAAACATTTGGAAGTCGAGGATGGGCAAAGATTTTAATATTGAAACATCAGGCAGTGCAGGCACTGACAAATCAAAACAGCTTTAAGAACACGGTGCCGACGATGGGACCCTCATCTTCTCTCAAGAAGTCCATTTACTCAAGATTCGAAAGACTAGGATAGGCAAAGATCCTTATATTGGAGCATCACGCAGTGCAGGGACGGGAGACTCAATAAACCAAAAACTTTGTTTTTTTCTATAAAAAACACAAATATTTTTACACTTAATTCACAGAAATGCAAATTTATAGACATTTTGGCGATGAAAAAATCACATGGTAATGCTAGGTGTGCGTCGGCTGAAATATTGGGTTGTCCAAAAAGTAATTGCGGATTTTTCATATAGTCGGTGTTGACAAATTTTTTTCAACGGCTTGTGACTCTGTAATTGCATTCTTTCTTCTGTCAGTTATCAGCTGTTACTTTTAGCTTGCTTTAGAAAAAAAGTGTAAAAAAAGTATTTTTGATTACAGTTCATTCTAAGTTTTATTAAAAATGCATTTACTTTCTTTTAAAAAATCCACAATTACTTTTTGGGCAACCCAATACATGTTATGTTTGGCAGCTTGCAGCTGTTTTAGTGGACAAAATCAATCAAAGAAAAATAGTTATTTAAGGTCAGTGATCCACAGAAATACCATTTTCCGATATTAAACAAATTGGAAAAAATTGTTTAGGCACTAGATCGGTCATATTGCCCCCAGTGCGTCCTTTCGATTATCTCCCAAATACAAATACGCTCTCCCTTCGCTAAAGTCTCATTAGCGCAGTGGCTATTCAACTTTCGTGGATAGGACATTTAGAATTGTCTCCCGTGACCTAGTAGGCTTTAGACACGACTCCAACGTCATTCAATTTACAACCAAGGCATAATTTCCTATTGGTTTATTCATAATTTTACAGAGCCAGTGGACTATCTTTGGCGTCAGGCCCCATCTGGAGTCTACGACCCGCCGGGCACTATGTACCCAGCAGCGGTAAGCCTTCTCTGACACTCCCTATTTTGTTACTCATTCATTATCACTCCCAAGTATTTGACCTTTTGGGGATATCGAAATCGTACTGTTGTGAAAACGTGGCGCCTCGAACTGGCCAATATTCGTCATTCCACCAAATGTACAGATTTCGGTCTTCTCTGGATTGGCGTTCGGGTTACATCGCCTAGTTCAATCGTATGCTATTGATGAGACCTTTTGAAGTTCCGAATTGATAGGTGATTCGAATTCCTTAAAAATGAGTATACCATTGACTGAATCCCCCCATCTGGAGTCTACGACCCGCCTACAGAGTGCCCAGCATCGGTAAGCCTTCTTTGATACTCCCCGTTTTGTTTCCTATCCATTATCACTCTCAAGTATTTG
This sequence comes from Stomoxys calcitrans, assembly GCF_963082655.1. Lineage (NCBI taxonomy): Eukaryota > Metazoa > Arthropoda > Insecta > Diptera > Muscidae > Stomoxys > Stomoxys calcitrans. The sequence goes on along the minus strand of NC_081556.1, from coordinate 15,629,972 downwards.
ACCTTTTGGGGATATGGAAATCGTACTGTTGTGAAAACGTGGCGCCTCGAACTGGCCAATATTCGTCATTCCACCAAACGTACAGATTTCGGTCTTCTCTGGATTGGCGTTCGGGTTACATCGCATAGTTCAATCGTATGCCATTGATTAGACCTTTTGAAGTTCCGAATTGATAGGTGATTCGGATTCCTACTTAGTGCCCAGCATCTGTAAGCCTTCTGTGACACTCCCCGTTTTGTTTCCTATCCATTATTACTCCCAAGTATTTGACCTTTGCGGAACTGGCCAATATTCGTCATTTGCCTCGAACTGGCCAATATTCGCCATCCCACCAAACGTACAGATTTAGGTCTTCTCTGGATTGGCGTTCAGTTTACATCGTCTAGTTTAGTCGCATGCTATCGATGAGACCTTTTCTACCATTCTGATAGATGGCTGATTCGGATTCTTGTCCTTAAAAATGAGTATACCATTGACTGAGTAGCAGACATTTACAAACTCCTTTTTATTTGGGATCCATAGTAGGCTATCTATGGTGGTCACACACATGAGGGCCATAAAATACCTCCAGTATAGTGCACTGTGCCACTCATATCTTAACCCACATGTCATGGGACCCATAACTTATTAACTTGTTGCTTATCATATGGCTTATCCTAAGGACTGTTCTAAGTTCTCCCACCGTTAAAAACCCCCCTGATGTCAATAAACACCGACATCGTGTACATCTTGGCATCGAATGATACAATTTGCTCCAGGACTTCTGGCCTACTGTGTAAAAATCCATTCTATATTCCACCTCACTTAGATCAAATCCTCTGGTGGAAATCCAACCGAGGATCACTTTAAGCCTGAGCTCTCTACAAACTAAGGACTAAGGACTGTTCAAGTTCTCCCATCATTAAAAGCTCTCTTGATGTCAATGCACACCAACAGCGTGTACATCTTGGCATCGAATGATACAATTTGGTCCAGGACTTCTAGCCTACTGTGTAAAAATCCATCCTATATTCCACCTCACTTAGATCAAATCCTCTGGTGGAAATCCAACCGAGGATCACTTTTAGTCTGGGCTCTCCACAAACTTAGCTACTACGGAATTTGGCCTTCAGCTTACCGTAAATGATATTTTTCCCCTTATACCTTTGTGTAACTCTACCCCTTTCCCCACCTGTTTTACAACTGATTCACCCATAAAATCCAAAAAAATGCAATTTTTGATACAGCTTAAATTGCCAAATAAAACATGTTCAGACGTTCAAAGACGTCGTCTGGCCTTCAGCATTGATTGGTTAAATGTAAAAAGGCTAAAATGGCCTTACCATTCGACAGGGCTATTTTTGAATGGATTTTTTATGCGTAGTAAAAAATCGCAAAACGAGCCTAACAGACGTGGCACACACACATTCACTCTCATACAAAGAGTGTGCTTTATGCGTTCCACACACACACACACAACACACACACATATGGTGCCACCAAAATGAGTTGTGTTACTTTCACATCCCTTTCTATGGTGATGGTCTAATTCCAATGCTGTCAACCCATCATGTGGATAATATTTCTTGTTTTATTTGTGCTTTGCTTCGTTTTTTTGAACGAAATTGAGTTTTCAAAGATGTCCATACATAAATGTTCTAAAATAAAGTTGGATTGGATGGGTTTTTATGATTTCCAAGGATATACAGACACTCATGCCATGGCATTGAGACGAATTGTGTGTTTGTTTGCATGTGTGTGAACGTGCGTCTTTAAGAATTATATGACACATGTCTGTTATCTTAATATATACGAGTGGAAAAAAGGCTTTACGACCCTTTTATTCTTCACTTCTTTCCCCATTTCTGTCAAGTTTCTCCCTCTTGTTTCTGGACAAGTGAATGAAGGAAACTTTATCCTTTATTGGTTGATTTTCTTTCCATTTCAAGTGGAAAGGGAGTAGGAAAAAGGAGAACTACATCGAAAAGATAAACATATTTGGTTTAGTATTAGGTTTGCAAGTTATGTTAAGTTTAAGTTTCATCAGAGCAAGCATGAATGGGTATATTCGCCATAGCAAGGAAGCTATATAAACTTCGTCATTTTGTTGGTTTCTCATGGAAACAATCATTGGAGGCCCTTTTAAATCCCCTTGATATTCTTAAACAATTTAATTTTGTCTATCCATACGTCCATTTGTCTGCTGTCTAGTCGTCGTTCTGACATTCTAGGTCAATTAAGCTATGTCCGTCCGTCTGACTATCCGCATATCCGTTCCTCCATCTGCCTATCCGTTCATCTGCTGTCTAATCGTTGTTCTATAGTCATTTCAAGTAGAAAGAGTGTGAGAGAGCTTAGTCAAAAAGGCACATTTTTTTGATTTTATATAAGTTTTAGAAGCTGTGTTAAAGGTAAGCTTTATCAGGATAACGGTGTACGGATTTATTCACCTTAGGATGGGGGTATTCGTCATACCAGTTTTAACTAACAGAAATTATTATTTGTAGCCCTATAAGGGTTAACACTCCAAATAAATTAAGTTAGTTAGTCTTTCTGACTGTCTGTCCATCCGTCTAACATCCAGCTGCCTGTCATCCGTCCATTAATAGCTCATTTTTCCATTTGTCATCTTTCCGTGTTTCCTTCCGCTTTAAATATTGGCTTGCCCAAAAAGTAATTGCGATTTTTTCATATAGTCGGCGTTGAAAATTTTTTTCACAGTTTGTGACTCTGTAATTGCATTCTTTCTTCTGTCAGTTATCAGCTGTTACTTTCAGCTTGCTTTAGAAAAAAGTGTAAAAAAGTATATTTGATTAAAGTTCATTCTAAGTTTTATTAAAAATGCATTTACTTTCTTTTAAAAAATCCGCAAATACTTTTTGGGCAACCCAATAGAAACCCAATCAAAAAGGTAAATTTGCTTGATTTTATATAAGTTTTGGAAGCTGTGTTAAGGGTAAACTTTATCAGGATAACGGTGTACGGATTTATTCACCTTAGGATGGGGGTATTCGTCATACCAGTTTTAACTAACATCTGTTCATCCGTCTATCGTCCAGCTGCCTGTCATCCGTCCATTAATAGCTCATTTTTCCATTTGTCGTCTTTCTGTGTTTCCTTTCGCTTTAAATAGTTTCAAACTGTCGGTCTATCTGTCTCTCCGTCTGTATGTATGCCAGTTCATCTGCTCATTTCAAGTCCATCCTTACGTTTTTCTGTCTGTCCTTCCTTCCGTTTCACAGTTGGATGGAGAAAAAACTTAGTGGAAATAGGTGTACCATTTGTGAAAAGGTAGATATTTAGTTGTAGCTGAGGTGTTATCCAATCTATGTGCAAAGTTCCAGGACCCTAGAAGTTCCGGGGGACCTTTGGCTGGCTTTTAAAATTGGTCACCTCGGCCTACAAAATTTAGTTCGGACTGCCAAAAGCGCATTTAAGGTTCGATTTTCAAAATTTTTTGCTGGAAGTGCTCCAAAAACCCTACAAAAACATGCCTTGCGTGCGGGATTCTTTTATAGTGTCCAAGAAATTGGACTGAAACTTAGCATATCATCTAAAAACCACAACACGTCATAACACCTCAACTATAACCATATAAAATTTCGGGAAGATATCTCCACCCGTTCACAAATAGCAGACTGATTTCCAAAAATTTGTTTCCCATTTCACTGTTTGTCTGTCTTTCCGTTCTTCCATCCGTACATTTATTTTCTTCCGCTTGAAATAATGTATGTCTGATTATCTGTCCGTATGTCCGCCAGTCCATCCGCCTCTACGTACACCGATAAAAATAATTTTGAAACAAAAAAAACAATTTTTGCCGAAATAACGACGACGAAATTTGTTAATTTTCCTGCAAGAATTAATTTTGAATTTCAGTGACCAAAAGTACAAATTGGTTGCTGAAAGGCACTCTGTGCAAGCCAACATATAACAACAACAACAACAATACAAGAAAACATTTAACCAGCCACCACATGTGCTTTGCTGCACAGCTTTGGTTTGTCTCGTCCGTCACTGCGTTCCTCCTTTTACTATTATCCTAACATTCAATTTTGTTAAATTCTACAAAAAACAGGCTTTGTGTGCGTGATTCTTTTATAATGCCCAAGAAATTCGACTGAAACTTTGCATATCATCTAAAAACCACAACCGTTCTACACGTCATAACACCTGAGCTATAACCATATAAAAATTCATGAATATATCTCAATCCGTTTACAAATACCAGACTGATTTTCAAAAATTTGTTTCCCATTTCACTGTTCGTCTGTCTTTCCGTTTATCCATCCCTACATTTTTTTTCTTCCGTTTTAAATAACGTCTGTCTGATTATCCGTCCGTATGTCCGACAGCCCATCCGCATATACGTACACCAATAAACATAATTTTGAAAAAAAAACAATTTTTGCCGAAAAAACTACGACGAAATTTGTTAATTTTCCTGCAACAATTTGTTTTGAATCTCAGTGACCGAAAGTACAAATTTGTTGTTGAAAGGCACTCTGTGCAAGCCAACATATAACAACAATACAAGAAAACATTTAACCAGCCACCACAGGTGCTTTGCTGCACAGCTTCGGTGTGGTGGTGTTTTTATTTTCTTTGTTCGACTCGCGCTGCTTGTCTCGTTCGTCACTGCGTTTCTCCCTCTACTATTATCCGAAAATTCAATTTTGCTAATCTTTTATACTCAACACCAGGATGGGATGGGGATATACTAATTTAGTCATTCCGTTTGTAACACCTCGAAATATTGATCAAAGACCCCATATTCTTGATCTTCCCGACATTTTGAGTCGAACTAGCCATGTCCGTCCGTCCGTCTGTCGAAATCACGATAGCGGTCGAACGCGTAAAGCTAGCCGCTTGAAATTTCGCACAAATACTTAAAAATTATGTAGGTCGTGGGATTGCAAATGGGCCATATCGGTTCAGATTTGCATAAAGCTCCCATATAAACCGATCTCTCGATTTGACTTCTTGAGCCCCTGGAAGCCGCAATTTTCATCTGATTTGGTTGAAATGTTGTGCATAGTGCTCTGTTATGACTTCTAACAACTGTTTCATGTACGGTTTGAATCGGTCTATAACCTGATATAGCTCCCATATAAACCCATCTCCCGATTTGATCTCTTGAGCCCCTGGAAGCCTCAGTATTCATCCGATTTGGCTGGAATTTTGCATATAGTTTTCTGCTATGACTCCCAACCACTTTCCCAAGTACGGTCCATATCGGTCGAGAATATAAACCGTATCGCCGAATTTTATCCGGTTTGGCTGAAATTTTATGTTACGCGTCCCGACAACTGTGCCAAGTACGGCGCAAATCGGTCTTAAACCAGTTAAAACTCCCATATTTAAATCCTATGCTAATATTGGGTTGCCCAAAAAGTAATTGCGGATTTTTTAAAAGAAAGTAAATGCATTTTTAATAAAACTTCGTATGAACTTTAATCAAATATACTTTTTTTACACTTTTTTTCTAAAGCAAGCTAAAAGTAACAGCTGATAACTGACAAAAGAAAGAATGCAATTACAGAGTCACAAGCTGTGAAAAAATTTGTCAACGCCGACTATATGAAAAATCCGCAATTACTTTTTCTGTGTACAATTATCGCTCATCCGTTCGTTTTTCTGTTCATTTTTCCGTCAGACTGTTTTCCAATCCTTTAGTCCCATGTCATTCTGTCCCCCATTCGTGTCCCTGTCGGTCTTTCCATCCGTCACTCTGTTCGTCCTTCTATGTTTCTGTCTGTTATTCTTTTCCTTTATCTTTCTGTACGCAATCTTTCTGTCCGGTCGATAATTCATGACCCCTAACATTTCTGATTTATTAAGAGTTTTGTATGATTGGCTTTATACTTAGACAAAATTCCATTTTTAGTCCTTCCATCCGTCTGTCTGAATGTCCGTCCATCTATCCGTATAATTAATGTCCATCTGTTTGTGGATCCGTCCTTATTTCTGTCAGTCTTTATTAAGAGTTTTGTATGATTGGCTTTAAACTTAGACAAAATTCCATTTTTAGTCCTTCCATCCGTCTGTTTGAATGCCCATCCATCTAGCCTTATAATTATTGTCCATCTGTTTGTAGATCCGTCCTTATTTCTGTCAGTCTTTACGTATGTCTGTCCTTCTATCCAATTATCGTCCGTCTATCCGTCCCTTAGTCCCCCTTTTCGGTACTTCTGTCTTCCTGTTTCACTATCGGTTCTTCTGTCCCCCCACCCGCCCCCCTTTCGTTCTGTCTGTCCGTCCTTCTGTGCATACACCTGTCGTTTTTCTCCTCTATCCTTCTGTCCTCAATCTATTTGTCCGGTCGATAATTCATGACCTCCCACATTTCTGCTCAAATTCATAAAAAATCTTTGGCTTTATACTAAACAAAATTCCAATTTTAGACCTTCCATCCGTCTGTCTGAATGTCCGTCCATCCGTCTGTCCTTCTGTACGTCCTTCAGCCTGTCTGTCCTCCAGCCTGTCTGTCCTTCAGCCTGTTTGTCCTTCAGCCTGTCTGTCCTTCTGTCCTCTAATCATCCGTCTATCCTTCCATTAGTCCCCATATCCGTCCTAGCTATTTCTTCTTCTATTCTTTTTTTCCCGTCCTACTGTCCCCCTGACCGTTCTGCTATTGCTTCTTCTGCTCTTTTTTTCCGTCCTACTGTCCCCCTGTCTGTGCTTATGGCCGTCTGTCCATCCTTTTGTGCAGCTGCCTGCCGTTCTTTTTCTGTTTCCTTTCGTCTGCGCAGCTTTCTGTACAGTCGATAGTTCATGACCCTTCTGTTCCTTTTTCCCGTCCTTCTATCCCCTTGTCTGTTCTTTTGTCCAAATGTCCGTGCTTCTGTCCCTCTGTCCGACCTTCTGTGCATCTGCCTGTCATTCTTTTCTTGTGCCCTTCCTTCTGCGCATCTTTCTGTCCGGTCGATAGTTTATGACCTTCAATATTTTGATCAAAATCCATTAAAAATTGTATATGTTTGGCATCATACTTAACACAAGTTCAAATTATACTGAAATTTAGTAAATATCTTCCTTTTATCATTTTACCACAGGTTAAGCTTTCAACAACCATTGGTGTTTATCATCAAAAATACTTTCCTTTTCCCGTCCTACCGTCCGCCTTTCCGCCTGTCTGTCCATCTGTACGTGCTTCTAGCCCTCTGTCCGTCCTTCTGCGCAGCTGCCTGCCATTCTTTTCCTGTATCCTTTCGTCTGCGCAACTTTCTGTACGGTCGATAGTTAAACGACCCTTCTGTTCCCTTTTCCCTTCCTTCTGTCCCCTTGTCAGTTCTTCTGTCCATATGTCCGTGCTTCTGTCCCTCTGTCCGTCCTTCTGTGCATCAGCCCCTCATTCCTTTCTTGTGCCCTTCCTTCAGCGCATCTTTCTGCCCGAGCGATAGTTCATGACCCTTCTGTTCCCTTTTCCCTTCCTTCTGTCCCCTTGTCAGTTCTTTTGTCAATATGTCCGTGCTTCTGTCCCTCTGTCCGTCCTTCTGTGCATCAGCGTATCATTCCCTTCCTGTGCCCTTCCTTCAACGCATCTTTCTGTCCGAGCGATAGTTAATGACCCTCAACATTTTGATCACAATCCATTTAAAATACATTGAGAACCCAGGGACTGAGATCTGTTTTAGACTGCCCGACCATAATACGGCCCTGCAAGCGCATATCCGGGCGATCACGGAATACGTGCAGTGGTATGGTGCTAACGCGAGGACGTCCAGTGTGAACATCTTTACCGACAGTAAAATTGCCATAAGGGCAATAACAACCAGGACCAGGTAAGGTCACAAACAGTCTTGCAATGCAAGAAGGAGATTTACGCCTTCCCTGAGGATGGCAAAATTCGCATCGTTTGGGTGGCGGGCCATAAAGGCGAAATGAAAGGGTAGACGATTTGGCGATAAAGGCCAGAGGACTGCCGTCATTAAACTCGGTTAACCCGAAGCCTTTCGGGTCGACGCAGTCCGAGTTAAGGGAGTGGGTGACGAATTTGCAGGCAACATTGTGGAACAGCGAAATGGTCGGTAGGACGGCCTATGGGGGTATTCAGATCGTGAGAAGACGAGGCTATTACTGAAAGGAAGTAAGAAGGAGGTCAGTATAGCTATTGGTATCATAACGGGGCACATAGGACTACGAGCTCACTTAAAATAAAAAATCGTAAAATCGGTGCGGCAAGTGATAGCATGTGTAGGGCATGGGGGGAAGATAATGAGATGCTGGAGCATTTCCTTTGTCATTGCCCGGCTTTCGCGTCTATGAAAACATTTAAGGATTTTGTAAGTAGCACGGAATTTCTAACTTAAAATTTTCTTTATAGAGGTTACTTTATAATTTTTAGAGCGCACAACAAGCCGATTAGTGGCTTAGGTGTTTGTCCATAGTGGCATGGTGCGGCTTAATATCTGCACCGTCTTTTCAACCTAACCTAACCATCTTAACTGTGTCATTTCGTTTGTAATTCATGAAAATAATGTCTTTCGATCTGTCTGTCTATCTGTCCGTCCTTCCTTTCATCCATCCGTCCATATGTACGGGTTTTCGTCCGTCTGTTTGCCCGTACATCCGTTCATTTATTTTCTATCAGTCCGTCCATCTGTCCTTCTTTCCATTTATCTCCTGTCTGTCCGTTCTTTTGCCCCTCTGTTTGTCCTTCTGCCCCTCTGTTCGTCATTTTGCCCCTCGGTTTGTCCTTCTGCCACTCTATTCGTCCTTTTGCCCATTTTTGTTCCATTTATCTCCTGTCTGTCCGTTCTTTTGCCCCTCTGTTTGTCCTTCTGCCCCTCTGTTTGTTCCTTTGCCCCTCGCTTTGTCCTTCTGCCTCTTTATTCGTCCTTTTGCCCATTTTTGTTCCATTTATCTCCTGTCTTTCCGTTCTTTTGCCCCCCTGTTTGTCCTTCTGCTCCTCCATTCGTTCCTTTGCCCCTCGGAATGTCCTTCTGCCACTTTATTCGTCCTTTTGCCTCTCTGTTCGTCCTTTTGCCCCTCTGTTTGTCCTTCTGACCCTCTGTTCGTCCTTTTGGCCCTCTGTTCGTCTTTCTGAACCTTTGTCCGTTCTTCTGTCCGTCTGTCTACCCTTCCGTCTGTCCATCCGTCCGTCCGTCTTTCATGGCCCTTAACTTTTTTTAACCAAAATCTACTAAAGATTTACATACGTTCGTATATTTGTGGTCTCCTACTTCTAAAAAATTCCCAGTTTACTCAAATTTAGTATCTATCGCAATTGATGACTCTTTTCCCCCAAGTATAGCTCCCACAAAATGTCGAAGTTTGCTAACCAAAATACTTTCACTGAACAAAACAAACAAAAAACAAAACACATTGTTATCCTTTGACGACAGTCCAAAAGTTTTTGTGTGTATTTGATGGATGAGTTGAATGTATGTATTAAGGTTGATATCCTATACATGTGAATGAACAAGAGCCCACACATAAATACACTCACACTCTCATACAAATGGTAAAAAAGACCCCCAAAAAGCTACGCACTTTCAGTGTGACACATACACACACTCAAACACACACACACACACACACATTCTGCCACAAGGAGAAGTGTTATCCTAATACAATATAATGTAATAAATATACCAAAAGGATGGTACCACATGCACACATATCCTTAGACATCCACACACACACACACACACTCATAATATAGGCGAAGGGCTACGCACACTTTGTTATGGTAGCTTCATATGAAGACGCACATATGTATAAGACATAATCTTAACATTTTTACGGTTACCAATATAATTTTATAAATGACTTTCAAATTTGTTTGATATGTTACTTTATACATAAAAGTAAATGTATTTCGATCTTGGTATATGTGGATGGGTGTAAGTCCTTTTTCTGTATATAAACAAAGCAACTGACAAACAAACATGGGGTATGGGTGTGTGTGTGTGTGTGTGATGGTTAGTTTATGGGTTGTCATAGCCTGTAAAGGAAAGTAAAAGGATTCCATAAAATATACAATATCCTTGAATTTGATAAACCCCCCTCACACACACATACACTCACCCACATTACTCTAACCCTTGTTGTAGTTGCTGCTGCTGCTGCTATGGCTATCTAACCCACATCCTTCAAAAGGGGACATGGTATATGTAACTTTAGTTTGGTAAAGACGTGTGTCTATACATTTCTATGTGTGTTGCCTATATTTGGTCAGTGTGCTGTCACAGTCAAAGGGTAAACTGTGAGGGTGGATTTCTTGGTGGTTACATTCGTTGAATGTATATGGCCTTTGTAATTTTATCTTCCATCCTGAGAGTGCTCACATGTGCTATGAGGGAATGCTAAACCCATCTGTTGTAATGTCGATATCCTTTAGGCCTCCCCCAAAACACTTTCACACACACACACACGTACACCCACTCTTTGACTTTGATGGCCCTTTTTTCCTCCTTTTTTTCCTAAGAAATTGGCTTTTTAGGACTTTTTACGATTAAATTTAATGTTATTAATAAAATTTTGCGTTTCATTCATTTTAACAAACTTGGGACTTTTCGAATTTATGTCCAACCAGTTCTTGGATGTGAGTTTTCTTTTTTTTTTTGGCAATGAGTAACACATGTTTATAATGAAATTTGGGTGTTTTCTTGAATTATTGGGTTAGATTTTGAACTTTCATTTCATTTTATTTCTGTTAATAAAGGGGGAGTATTAACATAGAAGGTATCAGAGGAGGAGGAGAAGGAACTTCAAAGGAAATTATGAAGGTAAAGGACTAAATGAGGGATTGTAAAAGCAACGAGTTGAATATACCACATTTGGTGCCAAAATGAGGTAAAGTCACAATAAAGTATGGTAATACCCACCGGAGATGCTTCTATGAAAATTCTTGCCGTTGAAGCAGCTCCTGTGACAAGGAGAACATCTTGTGGGCGATTTACACTTTCCAACTATAAAAACTCGATCAAACCGTATCCCCTTCAGTTACCCCGCCATGGGCAGAACTGATTTTTTTGAAACCTGTCATGGTCCTATATACCGAGAATTTGAAGAGAGGGCGGCCTCTATCGTCATCTAACTGAACTAGGTCCGCTACGCTGAGCCTGCTTTCACTCTTTAATACCATTTATTTGGAGGCCACCGTGGAGCACAAGATAGCATGTCCGCCTAGGATGCCGAATGCCTGGTTTCAAATCTCGCCGTGAATATCGGACCAATTTTCAGCAGTGGTTATCCCCTGACTAATGCTGGCTACATTTCTGAGGCAAAAAAAACTTCTCTTCTAAAGTTGTGCCGGACTTGTCATAAAAAAGAAGGCCTCTTATTCTCGAGCTTAAACTTTAATCGGACTGCGCTTATTGATATGGGAGAAGTATTCCTTAATGGAAAGTTCATGGGAAATTTGGTACTACCACCCCTCTATTGTCATTATCGCCCCAAATCTTATATATAAAAATCAATTTGTGTTTGTTTGTATTGGGTTGCCCAAAAAGTAATTGCGGAATTTTTAAAAGAAAGTAAATGCATTTTTAATAAAACTTAGAATGAACTTTAATCAAATATACTTTTTTTACACTCTTTTTCTAAAGCAAGCTAAAAGTAGCAGCTGATAACTGACAGAAGAAAGAATACAATTACAGAGTCACTAGCTGTGAAAAAATTTGTCAACGCCGACTATATGAAAAATCCGCAATTACTTTTTGGGCAACCAATAGGTTTGTTTGTTTGTGTGTTCCTCATAGATTCAGACACGTCTGAAACGATTTTCTTAAAATTTTCACTGCTATTGCATAATGATCCCGTTGTGAAAATAGGGTACAACATTTTTTGATATCTGAAGGGGGAGCGGTCCCTCCCCCTTACCCTAATTTTCAGAAACGCCAGACCTCGGAGATGTGTGGTGCGATTTAAGCGAATTTTTGTGTGCTCTCTCATAGTAACCTACAAATAAAGATTTGGTATCGAAATTTCGGATGGGGTACCTAGGGGGGGCGCCCCACCCTAAAACCTACCAAACATATATTTAGACCAATCACGGCAATATGGCACTCAAATGAAAGGTATTTAGGATAAGAAAACGTATCTGATATCCAATTGTCGGACCAAGTGTTTGGGGGGACCACCCCCACCCTACAAAACACCCCTAAATCGGACATATTTAAAGACCGTGGCAATATGGCACTCAAATGAAAGGTATTTGCGAATAAAATACGAATATGATATACAAATTTGGGACAAAGTTTCTGGGGGTCCACCCCTTCCCCAAAACACCCCCCAAACAGGACTTATGTACTGACCATAGCAATATGGGGCTTAAATGAAGGGTATTTGAGTGTAGAACATGAATCTGATATCCACATGTGGGACCAAGTGTTTGTGGGCCGCCCATCCCCGAGGACATCCCACAAAGGGGACAAATTTACGACCAAAGCAATATGGGGCTCAAATGAAAGGTTTTTAGAGTAAAGCACGAATCTGATATCAATGTTCGGAAAAAGTGTCTATGGGGCCACCCCACCCCCATAACACCACCCAAATAGGAAGCATTTGCTGACCATTGCAATATGAGGCTCAAATAAAAGGTATTTTAGAGTAGAAAACAAATCTGATATATATTTTCAAAAAACCAAGTCATTGAGTGGCCGCCCATCCCCTAAAACACCCCCAATCCGATCATGTTTGCCGACTATGGAATATGGAGCTTAAATTAAAGGTATTTGGGAGTAGATCATGTCGAAGTATATTGGGTCACCCCACTCCCCAAAAACGCCCAAATTGGGCACATTAGCCAATCACGGATATATGGGACTCGGTTTGTTTGTTCCGTATAGACTGAAAAACGGCTGAAGCGATTTTCTCGAAATTTTCGCATATTGTGTAGGTTGGTCTGGAAGGAAACATAGGCTACATGATTTTTCGGAATCGGAAGGGGGACGGGTTGTGCCAAAAACACAATCCAAAATCAGAAGTAGACCGATCGGGACAATATAGGTATCAAATAAAAGGTATTGGGGTGTAGAATACGAATACGGTATTAAAATTTGAGTCTAAGTACCCATCGGGCCGCCCCAACTCCAAAACTTCCCCAAACAGACATATTGGACGTTCATTTCAAGATGGGGCTCAAATGAAAGATATTCGGGAGTAGATTTCGAATCTGGCATACAATATCAGATCGAAGTGTAGGGGATCACGCCACCCCTTAAAAATGCCATTAGACCCATTATGACTATATGATACTTGGCTGAACCGATTTTCTTAAAATTTTCATAGATTGTGTACGTTTGTCTGGAAGCAAACTTAGGCTACATAATTTTTAGAAATTTGGGTGGAAGCGGACCCTCCCCCTTAGCCCCAAAAACGCCACCCATATCCGAAAGTAGTCCGATGGTCACAATAAGGGTATCAAATGAAAGGTATTGGAGACCAGAAAACGAATATGAGAACCCTGGTGCCAGGTAAACGGAGATCCTTCTCAGTTTACCCTCCGTATCCATAACACCCAGAATCGAACTGTGGCCGCAACCATCCTTCTTCGGCATGCCGAGATCCCTCAGCCTAAGCGCGACCCTGGCGGTGCAGTTCCAAATATAGTCCCCAATGGGCTGCATATCCAGCATCGCCTCCAGGCCTGTCTGCGGTGCGGATCTTAGTGTCCCAGTCTCTGGACCTTTTCGAACTCCCTCGCACGCGTCCTTCTTCCTACGGCAACCCACCTTACCAGTGCTCCATAAGCCAGTATTGGTCTTACGTTGGCCGTATACATCCAATAAATCATTCTGGGAGTCACCCCCCACTTCCTACCGAACATTCTCCTGCAGGAATAAAAAGCGCACAGTGCCAGTTACAGGACAGTTTTGAATCGAGGATTATGCCTAGGTACTTCGCCTCCTTCGACAGGACATAGTAAATACAGCATTTAAAGGATTTAAGCGAAATTTGGTATGGCATGTTTTAATGCAAATTTGCCCATGAACATTCCATTAAGGAACAGGGGCAAATTTGACCCTGTTATAGCACCCATATGAAAACCTCCGTTAAATTTCAACAAAATCGGTTTAGGTTTAGATGAAGCTGCCATATAAAAATAGAAGCTGAAGTTCAATTATTGGGCTGAACTGACTGCTGGTAGAAAACCTAACCTACGTGGTCCAAACTATGTGGGTGAAGATAAATTCCGAATTCAACTAGCAGAGACACAAACCGCTTTGTTAACAGAGTGCGAGAGAGAGAGTAACAGATGTATTAACAGAGATCCACTGAGGGTTTAGCAGAGCTCTGTAAATACTAAACGGAGCCCGAACTGCTCGATTTTCGAATAAAAACTTGTTTTGGAAAGCACATATGGTGACCTTTCCATCGATGTATGGTAGTACCTTGTAGAATTCTTAGATGTCCTCCAGGAGCATTGGCCATAATCCTGTCTAGAATTTTTTCAAAAAAATTTTTAAAAAAGACAGGTATTTAAAAAAACAGCTGCTCGATTTTCGAATAAAAACATGTTTCGGAAAGCACACATCGTGACCTTTCCTACGATGTATGGTAGTACCTTGTAGACTTCTAAGATGTCCTCCAGGAGCATTGGCCAAATCCTGTGCATGATTTTTTCGAGAAATTTTTTTAAAAAGACAGGAATTTGAAAAAGCCAACTGCTCGATTTGCGATTAAAAACAAGTTTTGGAAAGAACACATCGTGACCTTTGCTACGATGTATGTTAGTATCTTGTAGAATTTGAAGATGTCCTCCAGGAGCATTGGTCGAAATTATGTGCAGGATTTTTTCGAGAAATTTTTTAAAAAAGACAGGAATTTGAAAAAACGAACTGCTCGATTTTCAAATAAAGACATGTTTTGGAAAGCACACATCGTGACCTTTCCGCCGATGTATGGTAGTGCCTTGTGGAATTCTAAGATGTCCTCCAGGAGCTTGACCATAATCCTGCCCAGATTTTTTTCTAAAAATTTTTTAAAAAAGACAGGAATTTGAAAAAGCCTCCTCGATTTTCGAGTAAAAATATGTTTTGAAAAGCGCACATCTTGACCTTTCCACCGATGTATGGTAGTACCTTGTAGAATTCTTAGATGTCCTCCAGGAGCTTGGCCATAATTCTGTCCAGAATTTTTTTCAGAAATTTTTTAAAAAAGACAGGAATTTGAAAAAAACCAACTGCTCGATTTTCGAATATAGACATGTTTTTGATAGCACACGTCGTGACCTTTCCACCGATGTATGGTAGTGCCTTGTAGAATTCTAAGATGTCCTCCAGGAGCATTGGTCATAATTCTGTCCAGAATTTTTTCGAGAAATTTTTTAAAAAAGACAAGAAATTTGAAAAAACGAACTGCTCGATTTTCGAGTAAAAACATGTTTCGGAAAGCACACATCGTGACCTTTCCAACGATGTATGCTAGCACCTTGTAGAATTATTAGATGTCCTCAAGGAGCTTGACCATAATCCTGTCAAGAATTTTTTCTAGAAATTTTTTAAAAAAGACAGGAATTTGAAAAAACCCAACTTCTCGATTTTCGAATAAAAACATGTTTTGGATAGCACACATCGTGACCTTTCCAACGATGTGTGGTAGTACCTTGTAGAATTATTAGATGTCCTCCAGGAGCCTGGCCATAATCCTGTCCAGAATTTTTTCTAGAAATTTTTTAAAAAAAGACAGGAATTTGAAAAAGCCATCTGCTCGATTTTCGAGCAAAAATATGTTTTGAAAAGCGCACATCTTGACCTTTCCACCGATGTATGGTAGTACCTTGCAGAATTCTTAGATGTTCTCCAGGAGCATTGGTCATAATCCTGTCCAGAATTTTTTCTAGAAATTTTTTAAAAAAAGACAGGAATTTGAAAAAGCCATCTGCTCGATTTTCGAGTAAAAATATGTTTTGAAAAGCGCACATCTTGACCTTTCCACCGATGTATGGTAGTACCTTGCAGAATTCTTAGATGTTCTCCAGGAGCATTGGTCATAATCCTGTCCAGAATTTTTTCGAGAATTTTTTTAAAAAAGACAGGTATTTGAAAAAACCTACTACTCGATTTTCGAATAAAAACATGTTTTGGAAAGCACACATGGTGACCTTTCCACCGATGTATGGTAATACCTTGTAGAATTCTTAGATGTCCTCCAGGAGCATTGGTCATCATTCCTGTCCATTATTTTTTCGAGAAATTTTTAAAAAAATACAGGAATTTGAAAAACCAACTGCTCGATTTTCGAATAAAGATATGTTTTGGAAAGCACACATCGTGACCTTTCCAATGATATATGTTAGTGCCTAGTAGAATTCTTAGGTGTCCTCCAGGAGCATTGGTCATAATCCTGTCCAGAATTTTTTCGAGAATTTTTTTAAAAAAGACAGGAATTTGAAAAAGCCAACTGCTCGATTTTCGAGTAAAAACATGTTTCGGAAAGCACACATCGTGACCTTTCCAATGATAAATGTTAGTGTCTAGTAGAATTCTTAGATGTCCTCCAGGAGCTTGGTCATAATCCTGTCCAGAATTTTTTTCAGAAATTTTTTAAAAAAGACAGGAATTTGAAAAAATCGACCGCCTGATTTTCGAGTAAAATTATGTTTGGAAAAGCACACATTGTGACCTTTCCAGGAGCACTTGTCATTTTTCTCAGTACCCCGGTAATAGATATTTCATTTGGCGGTTTTGATTCAAAGCATTGCTACTAAACACCAAATTTTTTTGTTTTTTTTTCTTCTTCCAAACATTTGCCAATATTGATAAAAATTAAGAACTTTAATTAATTTCTCTCGTTTTTTGGTTCTGTTAAGTATTTACAGAGCTCTGCTAACCCCTCAGTGGATCTCTGTTAATACTTCTGTTACTCTCTCTCTCTCGGACTTTGTTAACAACGGTAACGGTTTTTGTCTCTGCTAGATAAATTCGGAATTTATTTTCATGCAAACTGGCCACTGTTTAAACTCACCCAAGCCTTACCAAAGCAAAGTATCAATGAAATTTTCTCTATAGGCAATATTTTAATGATTTTTTTTATGTCTTGAATTTGCCTTATGTCTATGTGTCCAATGAGTATGTCTAGAAATATGATTATAACATTATTATTCCTGAGAATAAACCACAAACAAAAAGGAATCCAATAATAAAAAACCATGACACAAAAAGCTGTTAACAAAATTGCGAATACATTGATTTAAGGGTTGTAAGGATATCATAGTAAAAAAATAAGAACACAAACAGACAATGTCCTAGTATGGCTGACTAAAGTATATTTCACTCCTCACTCTATTTGGGGCAAAACATAACTACATGGTTCTTCAATAAATGCTCTAACGCTGTATTGATGATGAAGAGTGTGAGTGTGAGTAGAGTATGTGACCAAACATCAATAGTTGCATTAACTGGACTTTTGGTTAATAATGGTCAAGGAAATTGTCTTGGTGACACTAGGCAACAACGACTTTGTTAAACCCTATTTGGGTTTTGTTGGGTTAGGTGATGTTGGAAGTTTGAAAACTGCTTAATAATGGGGGACTTGATTATAAAAGCAGCCGTATACCAAAGGCCTCATGTTGAGCATCACCTTTTTGTAGATAAAAGGTTTGTATGGTCTGCTGTTACATATTTCTAAATTCTAGCCAGGACACGAACCCACCATTTTTCTACGAATCGCTTGTACAATGTTTTCAAGCCGTTGATTACTCTCAGGCTCTTGTTTGCATTACCCATCTTTTTTCTTCATCAACTTCTCATAAAGCGAGCAAAACCATAAAAGCGGAGTAGGCAGGCATCACATGAAAATCCTTCGTAGAAAATCAAATCATGGAAATGACAACAAAACAAATATCCAAAGGATATAAAAAAGGAATAAAATATATTGATATAGTTTTGTTGAAACTCACTTGGTCTCTTACCAGCCCCGTTTTGCCTATGCCATGCGACACATACACAATCGCATGAATGTGTTATCAAGGGTGTAAAGCTTTTTGTATGTGGATATATGGGTATGAGTATGGGTTGTGCTGGGGTTTTTATTAAGATGTTCTCTTAGGCCTCAGCCATATTGCATTCATTCAACGCAACGAAATGAAATTCATAAATACTAGATTCTTGCATAGATTCTCACATAGATGCTGTTCATTATATGGCCGCCATGGCATTACATGGGTGAAACCATCGTTTAATGAATGACACTGGTTTCTGATTAAGTTTTCTTCAATGCCCACCCCACTTTCTCAAACACTGGCCCATTAAAAGTGCCTAAAGTGAGGGTGTTGCTTGTTTATTGGTTGATTGGTGTTAGTGGTCATTAAAAAGCCTACTCAAACTCCCTCTTTGGGATTGATCTTGAATAGCTAGCTGTAAGAATCCATTAGGTAAGGCTGTTTAGGGTAGTGTCAGCGTGTGTGTGTGTGGGATTCTTGGTCATTAGATCTTTATCATTTGAATGGAGAAAACATGTTAACTAACCATTACTAATGTTTTTGGGAAGTGTCCACTATTTAAAGGTTAAAGACATAGAGAGCCATAGAAAGCCCTAAAAAATCATTGATATGTGAGAAAAGTGTTATGTGAACATTGGAATTGATTGTTGTTTATTAAATGCTTCTTAATCATATTAATTGGCGCTTATTAGTTTCTTATTTATACATCTAGTTGATAAACGAAGGCAAAGAGAATTAAAATGATCTTTGGATTGGTGGGAAAAAAAACTGTTTTTTCTGGGCGATAGCAACATCTACCGTATACTGCATCATAATCACAGTGGTGGCGCAGGGTGCAGTTAATGGTTTAACCATATTTGTCATGTATATGGCATTGAAATAGGAGATACCGGATTATATGGGACCTATATCGGGTTATAGTACGATTTGAACCGTAGTTGACACAGTCATTGGAATTCGTAAAAGAATAACAAGGGCAAAATATCAGCCAAATCGGACAAAAAAATGCGGCTTCCAGGGGTTCAAGAAGTCAAATCGGGAGATTGGTTTATATGGAAGCTATATCAGTTTATAGACCGATTTGGACAGTACTAGGCAGACTTGTTGTTAGTCCTAACAGAATAACACGCGCAAAATTTCAGACAAATCGGACAAAAAATGCGGCTTCCAAAGGTTCATGAAGTCAAATCGGGAGATCGGTTTATATGGGAGCTATATCTGGTTATAAACCGATTTAGACCATTCTTAACACAGTTGTTGAAAGTCATAAGAGAACATCATGAGCAAAATTTCAGCCAAATCGGACAAAAATTGCGGTTTCCAGGGGCTCAAGAAGTCAAATCGAGAGATCGGTTTATATGGGAGCTATATAAGGTTATAAACCGATTTAGACCGTTCTTAACACAGTTGTTGAAAGTCGTAAGAGAACACCTTGAGCTAAATTTCAGCTTAATTGGACAAAAATCTTCCAATGGACAAATAAAATCCTTTATGGCAGGATTATTAATGCGAACCTGGGAGATAGTGTGGTCAGAAGGCGGGTGACCGGAGGAAGCCCCAAATAGGGGTGTTCTCACCGATTCTATGGAACCTTGTGATTAATTAAATCCTGATGGAGCTCGGTGGGGACGGCACGAGGATTATCGCTTATGCGTACGACGTCCATGATCAGCGAGATCATAAAAGAGGCTGTCGCTATGGGCTACCAGAAATGGGTTGAGGACCAACCCAGGGGAAAACGAAGCTGGTGCTCTTTACGCGTAGATATGAGCTACCGGAGTTCAGACTCGCGTCCTTGGATGGGGCCACCCTGAAACTGTCCTGGAAGAGGAACGCCGAGGAAAAAAGCCGTAAGGTACTGTGCGCCTTTTACTCCTGCAGGAGGATGTTCGCTTGGAAGTGGGGGTGACTCCCAGGATGATTTGGATATGACTGGATATGAAACCCATTGGGGCCTATATTTGGAACTGCAGCGCCAAGATCGCGCTTAGGCTGAAGGAGCTCGGCATGCTGAAGGAGGATGGTTGCGGCCACAGTTCGATTCTAGGTGTTGTGGATACGGAGGGTCAACTAAGGAGGTTTTCCGATTACCTGGCACCAGTGCCGACTGGCGAATGATGTACTTGAGGAGGATGAGACCTCGATCTACACAGATGGCTTCAAGATGGAGTCAGGGACTGGATTGGGGGTCTACTCTGATGCACTCAATATCACTATGTCTTTAAGACTGTCGGACGAGTGTACCGCCTTTCAGGCGGAGGTCTGTGCCATGGCAGTAGCCGCAAGAGAAATTCTGGTTAGGGGTTTACCGCTCTCGCAAATCACAATTTATGTGGACAGTATGGCGGCGCTCAAGGCCTTGGGGTCGAGGATGGTGGGGTCGAGATGAGTGGCGGATTGTTTGGAATCCCTGGTTAGGCTCCGGGCCTATGATGTGACGCTGACATGGGTTCCTGGGCATGAGGGGATTCCAGGAAATGAGAGGGCGGACGAGTGCGCCAGGAGGGGTTCCTCTGCGCCGGGCGGACCAGTCATGGGTCTGGCCTACGTGCCATTTGTTGAGATTCTAGAAACAATAGAAAAGATGACCAAAAAGGCCTCGGTGGCGAGGTGCGACTCGTTGGCCAGTCATTGACCAGAGGAAGATGAGGGAGTTACTGGCGTTCGATAAGAGGTCGATGAGTACCTTGACAGGGGTCATCATCGGACACTGTGCCACAGGCCGCATGGCGGCGCACATGGGGAAACCGCACAATGACTTCTGTAGGAGTTGCCTCAATGAGGATGAGGAAGAGACTATTGAACACTTGCTGTGTTCCTGTTCGGGTCTGCAGAGACGTAGACTCTCCTTTCTGGGGAGCCGTTTCCTCTGTGAACTGGGTGAACTTGAGAACGTACCTTTGGTAAATCTCCTGAGATTTGTTCAAGGAACAGTATGGTTCCGAAAGGTACCATCCTTACATCCTTGCATTCAGGGGGATGGGCGTTTTTTCACTCCCTGCTCGGGTTCTCCATTTCTCCTGCCCTTCTTTTATTAGTGTATAACCTCTAGTCCGAGGTCTTACATCTGCTTTCTGCTCCCTTTCTTTCTTGGGTACCACAATGGTCCAGACTGGCCTCCGAGTGAACTTACCTTTGGTGGGCCACCCACTCAACCTAGCGTAATGAATGTCATGGAGGAGTAGGAGGAGGGGACTATTGAGCTAGGCGCTCCTTTCTGGGGAGTTGCTTCTTCTGTGATCTGGGTGAACTTGCGAACGTACCTCTGGCATGTCTCCTGAGGTTTGTGTAGGGAACACCATGGTTCCGACGGGAGGTGCCCCACGCTCCAACGTAGGTAGATCCGTGCTTGCGTGGCGACGGACAGTCTCGGGTTCTCCACTCCTTCTGTCTTTTCTTTTATTCGTGTATAACCTCTGGTTCGAGGTCTCACACTTTCTTTCTCTTTCCTTTCTCTCTCTTGACCAAACTGGCCTCCGAGTGAACTCACCTTTGGTGGGTAATCCATTCAACCATACCTAACCTAGACCTTAAACTGGAATATCGGTCTATATGGGAGCTATATCTAAACCTAGTCTTAACTGGATCATATCCTGGTCGGATGACGGGAGACTTAATACAAGTCACTGTGTCAAATTCCACGAAATCGGATTAAGTGCAGCTTTTATGGCGCTTTCGGCAGATCGG
The DNA here is from genome assembly GCF_963082655.1 of Stomoxys calcitrans. Taxonomy (NCBI): domain Eukaryota; kingdom Metazoa; phylum Arthropoda; class Insecta; order Diptera; family Muscidae; genus Stomoxys; species Stomoxys calcitrans. Next base: position 15,608,413 of record NC_081556.1, on the reverse strand, counting down.
TCTATATGTCAGCTATATCTGAATATAGACCGATCTAAACAAAATATGAGTCGGATATCGGGAGGATAATTGCGGATTTTATGGTTTTAAGACCCTAAATAAGCAGTTCGGTCTATATGACAGCTATATCCTTATTCGAGTCGGATGTCGGGATCGGGATCGGGTTTAGATTGAACCAATTGTTATCAGATTTCGACATTTAACTCAAATATGGTTCAGATCGGACCATACTTAGATATAGCTTCGATTTGTTTACACTTTACGTGTGCGTCTGTATGTTTTTTCTATGCCCGCGGGCAGATGTGTGCGGCTGTGTATGCTGCCCATCATCTATGATCCAGAATATATATATTCTTTAAGGGGTACCAGATAAACATTTCGAGGTGTTACAAGCTGAATGACTAGGTTTGTATATCCCCCATTCTATGGTGGTGGGTATGAAAAGAAATTCGTTTAAAAAAAAAAAACATCCAGAGTCTTGGGTCGCTCCAATAACCATGCTCTCGAAAACTGGAACACTTGAAATAGCAACCAAACTCAATTTCCATGTCCTTTAAATTAAAGTCAAAGGAACCTTTCAACCTTAATTGATAAACAAAGACAATTCTATGAAACCATAAAATTTTATTGCAATTCTCATTAACAACTCATAAAGAAAAATTAAATTAAGACTATATTAGCCAAGGCCAAGACTTTTCAGAGCGAATATATCGTCTCAGAAATCAAGAATTGCGACAGACATGTGTTCACCTTCACTTTCGTTTTTTGTTTTGGCTAAGACTCCCTAGCAAAAAGGTAGAAAAAGGCGTTTCCCCTTTTTCATATCAGCTGTTGAGAAGCGAAGTAACTTGTGCCTTCGAAGAACTAAACCAATCATAATTTTAGTTCCATCTATCTATCTATCTACCGGTCCTATGTTCGAGGGATAAAGTGTTAATCACACACTGACAAAGGCAGTGCGTCAGAAAGGGGCTAAAATGATTAAAACACAACTGCAAGGATAATATCAGGAGTTGTCTTACGATGACGAAATACAAAAACGCTTAAGGACACCATATTGCAAGGCCATATGTTTGAGTTGTGTGTCAGAAATTATGATGAGCCAAACCAAAACAGTCACTTTTTTTTTTGTTAAATATCAGTAAAACTAACATTTGATGCTCTTACCTTTGGGTTTCCCTTTCGTTAATTTCTTTTTTTTCTTCCTGTTGGAATGTGGTAAGTTTGAAAGGAAAAGTGTGCTGAGCACAAGTCATCCGCTTACCGTTACACTTTCATTCTTTACTTGTTTTTTTTTGGGTTTTCTGGGAGTTTTTAATCCAAAATTTAGAATTTTGAAGGGTTTAGAAATTTTGTTTTTGCTTATGAACAAATTTTCCCTGAACTATTGATAATAAGTTGCATTGTACCAGAACTAATTAAAAAATTATGACGTTCTTTTGTTGGCATGGCTGCTGCCTGACAGTTTTTGGTCTGTCTTGTTTGTGGCAAATGGCAACTGTTGTTGTATTTCAGACCTTCCCTTTGTAGGTTTAGGGGTTACTAAAGAGTTTGTTTTTGAGAAAGAGTTTCTTGTCTTTGTGGTTGACTTCATTTCGTTGATGTTTCTTGGGAATTTTTTGAAAAAATATTTTAGGGAATGCTTTCAATCTATTGAAACGCAATAAAATCTTGTAAAGCTTTGCATTTTCTGTTCTAAGCATGGCTAAAGTCTACTATTTTAGGATCATATATTGGGTTGCCCAAAAAGTAATTGCGGTTTTTTTAAAAGAAACTAAATGCATTTTTACTAAAACTTAGAATGAACTTTAATCAAATATACTTTTTTACACTTTTTTTCTAAAGCAAGCTAAAAGTAACAGCTGAAAACTGACAGAAGAAAGAATGCATTTACAGAGTCACAAGCTGTGAAAAAATTTGTCAACTCCGACTATATGAAAAATCCGCAATTACTTTTTGGGCAACCCAATATATATTGTATATAAAAGAATCATATTCAAAAATACAATCTAATACTGCTAAGACTTCTGCATTTAACCCATTAACGACGAATAAGTAGAAAAATACCCGTGAGTTAGGAAAAGGTATTCTTATGAAATTTGGATGGACGTAAATTGGACCAATGAAAGCAGTTAAAAAACACTAAGTAAAGGCAAAAGTTGGGCGGAGCCGACTATATAATACACTACACCAACCCTACATAATTCGGTCAATAGATACCTGTATATGAGAGCTATATCTAAATCTGAACCGATTTTTTTCGAACAGATCCTTTGAAAATTGTTACTACGGCCACACAAATGCAAATCCGACGATAAAAATATATGGGGGCTATATCCAAATCTGAACCGATATCGATGAAATCTTGCAGATATGTTAAGATCAGTAACAAAACAATTTGTGCCAAATTTTGGGCAGATCGGTTGAAAATTGTAGATGCTACAGTCATTAAAGTGCAAATTGGGCGACACATATATATGGAAGCTATATCTAAATCTGAACCGATATTGATGAAATGTTGCATATGTGTAAAGATCAGTAACAAAACAATCTGTGCCAAATTTTGTGCAGATCGGTTGAAAATTGTAGATGCTACAGTCATTAAAGTGCAAATTGGGGGATGCATATATATGGGAGCTATATTTAAATCTGAACCGATATCGATGAAATCTTGCATATGTGTTAAGATCAGTAACAAAACAATCTGTGCCAAATTTTGGGCAGATCGGTTGAAAATTGTAGTTACTACAGCCATTAAAGTCCAAATCGGGCAATGCATATATATGGGAGCTATATCTAAATCTGAACCGATATCGGTGAAATGTTGCATATGTGTTAAGATCAGTAACAAAACAACCCATGCCAAATTTTGTGCAGATCGATTGAAAATTGTAGATGCTACAGTCATTTAAGTGCAAATTGGGCGATGCATATATATGGAAGCTATATCTAAATCTGAACCGATATCGATGAAATGTTGCATATGTGTTAAGATCAGTAACAAAACAATCTGTGCCAAATTTTGGGCAGATCGGTTGAAAATTGTAGCTATTACGGCCATTTAAATGTAAATCGGGCGATATATATATATGGGAGCTATATCTAAATCCGAACCGATTTTTGTTAAAATCAATAGTCTTCGTTCTTGGACCAAAAAAGAGACATGCACCAAATTTCGTGGCGATTGGACACAAATACGACCTGTACCTTGATTACAAGAATTCATGGACTCACAGACGGGGTCGATCTAAATCGAATGAAAAAATGATTCTGAGTCTATCGGTATACTTAGCAATGGGTCTAGCTCTTCTCCCTCTTAGCGTTGCAAACAAATGCGCAAACGTATAACACCCTGTACCACAGTGGTGGTGTAGGGTATAAAAATTAATTTATGGCGATAAGCCTACTATTTTTGACCACAGATGTTATTTTATGCCAAAGTCAAAAAAATATCCACTTTTCTTCTTTTTTCATACCCACCACCATAGGATGGGGGTATACTAATCTAGTCATTCCGTTTATAACACCTTGACGTAGTGATCTAGAACTCCCAAAAAGTACATATATTCTTGATCGTCTCGACATTCTGACTTGAACTAGCCATGTCTGTCTGTCGAAATCACGATAGCGGTGGAACGCGTCAATCTAGCCACTTGACATATTGCACAGATACTTGATATTAATGTAGGTCGTTACGGATTGCAAGTAGGCCCAATCGGTTCAGATTTAGATATAGCTCCCATATAAGCCAATCTCCCGATTTGACTTTTTGAGCCCCTGGAAGCAGCAATTTTTTTCTGATTTGGCTGAAATTTTGCACGTAGTGTTGCGTTATGACTTCGAACAACTGTGCCAAGTATGATCTTAATCGGTCTATAACCTGATATAGCTCCCATATAAACCGATCTCCCGATTAGACTTCTTGAGCCCCTGGAAGCAGCAATTTTTTTCCGATTTGGGTGAAATTTTGCACAAAGTGTTCTGTTTTGACTTTCAATTACTATGCCAAGTACGGTCCAAATCAGTCAAGAACCTGACATAGCTCTCATATAAACCGATCTCCTGATTAGACGTCTTGAGCCATTACAAGACAAGATTTTGATCCGATTTGGGTGAAAATTTGCATATAGTGTTCTGTTATGACTCTCAGAACTGTGTTAAGTGCGGTTCACATCGGTCTATAACCAGATATAGCTCCCATAATGTAGCAGAATCCATTGTGGTGGGTTCTCAAGATTCGGCCCGGCCGAACTTAGCACGCTTTTAGTGGATGTTGTGAAAGCATAGTGGCTTCGGAATAATAAAGAATTTCTTTTATAATTTTATATAAAAAAAATTTTGAATTAAACTTTTCTAAAAAAAGTTTTGTTAAAAAAATTTTTGCTAAATAAATTAAAAAAAAAATGCTGCGTCAATTTCATCAAAATTGTACAAGGGATTCGAGTGTCAGGCGTTAATAGGTGAAGAAACCTTAGAAGTCTTGATAGGAGATTTGCTAATATGGGAGTTTTTGAAAGAAGCCAGATGGGCAGAGTTAATAAAACTGTGAATGTCATGCCGATCAAGATTAGTTATGCTTCAACATATAAGTTCTTCGATCACTTTGTCAATGAGTTGCTACAGGTTTGGCGAAGTCAGTCTTTTTGGATGGTCAGTATAATGCCCACAAAGGGACTTTAGGTTGTTTTGGAGCGTGAACGATGGATCTTAGTTTTCAAAAGTCATATTCTATTGAACTTTATAGCATTAAGTTACGAGACTTAAAAACAATAAGTAAAAGCGTGCTAAGTTCGGTCGGGCCGAATCAAATGTACCCTCCACCATGGATCATATTTGTCAAATTCTGGATCTATACCAAGTTATGAACCGATTGTGGTCACACTTAGTTTGGCTGTTGGAGACCAAAGTGAAAGTCACTATGCAAAACTCCAGGCAAATCAGATAATAATTGCGGCCTGTAGAGGCTCAAGAGTATATTTGAAAGATTGGTTAATAAGGGAGCTGTATAAGGTTACGAGCCGATTTAGGCCATACTTGGCAAAGTTGCTGAAAGTTAAAACAAAACACTTTATGCAAAATTTCAGCCAAATCCGAAAAAAAATGCGCCCTCTAGGGGCTCAAGAAGTCAAGAACCGAAATCGGTTTAAATGGAAGCTATATCGGGTTATGAATCGATTAAGACCATCTTTGGCACAGTTGTTGAAAGTAATAACAAAATACTTCAAATAATCACTGCGCCCTCTAGAGGCTCAAAAAGTCAAGATCCAAGATGGGTTTATATGGCTGCTATACCAAGTTTTGAACCCATTTTAACCATACTTGGCACAGTTGTTGGAAGTTATAAAAAAAATTTCGCACAAAATTTCAGCCAAATCGGATTATAATTGCGCCCTCTAGTGGCGCAAGAATCAAGTTCCTAGATCGGTTTATATGACAGCTAAGTAAGTTTTGAATCGATTTGAAACACACTTAGCGTAGTTGTTGTAAGTTAAAATAAAACACCTGACACAAATTTCAGCCAAATTGGATAATATTTGCGCCCTCTAGCGACTTAAGAAGTCAAGATCCGAGATGGGTTTATATGGCTGCTATACCAAGTTTTGAACCAATTTAAACCATACTTGGCAGAGTTGTTGGAAGTTATAGAAAAAATTTTCGCGCAAAATTTCAGCCATATCGGATTATATTTGCGCCCTCTAGTGGAGCAAGAATCAAGTTCCTAGATCGGTTTATATGACAGCTAGGTAAGTTTTGAACCGATTTGGACTACACTAAGCGCAGTTGTTGTAAGTTAAAATAAAACACCTCACACAAAATTTCAGCCAAATTGAATAATATTGGCGCCCTCTAGCGGCTCTAGAAGTCAAGATTCTAGATCGGCTTATATTGGAGCTATATCAGGTTATAAATAAATTTGGGCCATACTTTGCACAATTGTTGAAAGTTATAACAAAACTTTTCACGCAAAATTTCAGCCAAATCAAATAATAATTGCGCCTAGCGGCTCAAGAAATCAAGATGCGAGATCGGTCTATATGGCAGCTATACCAAATTTTGAGCCGATTTGAACCATACTTGTCACAGTTGTTGGAAGTTTTACTTCGTTGGGACTCTGTTCAATATTTCGATGTGTTACAAACGGAATGACGGTTGTAAATTTGTTATTCAAAATAACAAAAATGTTTGCTAAAACAACAGTTCGTGTCTGCTGAAAATGGGAAAGCAGATATGAAGGCTACTTCACCAAACAAAGGGCTGCTGTGAAAAGATTGGTCAATAAATGCACTTGCAGTGGTTCTAGAAGTGAAAATTGGGCGATATACATATAGGGCAGCTATATCTTAATCCGAACCGATTTCTATGAAATTCACCAATCGTGTCGAAAGTTATAAGAAAACCCATCCTGCCAAATTATGAGAGAATCGGTTAACAAATGAGAATTTTAATGCAATATTTCTCAAAATCGGACGAACATATATATGGGAGCTATATCTAAATATGAACCGATATTGACCGAACTTCTTAAATATTGTGGTAGTCGTTTAGAAAAGCGTTGTGCAAAATTTTGGCAAGATTGGTCAATAAATGCGTTTTCAGCGGCTCTAGAAATGAAAATCGGGTGATATATATGTATATGAGCTATATCAATGTCTGATCCGATTTCTATGAAATTCACCAGTAATGTCGGGAGTCAAGAGAAAGTCCTTCCTGGCAAATTTTATCCTATTGGAATGAAATTTTGCACGACGTGTTTTGTTATGATATCCAATAATTGTGCCAAGTATGGTTTAAATCGGTCAATTACCTGATATAGCTCTCATATAAACCGATCTTGGGTCTTGACTTCTTGAGCCTCTAGAGTGCGCAATTCTTATCCGATTGGAATCAAATTTAGCACGACGTGTTTTGTTACGATATCCAACAATTGTGCCAAGTGTGGTTTAAATCGGTCCATAACCTGATATAGCTGCCATATAAACCAGTCTTGGGTCTTGACTTCTTGAGCCTCTAGAGTGCGCAATTCTTATCCGACTGCAATGAAATTTTGCACGACGTGTTTTGTTATGATATCTAGCAATTGTGCCAAGTATGGTTCAAATCGGTCAATTATCTGATATAGCTGTCATATAAACCGATCTTGGGTCTTGACTTTATGAGCCTCTAGAGGGCGCAATTCTTATCCGATTGGAATGAAATTTAGCACGACGTGTTTTGTTATGATATCCAACAATTGTGCCAAGTATGGTTTAAATCGGTCCATAACCTGATATAGCTGCCATATAAACCGATCTTGGGTCTTGACTTCTCGAGCCTCTAGAGTGCGCTATTCTTATCCGATTGGAATCAAATTTAGCACGACGTGTTTTGTTATGATATCCAACAATTGTGCCAAGTATGGTTTAAATCGGTCCATAACCTGATATAGCTGCCATATAAACCAGTCTTGGGTTTTGACTTCTTGAGCCTCTAGAGTGCGCAATTCTTATCCGACTGCAATGAAATTTTGCACGACGTGTTTTGTTATGATATCTAGCAATTGTGCCAAGTATGGTTCAAATCGGTCAATTATCTGATATAGCTGTCATATAAACCGATCTTGGGTCTTGACTTCTTGAGCCTTTAGAGGGCGCAATTCTTATCCGATTGGAATCAAATTTAGCACGACGTGTTTTGTTATGATATCCAACAATTGTGCCAAGTATGGTTTAAATCGGTCCATAACCTGATATAGCTGCCATATAAACCGATCTTGGGTCTTGACTTCTTGAGCCTCTAGAGTGCGCAATTCTTATCCGATTGGGATGAAATTTAGCACGACATGTTTTGTTATGATATCCAACAATTGTGCCAAGTATGGTTTAAATCGGTCCATAACCTGATATAGCTGTCATATAAACCAGTCTTGGGTCTTGACTTCTTGAGCCTCTAGAGTGCGCTATTCTTATCCGATTGGGATGAAATTTTGCACGACATATTTTGTTATGATATCCAACAACTGGGCCAAGTATGGTTCAAATCGCTCAATTACCTGATATAGCTGTCATATAAACCGGTCTTGGGTCTTGACTTCTTGAGCCTTTAGAGGGCGCAATTCTTATCCGATTGGAATGAAATTTTGCCACGTAGTATTTTGTTATGATATCCAACAACTGTGCCAAGTATGGTTCAAATCAGTTCATAACCAGATATAGCTGCCATATAAACCGATCTTGGGTCTTGACTTCTTGAGCTTCTAGAGGGCGCAATTCCTATCCGATTTGAATGAATTTTTGCACGAAGTATTTTGTAATGATATCCAACAACTGTGCCAAGTATGGTTCAAATCGGTTCATAACCAGATATAGCTGCCATATAAACAGATCTAGGGACTTGACTTCTTGAGCTTCTAGAGGGCGTAATTCCTATTCAATTTGACTGAAATTTCGCATGATGTATTTTATTCTTAATTTCAACAACTGTGTCAAATAAGGTTCAAATCGGTTCATAACCTGATATAGCTGCCATATAAGCCGATCTGGGATCTTGACTTCTTGAGCCTCTAGAGGTCGAAATTATTATCCGATTTGCCTGAAATTTTGTACGACGGATCCTCTCATGACCATAAGCATACGTGTTTATTATGGACTGAATCGGTCTATAGCCCGATACAGCTCCCATATAAATCGATCTCTCTATTTTACTTCTTGAGCCCCCAAAGGGCGCAATTCTTATTCGAATTGGCTGACATTTTACACAGGTCTCCAACATATGATTTAATTGTGGTCCAAACCGGACCATATCTTGATATCGCTCTAAGTGAGCAGAGAAAATCTTTTCTTATATCCTGTTTTGCCTAAGAAGAGATGCCGGGAAAAGAACTCGACAAATGCGATCCATGGTGGAGGGTATATAAGATTCGGCCCGGCCGAACTTAGCACGATTCTACTTGTTGTGTACTATTACTGCAAATTGGACGAATATATATATGGGATCTATATCCAAATCTGAACCGATTTTTCCTAATTTCAATAGGCTTTGTTGCTAGGCCGAAAAACATGCCTGTATCAAATTTTGAGACGATCGGATGAAAAATGCGGCTTGACTTTGTACAAAAATTAAGATGGACAGACGGACAGACATACAGACAGAATCAGAAAGTGATTCTGAGTCGATCGGTATACTTATCTTCCTTCTGGGGGTGTTACAAACAAATGCACTAAATTATAATTCCCTGTACCACAGGATATGAATTATTGAATTATTCTTAATGAGATTTCGATTGAAACAAATAAATAGTTAATGAGTGAACCACCCGCATTAAAGGGAGCAAGAGAAAGAGAGACCGGGAAATGTCCACGGCTACAATTCTTAAACACAAATAAATATTAACCAAAATGCAAACAAGGAAAGCCGACCGCACACTACATCCTTTGGTTGTTTCCCTTATTTACACTATGGTTTGATGTGGAGCGGTCCACTAAGAACAATCCTTTGTTCTCTCAGCGAAGTGAAAGAGTGCGTGTGAGAGAAAGTGCGCACGCGTACCACACAATTAGCTGGCGGTTGTTAGACTAACACATTTTCACAATTGCGGTTTGTTGCCACAAAGAAAGAACAAAAAAAAAAAGCATGCAGTACCACAAGAATTCTGGTAATTAGTAAAGTTAAATATTTAATGGCTCCGCAAATATTGGCTTGAGGTAAAAAAAAACAAACATTACCCAAACGAAAGAGGAAAATAACCAATCACCAATGAAGCAAACAGAGAGAAAGGATTTCACGAAAGGATGTGATTTATGCGGTGAGACGGCATGGAGTATGAAGGACTCATTCATTTTTGTGGTTGCCAAAGGTTTCTTATACCAGTATAGAAGTTTAGATATTTTTTTTTTAATTAAATATGCTGCAATAATGTTGTACAGAAAAAAAACCAAAGAAATTTCCATATTTGCCTTGGTTTATTTTGTGGACTTTTTCCTTCATTTCGCTTTAGAAAAACCGACGAAAGGATGTTTGTTATTTTAATATGTGTTGTATGTGTTTATTTTTTGCATGTTAACTCATATATTTGCCTTTCTTTCATTTGTGGTTTACATACGCTGCCATGTAATGTTCTTAGCTTAACATAGACATACCACATCACCGCTGAGCTGTAATGGGGTTCATTGCGGCTAATGAAGCATCATAACCAAAGCCTTGGTTAAATAAACGTCAAGGAAAACAATGTCAGTTATCATCAATAAAATGATGATCTTGGTAATGGTGTTTGAGTGTTGGCATGGTGTTGTTGATATTTTAGCTGATAAGACTGTAATGCCTTTACTTAGGATCACTGTAATTTGGATACACAAAACCTTTGTTAATGAGTTTGGAATTCAAGCAACCACTACTCGCTCCTTTGAGGTTTCTAGTTTGGACACTTATTTATTTTGCGATAAGACCACAAGATCTATATTTAAAGCAGGCTAAATACCGACAATGTTTGTTTTTGTTTTGGGTTTGCTTGTTTCCTTTGACATACTTTTTTCATATGAAGACCACATAAAGGTGATCTGAAGGTGGTTTTTGTTACCTCTCCCCCAAAAGGTATGATCTACAGGTGAATGTGTTAATATACCCATTTACTAAAGTACATAAAGAAAGGGAATATTTTCTCAAAAGTGTGATATCTAAGTGCAGCCTAAGCGAATATCATTGCCATTTCCCGGAAATGCTCGGCAATCCTTGTGGAGGTCTCTACCACTTCCCGGAAATACAATATTGATAACATTGAATTGTATTTGCATACAAGTCAAACCTCACTTGTCATCGTGACAGTTTCTTCTCTTTCTGAGATATTTTTGATGTATTGAAGTTAAATGGAATTAAGATAAGGATACTAATGCGGTGGAAGGTGATAATTTAAGATATTTATGTTAACCATCCTTAGATTTATTATCATTCAATTCTTCGGAAATATTCTTTTATGAATAATCCGACTGTTGATAGTTAGAGGAAAAATTATTATACCCTACATCACTACTGTGGTACAGGGTTTAATAACTGAGTGCATTTGTTTGTTACACCCAAATGGAAGAGAGTGTTAGGCCCATTGATAAGTATACCGGTCGACTCAGAATCACTTTCTGATTCGATTTAGCTATGTCGGTCTGTTTGTCTGTCTGTCTGTCTGTCCGTCTGTCTGTCTGTCTGTCTGTCCGTCTGTCTGTCCGTCTGTCTCTTTGTCTGTCTGTGTGTCCGTCTGTCTGTCTGTCTGTCTGTCTGTCCGTCTGTCTGTCCGTCTGTCCATCTTAATTTGTATAAAAACTACAGGTCGCAGTTTTCATCCGATTGTGTTCAAATTTGGTACAGGCATGTTCTTCGGTCTAGAGACGAAGCCTATTAAAATTGGAAAAAATCGGTTCAGATTTGGATATAGCTCCCATATATATATATATCTTCGTCCGATTTGCAGTAATAATACAAAAACAAGTTCGGACGGGCCGAATCTTATATACCCTCCACCATGGAGCGCATTTGTCGAGTTCTTTTCCCGGCACCTCTTCTTAGGCAAAAAAGGATATAAGAAAAGATTTGCTCTGCTATTAGAGCGATATCAAGACAGGGTCCGGTTTGGACCACAATTAAATTATATGTTGGAGACCTGTGTAAAATGTCAGCCAATTCGAATAAGAATTGCGCCCTTTGGGGCTCAAGAAGTAGAATAGAGAGATCGATTTATATGGGAGCTGTATCGGGCTATAGACCGATTCAGACCATAATAAACACGTATGTTGATGGTCATGAGAGAATCCGTCGTACAAAATTTCAGGCAAATCGGATAATAATTGCGACCTCTAGAGGCTCAAGAAGTCAAGATCCCAGATCGGGTTAATATGGCAGCTGTATCAGGTAATAAACCGATTTGAACATTATTTGACACAGTTGTTGAAAGTAAGAATAAAATATTGTACGTCATGCGAAATTTCAGCCAAATCGGATAGGAATTGCGCCCTCTAGAGGCTTAAGAAGTCAAGACCCAAGATCGGTTTATATGGCAGCTATATCAGGTTATGAACCGATTTGTGTCATACTTGGTACAGTTGTTGGATATCATAACAAAACAGGTCGTGCAAAATTTCATTCCAATCGGAAAAGAATTGCGCACTCTAGAGGCTTAAGAAGACAAGACCCAAGATCCGTTTATATGACAGCTATATCAGGTTATGAACCGATTTGAGCTCTACTTGGCACAGTTGTTGGGTATCATAACAAAATACTTCCTGCAAAAATTCTTTCAAATCGGAGCAGAATTGCGCCCTCTAGAGGCTTAAGAAGTCAAGACCCAAGATCGGTTTATATGACAGCTATATCAGGTTATGAACCGATTTGAACCATACTTGGCACAGTTGTTGGATATCATAACAAAATACTTCCTTCAAAAACTCTTTCAAATCGGAGCAGAATTACGCCCTCTAGAGGCTCAAGAAGTCAAGACCCAAGATCGGTTTATATGACAGCTATATCAGGTTATGGACCGATTTGAAACATACTTGGCACAAACGTTGGATATCATAACAAAATACTTCCTTCAAAAATTCTTTCAAATGGGAGCAGAATTACGCCCTCTAGAGGCTCAAGAAGTCAAGACCCAAGATCGGTTTATATGACAGCTATATCAGGTTGTGGACCGATTTGAACCATACTTGGCACAGTTGTTGGATATCATAACAAAATACTTTCTTCAAAAATTCTTTCAAATCGGATGAGAATTACGCCCTCTAGAGGCTCAATAATATCAATCAATCGATCAGATAATAATTGCGACCTCTAGAGGCTCAAGAAGTCAAGAACCCAGATCGGTTTATATGGCAGCTATATCACGTTATGAACCGATTTGTGCCATACTTGGTACAGTTGTTGGATATCATAACAAAACAGGTCGTGCCAAATTTCATTCCAATCGGATAAGAATTGCGCACTCTAGAGGCTCAAGAAGTCAAGACCCAAGATCGGTTTATATGGCAGCTATATCAGGTTATGAACCGATTTGAACCATACTTGACACAGTTGTTTGATATCATAACAAAATACTTCCTTCAAAAATTCTTTCAAATCGGAGCAGAATTACGCCCTCTAGAGGCTCAAGAAGTCAAGACCCAAGATCGGTTTATATGACAGCTATATCAGGTTATGGACCGATTTGAACCATACTTGGCACAGTTGTTGGATATCATAACAAAACACGTCGTGCAAAATTTCATTCCAATCGATATGGCCCATTTACAGTACCAACCGACCTACACTAATAAGAAGTATTTGTGCAAAATTTCAAGCGGCTAGCTTTACTCCTTCGGAAGTTAGCGTGCTTTCGACAGGCAGACGGACGGACGGACATACGGACGGACATATATATTGGGTTGCCCAAAAAGTAATTGCGGATTTTTCATATAGTCGGCATTGACAAATTTTTTCACAGCTTGTGACTTTGTAATTGCATTCTTTCTTCTGTCAGTTATCAGCTGTTACTTTTAGCTTGCTTTAGAAAAAAAGTGTAAAAAAAGTATATTTGATTAAAGTTCATTCTAAGTTTTATTAAAAATGCATTTACTTTCTTTTAAAAAATCCGCAATTACTTTTTGGGGAACCCAATATATATACTTTATGGGGTCTCATACGAATATTTCGAGTAGTAGTCCAAACAGAATGACGAAATTGGTGAAATCCTATGGTGGAGGCTATAAAAATAGTCATTTAATAACGGATTCTCTCGAAATTTGACAGGAAGGATTTTCTCTTGACTCTCGACATTACAAAGGTTCAGGTATGGATATATTGTAGCTCATATACAAAATGCAAAGTTTGCCCATGAACATTCCACTAAGGAACAGGGGCAAACTTCTCACATATCAATGAGTGCAGTCCGATTCAAGTTTAGGCTCAATGATAAGGGGCCTTCTTTTTATAGCCGAGTCCGACGGGGTGCCACAGTGCGACATCTCTTTGGAGAGAAGTTTTACATGGCATAGTACCTCACAAATGTTGCCAGCATTAGGAGGGGAAAACCACCACTGAAATTTTTTCTGATGGTCTCACCAGCATTCGAACCCAGGCGTTCAGCGTCATAGGCGGACATGCTAATCTCTGCGCTACGGTGGCCTCATAGCTCATATACACATATATATATAAAGGGTGATTTTTTTGAGGTTAGGATTTTCATGCATTAGTATTTGACAGATCACGTGGGATTTCAGACATGGTGTCAAAGAGAAAGATGCTCAGTATGCTTTGACATTTCATCATGAATAGACTTACTAACGAGCAACGCTTGCAAATCATTGAATTTTATTACCAAAATCAGTGTTCGGTTCGAAATGTGTTCAAATTTTGACAAATTTTGTTCAGCGATGAGGCTCATTTCTGGTTGAATGGCTACGTAAATAAGCAAAATTGCCGCATTTGGAGTGAAGAGCAACCAGAAGCCGTTCAAGAACTGCCCATGCATCCCGAAAAATGCACTGTTTGGTGTGGTTTGTACGCTGGTGGAATCATTGGACCGTATTTTTTCAAAGATGCTGTTGGACGCAACGTTACGGTGAATGAACACATTTCGAACCGAACACTGATTTTGGTAATAAAATTCAATGATTTGCAAGCGTTGCTCGTTAGTAAGTCTATTCATGATGAAATGTCAAAGCATACTGAGCATCTTTCTCTTTGACACCATGTCTGAAATCCCACGTGATCTGTCAAATACTAATGCATGAAAATCCTAACCTCAAAAAAATCACCCTTTATATATATATATATCAGCCGATTTTCACTTCTAGAGCCGCTGCAAGCGCATATATTGACCAATCTTGCCAAAACTTTGTTCAACGCTTTCCTCGACGACTTTTACAGTATCTGAGAAGTTTGCTTGAAATCATCCGATTTTGATAAATATTGCAATAAAGTGCTCACGTATTAACCGATTCTCTCGAAATTTGGCAGGAAGGATTTTCTTATGACTCTTGACATTACTGGTGAATTTCAAAGAAATCGGCTCAGATTTAGATATATCTGTCATATATGTATATCGCCCGATTTTCTCTCCAAGGGCCACAGCAATCGGTTCAGATTTCGATGTAGCTCCCATATATATGTTCCGCCAGGTTTTAAGTAATTTGCAATAATTTTGTCATTTGTCAACCGTTGTTATTACAGTTTGATCATCGATGAGCTCGATATTTGATAGGGATTGTTTAATAACCCATCTGTAAAGATCCGCCGAGGTCCATCAAATGGGATCTCAGGCGAAATGAGGCCTGAATCCAAGGATAGGCCACTGACTGTATAGGAGCGTGATTAGACCAATACTTACTTAACCCTCAGTAGTTTGGTGGACAGCGATTGAGAAAAAGTGCAACATAAGGAACATACAACATCTTTTATACCTTCCAAATAAACTATTTTGACTATTCTTAGAACACCAAAATAGAGATCATATGCCATAAAGACTCGTGCCAATTAAACCAAAACCAAATAAACACAACTGAAGTTGAAATGAAAGGCCATACTCGAAACCAATTAATAATAATCACTAATAAGAGCAACTCGAAAGCGAACGCGAACTCGATCTTGAACCCCATCATCCCCAAGAACACAAACATTTGATGTTTGAAAAACAAATACAAACTCTACGCTGATGGACTTTGACAGACACACGTCAAAATCATTTATAAAGATCACATTGCGAATGGATTGCGCCATATGGTGGAGAGTAGACTGCTGATAATCCGTTTCGTGGGCATAAGGTTTAAGTATATCCAACACGCAAGAGGATGCTATGCTACGTGCTATAACGCCCACAAATCGTGGTGGATTATAAAAAAAAAAGTAGAAAAGAGAAATTGAAGCACGAGATATGGAATTAGAGAGGGAGCATAGTGGCTTAAAATACCCTACATTAGAGAGTGGTGCCATAAGTAATCAAAAGGAAGCTCGGTACAGATATGGTAAGGGCAGGGAAACTTAGGAATAAAAATCCAAAGAGCTGGATTGTTGTTGCTGAACAATTAAACTTCTAAACAAAACTTCAGAACATCTTCTGTTTCAGATCAAATTGGCGCTTAGCCCATTTCCCCAGCATATTTGGCCTAAGTGTAGAGTTCTTTCTGAAGTATCTCTCCAAGGTGTGACAAAAACTTATTTCAAAATATAACATTATTACTCCAAATTTATCATTCTGTATAATGATCACCATTGCCTTGCAGGTTATTCACTCAAGTTCCAGGGCAGGGAATCAAGATCATTAAAACTTCAACACAAAACTTCAGAGCAACTTCTGCTTAAGATTAAATTGGCGTCTAGACCTTTTCCCTCAGCATACTTCTCCTAAGTGTAGAGTTCTTTCTGAAGTATCTCTGCAAGGTCAGCATGCATATAGGAAAGGCAAATCCACTGAAACAGCCCTTCACGACCTAGTCGGCTACATAAAGGATTCTATCGCTGTCAAGGAATATACAATGGTAGCATTTCTTAACATTGAAAGTGCTTTCAACAATGTAAAACCGTATCAGCTCTACCGTAGGAAAGTTTAGACTTAGGATCTAAAAAGATGGGTCAGTAGAGGAACACCTCTAGGAGATGCACTGTCTCCTCTACTTTGGAATATAGCCTTTAACAATACATTATTGTCTCTGGAAGAAAATGACGTAAAAGTGGTCGCGTATGCTGATGACGTGCCAATTGCGGTTAGGAGAAAGTGTCTCAGCACTCTAAGAGATATACTTTGGGAAGTTCTACGTGCGACAACGAAGTAAGCTACCAAAAGTGGTCTGGGTGTAAATCCATGCAAGACAGAAGTAGTTCTTTTCAGCAGGAGATACAAGTTGTCGACAATGGAACCTGTCGCCTTGGGTGGAGAGAATGTTCCATTTACAGAAATCGTAAAATATCTGAGTGTTTTTTTCTGAACAGGAAATTGAACTTCAAATTCAACATTTTGGAAAGGGCAAGAAAGGCCACTCTTGCCCTATACACCTGCAAGAGAGCCATTGGCAAAAGTTGGTGGTTTAGACGGCGTGTCATGCATTGGGTATATACTGCAGTTGTCAGACCTATAATGCTATATGGTGTTGTGATCTGGTGGACGGCGCTTCAAAAATCCAACTACTGTTCAATACTTAACCGGATCCAAGGGATTCTTTGAAGGCTTGTTTGTGCATCATAGCCGTACTGAAGATGACACCATCTGATGCATTGAATTTAATGCTACATCTTATGCCTCTGGACATTGTGGCTACCCAAATTGCAGCGCCCACTGCCGTGAAGTTAAGGGAGCTAACTCATTGGTCATGTGGCGGCTATGGACAGGCAGTGTGGATTACACCCTACCTGAGCTGCCTTTGGATAAAAATTACTGTACCACTATTCCTGATAGAACCGATTGGAACTATGATATCTCTGGTAACAGAAGTTACATAGACTTCTATACGGATGGTTCCAAACTAAACGACCAGGTGGACTTTGGAGTGTACACTCTAGATCTAGAACTGGTCATATCGAAAAGGTTACCCGACCACTGCGATGTGAATCAACCAGCGATCCTTGCAATTAAGGAAGTGGTGGATTGGCTAAGATATCATGTCATTACGACGATTGGCATAAATATCTTCTCAGACAGCCAGGCAGTCATTAAATGCCTGGATAACGTATTTCTGAACACAAAAACCGCCCTCGACTGTCCCAGATCTTTCAACGAGATGGCTGAACAGTTTAAAATTCACCAGTTCTTGGTGCCGGGCCACAGAGATATACCAGGGAATTCTAAAACAGACGATCTTGCGAGACTAGTAACTACCTTACACATTCCAAACTGGATACTGGATTCTGTGGGTATACCTCTGGCAACATTTAACTAAGTTTGTAGGACCAGGTTCGAAGGGAAACGAATGAGACATGGTCACAACGAGGGGCTGTTAGCATTCCAAAACGATGTAGCCTAATCTAGACTTGAAGAGTTTTACTGCTTTGCTGTCATTGGCTAGAATAGATGTCTCAGTCATTGTGTCCGTTATGACAGGTCACTGGCTAATCGGAAAGCATGTTAACAGACTGAAGGTTGCCTGTAACGACTTTTGCAGAAGCTGTGAGGACATCGACATCTTCTCCCGCACTGGCAGTCAGAAGGAGTTCTACTTTAGTTTCTCATTTCTTTGAGAACCTGTCTGATTTAGCGGGTGTGAACTTTCCCAAATCGTTGGGCTTTTTAAAGCGATGTGGATGGTTCAACGGAAGGAACTAGAAGGCATCTTCTTTCTTCTGTTCCTGTGGTATCACAATGGACAAAAACATCTAAGTGGGTCTGATGGCAGACTTCCACTTAAATCTAACCTAACCTAATATTGATGTGGGATGTTGGGGATTGCAAATGGGCCATATCAGTTCAGATTTAGATATAGCCCCCATATAAACCGATCTCCCGATTTGACTTCTTGAGCCTCTGGAAGCCGCCATTTTTGTCCAATTTGGCTGAAATTTTGCACAAGGTGTTCTGATATGACTTTCAACAACTGTGCCAAGTGCGGTTTAAAGCGGTCTATAACCTGATATAGCTCCCATATAAACCGATCTTCCGATTTGACTTCTTGAGCCTCTGGAAGCCACGGTTTTTATCCGATTTGGCTGAAATTTTCATTGTAGTGTTCCATTAAGACTTCGAAGAACTGTGACAAAAACGGTCCAAATCGGTCTACAACCTGATGTAGCTGCCATATAAACCGATCTCTCGATTTGACTTCTTGAGCCCCTGGAAGCCCCAATTTTTGAATTGATCCTTTGTTTCGTTTTCATCGGGTTTGGTTGGCGCGTTTGGTCTTGCTGTCATGATGATTTCAGATATAACATTGTATTGGGTTGCCCAAAAAGTAATTGCGGATTTTTCATATAGTCGCCGTTGACAAATTTTTTCAACGGCTTGTGACTCTGTCATTGCATTCTTTCTTCTGTCAGTTATCAGCTGTTACTTTTAGCTTGCTTTAGAAAAAAAATGTAAAAAAAGTATATTTGATTAAAGTTCAGTTCAAAGTTTTATTAAAAATGCATTTACTTTCTTTTAAAAAATCCGCAATTACTTTTTGGGCATCCCAATATAATAGAGGAGCTCGCTTTGGTTATGGCGACATTAAAAGACCGACCACATTTATTCGGTGGATTTCATTGTCTGAAAAACTGAAGTGGTAGCCAACCTGATGATCCATAGTTCCGCATTTCAGCCATCGTACTTCACTTAAATCGAAAATGTCTAAGTTATAGTTTGACATCTCGTTCTGGACTTGGTAAAGTCTCGATGCCTCTGAGAGAGTTCTGACGATCCATGTTCCAATCATAAACCGTGTTCTGAATCCATAGGTCATCATTGGGGTTTGTAAGTTGCATTATTTCTGGTTGATGTTTCTATAATCGTGATTTTTATACCCTCCACCATAGGATGGGAGTAAACTAATTTCGTCATTCTGTTTGTAACACCTCGAAATAAGCGTCTGAGACCCTGTACGTTATGGGGTATTATATTCTTGATCGTCATGACATTTTAAGTCGGTTGGGATTGTAAATGGGCCAAATCGGTCCATGTCTTGATATAGCTGCCATATTAACCGATCTTGGATCTTGACTTCTTGAGCCTCTAGAGGGCGCAATTCTTATCCGATTTGGCAGAAATTTTGCAAGGCGTGCTTCGTAATCACTTCCCATATCTGTGCTAAGTGTGGTTTAAATCGGTCAACGTTTTGATATAGATGCCATATAAACAAATCTTGGGTCTTGACTTCTTGAGCCTCTAGAGGGCGCAATTCTCGTCCGATTTCACTGAAATTTCGCATAAGGTATTTTGTTATGACTTCCAATAACTGTGCTAAGTATGGCACAAATCGGTTTGCAACCTGATATAGCTGTCATATAAACCGATCTTGGGTCTTGACTTCTTGAGCCTCTAGAGGGCGCAATTCTCGTCCGATTTGACTGAAATTTCGCATAAGGTGTTTTGTTATGACTTCCAATAACTGTGCTAAGTATGGCGCAAATCGGTCCACAACCTGATATAGCTGCCATATAAACCTATCTGGGATCTTGACATCTTCAGCTTTTAGAGGGCGCAATTCTTATCCGATTTGGCTGTAATTTTGCATGTGGTGTTTTGGTATGACTTCCAATAACTGTGCTAAGTATGGCCCAAATAGGTTCGCAACCTGATATAGCTGCCATATAAACCGATCATGGATCTTGACTTCTTGAGCCCTTTGAGGGCGCAATTGTCCTCTGATTTGACTGAAATTTCGCATAAGGTGTTTTGTTATGACTTCCAATAACTTTGCTAAGTATGGCGGAAATCGGTCCACAACCTGATATAGCTGCCATATAAACCGATCTTGGGTCTTGATATCTTCAGCTTTTAGAGGTCGCAATTCTTATCCGATTTGGCTGTAATTTTGCATGTGGTGTTTTGGTATGACTTCCAATAACTGTGCGAAGTATGGCCCAAATCGGTTCGCAACCTGATATAGCTGCCATATAAACCGATCATGGGTCTTGACTTCTTGAGCCTCTAGAGGGCGCAATTGTCCTCTGATTTGACTGAAATTTCGCATAAGGTGTTTTGTTATGACTTCCAATAACTGTGCTAAGTATGGCGGAAATCGGTCCACAACCTGATATAGCTGCCATATAAACCGATCTTGGGTCTTGATATCTTCAGCTTTTAGAGGGCGCAATTCTCATCCGATTTGGCTGTAATTTTGCATGTGGTGTTTTGGTACCACTTTCAACAGCTGTGCTTAGTATGATTCAAATCGGTTTATAACCTGGTATAGCTGCCATATAAACCGATCTTGGGTGTTGACTTCTTGAGCCTCTAAAGGGCGCAATTCTTTTCCGATTTAACTGAAATTTTGCAAGGCGTGTTTCGTAATCACTTCCAACAACTATGCTAAATGTGGCTTAAATCGGTCCATGTTTTGATATAGCTGCCATATAATCCGATCTTGGATATTGACTTCTTTAGCCGCTAGAGGTCGCAATTTGCATCCGATTTGTCTGAAATTTTGCATGAGGTATTTTGTTATGACTTCCAATAACTGTGCTAAGTATGGTGCAAATCAGTCTATAACCTGATATAGCTGCCAAATAAACCGCTCTGGGATTTTGATTTCTTGAGCCTCTAGAGGGCGCAATTCTCATCCGATTTGGCAGAAATTTTGTACAACGTCTTCTCTCATGACCTTCAACATTCGTGTCTAATATGGTCTGAATCGTTCTATAGCTTGATACAGCTCTCATAAAAACCGATCTCCCGATTTTGCTTTTTGGGCCCCTACAAGGCGCAATTCTTAACCGAATGGCCTGAAATATTATACAATGACTTCTACAATGTTCAGCATTCAATTCATTTATGGTCCGAATCGGACTATAACTTGATATAGCTCCAATAGCATGACAGTTCATATACAATATTCCTTGTTTGCCTAATAATGGATACCGCGCCAAGAACTCGACAAATG
Source organism: Stomoxys calcitrans (assembly GCF_963082655.1). NCBI lineage: Eukaryota > Metazoa > Arthropoda > Insecta > Diptera > Muscidae > Stomoxys > Stomoxys calcitrans. The sequence continues at coordinate 15,586,916 of NC_081556.1, read as the reverse complement.
CGATCCATAGTGGAGGGTATATAGGATTCGGCCCGGCCGAATTTAGCACGTTCTTATTTGTTTTTAGTAAGGATGGCGGATTGGGCCATCGCATCGGCACCTAGTGCTGGGACTGCCAGTGACCCACTAGGTAGGTCTTTCTTGATGATGATTCTTCTGAAAAGCTGCTAGCGCCAAATTTGGCCATTCCTTTTGGATTATTCGCTGCCGAACCCTTAGCGATGGTAGTCGTATCCTTGCAAGCGGGACATCTCTTACAATACATTTTACTTTTAGCATCATTATTACTCCAACGCGTTCATCCGGCATCACGATCACCTAGGCCCTGTAGGGTATTCATACATACTTGTCTAACATAATACCACTCCATTCAAAAAAAAAAAATCACTACTTCTTTCCACATGAAACTTAATCGCTTTGAACTCTTTCAAAGAATAATATGTAGGAGGTGTTGCCTTACCCCATATCCCTATTAGGGCTCATTTAAGTTGCTTAAATAAACAAATAAAACTGACACCGAAAGAACCAAAGAACGAAAGAACTCATCCTGCCTAATAAGATTAAGACGCGAGACGCCATTTGATGATGATTAACACTTTTCATAATAAATTGAGGGTTAAACGAAGGGTAAACGTTTGCGTTGGGGTAAATTAAGATCTCTTAAGCAACCCAATCTACCACACATGATCCATGAGCCATGCAACCGAATAGAAAATAAAACACCACTAAAAAGGGAACAAACAAATAAATTAAGGGTTACCAGCGGAAGATGTTGATGATCACGACGAAGATCGCCAAAGGGAGGTCTTGTCAGGAAATGATAACACACGACTCGCTGCAGCAGCAGCAGCAGCTCATGCACATCCATTGGTAGCAAGGGTAGCTGCAGAAGATGTGAATGTCTGATAAAAACCCAAGATGATCATGTTGCTGCAGTCAGCGATAGGCATAGGAGGCCAACTCCCTAACAAGGTATTAAGAAAGGGGGAATTCTTAGCTGACATAATAAAAAAAAAATAAATAAAAAAAAAAAACGAAAGATATAAAAAAATCGATGAAAGGGTCATGTTAAGATTGCCTCCTAAGAGCCTCTAAAGGAATGTCTTGTGGCAGCACACAATAGGTGTTGAAGCGTTGATCTTTTAAGGCAACACTCGTAGATCAGCCTTTTCGGTTTCGTTTTTTTTTCTTCCTAATTTTCCAAATGAGAGGTGTTGGCCTTTAGTTCCTACCATTGGGGTTAAACACTGCCAAGAGCTGAGTATACCTTTGCGTTTAGCTAAAGAGTTGTTCTTCCACACACTTTTAGACACGGAGTGCTGCTAATCATGCCTAATGTGCTGTCTTTATTTGTTCAGCATGCTCAAGTATTTTGTAAGACATGATCATTATGTGGCCATCAATGACATCGTATTTTTGCCCCAACCCTTGGATGAAAGGTGACTCCTGAACTTTAACAAATGTTTAAAATTCCATTTGGATACCTGACACGTAGTAGGATTTTTGTTTTATGGCTTGTCAAGGAAGGTGTAACTATTGGATGGGGTTAATTTAGTAATACCAACACATCATGGGGTTCCACAGAGGTTTTAAGGAAAAGGGGACAATGTTTTCAGCATTGGTATGACACTCACACTTAAGGTGCATACCATATGCATTCCCCATGCCGCATTTGCTGCATTTAATGGTTTGTTCAGGGGCAATGGGTAATCATTTAATATGTCATTAACTTGATTTAGTAGTGCATGATGCATTGTGGCAATTTGAATTTGGAAAATGTCCAAAGAATTTTAAATCACAACACTCTCGTCTGCGGTAGGTCATTGTTAATTCATATCTAAAGGCGTGGGAGCAAACTTGGAAACACTTTTAATTATTCTATTCTTCGGTGGTCAATAGACGTGCAAAGGAAGCAAGTGTGGTATTAAAATCTCCCAGAACGATTTTAATATCATGGGCGGGGCAGCGGTCATATTCTCTCTCTAGGCGCTCGTAGAAAATATCCTTGGTCTGCTCGTCTTTGTCTTCCGTCGGGGCATGGGCAGAAATAAGGCTGATGTTGAAGAATTTGGCTTTTATGCGAATTGTGGCTAGCCTCTCATCCACCGGAGTAAAGCTGGAGACAAGGTGTTTCAGTCTCCGTCAGGAAGCAAGTGTCGCTGTACAGTGGTTCAAATGGCGAAAAAACGTGTAAATAAGCCCTCAACATGGAGACCATTGTGACGCAGAGGTTAGCTTGTTCGCTTATGATGCCTAACACATGGGTTTAAATCCCGTTCGGACTTGGCATTAAAAGGAGGTCGCTTATCATTGAGCTTAAACTTAAATCGCACTACACACAATGATATGAGAGACATATCCCCTGTACCTTAATGGAATGTGCATGGGAGATTTTATATTTACAAGGTCAACATTTGCATGAAGATTATTTCCTGCCAATTTTGACCCTGAATGCGCCTCAAATGGTCCATCCGCTTAGTCCAATTATGGCATGGTTAGGTTTAAGTGACCGTTTGCCATCAGACTTACTTAGACGTTTTTGTTCATTGTGATACCACAGGCATAGAAGAAGGAAGATGCCTTCTAGTTCCTACGCTTTAAAAAACCCAATAACTTGCGAACCTAAAGTGGAACTCCATCTGACTGCTAGTGCGGAACGGGCGTTTTATTGGGAATTTTTGGATAATAGCAACATTTTTGGTATAATATTCATTTCAATCCCATATTATTCCCATCGGTCTACTTTTTCATTGCGGCTCTTCTATGGTAGGATGGGAGAAGGGGCGTAGCGACAAATTTGGATATCAAATTCATATTCTTCTCGCAATTACCTTTCATTTGAGTCCCATATTGCCCCAAACGTTTAACAAGTTGGGGTGGTGTTTTAGGTAATGGGAGAAGGGGCGTAGCGACAAATTTGGATATCAAATTCATATTCTTCTCCCAAATACCTTTCATTTGAGTCCCATATTGCGGTTAACAAGTTTGGGTGGTGTTTTAGGTTGATTTTGGGAGCGAGGTTTTCCACGGACCACAAATTTGCAAATCTGTTTCGTGTTTTACTCCAAAATATTTTTCATTTGAGTCCGATATTGTTCCCATCGATACACTTTTCAGGGAAATGGTTCGGTCTTTTTCGATATCCAAAAATTATTTATTTTTTTATACACTAAGCTATCACCCCCCCTTGAAGACAATTCTTCACAATCTGAGACAATTTCAAGAAAATTGGTTCAGCCGTTTTCAATTCTACATGGAATAAAAACAAGTAAGAGCGAGCTAAGTTCGGCCGGGCCGAATCTTATATACCCTCCACCATGGATCGCATTTGTCGATGTCTTTCCGCGGTATCTCTTTTTAGGCAAACAAAGAATAGTGGAAAAAAATGCTATAACCATAAATTAATCGAATGTTGAAGACCATAGTAGAAGTCATTGGGTAATATTTCAGTCCATTCGGATAAGAATTGCGCCTTGTAGGGGCACAGGAAGCATATTCGGGAGATCGGTTTATATGGGAGCTGTATCAGGCTCTGTATCATAGATCGATTCAGACCATATTGGGCACGTATATTGAAGGTCATGGGAGAAGCCGTTGCACAAAATTTTAGCAAAATCGGATAAGAATTGCGCCCTCTAGAGGCTTAAGAAGTCAAGATACCAGATCGGTTTATATGACAGCTATATCAGGTTATGTGCTGATTTGAACCATATTTATCGCAGTTGTTGAAAGTCATAACAAAATACTTCATGCTAAATTTTCATACTATATTTCAGACAAATCGGATGAGAATTGCGCCCTCTAGTGGTTGAAGAAGTCAAGATTCAAAATCGGGTTATATGGCAGCTATATGAGGTTATAGACCGATTTGCGCCATACTAGTCACAGTTGTTGGAAGTCATAACAAACAACTTTGGGCAACATTTCAGCAAAATCGGATAAGATTTGCGCCCTCTAGTGGTTCAAGAAGTTAAGATCCAAAATCGGGTTATATGGCAGCTATATCAGGTTATAGACCGATTTAAACCATATTTGGCACAGTTGTTGGAAGTCATAACAAACAACTTCATACTACTATTTCAGCCAAATCGGATGAGAATTGCGCCCTCTAGTGGTTGAAGAAGTCAAGATCCAAAATCGGGTTATATGGCAGCTATATCAGGTTCTAGACCGATTTGCGCCATACTAATCACAGATGTTTAAAGTCATAACAAAACACTTTTAGAAAAATTTCAACAAAATCGAATTAGAATTGCGCTCTCTATTGGCACAAGAAGTCAAGATCCCAGATCGGTTAATATGACAGCTATATCAGGTTATGTGCTGATTTGAACCATATTTATCGCAGTTGTTGAAAATCATAACAAAATACTTGATGCTAAATTTCAGCCAAATCGGATAAGAATTGCTCCCTCTAGTGGTTGAAGAAGATCCAAATCGTTGTACACAATTTCAGCAAAATCGGATAAGAATTGCGCCCTCTAGAGGCTTAAGAAGTCAAGATACCTGATCGGTTTATATGACAGCTATATCAGGTTATGTGCTGATTTGAACCATAATTATCGCAGTTGTTGGAAGTCACAACAAAATACTTCATGCCAAATATCAGTCAAATCGGATAAGAATTGCTCTCTCTAGTGGTTGAAGAAGTTAAGATCCAAAATCGGGTTATATGGCAGCTATATCAGGTTATAGACCGATTTAAACTATATTTGGCACAGTTTTTGGAAGTCATAACAAACAACTTCATACTACATTTCAGCCAAATCGGATAAGAATTGCGCCCTCTAGTGGTTCAAGAAGTCGAGATCCAAAATCGGGTTATATGGCAGCTATATCAGGTTCTAGACCGATTTCCGCCATACTAATCACAGTTGTTTAAAGTCATAACAGAACACTTGAAGCAAAATTTCAACCAAATCGAATTAGAATTGCGCCCTCTATTGGTACAAGAAGTCAAGATCGAAGATCGGTATATATGGCAGCTATATCAGGTTATAAACCGATTTAAACCATATTTGGCACAGTTGTTGGAAGTCATAACAAACAACTTCATACTATATTTCAGACAAATCGAATAAGAATTGCGCTCTCTAATGGTTCAAGAAGTCAAGATCGAAGATCAGGTTATAAACCAATTTAAACCCTACATAGCACGATTGTTGGAAGTCATAACAAAACACTTCACGCAAAATTTCAACCAAATCGAATAAGAATTGCGCCCTCTAGATGCTCAAGAAGTCAAGACCCAAGATCGGTTTATATGGCAGCTATATCAAAACATGGACCGATTTGGCCCGTTTACAGTCCCAACCGACCTACACTAATGAAAAGTATTCGTGCAAAATTGTAAGCGGCTAGCTTTACTCCTTCGAAAGCTAGCGTGCTTTCGACAGACGGACGGACATGGCTAGATCGACTTAGAATGTCATTATGATCAAGAATGTATATACTTTGAGGGGTCTTAGACACATGTTTCGAGGTGTTACAACCGAAATGACGAAATTGGTATACCCCCATCCTATGGTGGAGGGTATAGAAAAAAACTTTATAGAATGAAGTTAGTTACTTTGCCGACCTTTAGAAAGACTGAGCCTAATAATCATGCGTAGTTTGTTATATGGGATGTCTTAATTTGTGAAATTTTTACTGAAAAGAAATCCCCAGATCAATACACCGTCGCACATAGCCAAAGCAACCACTAAATGACGGTTCGTATGAATGATGGACTTCCATTTTCGTTTCGATTAGTTTTGGGACAAGGAATACTTTTTTAGCCAAAGTTTACAAGTTTTTAACATAGACAAAATTTTGATGTTTTGTTCCATTCCATGACCCCATATTCACAATTAAAATGTTCTTCATTACAAAATGTTTCGGATTTTGTTTTTATTTTTTGCTTCAAACCATAGAGGTGCATTCTTAAAAAATCATTTCATATTATTCCAATTGGTAGCATTAAAAATTGTTTAAATATGCCCTTATATTGTCAAATAATATTTGCACTCTATTTTGTTTTGTTCATTAAAGACCTTTCTTTGTCGTCTTTTTATACGAATAATGAGTTTGGATCATACCCATCCATTAGCAATTAAAAAGAAATCTGAAATCTCTTTTTCATATGATGTATGACTTCCTGCATAGCACAAACGTTTGGATGGTAATCTAAAACTAAAGACAAACAAAAGTTACTTAAAAATCTCTACTAGAAGCAACAATGATCAATCATCATAGAGTGTTGTAAGAGTGCTGACTGCCAGGGAAGGATAGCATGTTAATGGTCAGATTATGGATGGAAATTGCAAAAATATTACAAACAAATGAACTCAACACCATTTTTGGAGGAAAATTGCATGCAAACAAATTCAACGCTACACATATTTTAATGTAATAGGGTCATGCAGAATGTGAGCAAGGATATTTCTATGTGGTGGAGTGGTTAATCATAAACATAATGACCCTCTGATGTAATGATGAACATTTAAACATTTGTCTCAAACTCGAATGCAAACACTTTGTCTTTGTAGTTTGAAAGGAGGAAGAAGGAAGGAAGTTTGTAGTTTGCAACAGTTAGGAAGAAAACTGAGGTATTATTGTCCAATTAGAGGTGACTTTAACTATACAAAAGGCAGCAGGCGCCGAAGGGTTACCTGATGAACTATTTAAATATCCAAAGGTCTCATACAACTCACTATTTTAAAGTTCAGCAAAATCAGGTAAAAAATGCGCTCATAGCTCAAATGAAGATTTTTTCGGGCTGCCAAATCTTCATTTGCGGTCAAAAATGTTTTTTTGCTGGATTCGTCGGTTGTCTTTTATATTTCCGGACTGGACAACCCTTGTGTTGCAATCTGCCAAATGACAGCTCTATCGTTAAGCTTGACATTTTTGAGGTTATACGTACACAGAACGTTTTGACATACGAGCGCTATTTGTGTTGTTTATAGTAACTTAAAAGATTAATCTCGCCGAAAAATGGAATTAAATCGTAGTATGAATTCGAATCCATTTTCCTCTGCCATACTTTGGTATTCTCAAGTTGTAAGCAAACTTTTCGATTTGGATTTGGATGTAAGTTTGAATGAGGTGTTTGGTTATGACTTCCTATAACTGTGCTAAGTATGGTTCAAATCGGTGTATGATATAGCTGTCATATAAACCAATCTTGGATCTTGACTTCTTGAGCAACTAGAGGGCGCAATTCTCATCCTGAAATTGAGCATGAAGTGTTTTGTTTTGACTCCCAACAAAAGTGTAAGGGCAAGAAAGAAGCCATCAATAGTTTGGTCTCTTTTTCTGAAAACCTAGGATGGAAAAAACGCTAAAAGCCGTATGTGTTCAAAGATATATAAAACTAGTGGCAATATATCAAATCTGAAAAGTTCTCCCCCAATATTCCGGCTTAATCCAAGGCGTCTTTAGGTGAGCCAACTGCGATTGACCCACTTCATAATCTTTGAACAGCAAATAATTGGAGGTCTTTCTTCCAGTATGCTTCCGTACATGTAATTTTATAACACTCTGGTAAGCAAATGTTTGGCAACAAATGTGAAAAGAAAAAAAGTGAATATATTGGGTTGCCCAAAAAGTAATTGCGGATTTTTTAAAAGAAAGTAAGTGCATTTTTAATAAAACTTAGAATGAACTTTAATCAAATATACTTTTTTTACTCTTTTTTTCTAAAGCAAGCTAAAAGTAACAGCTGATAACTGACAGAAGAAAGAATGCAATTACAGAGTCACAAGCTGTGAAAAAATTTGTCAACGCCGACGATATGAAAAATCCGCAATTACTTTTTGGGCAACCCAATGGTTGTACTTAATCCCTGATACAATGTTTTATAATTTCGCTATCGCTTTTCTAACCTAGCACTGGAATTGCCATTTGATGGTATGCAAACTCTTATGTACAACTCTCTGCATATTTCACAAAAGTAATCAGGGTTTCATGTTCCTGCATGTGAGCTTTCATGTTTGACAGATTAGAAAAACGCGACGAACATTTCTCACATTTGAACTGCTTGGAGACGTCCTGATGGTGGCTCATCATGTGCCGGTTCAATTGCAATTACAATGGGTCTTGCATGTAACCGAAGTTTTTCCTTGAGGGCAATGGTTTATGGACATTCTTTGCTAGCAAATTCATTGATCCTCTTTTGGGCCGCTGTTATGCGGTACTTTAGGTCAACTTCCTGGCGATAGCAGTTGCCGCAAAAATCACGGTGTCCCAGCTGTATGTATGAGCTTGTGCCTGGTAAAGTCTGATTTGGCTCTAAGTTCCTTTAGGCAGGCCTAGGACGCTTGCTTGACGATTCGTCGATCAACTTGTCTATATTCCTTCGAACTCTTTTTCTTTTTTTGGAAAAACAGGGAACTTGGGACTGAAAAGTGATTTTTTTGCTTTCATGTCATCGATATTTATCGATATTTTGTTGACAAATATCGAACGTTGCGAATATGGATAGTTTGCCAGCTCTAGTCTATACGGCAGCTATATGCAAATCTGAACCAATCTGGGCCGTATTGAGAAGCACGACACAACTCGCTATACCAAATTTCTGAGAAATCGGACCATAAATACGCCTATTATGTGCCCAAGGCCCTAAATCGAGAGATCGGCCTATATGGCAGTTATATTCAAATATAAACCAATCTTAACCATGCTCGGTACGAATGTCGATGGGCCCCACGCAAATCATTCTGTCTAATTTCTGCAAAATCTGTAAATTCACCTTATATGAGCCTAAAACTTTAAATCGGAAGATCGGCCTATATGGCAGCTATATCCAAATCTGAACCGATCTAGGCCAAATGAAACAAGGACGTCAAGTTACCTAACATAATACACTGTTCCAAACAAAACACTCTGTCCCAGCGACATGGGACAATAAATGCGGATTTAATGGGCCTTAAGTCGAGAGATCGGTCTATATGGCAGCTATATTCAAATCTAGACCGATATGGGATCTGAACAGATCAAAGTCAAATAAAACAGGCATATTTAAAAATCTAACACAACTCACTTTACCGAATTTCAGCCAAATTGGAAAAAAACCCTCCTTTTATGGGCCCAAGACCTTAAATCACGAGATCGGTCTATACGGCAGCTATATTCAAATCAGGACCGATATGGGCCAAATTAAACAAAGATGTTGGGGTCTCAACATAACTCACAGTCTCAAGCTTCAGCGAAATCGGACTAAAAACGTGCCTTTTAGGGGCCCAAGACCTAAAATCAAGAGATCGGTTTATATGGTAGCTGTAACTAAATCTGGACCGATCTGAGACGTATTGAAATTGGATGTCGGGAGGCCTAACATAACTCACTGTCACAAATTTCAATGAAATCGAATAATCGATGTGGTTTTAATGGGCCCAAGACCCTTAATCGGTAGATCGGTCTATATAGGGGCTATATCAAGATAGAGTCCGATACAGGCCATCTTCGAACTGGACAACTGTCAAACATCTTCAGTTTGGTCTATAATTTAACCATGAATCGTCTTATACCCACCACCATAGGATGGGAGTATGCTAATGTAGTCATTCCGTTTGCAACACCTCGAAATTTTCGTCTAAGACCCCATAAAGTATATTTATTTTTGATCGTTCTGAGTCGATCAAGCCGTTCCGTCCGTCCATCCATCCGTCTGTTAAAATCACGATATCGGTCGAACGCGTAGAGCTACCTACATGAAATTTTGTACAGATACTAAGTATTGATGTAGGTCATTGGGGATATCGGTTCAGAATTAGATATAGCTCCCATATAAACCGATCTCTCGGTTCGACTTCTTGAGCCCCTGGAAGACGCAATTTTTATCCGATTTGTTTGAAGTTTTGCATGTAGTGTTCTGTTATGATTTTCAACAGCTACGCCAAGTTTTGTCTAAATCGCTCTATAACCTGGTATAACTCCCATATAAACTGATCTCCCGATTTGACTTCTTGAGCCCTTACAAACCGCAATTTTAGTCCGATTCGACTTTTGCATGAAGTGTTGTGTTATGACTTCCAATATCTGCGCAAAGTACGGTCTAAATCGGTTTATAATCTGATATAGCTTCCATATAAACCGATTTACGGATTTGACTTCTTGAGCCCTTGGAAGCCACAGTTTTTGGTCTGATTTAGCAAAAATTTGGTATGTAGTATTCTGTTATGACTTCCAACAACTGTGCCAAATGCGATCCAAATCGGTCTATAACCTAATATAGCTCCCATATAAACCGGTCTCTCGACGATCCCGTTCGGTTCGTAGAAATTTTTAATTTTTTCTAGTTTGACAGAAGTTTGGTATGTTCAACAAAATTTTGCCCTTCAACAAAATTTATTTTGTAAAAATTTTTAGCAGAATCCATGGTGTGGGGTTTCCAAGATTTGGCCCGGCCGAACTTATCACACTTTACTTGTTTTGTTGTCAAAATACGGACTCTGTTAAGGAAGTTCATCGTGTTCAAATCAGGGCTGCGGAGTCTAGCCCTCGACTCCGATCCCGGGTTGGAGTTTTAGTCGGAGTGGGAGTATTAAGCCTGAGTCGGAGAAAGGCTGCGGGTTGAGGCTAATGTGCTCAACTCAGAACCAAACTCCAACTCCGGCCCAATAGTCCGACTCTGACTTCGACTCCGGCCTCAAAAACTCGACTCCGGTCGACTGCGCAGCCCTGGTTCAAATTGTGTTCACAGACAAAGCTCAATTTTGGCTCAATTGGTACGTAAATAAGCAGAATTGTCTATTATGGAGTGAAGATCAGCCAGAAGCATTGCAAGAGCTCCGAATGCATCCCGAAAAAGATCACATTTTGATGCGGTTTATGGGCTGGTGGCATCATTGGATCGTACTTCTTCAAAGATGATGCGAGTCGTAACGTAACTGTGAATGGTGAACGCTATGGTGAAATGATATACAACTTTTCTTTTGACTAAATTGCAAGAGCTTGACTTGCATGACATATGGGTTCGGTATAAAAATGTTGTTTCAATTTTGACCATGACTGTACACATCTTTATGTACATATCATTCTCCCCATATTCATTTCAATCCTTGTCCACTAAATAGAGAATACATATTTCTATGTGTGTTAGTCATATATTTTGCAACATTTTGGTAACACCACAATCCCCAAAGGAATATCATCATCATCATATCCTTGTTGTATACAAAAGACATCAAAGCAAAAGGGGAATCTAGTCTTAGATTTAGTTCGTTAAAATCTTTAAGCAATTTCTCACTACATATGCTTATTCATCCCTTTCTGTAAAGCCATTCCTTGTGACTGTTGATCATAGTTTCATTCAACTGTGGTGATGATGTCCCATGGTGATGGTGATTGTTGTTTCCTATGCTCCCATACACCCACAAAGAAATGGTCTTCTGGAGTTCTACTTTAAGAAGAGTAATAAATGCCTAAAGACATTCATAAGGCAACTATGAATGATTTAAGAGAAAAGGATAACAAGTCTGGCCATACTTTTGATTTTGTAAAAATGTTGATAATATTTATATGAATTTGTTTATTTAATAATAAAAAGATAAAATTTTTTCATTAGTATCACTCTAGCCAAAAATCTTCTTTTTATCATTTAATTGATACATTATTTAATTATTACAACCTTGAAGGGAACTCTTCTCACATCTAACTCCCACATAAATTACAACTGAAAATCTTCATTTGCGTTAAACTTAACAATTAATAAAATAAGCTCCCTCTTTCCTTAAATCAACAATATAATTTCTCAATCAATTGCCAGAAACCTTCAACGAGATCCCAAGATCAATGCATAATAAACATGCGATCTTCTTAATATACCAAAACCCCAAGAAATATTCTCACATTATTCAAAATGGCCTTCATTGTATGAGACAGACAAGCATAACGAAATTCACCACAAACTTAAAGTTGAAACCCCATACTTGCTGTCAGTGAATAGAGCAGCATTCTTAGACTAAAGACGAACTTAATTTAATTAAGTCATTGACATGGTGTGTCGAAAGTGTACAAGGCATTCACTATGATGCTGCTCAACCATTCATATCACCAGCAGAGCAGGAATGTAGTGATGAACTAAATGGTGAGGTGACTCGTATCCACATCTCTTTGTTGTCATTGTTAATTGAGAATGAAAGCTTGAGTTGAAATTAACCAGTAGATTGAACTGTAGAAGATTAACGACTAAAATTACTCTTTCCTTAACTCGAAGTGAACAACAAAAGGGAAACACTTTATGTTGGAGTGCAAACAGTATTGTTCACTTTATTTTTTTGAGCGATCTCTAAATTCACACGATATCGACATGGAGATGTGTGAACAGGAATGCAAGGTGGCACAGTATTTAGCTAAGTGTTCGTAAGTTCGCAAGATGAATGGATTTTTCTATAACGTTATTCGTTGAAATTTTGGCAGAGATTTTATACCCTCCACCATCTGACACCTACATACATTCCGGATCGTCTTGACATTCTTAGTCGATTTAGCCATGTCCGTCGGTCCGTCCGTCCGTCTGTCTGTCGAAAGCTAGCTAACTTTCGAAGTAGCTAAGGTAGGTGCTTGAAATTTTTTATAACCTCCACCATAGGATGGGGGGTATACTAATTTCGTCATTCTGTGTGTAACTACTCGAAATATTCGTCTGAGACCCCATAAAGTATATATATTCTTGATCGTCGTGGCATTTTATGTCGATCTAGCCATGTCCGTCCGTTTGTCCGTCCGTCCGTCTGTCCGTCCGTCCGTCTGTCCGTCCGTCCGTCTGTCCGTCCGTCTGTCCGTCCGTCCGTCTGTCTGTCAAAAGCACGCTAACTTCCGAAGGAGTAAAGCTAGCCGCTTGAAATTTTGCACAAATACTTCTTATTAGTGTAGGTCGGTTGGTATTGTAAATGGGCCATATCGGTCCATGTTTTGATATAGCTGCCACATAAACCGATCTTGGGTCTTGACTTCTTGAGCCTCTAGAGGGCGCAATTCTTATTCGATTGGAATGAAATTCGGCACGACGTGTTTTTTGATATCCAACAACTGTGCCAAGTATGGTTCAAATCGGTCCATAACCTGATATAGCTGCCATATAAACCGATCGTGGGTCTTGACTTCTTGAGCCTCTAGAGTGCGCAATTCTTATCCGATTGGAATTAAATTATGCACGACGTGTTTTGTTATGATATCCAACAACTATGTCAAGTATGGATTAAATCGGTCCATAACCTGATATAGCTGCCATATAAACCGATCGTGGGTCTTGACTTCTTGAGCCTCTAGAGGGCGCAATTCTTATCCGATTGGAATCAAATTTTGCACGACGTGTTTTGTTATGACATCCAACAAATGTGCCGAGTATGGTTCAAATCGGTCCATAACCTGATATAGCTGCCATATACACCGATCGTGGGTCTTGACTTCTTGAGCCTCTAGAGGGCGCAATTCTTATCCGATTGGAATGAAATTCTGCCGGACGTGTTTTGTTATGACATCCAACAACTGTGCCAAGTATAGCTCAAATCGGTCCATAACTTGATATAGCTGCCATATAAACCGATCGTGGGTCTTGACTTCTTGAGCCTCTAGAGGACGCAATTCTTATCCGATTGGAATTAAATTTCGCACGACGTGTTTTGTTATGATATCCAACAACTGCGCCTAGTATGGTCCAAATCGGTTCATAACCTGTTATAGCTGCCATATAAACCGATCGTGGGTCTTGACTTCTTGAGCCTCTAGAGGGCGCAATTCTTATCCGATTGGAATCAAATTTTGCACGACGTGTTTTGTTATGACATCCAATAACTGTGCCGAGTATGGTTCAAATCGGTCCATAACTTGATATAGCTGCCATATAAACCGATCTTGGGTCTTGACTTCTTGAGCCTCTAGAGTGCGCAATTCTTATCCGATTGGAATGAAATTTTGCACGACGTGTTTTGTTATGATATCCAACAACTGTGCCAAGTATGGTTCAAATCGGTTCATAACCTGATATAGCTGCCATATAAACCGATTTTGGATTTTGACTTCTTGAGCCGCTAGTGCAGATAAAGAAAGTGATTTCCAATTGTGGGACCAAGTGCTTCATCCTTAAAACTCTCCCAAACTGGATATATTTACCGACCAGAAAACCAATGTATTTGAAAAAGGAGCACAAATCTGATATCGAACCAAGTGTCTGTTGGGCCGCCCCACCCTCGTACTTTACTTAAATTGGCTATGACAGAACATTTGTTCCACTGGCCGAACATAGAATAGCGTCTAGAAAGCGCCTTGACCTTCTGCGTTCATTCTAAAATCTCTGACACCAAGTTTCGAGGTGTCCCCCACCACTTGATCTTTCCATCGGGCTTTTGGTCTTACCGGTTTGCGTGTACCACCGTGTTTTCCTTCAAAAGACTTCTTTGCTGGAGCTTCTTCACCCATTGTGACAACATGACCTAGCCAACGCAACCGTTGTATTTTGATGCGTGTAACTATGCTATCGTCGTCATACAGCTCATACAGCTCGTGGTTCATACGTCGCCTATATTCTCCGTTAACGCAAACTGGTCCATATATTTTACGAAGAATCTTTCTCTCAAATACTCCAAGCACTGCCTCATCTGCTTTCACAAGTACCCATGCCTCAGAACTATAGAACAACACGGGTAGCATCAGTGTCTTGTGGAGTGTAATCTTCGTCTGACGAGTGGGGGCCTTGTTTCTAAACTGCTTACTTAGTCCAAAGTAGCATTTGTTTGCCAGTACTATTCTGCGTTTTATCTCAAAACTGGTGTCATTCGTTTCGGTTATAGCGTTGTCGAGGTAGATAAAGTTTCTGACTATCTGGTTGGTGTTGATTTGTCCTTCTCGGGTCTTTTTTCCAGGATTTGGCGCAGTGTGCCGAGTCCGAATGGCGTGCCGCATAGCGTCATCACTTGGTAGAGAAGATTTAATATGGCAGGATACCTCACAAATGTTGCCAGCATTAGGAAGGGGAAAACAAGCTCTGAAAATTTTTGAATCTCTGCGCCACGGTGGCCTCCTCTTTGGCCAATAACAGCCACATTTTTTGTCCGTTTTTGCTGAAATTTGGGACAGCGGGTTTGTTACGCCCCTCAATGTATTTTTTCAATTTTGGCTCAGATCGGTTCTGATTTGGATATTGTTGCCATATAGACCGATCTCTCGATTTAAGTTCTTTGGCCCATAAAGGCGCATTTATTATCCGATTTCGCCAAAATTTGGAACAGTGAGATATATTAAGCCCTTCGATATCCATCTTCAATTTGGCCCAGATCGGTTCAGATTTGGATATAGCAGCCATATAGACGGTTCTCTTGATTTAAGGTTTTATGTCCATGGAAGTCGCATTTATTGTCAGATTTCGCCGAAGTTAGGGACAGTCAGTGGCGTTAGGCTCCTCGACATTTTTCTGCAATTTGGCCCAGATTAGAAGAGATTTGGATATAGCTGCCATATAGACCGATCTCTCGATTTAAAGCTTTGGACCCATAAAAGGCGCATTTATTGTTCGATGTCGCCGAAATTTGGGACAGCGAGTTGTGTTAAGCTCCTCGCCATCTTTCTGCAATTTGGCCCAGATCGGTTCCGAATTAGAAATAGCTGCCATATAGACCGATCACCAGATTTTAGATCTTGGGCCCATAAAAAGCGCATCTATTTTCTTATGTCGCCGAAATTTGGGACAGTGAGTTTTGTTAGGGCTTAAGAACTGTGAGTTGTGTTAAGCCCTTCAATATCCCATCTTCACTATGGCCCAGATCGGTTCAAATTTGGATATAGCTGGCATATAGACCGATCTCTCGATTTAACAGCCACATTTATTGTCAGATTTTGCTGAAATTTTAGACAGTGAGTTGGGTTAGACCCCCTTGTTGGCTTTTTTTCCATTTGGCTCCGATCGGTTCAAATTTGGATATAGCTGCCATATCGACCGATCTCTCGATTAAAGGTTTTGGGCCCATACAAGGTGCATTTATTGTCCGATTTGATGGAACGATTAAATTTGGGACAATGAGCTGTGTTAAGCCCTTCGACAAAAATGAAAATTTGCAAATTTTGCCCATTAACATTCCACTAAGGAACAGAGGCAAACTTCCCACATATCAATGAGTGCAGTCCGCTGAAAATTTTTTCTGTTGGTCTCGCCAGGATTCGATCCCAGGAGTTCAGCGTCATAGGCGGACATACTAACCCCTGCGCTACGTTAGCTCTTCGACATTCATCCTTAATTTGGTCCAGATCGGTTCAGATTTGGATATAGCTTCCATATAGACCGATCTCTTGATTTAGGGTCTTGGGCCTATATAAGACGCATTTATTGTCCGATTTCGCCGAAATTTGGGACATTGAGTAGTGTTAGGCTCTTCGTCATCCTTCTTCAATTTGGCCTAGATCGCTACAGATCTACATATAGCTGTCATATAGACCGATATTCCGATTTAAAGTCTTGGCCCTATGAGAGACGCATTTATTATCCGATTTCGCTGAAATCTGACACAGTGACTTATGTTGGGCTTGGGCGTATTTTATATGGTTCAGATCGGTCTATATTTGGATATAGCTGACGAAAAGGGCAATATTTTGTTCTACAAACAGTGACTTCTATTCATTAGACCACTCAATGGCCATGCCGAATTTGGACTAAATCGAACCACATTTCGATATAGCTGCTATGGGTACATAAATTATGCATTTTTCTCCGGATTATGGCGATAGGTGGTTAACATATATACCTGAGGTGGTATCCAAAGTTCGGCCCGGCCGAACTTAATGCCTTTTTACTTGATCTCTTTCTTTTCCACTTTCATATCTGGACTTCAACCTTATTTTCATAAAATGAGCCATTTTGCCTCCGAATAGGAGATTGCTTCTTATACCCTTTTTCTATCCTATCTCTCTTTCAAATATGTTGGTATTCACTTATTGTGTTGCCCAAAAAGTAATTGCGGATTTTTTAAAAGAAAGTAAATGCATTTTTAATAAAACTTAGAATGAACTTTAATCAAATATACTTTTTTTACACTTTTTTTCTAAAGCAAGCTAAAAGTAACAGCTGATAACTGACAGAAGAAAGAATGCAATTACAGAATCACAAGCTGTGAAAAAATTTGTCAACGCGGACTATATGAAAAATCCGCAATTACTTTTTGGGCAACCCAATATATTTACTCTCTTACCTATACTACTTTTTGCCAGATAATTACAATGAGCCAGACTGGCTTTTGAAGTGAACTCACCTACCTAGCCATTTAGCCTAATCTACCCAATTTCTTTGGCCTTTATTTCATCATAAAGATTTCATCCTTTAATTTTTTTCAGATTGTGGAGATACAGGAGATGAGATCCACCTACTCGAATAGGTAAGTTCAATTCTTTTCAATTCTTTAAAACTTATCTACATGGGGTTTGTAGCACTGTAAACTACAAGTATTAATCATGATCTTTAATAGTAGATTCTTAAGCTCCTATACGTATACAAATGTATGTAAATACAAAATGAAGGAAAGTGCTTGGATAAGTAACAATGCGTACTGCTTCAATTAGCATCACCGCCCATTTAAGCATATGTAGTCTTAAGAAAAAGACATGAGGCTTGTGGTTTGCCATCTACAAAAGGCGGTAATTTTTATTCCACCACACAGACCGCCATCACCCTCACATTAGCACTCATCGCCACACCATAGCTCTATTGTAGAGGTTTAACAAAAGAAGTTCATAATCAAAAAAAAGGGGGTCTCTTTTGTGCTCTTACTTACTCGTCGCCTTCTCATAAACGGAAGTCACAGACAATGGCGTTGAAGATTAACTCATAAGTGGCGGTATGGATTCCCTTTAAAGTCTTGCATAGAATTCAGACATTTTGAAGATTTCGATCTTTGTCGTTGAAATGCACAAAAGATCTCCCATATGATCTCAATTTCATGGGGATCTTGATGGGGCTTTTTTTTCTTTCTCAATTGTATTAAGCCGTTTTCTTTGAATTCTCTAAATTTATGAAAATATTTCGTCTGTTTCACAAGCGGGTGTTGAAGCTGAAAGGAAATCCTGATTAAGCTAAGGCACCCAACACTCAAAGTTTAAGTGTTGCTTACTTGCTGGCCCCATCACCTAACTCTATGGTGCCATTGATGGTTAGTTAAGCCGAATTAAAGAATGTTCTTTTATTAAATTGTAACTAATTACAAGACAAAGACACTTTGGTTGAGAAATTATGATGAAGTTTCAGTTGCCTAAAATATGTTGTAATTGTGGAAGAAAAAAGGCCAATATAACTGATAGTATAGGGTCTTATTGGACCAGTAAGACCAAGTTTGATAGTTTTGTCTTTACTATTTTATAAGTTTTTAATTTTAAAAATGTTATGTTAAGGTTTTTTCCAGGAGGCCGCAGTGGCTCAGAAGTCGTCGCATGTCCGCCTATGACGCCAAACGAAAGGGGTTTAACTCCCGGCGTGAACATTAAAAAAATTTTTCTGCGGTGACTATCCCTTTAAATTTTTAATATTTATTTAATTTTTTTTAAGTTCATTTATTTATTTGTTTAATTGTTTATATATTTTTATTAACTTTATTGTTTGTTTATATATTTATTTTCATTTATTTATTTTTGTTTTATTTTTTTTAATGTTTTTACTTTTTTATTTTTATGTATGTCAGCCATCTTTAAATTTCCTCAAATCCACAAACACATGGCAGATACACATCTTATTAAAGAGTTGCTTAACTCTTTCAGCTTTAATGGTCACGCACAATTCATTTGAATACAGATACAGTCGCATACAGTCGTCACTCACTCACTTGCTTACTCACACACTCAGGATAAAACTCCGCCCACCCTATGTTTCGAAAGCAACGCATACATCATCGACAGCAATAACAACAACAAAAATAACAAAGGCCATTCATGTTAATGACAGGCAGTGTCAAAATATAAAATTAATGGCTAAGCCTATCAAGCAAAGAGTTAGGCTCCACACAGCGAGCAACCACAGCCACACAAACAGCAACAACAACAACATACACTGTGAGAAAGTATCCATGTGCAAAGAGATAGATTGAAAGAGTTGAATATAACATAACACACACACGCACACACACAAGCATACAAAAGTAAACAAAAGAATTGTTAATGAGGAGTAGAGTTTGGCAGCTCTCCCTAACACACTCTCGTCACAATATCAAGAACATAGTATGAGAGTTTCACTGGCCATAGTACTCGTTAGCTTATTTTAGTGTTGCCAGAACAATTCTTTTTTTAAATTTTCTTTGCACAAAACGATATGAGGGTTTCAGGATGCAATATAATATAATATCATTTATAATACTAAAAGTCCTACAATTTCAGCAAAACTTACATAAAAACTAATATCAACGTCATTTGCTCTCTTGACGTGCCCAAGTAATTACAAATTTTGCACGAACATCTTATTTAGGTGAATACTGAACGACCTCTAGACGAATGAAGCGTCTTTCAGGTGAAGATTTTTGCGATCCTGGAGATGATTTCGATGCAGGTGCGGCTATCCGATCGGACTTCACGATATACCTAGACAGACAATATGATGTGGAGACTTATTTGGGAATAATAAAAGGTATGGAAAGTTGCTGATGAAGAAAAGTTTGACGCAGTTGAGCAGCTTTTGTGTCACAACTCAGCAATTGCAGGGAGAAGGTACAGGATGAATATCTTTTTGCCACAGGGCATGGATGAATACAGGATGAATACCTTTTTGCACAGGTTAGATGATGAGACGTTAGAGCAGTTCCTATGTCATTGCTCGGCTATCGCTGCTAACAGACACCGAGTTGGTAGCGTATCCAGATAGCTAGAGCGGATATGGTGGGTTCGATTCCCACCAGGGGACTTTATCTATCACTACCGTAGTATCACACTGAACTTAAAATTGTCAAAGTGGATCCCTTCCTCGAATTTTGTAATGGTACAAATCTTTGTCTGTAAGACCATATGCTTGTCTGGCAGTTTTAACGACATTAAGTGCATACGAGTAGATTTGCAATCCCGTCCGCGACTCTATTAGTGAACACCAAGACCGTGAAGACTGTCTTCAAACATATAGGGAAAATGAATCCAGAAATTCCTATTTGGAATCCGTCTCGTTGTCTAGTAGTACGAGGACTTCCACAGCTTTTAAGCAAAAAATAAATCAACAAATTTATTTTTCTAACTTTGCTACAATATTTCAAAATTTTATATAAAACAATCAAAACCGGCAACTCTAGTTCCTTTATATACGTATGTATGTACAGACATACATATGTGTTGTGCAGGACTATAAAAGCAATCGATAACAAATCACTAAAGCAACAAAAATACGCATGCCACAAACATTCAAACGTAGATACTTTGTTTTCTGCTTTACCCTTTTTATTATACTCACTTGCTAGCACACACAATACAAAAAAAGGCAAACAATGAAAACGTCACGCACACTTTCGTTTTCATTGCTTTAATAGTCGAGGGAATATAAGAAGAGAAAGGATTTCCAAATACATGAGTAATTCCATAATAGAGCGTAAATTTTTTGTTTGTACGCTCCCTCTCAACTCTTTTGCTCTTTATGAATGAATTTTCTAATCCTTAACGCTCTAAAATCTCTTTCAATAGACATTTACTCTTACACTCATTTGTTCTCTTTGAAAGAGTTGCATATGTGAAGAGTGCATTTTCTGACAAAGGGGTAAATTTCCCCTGATTTGGGAGTAGAACATTGAGTCATTCATGGCTATGGCATATGCAACTCTTTAATCCCCTTTGAGTTTGGTTTTATACTCTCTCATTCAATGAGTATTGAAAGAGTTTGCTTTAGTCATGGGGGGAGGGGGGGGTAAATCATATGTGTTACACATATGTAAGTGAAAATGTAACAAGTGCTTTGTGCTGTTTCCCAAAGGGAAAAAGAGAGTTAAGCATAATACACAAAAGAGAGCATATGAGAGCCTTGCTAAGTGTCAATGGCCGCCTTATACATACTTTTGTTGTTATTACCGTAATTCATATCATGAGTAACACTGCAAACGACATTTGTTATGGCGTCGTGTTGCTGCTACTCTTCGTTAAGATAAGTTAGGGTTGTTGTTTGAGTGGGAGGTGTTGGGGAGGTCAAGCTAGCAAAAAACTACTCGTGCATGTTTAACACGACGAGACGCCATTAAAAGGGTTAATCATTATAATTTAGACAATGGCTGGCTGGATGGAAGGCTGGTTTGTTTGGCGGGGTGTAGTGGGGGGGACTCAGTTGAATGGTGTGTGTATGTGTATTTTAATAGTTCCTGCTATTATTTGTTGTTGTTGCTTCTGCTGTTGTTTTGGTAGTTGTGAGTCTCCTACTTTACTGTTTAGGAATACCAAAGTTTCATGTGCGATTTGTCTGTCCGTCTCTCTGTCTGTAAGTTATTCTGTCGGCTTTTAGCTTTTGTTGATGTTTATTTTCTTGGTTTTTGTTTTCATTACTTTTCCATTACATTTTCATTTTTGTGTATGCGATTTAACTGCACGTGTTGTTCTTTCTTGTGTATGTTTTGGTCTGTCATTTGCCGTTTCTTATGTGGATGGGACATCATTGTAAATGTGGATGGCGGGTTGAGATTCCAGAAATTGTTCAGAGTTGGTGAGCTATGGTGGTTGATAGTGGTCATGTATGCGAAAGAGTAGAGCGAAAGTGTTAATGTATACAGCCATACCCTGCAAGCATTTTTGCATTTTGCTTGCGTGAATCTTATAGAAGAAGGTTACGATCGCGGACGAGCTCATCCAAGAGTCTTAGACGATTCCCCTCTCGTGAGAAGTTGTGCCATCAATACGAATTTCCTGGAAGACTGTTCCGCGAATCTTGGAAGATCTAAGAATGGCGCAGGAATCATGTGGGTGAGTAACAAATGAGTGTTTTGAAAATAAAATACTCTTCTAAAAGAGTTGCGCATTACTCGCCTGGACGAGTAACAAATAAATGTTTTGGAATATTTATTAAATATTACTAAAAAAGGGTTGCGTTATTCGCTTAGAAGATCAAAAAACACATATCAAGATTAGTTGTTCATCAAAAACATAAAATCAAAACAAAATGTTTGTATTGCTCGTCATATAAGTAGCAATCGTCATATAAGCCAAGTGAGAATCCTGTTGTTAGGGAAGTTTTCAAAACAAAACATCGAAAGACATAATTTAATTCAAGTCCTTAATGCACCAGGCTTTAAAATGAAAACAATCGCGAAAAATTACACACATGCAATGGATTGTCTAATGATAACCTAGAAGATTGTTTTACGAGTCATACGGACGATTATAACGCAATGGGTTGTAAGAGAATCGTTACGGAAAGTTGCTAAAGCTTCCGCACTCGCAATGGTTTGTCCAATTATATTGTCGAAAAGTGTTTCGCTACTAATATGGAAAAACAATTGCGTAAAAATCTTTCAGAAGATTGTTCTTTTTCATCGCCGCGACGAACACTCTTCCTAAATTATGAAAAATGTTTGTAGGGTATATACATATCACAATGTGTTAGTTTGTATGTAAGTTACTCAACAATGCTTAAATTCACATGGGCGGCCATGTTTGTGTTTTTGAACATTATTTCATCTCTTTAAGAGACCATCTAATAGTGAGCCATGTGATTATGAATGACATTGGATTGTAATTGATGTAAATGGTTCTATAAACATACCCTGAAAAGGATTAAAAGGAGGTCACAGTATCATAGAGACTAGCATGTGTGGGTTAACTTAATACTTACCTCACAAATATAGCCAGAAACAGAACGGGGTATATAAGGGCGAATAGTGACGAGCAAATCAGAAAAACGGTTTAAAGTTGATTATCCCCTAACTAATGCTGGTGTCACTTGCAACGTATTCAGCCATGGTAAAAATCTCAATAAAAAAAATCTCAGCGGCACGATATACAAGCTCGGCTATAAAAAGGAGTTCCTACTTGTTGAGCTTAACTCGAGCAGCACTTGTAGATATGACCTTACTCATGGTAACCGGTTGTACGCACCGGATTGCCTCGATGGAACCCTTCATCGGCAAGGGCTGCCGCCTCAGTGTACGTGTTTGTCTTTTTTCGCCATGAGAGAGGCACATCCCGGAGTGCCTTCTCCGCACGCTTCTGGTCCATACCGGGATTGAAAACAACCCCGGATCATGGTTCTGTTCGGTTTGCCAGAACCGCCTCCACCAACTGTTGGTGTCGGTGAGCTGTAACCGGTGAACGGAGTAGGTACATTTCCGATCTTGCTCTGGCCTTACATCACTATGGGAGTATAGTCATACTGAATATGTTGCAAGGTGCTATGCGAACATGGACAGCAGGGGTCACAAGCGTCATCGTCGTCGCCTTCTGCTTTCTCGACGTCGGACTATGTGACCTCCCTGACCTCTCCCGTGCGGCAATATACGCAACAACAGCATCCCAGCCCTAATATTGCCAAGCCAGTGCCGGGAAGTGTATCATTTTTGCAATTGAATTGCAACGGTCTCCGTGGCAAGATCGACACATAAAATCAGTCGGAAGAACATATAGGTTGAAGTTATCCGGGAGGCAAAGCTGACCAACACCTGCAGCTTGCACAGTTGTCACGGATACAATGTGCTACGTAAGGATCGCCTATCGGTAGTGACCCCTAAATGGTGTGCATGGGGATGGCAGTCAGGTCCGGTACTGCCGAGATAAAGCTATAGAACGTCTACATACCGCCGGTTGGTAGTTGTGACATCCGCTGCCGAAGTACAAGGTCCACAGGGACCTTGTACTTTTTGCATAGAATTTTGTATGAAACGCATTTTTTTAATTTTTTAGTCTTTATTGAAAAAGGTCACGCACAGGAGAGTTTACGGCCCGACATAAGAGAGCTACTTTTTCGCCTTAATCGTCTGGGTCTAGGAGACTTTTATGAGCATCACTTTTCATGGCATTCTCCCCTAGGTGACAACCAGCGGGGCATAGCTTTGGCAGAGCAGATTGAAGGCTCCACGTTTTGCACGGTGAATGAGGATGCCCCCACTAGAATTGCGAGAAGGTGTAGCAGCTCGCTAGACATTTCCATTGCATCCCCTTATCTCCTGAGTGACGTATCCTGTCATCTCTTTGGGGTTAGACCCATAATTCTTACCATCGACCGACCAACCGACTTCATAACCTCTAAGCGTCGGTCGATTATCAATCAGAAGAAGATCAATTGGGCTGGCTTCAGAGAGTATACCAAACGCTTCTTCAGTGGACTGACACCTCCGTCAGATGTGCTAGTTGCTGAGAGGAAATTCCAATGTCTGGAAAATGGGCAGTTGATGCCGTTACAGAAGCCTGAAAAGGACCCGAGTTTGGGGGAGCCATACCGACCGATCTTCCTTCTCACATGACCTCTGCCGAGCCTCGTAGGAGAATATCCATGCGCCGAGTATCAACATGGATTTCCGCCTGATTTGCATGCCATTACCGCACACATTTGCTGTGGCTTTAATTAGCTCAGGCCATGTGGTAGTACGGTCGTCGTGGCACTGGACCTATTGAAGGCATTCGATAGTTTGGTCAGCCATGCCAAACTATTTGAGGACATGGCCAACACGTCCCTTCATTCAGGTCTGAACAGCTGGGTCGTGAATTGTGTGTGTAGTCGCCAGTTATTTGTGGAATTTAGGGATAAGAAGTCGAAGCACCGTAGAGTGAAACAGGGAGTTCCCCAAGGCGGGGTGATATCTCCGGCTCTTTTCAACCTTTACCTATCCTCCATTCCACCCCCTCCAGACGGCATAGAGATCGTATCATATGCGGACGATTGTACGATCATGGTATCAGGCCCCCTACCCATTATTGACATCTGCGAGAGGTTGAACGTCTACCTCAAGGAATTTGCCTCATATTTCGCTGCAAGATATCTGCCACTAAATCATCAGCCACATTTTTCCGTGACCATTTCCGAGGTGAATTCCGAGCTGACTATATGGTCTATGGAGGAATGATTCCGACCATCAAGTTTTCCAAAATACTTGGCGTCCCATTTGACAGCTCTTACACATTCTCCCCATATGCCACATCAATTTGCCATGTAGGGAGACAAGGTCCTTAAGTCACTTGCCGGCAGCACTTGGTTGACCACGTATTAAGCAATTGGCCGGTCTGTGTTAAGTTATGTAGTGCCAGTGTGGTCTCGTCAGCTTTGTGACACGCAGTGGAATAACATTTAGATCTGTCAGAATGCCACCTTCCGAACAGGGACAGACTGTCTCCTCAGTTCTCATGTGAACCATCTCCATCGGGAGATAAAGTTCCTACCAGTGCAAAGACATAAATACATGCTGTCTAAGCAATACCTTTTGGGCTGTTGCCGCAGAAACCATCCAAATCATCATCTTGTGGATTGATATTCATCGCCCAGAAGCCTTAAGGTAGATTTTCTTGTGGCGCTGAGGTTCAGCGCCACAAGAGAGAACCTCTAGATCAAGCGGGTCTAGACAACATTTATGCAGACGCGGTAGCAGATGCGGTATCTAGCTACCTGGTGAATGAAGTCTTTGGAGAACGAAAGCCTCTCATTGCACCTGAAGAAATTGATCTCCCCCGGCAAACCAGAGTAGTTCTGGCTCAATTATTGGGTTGCCCAAAAAGTAATTGCGGATTTTTTAAAAGAAAGTAAATGCATTTTTAATGAAGCTTTGAATAAACTTTAATCAAATATACTTTTTTACACTTTTTTTCTAAAGCAAGCTAAAAGTAACAGCTGATAACTGACAGAAGAAAGAATGCAATTACAGAGTCACAAGCTGTGAAAAAATTTGTCAACGCCGACTATATGAAAAATCCGCAATTACTTTTTGGGCAACCCAATAAGTTCCGGTAGATGCAGCCGCCTCAACTCTTACAGAGCGAAGAAGGATGCCGACGTGCAAGATGTATGTCCCGATTGTGACCAGGGACCATACTATACATGTCACCTGTTTAACTGCCCAGCCGGACCCACTCGACTCAGACCCAGATCCCTGTGGACCCACCCCATCTTAGTCGCAGAGTTCCTGGATCTGGACATTCAACAGTATCAAGTGGGCGAAAGATAGAACACAACAAACTGCTACAACAACAACAACCTTACTCTTGTTCCTAATGGAGTGCTGGTGGGCAAATTTACAGATTTATACTACAATATTTCCTCAGTAAAGAAGAAGACTTTGATGATATTTGCAAACATTTATCAACTTTATCACCACTTTTCCATGAAAAACTTATTTTCAATAATTAAATAATAAATATCAAATACCTGCCACAATGTGGCCTTTCATTGTGGTTTTCCAGGAATTAAAATGAAACGGATTAATGCAATATGAGATTTCTTCCACCCCGAATTGCGGTGTATAGTGTTACCAATAATTGGTGTCTCCTAAGGGAGTAGAGCGTTTTTGAGTTTTCTAAATTTGATAATGTGGTTGATTTTTCTTTCGAATATTAAAAAGATATGCTTGATTTGACACCGATTTCGTTTTCTTCCATATCCTGTGCATCAAACAGATCTCCAGTTTCACGCTCTCAACAGTTATTGGTGAATGTTGGATGTATTCTTGCTTACTTTGTATGAAAGTGATCGTTATTTTTTTTTATAGTGGATCTTCCTACCTTTTCTCAATAAAAGAGAAAGTATTTGATATCATTGCAAATAAGAATGAATTGGCGCGAAATGTTCTTATCTAGGCATAGTTTTTGTTCTACATCTGGATTTGTAGGTCAGTGTTTTGTTTCCTTTTACTTTAAGGAAATTTAAACACAGGTGTAAAGGTACATTTGTGTGTGTTTTGGAGGAAAGGACGAATGGGGGTTACATTTAATGTAATTTTTTGATCATAGGGCGCAATTCATTCATTCGATTCTCCAACAACAAAACTAAGTTTGGTCCGAATCGGTCCATAACCTTATATGGCTCCAATAGCATGGCAATTTTTATACCCAACACCGTACTTAGTATTTATGTAGGTCGGTGGGGATTG
Organism: Stomoxys calcitrans; assembly: GCF_963082655.1. Lineage (NCBI taxonomy): Eukaryota > Metazoa > Arthropoda > Insecta > Diptera > Muscidae > Stomoxys > Stomoxys calcitrans. The sequence continues at coordinate 15,559,941 of NC_081556.1, read as the reverse complement.
CAAATGAGCCATATCGGTTCAAATTTGGATATAGCTCCCATATAAACCAATCTCCCGATTTGACTTCTTGAGCCCCTGAAAGCCGCAATTTTACTCCGATTTGGCTGAGTGTTCTGTTACGACATTCAACAACTGTGTTAAGTATGGTCTAAATCGGTCTATAACCTTGGATTTGGCTGAAATCTTGCACATAGTATTCTGTTATGACTTCCAAAAATTGTGTCAAGTATGATCTGAATCGGCCTATAACCTGATATAGCTCACATATAAACCGATATCCCGATTTGAATTCTTAAGCCCCTGGAAGCCTCGATTTTCAACCGATTTAGCTGAAATTTTGCACATGGTGTTCTGTTATGACTTTTAACAGCTGTGTAAAGTATGGTCCAAATCGGTTAAGAACCTGATATAGCTCCCATATAAACCGATCTCCCGATTTGACTTCTTGAACCCCTGGAAGCCCCAATTTTTGTCCGCTTTGTTCGAAATTTTGCACATGGTGTTCTGTTATGACTTTTAACAGCTGTGTAAAGTATGGTCCAAATCGGTTAAGAACCTGATATAGCTCCCATATAAACCGATCTCCCGATTTGACTTCTTGAGCCCCTAGAAGCCGCAATTTTTGTTCGATTTGGCAGAAATTTTGACATAGTGTTGGGTTCAAGTCGGTCTATAACTAGATATAGCTCCCATATTGTAGAAGAATCCTTGGTGGTGGGTGCCTAAGATTCGGCCCGGCCGAACTTAGCACGCTTTTACTTCTTATCCACTATCTTTTGTTTTCCTATACTTTTCTCATTATACCCCACACCACCACTGTGGTACAGGGTATTCTAAGTTTGTGCATATGTTTACAACGTTAAGAAGGAGAAGAGCTAGACCCATTGATTAGTATATCGATCGACTCAGAATCACTTTCTGATTCGATTGAGTCATGTCCGTCTGCCCGTCTGTGAGTCCATGTATTCTTGTAATCAAAGTGCAGGTCGTATTTGTTGTCCAATCATCACGAAATTTTGCATATATCGTTTTTTTTTTTGGCCCAAGGACGAACGCTTTTGATTTTGGTAAAAATCAGTTCAGGTTTATATATAGCTCCCAAATATATGTATCGCCCGATTTGCACTTAAATAGTCGTAGTAATGACAATTTTCAACCGATCTGCACAAAATTTGGCACAGACTGTTTCGATACTGATCTTAACATATCTCTAAGATTTCATCAAAATCGGTTCAGATTTAGATATAGCTCCCATATATATGTATCGCCCGATTTGCAGTTAAATGGCCGTTGTAGCCACAATTTTCAACCGATCTGCACAAAATTTAGCACGGATTGTTTTGTTACTGATCTTAACTTATCTCCGAGATTTCACCAAAATCGGTTTAGATTTAGATATAGCTCCCACATATATGTATCGCCCGATTTGCACTTAAATGGCCGTAGTTACTACAATTTTCAACCAATCAACATAAAATTTCGCACGAATTGTTTTGTTACCTATTTTAACATATCTGCACAATTTCATCAAAATCGGTTCAGATTAAAATATAGCTCCCATATGTATATATCGTCCGATTTGCACTTAAATGGCCGTAGAAGCTACAATTTTCCACCGATCTGCACAAAATTCAGCACGGACTGTTTTGTTACTGATCTTTACATATCTGCACAATTTCATCAAAATCGGTTCAGATTAAGATATAGCTCCCATATGTATATATCGTCCGATTTGCACTTAAATGGCCGTAGTAGCTACAATTTTCAACCGATCTGCACAAAATTTGACACGGATTGTTTTGTTACTGATCTTAATAAATTTGCACAATTTGATCAAAATCGGTTCAGATTAAGATATAGCTCCCATATATATGTTTTGCCCAATTTGCACTTAAATGGTCGTAGTAGCTACAATTTTCAACCGATCTGCACAAAATTTGGCATGGATTGTTTTGTGTTAGATCTTTACATATCTGCAAGATTTCATCAAAATCGGTTCAGATTTCGATATAGCTCCCATATATATGTATCGCCCTATTTGCACTTAAATAGCCGTAGTAAGGACAATTTCAAACGGATCTGCACAAAATTTAGCACGGATTGTTTTGTTACTGATCTTAACATATCTCCGAGATTTCACCAAAATCGGTTCAGATTTGGATATAGCTCCTATAGATATGTATCGCCCGATTTGCACTTAAATGGCCGTAGTAGCCACAACTTTCAACCGATCTGCACAAAATTTGGCACGAATTGTTTTGTTACCTATTTTAACAATTTCATCAAAATCGGTTCAGATTAAGATATAGCTCCCATATATATGTATTGCCCGATTTGCACTTAAATGGCCGTAGTAGCTACAATTTTCAACCGATCTGCACAAAATTTGGCACGGACTGTTTCGTTACTGATCTTAACAAATCTGCACAATTTCATCAAAATCGGTTCAGATTTCGATATAGCTCCCATATATATGTATCTCTCGATTTGCACTTAAATGGCCATAGTAGCCACAATTTTCAAATGATCTATTTGAAAGTCGGTTCACATTTAGACATAGCTCTCATATACATTTATATTTATATATTGCCCGAATTTATAATTTTAGGGTAGGTGTAGGGTACTTTATATTCGGCACCGCCCGACTTTTACCTTTCCTTACTGGTTTTAATAATGTATATAATAGTTCTTTATATTTGGAAGGAAGGGGGAAATATTGGGTTGCCCAAAAAGTAATTGCGGATTTTTTATATAGTCGGCGTTGACAAATTTTTTCACAGCTTGTGACTCTGTAATTGCATTCTTTCTTCTGTCAGTTATCAGCTGCTACTTTTAGCTTGCTTTAGAAAAAAAGTGTAAAAAAAGTATATTTGATTAAAGTTCATTCTAAGTTTTATTAAAAATGCATTTACTTTCTTTTAAAAAATCCGCAATTACTTTTTGGGCAACCCAATAAATAAGTAGTCTTTAGGAATAGAAAGACCACCCAATGTCAAAAAGAAAGAATTTTCCTTAAATAGATTTCCTCAACTACAAAAAGTAATTTTGGCTCACAAAAATGTCTACACCTTATTTTTTTCTTAAAGAATTTCAACCTCCCCAAAAGAAAAAGGCTAAGGATAAACCCGTCCAAGCAAAAACTAAGGAGTCCTTTGCTACTAATCATTGCAATTATTACTTATGAAAACACCACAGGCCTTCAAAAATGAGCATTTAGAAAAAAACTATTATGGGCAAGATCAGCACAGTTTTAAATCTGTTTTCTCTGGCTGTCAAATTGAATCCTAGCCTTGACTTGCGTAAAAAGGTTATGTTTGCTTGGCTGGCAAGCCCTTGCCTATTAACCCTAAGCATGTATGGAAGACAGAAATTCAATTTTCTTTTTTTTTTGACAACGTCAAGGTGAAAGGGGAAAAGGACTAAAAATTTAAAAAAAATCTACCATTTTGTTATGGTTACACTTTACTACAAAATCTAAGGTATTTTGCTTTCCATTGATGCACACACATGAGCCCCTACAAGTGTTCTGATATTTTCCTAATGATACTTTTGTTGCTTTCAACTCTTTCTCATTGTTTTTTTTGCCTTTTACTGCACCAAGTTACTTTTGTGATATCATCTCTTTCTTCTCTCCCTGTATCCTAGAATCCTTTCAAGACAGCAGCTTAGATAATCTGTTTTCCTTTTTACCTCTTTTTCATGGTTTTTGTTTTTCTTGCACTTTGTTTGTAAGAGTCATGCAAGTGGCAAGGAGTTCTATGAACCTTTTCTGTTGCTCTTTCTTTCTTTCTCCACTGGGCTTTGAAGTCATGGGAAAACTATTGGTTTTAATCCTTTTTCTTGTCAACGCATGGTATTTATGATCGGAAAATTGTCATTTTATTGGGTTCAGGGTTATTGAAGCAAGGATATTATCATCATGATTTCTTTTGTTGGTTGCGGTGTTGGGTAAGATTTTATCAGCAACAAACAACTCACCATGATAATGTGAAACCTGTCATAATGAAGGTAAAGGATCACATGATTGATTGTCAATGCACCTGATAAATGTCAGTCAGTTTGATGTGAAGGATAAGAAATACTATGAGTCTTTTATAGAAAAAGTAGGACTACCACCACCATAGGAAGGGGGATACATAATTCTGTCTTTTTATAACCCTAAGCATAGTTCTTAGAAGCTCTTTGGTTCTAAGATGGATTTGGGGGACGATCTGCCTTTTCATTTCTCCTTAGTCCGTTATGGCCCGGCACCCAAACGATGCGGATTTTGCCATCCCCAGAGAAGGTTTTAATCTCCTTCTTACACTGCAAGACTGTTCGTAACCTTAGCGTCCTGGTTGATATTGCCCGTATGGCAATTTTACTGTCGGTAAAGATGTTCACACTCGACGTCCTCGCGTTAGCACCACACCACCTCAGGCATTCCGTGATCGCCCGGATCTCCGCCTGCAGGACCGGTCTGCCGTCAGGCATCTTAAAACAGATCTCAGTCCCTGGGTTCTCAATGTAGACCCCCAGGCCCACTCTGTCCTCTAGCTTTGATCCATCCGTGTAACATGATCTTCCAAATGACAATACAAGAGTTCCGTCAATAAAAGTCTGTGCCGATGGCAGCAGTGCCTCGCACTTAACTTCAAGGTTCATCTCAGGTATCCGACGGGAAACCTCTTCCTCCTTCCTTCCAGGTTTCCTATCGTCGCCCCGATTATACCGCTATGGTATGAGCTGCTCCCATCCTCAATCCATTCTCCCATCGCCTTAAGTCTCACAGCCGCAATGGCTGCCTCACACTTAATCTGTATGTCAATAGGTCGGATATCTAGAATAGTCTCCAGTGCCCTAGTGAGCATGGGCCTCATCGCTCCGCTTGTGCCAAGACAAAATGTTTTCTGAACCTGTTTTATGGTCCTTATGTTCCACTTTTTCTCTATAGCAATCCACCAAACTAATGAGGCTTAAGTAAGTATTGATCTAATCACGCTTCTGTAGAGCCAGTGGACTATCCTAGGATTCAGGCCCCATTTGGAGCCTACGGCCCGTCTACGTAGTACCCAACATTGTGAGCCTTCTCAGTACGCTCCTGAATGTCCTGTCCAAGATCACACCTAAGTATTTGACCTTGTCAGATATCGAAATCGTCTTATTGGGGAAACGTGGTGCGTTAAATTGGCCCACCTCTCGTCTTCTCTGGGTTAACATTGAGACCTCTGGGTCTAGCCCAGTCATATGCCATATGCAAGACACTTTCGGCCCATCTTCATAGCTCATTCGGATCCTTACCCCTTAGAAATATTATAATATTGTCTGCGTAGCAGACGGGTTCAAATCACTCCTCAGTCAGCATCCGTAATAGGTCATTTATGGTGGTCACCCATAGGAGTGGTGATAAAATGCCCCCCTGTAGCGTGCCCTGTGCCACTTTCTCCCTTATATTTATACCATGGAACACACAATTTATCCACCTGTTCCTTAGCATATGGTTTATTCAGTCTCTAAGGACCGGGTTCACCTGTTACTGGTCTAAGGATTGGATCAGTATGTCGGTCCGCACATTGTTAAAAGCCCCCTCGATATCAATGCATACCGCCAGGGTATACGTTTTGGCATCGAAGGATTCTTCTGCACAACCACGTGCAGGGCAGTCTCCACCTACCTTCCCTTGACGTAGGCATGCTGTTTCTATTTGAGCAGTTCGCTGGATGTCCTACTCTTTATCATGGTGTCCACAATACGTTCCATGTTTGTGAGTAGAAAGGACGTAAGGCTTATGGGTCTGTAGGCCTTTGGTGTCGCATAACTTGGCCTGCCGGGCTTGGGTACAAACACCACCCTTACTTCCTGCTAGGCTTTCGGAGTATATGCAAGTCCTAGGCTCGCTTTGAAAATTTTGACCAGATGAGGCGCCATATAGTCTGCCTCTTTCTGTAGTAACGCCGGAAATATTCCATCAGGTCCGGGTGACTTAAATGGTTGGAAGCTCCTCAAGGATTTCTTCACCATAAATTCCGATATAATTAACCTTCGATCAACATCATTATTCCAAAATTCCGGTGTCTCCGTGAGTCCCTTCGTATCCTGTGGAAAATGGGTTTTCATCAAAAGCCTCTACACGTCCTCCGTTGTCTCTGCTCTCTCTCTCCTATGGAAGTCATAACGGAACACTATGTGCAAACTTTCAGCAAAATCGGATGAAAATTAATGCTTCCAGGAGCTCAAGAAGTCAAATCGGGAGATCGGTTGATATGGGAGCTAAATAAGGTTCATGGCCTATTTAAACCGTACTTGGCACAGATGTTAGAAATCAGAATAGAATACAGGCAAGATTTCAGCCAAATCGGACAAAAATTTAAGCTTGTTAGGGCTCAAGAAGTCAAATCGGGAGATCGGGTTATATGGGAGCTATATCAGGTTCTTGACCGATTTGGACCGTACTTGGCACAGATGTTAGAAATCAGAATAGAATACAGGCAAAATTTCAGCCAAATCGGACAAAAATTGAGGCTTGTTAGGGCTCAAGAAGTCAAATCGGGAGATCGGTTTATATGGGAGCTATATCAGGTTCTTGACCGATTTGGACCGTACTTGGCACAGTTGTTGGCACAGTTGTTGGCACAGATACGTGCAAAATTTCAGCCAAATCGGACAAAAATTGCGACTTGTAAGGGCTCAAGAAATCAAATTGGGAGATCGATTTATATGAGAGCTATATCCAAGTCTGAACCGATATGACCCATTGGCAATCCCCAGCGACTTACATCAAAATTAAGCATCTGTGCAAAATTTCAAGCGGCTAGCTGTACGCGTTCGCTTTAGTGATTGCGACAGACGGGCTGACAAGGCTAGTTCGACTCAGGAGGTCGAGACGATCATGAACATATATACTTTATGGGGTCCTTGATCAATATTTGGAGATGTTACAAACGGAATGACCAGATTAGTATACACCCGTCTTATGGTGGTGGGTATCAAAATCAATTTGTGTTTGTTTGTCAATTTGTTTGTTCCGTATAGACTCAAAAACTGCAGAACCGTTTACCCTGAAATTATCACAGATTGTGTGGGTTGGTCTGGAAAGAAAAGGCTATATAATTGTTTGATATCGGAAGGGGGGCGGACCCTCCCCCTTATGCCAAAAACATCACCCAAAATCAAAAGTGAACCGATCGAGACAATATGGATATCAAATGAAAGGTATTGGAGAGTAAAAAACGAATAGTGTCTTAAAATTGGAGTCTTATTACCCATAAGGGCCGCCCAAACCCCAAAATTCCCCCAAACAGGCATATTGGAGGTTCATATCAATATGGGACTCAAATGAAAGGTATTCGGGAGTAGATTACGAATAAGACAAAAAAATGTCCATATAATGTGGGGTGTTCCCACCCCCAAAAACCTCCAAAATGGGCTTATTAGACGACCGTGGCTATATGGGATTCGCAATTCGGGTGTAGATCAGGAAAATGACATTAAAATTAATTTTAAAGCATCTAGGTATCACTTTTGCTCCTTAAAACACCTAAAATAGGTTATTTGAGCCATCATGACAATATAGGACTCAAATGAAAGGTATTTGAGGGTAGAAAAGGAGTAAGTCCAAAGCACTCCCTAAACTGAACTTATTTCCCGAACATATCGATATGGGGCTCAAACGAAAGGTTTTTGGGAGTAAAGAACGAATTTGACCCATTTGATATGAAGGGTCAGCCCCAGCCCCAAAAATATGCAAATGCAAATTTTACCCATGAACATTCCAATAATTAACAGGGGCAACCTTCTCGCATATCAATGAGTGCAGTGCGATTCAAGTTTTAGCTCAATGGTAAGGGGCCTTCTTTTTCAAGCCGATTCCGAACGGTGTGCCGCAGTGCGACACCTCTTTGGAGAGAAGTTTTTTCATGGCATAATACCTCACAATTGTTGCCAGTATTAGGAGGGGAAACCCATCGACGAAATTTTTTTCTGCTGTTCTCGCCAGGATTCGAATCCAGGCGTTCAGAGTCATAGGCGGACATGCTAACCTCTGCGCTACGATGGCCTCCTCGCCTTAGGCCATGTCAATTTTGGGCTTTAATGAAAGGTATGTAGGAGTAAAGCACGAATTTGACATCCATATTTGGACGAAAGGTTTGAGGTACCAATCCACCCTCAAAAAGATATATAGACTATCCGTCAAATGTATGCATAGACTAATCACGACAATAAAGGGCTCAAATGAAACGGGTCTTATTTTATGACTATGCTAATGGGGGTTCATTTAAAAATATGTGAGAGTATAGCACGAAGCTTATATTTAGTTAAAGGGCCAAGTGTCTGGCTAGCCACCTCTTTCCCAAAATGCACCTCAAAACCGGATATATTTAACTACTACAATATTGGAGTCCAATGAAGGGTATAAGGGAGTAGTCCCATGAACATTTCATTGAAGAACTGGGGCAAACTTCTCACATATCAATAAATGCTATCCGATTCAAGTTTAATCTCAATGATAAAGGACATCCTATTTATAGACGAGTCCTTTTTATAGACTTCTATGCTTCCAAATGTCGCCACCACCAAACATTTTTCTCAATGTTTTCGCCAGGATTTGAACCCACGTGCTTAGCATCATTAGAGGACTTGCTTACCTATGGGCTTCTATGACACGAACTCGATATTCACATTCGGGGCGAAATGTCCCTAACTTAAAACTCTACCAAAACAGGACTTATATATCGACCATTGCAATATAGGGCTTAGGTAAAAGGTATGAGAGCGCTAAAGATGGCGCTGCGGAGCCAGCCCGGTTCAGCTATTTATTTTCCCATGCAATTTCATGTCACTTTCATGCTCAGTCATCAATCTAAGGGCACCTTGTTTGATGTGGGCATCCTTTTTCACAATTGTATTATCCTTTCACATAAATTCTTCCATTGGATTGTTCAATGCATGGGAATTTTCTATAGACTTTTCCAAAAAAAAAAAAAAATGTTCTAAAACAAAGATTGAAAATATTGTCATTAATAAAAACCTTTGCCGCCGCCAAACACCCAAAGCAAGTCAACTAAAACGAAAGGGAATTTTAGGTATCATCATCATCATCATCATAGGGCAAGTGAAAGTGAGAAAATTGTATAAATTTTGCCCAATACACTTGTGATGTCCTCGATGGATGAGTGCATGAGTATGAGTGTGTCATTCCAATGCGTATCCAATTTCACATATGAGAAGACCCCATATGAATGCCTGCCTGATTGTGTATCCTTTCACATCCTGTTGCTTGGCACTTTGTGCCGTAGCTGTTGTGATTGTTTTCTCAGCTACTGTTTGTGTGTGACATGCAGGTGCAGTTAAGGTTATTGCGGCAGTGATTTTTCCCGTCTCCACTTTGTCCTTTGCAGGTCCCACACAGAAAGGATTTGAGTGCTTTAGGTGGTTGATTCCTGAATTCTACAGTGTAATTCAATATTTTGTTACTGGTTTTTGTGTAATGACTTTGGATAACTTTTGTGTAATTTCTACTATTCCTACATAAAATGTTGTTGTGATATTTCGTGGGAAATTTGCAAAAAAAAAAATTAATTTTAGTTTTCCCAAGGTTTGAGGAGCAAGTGATCGATATGATGAAAGATTATGAAAAAAAAATCATCAAACCACCACCTTTGAATTTTCATTGAATGTAAGGTGTAGGTGTTTTGAAAGATGAAACTTTTGCTTTTTGGGATATTTTCTAGGGTAACATCCTGCCAGGACACTGACCACTGGTGATTATATCACATGAGAATGATTGGCAATCCTAGTTAAAAAGACGTTATAAAACATGGGAGCTCTAAATAAACATCCTTGCTATGCTAGACAGGTACTTTTGGATTGTCTTAAAAGAAAACCAAATAGGAAAACTGAAGGCAGGTGAATATAGTGACCTACAACATTAACTTATACTCATATAAAGCTGAAGTTTATTTTCTTTCATTCTATCATCCTTCCCCTCCCTTTTCAAAAGTATTTAATTTTTATGATTTCCAGATGATTTTCGTTAACAGGTCTCATTTTTGTCAACAGTTCTTTTTTTTTAAGCAAACTTCCCCTCCGTCTCAGTTTGTGTGTAAGGTGGGGATGCTGATTGTAGAAAAAGTGCATCATTTATTTGCCTTTCATTACACTGACTGCTCGTTTGCCTGCCTTCCTTACCGCCTGTTTGTGCCACATGTGCTATGCCCCAAAATGTGTGAATGATAAGGTCTGAGGTTACGTTGTTGCTTCATTATTTAATTATGACATTCATGGCATTTTTAATGAGTTTAGAAAAAAACATGTGAGGATTTAGTGGTACAGTGTTAGCGAAGGGTCTTTAGGAAAAATTACGAGTCAAAGGTGTTTCTTTTGTCGAGGCAGAGAACAGGAATATTTCAGAGTAAGAAAAGTATGAAAACAAAATTTTTAAACTGTTACTGTTACGACATCAAGAACTCAGTATTTTTTGGTAGTTATATAACTCTTTACTTGTTATACCCTCCACCATAAGATGGGGGGTATACTAATTTCGTCATTCTGTTTGTAACTACTCGAAATATTCGTCTGAGACCCCATAAAGTATATATATTCTTGATCGTCGTGACATTTTATGTCGATCTAACCATGTCCGTCCGTCGGTCCGTCCGTCCGTCTGTCCGTCCGTCCGTCCGTCCGTCCGTCCGTCTGTCTGTCGAAAGCACGCTAACTTCCGAAGGAGTAAAGCTAGCCGCTTGAAATTTTGCACAAATACTTCTTATTAGTGTAGGTCGGTTGGTATTGTAAATGGGCCATATCGGTCCATGTTTTGATATAGCTGCCATATAAACCGATCTTGGGTCTTGACTTCTTGAGCCTCTAGAGTGCGCAATTCTTATCCGATTGAAATGAAATTTTGCATGACGTGTTTTGCTATCATATCCAACAACTGTGCCAAGTATGGTTCAAATCGGTCCATAACCTGATATAGCTGCCATATAAACCGATCTTGGGTCTTGACTTCTTGAGCCTCTAGCGTGCGCAATTCTTATCCGATCAGAATGAAATTTTGCACAACGTGTTTTGTTATGATATACAACAACTGTGCCAAGTGTGTTTCAAATCGGTCCATAACCTGATATAGCTGCCATATAAACCGATCTTGGGTCTTGACTTCTTGACCCTCTAGAGGGCGCAATTCTTATCCGATTGGAATGGAATTTCGCACGACGTGTTTTGTTATGATATCCAACAACAGTGTTAAGTATGGTTCAAATCGGTCCATAACCTGATATAGCTACCATATAAACCGATCTTGGGTCTTGACTTCTTGACCCTCTAGAGGGCACAATTCTTATCCGATTTGAATGAATTTTTGCACGAAGTATTTCGTTATGATATCCAACAACTGTGCCAAGTATGGTTCAAATCGGTTCATAAACTGATATAGCTGTCATATAAACAGATCTGGGGATTTGATTTCTTGAGCTTCTAGAGGGCGCAATTCCTATCCGATTTGGCTGAAATTTTGCATGACGTATTTTATTTTTACTTTCAACAACTGTGTCAAATAAGGTTCAAATCGGTTCATAACCTGATATAGCTGCCATATAAACCGATCTGGGATCTTGACTTCTTGATCCCTAGAGGTCGCAATTATTATCCGATATGCCTGAAATTTTGTACGATGGATCCTCTCATGACCATCAACAAACGTGTTTATTATGGTCTGAATCGGTCTATAGCCCGATACAGATCCCATATAAATCGTTCTCTCTATTTTACTTCGTGAGCCCCAATGGGCGCAATTCTTATACGAATTGGCTGAAATTTTACACAGGCCTCCAACATATAATTTAATTGTGGTCCGAACCGGACCATATCTTGATATCGTTTTAATAGCAGAGCAACTCTTTTCTTATATCCTTTTTTGCCTAAGAAGAGGTGCCGGGAAAAGAACTCGACAAATGCGATCCATGTTGGAGGGTATATAAGATTCGGCCCGGCCGAACTTAGCACGCTTTTACTTGTTTTAAATTTTTATAATTTTCTCTAACATTAGTATTGGTATTTTTTGATATCTGAAGGGGGGGCGGACCCTCCCCCTTACCCTAGTTTTCAGAAATTGCAGATTTCTGGGACGGGTGGTGAGATTTTAGCGAAATTTTGTGTGCTGTCTTATAGTAACCTAAAAAAAAAAAATATTATATCCCAATTTCGGATGGGGTAATTAGGGGGACCGCCCCACCCCAAAAAACCTACCAAATATATATATTGACCTATCACTACAATATGGGACTCAAATGAAAGGTAATTAAAATAAGAAGACGTATATGATTGTCGGACCAAGTGTTGGGGGGAGCACCCCAACCTCCTAAGCCCTCCTAAATCGGAGATATTTACCCACCATGACAATATGGGACTCAAATAAAAGGTATTTGTGAGTAGAATACGTAGAATACGAATCTGATATCCAAATGTGGGATACCATCCCTTCTTCAAAACACCCCCAAAAAGGACTTATTTACTGACCCTGGCAATATGTGGTTCAAATAAAAGGTACTTGAGTGTTTGTGGGGCCGCCCCTCCTCAAAAACTCCCCCCAAGAGGACAAATTTATGACCGTAGCAATATGGGTCTTAAATGAAAGCTTTTTGCGAGTAAAGCACGAATCTGATATAAATATTCGGGAAAAGTGTCTATGGGGCCACCCCACCCCCATTACAACACCCAAATAGGATGTATTTGCTAACCATTGAAATATGGGGCTCAAATAAGAGGTATTTTATAGTATAACACGAATCTGAGATTTTTGTCCGATTTGGCTGATATTTTGCACACGGTGTTCTTTATAATTTCCAATAACTGTATCAAGTACGGTTCAAATCGGTCTGTAACCTGATATATTGGGTTGCCCAAAAAGTAATTGCGGATTTTTCATATAGTCGGCGTTGACAAATTTTTTCAACGGCCTGTGACTCTGTAATTGCATTCTTTCTTCTGTCAGTTATCAGCTGTTACTTTTAGCTTGCTTTAGAAAAAAAAGTGTAAAAAAAGTATATTTGATTAAAGTTCATTCTAAGTTTTATTAAAAATGCATTTACTTTCTTTTAAAAAAAACCGCAATTACTTTTTGGGCAACCCAATATTTCCGTTTCATTGTTTCTCGAACTTGTAATCAGACCGAAAATTCTGTACATTTTTCCCACAAACTATGGAGTGATAATTCTCACATTTGTTAACAAAAAGGATACCAAAATACTGCTTGAATCCTTTGTGAAAGACCTAGAATACAATTCGCTTATCCTTTAATGACCCTCTATATTAGTTGGGGTCAGCATAACAGGCAACGGCCATTACTTGCAACAAAATGCAATGTTGCATATTATGGCAGCGAACAAATAACACCATGCGTGCTGATCTAGAAAGCATCCAAATAATATTCCCACATTATCTTGTTATCCTTATTGTTAGCTGGCTCTTAAATCAGGGAATTTTCTTTTGTTTCAATAGTAATTAATCTCTTTTTGTTTCACTATAAATTGGGTCAGTTGCAAGGACCTGTTTGTTGTAATTGTGTTTGGCTTTTTTTCCTTTGAGTTCCTTTTCTTGTAGGCGTTGGTGTTGCGTACTTGTTTTAGCGCATCATTTTTGGTCAGTTTAGCGCATTCGAATGCCGCCTTTTATGCTGTGGGTCTAGCTAGCCTTTCGTTTGTAATTTATTGATCATGCGTGAATCCTTTACAATGAATTGTCTAAATTTTTTTTTTGTTGCTTAATCAGAGTGAAGCAATATGGTGTTTCTCTAATGTGGTAGTAATCGAATGGTTTGTTCAAAAAGGATTCCTTGGAGAAGGATTTTCTTAGGAATTCGAAAGCGATTTCATTTTCCATAACCGGAAATAAAATATGGCGCAAAAGATGAATGGGAGTAAACAATGATTTATGGGAAACGAAATAACACTTGCTCTTAACAACTAGTCAATGTGGGTCAGTTTTTGTAACAAAAAGTAGTTCATTTTGTTGAGTTATATGGTAGAGAAGTTTTGAAACGGCAGAGTACTGATAGCACTTGTGAAGAGATAATCAACGCTGAAAAGTGTTCCTGAAGTTCTCATCAGGATTCGAACACAAAAGTCCGGCGTCATGGACAGACTTGGGCTCCAAGGTTTATTTCTTTACCAACCCGTTTTAATGAGACACTGATTCATGCTTTCAAAAAAAACTGTTTCAAATTTCAGCGAAATCGGTTAAAAAATAAAACTTTTATACCCTTAATCGGGAGATCGGCCGATATGACAGCTATATCTAAATATAGTTCGATCTGAACTATATTCGGGTCCTATGTTAGGAGGCGTAAAACTACTCACTGTTTCAAATTTCAGCGAAATCGGATAGAAAATAAAGCTTTTAATCGCTTCAGACCCTTAATCTGGAGATCGGTCTATATGGCAGCTATATCTAAATATAGTCCGATCTGAAGCATATTTGGGTCCTATGTTAGAGATCGTAAAACTACTTACTGTTTCAAATTTCAGCGAAATCGGCCAAAAAATAATGATTTTATGGGCTTTAGACCCTTTATCTAGCGATCGGTCTATACGGCAGCTATATCTAAATATAGTCCGATCTGAAGCATATTTTGGTCCCATATTGGGAGGCGCATAACTACTCACTGTTTCAAATTTTAGCGAAATCGGTTAAAAAATAAAGCTTTTAAGGGCTTTAGACCCTTTATCTGGAGATCGGTCTATATGGCAGCTATATCTAAATATAGTCTGATCTGAAGCACATTTGGATCCTATTTTAGGAGGCGCATAACTACTTACTGTTTCAAATTTCAGCGAAATCGTCTAAAAAATAAAGCTTTTATGAGCTTTAGACCCTTTATCTGGCGATCGGTCTATATGGCAGCTATACCTAAATATAGTCCGATATGATTCATATTTAGGCCAGATGTCGGGGGGCCTAAAACTACTCAATGTTTCAAATTTCAGCGAAATCGGTTAAAATATAAAGCTTTTATGGGCTCTAGACCCTTTACCGGGAGATCGGTCTATATGGCAGCTATATCCAGATATAGTCCGATTTGATCCATATTTGGGTCAGATGTCGGGAGGCCTAAAGCTACTCACTGTTTCAAATTTCAGCGAAATCGCTGAAAAAATAAAGCTTTTATGGGCTTTAGACCCTTTATCTGGAGATCTATATGGTCTATAGGAGATCTATATGGTCTATATGGCAGCTATACCTAAATATAGTCCGATATGATCCATATTCAGGTCAGATGTCAGAAGGCTTGAAACTACTCACTGTTTCAAATTTTAGCGAAATCGGTTATAAAATAAAGCTTTTATGGGTTTTAGACCCTTTATCGGGAGATCGGTCTATGTGGCAGCTATACCTAAATGTAATCCAATTTGATCCATATTTAGGTCCTATGTTAGGAGGCGCAAAAATACTTACTATTTAAAATTTCAGTGAAGTCGGTTAAAAAATAAAGCTTTTATGGGCTATAGTCCCTTTATCGGGAGATCGGTCTATGTGGGAGCTATACCTAAATAAAGTCCGATATGATCCATATTTAGGTCGGATATCGGGAAACTTAAGATTACCCTCTGTTTCAAATTTTAGTGAAATCGGATAATAAATAAAGCTTTTATAGGCTTTAGACCCTTTATCTGGAAATCGGTCTATATGGCAGCTATACCTAAATATAGTCCGATATGATCCAAATTTAGGTCAGATGTCGGGAAGCTTTAAACTCACTTACTGTTGCAAATTTTAGTGAAATCGGTTAAAAATAAAGTTTTTATGGGTTTTAGACCCTTCATTGGAAAATAGGTTGTTTCTAAATATGGTCCGATTTGGCCCGTTCAAGAGCGTTCAGCGTGCTTAAAAAAGACGTATCTGTGCTAAATTTCAGCCCAATATCTCAATTTTTGAAGCCTGTAGAGTGATTACAACAGAAGGACGGTCAGACGGACAGCCACACGGACATCGTTAAATCGTCTTAGAATTTTACGACGATCCGAAATATATATACTTTGTAGGGTCGGAAATTGATATTTCGATGTGCTGTAAACGGAATGACTAACTGAATATACCATCCTATCCTACGGTGGTGTGTATAAAAATTGGTCCCATAAAAGGCTAATTTTTTGTACGATTTCGCTGAAATTTAGGAGAGTGAGTTGTGTTAGGACCTTCGACAGCCCTCTTCAATTTGGCCCAG
Organism: Stomoxys calcitrans; assembly: GCF_963082655.1. Classification (NCBI taxonomy): domain Eukaryota; kingdom Metazoa; phylum Arthropoda; class Insecta; order Diptera; family Muscidae; genus Stomoxys; species Stomoxys calcitrans. Next base: position 15,543,740 of record NC_081556.1, on the reverse strand, counting down.
ATCGGTGTGGATTTGGATATAGCTGCCATATACACCGGTCTCTCGATTTAAGGTTTTGGGCCCATGAAAGGCACATTTGTAGTCCGATTTCGCCGAAATTTGACACAGTGACTTATGGTAGGCTTTTCGACATCCGTGTCGCATATGGTTCAGATCGGTCTATATTATATCTATATATGGCTACCAAAAACGACCAATATTTTGCTTAACAAAATTGAAGAATGACTTGTACTTAATATACCACTCAATATCGGCGTCGAATTTAGTCCAAATCGGACCATATTTCGATAAAGCTGATATGGGGGCATAAATTATGCATTTCTCACCGGATTATGAGGAATGGTGGTTTAAATATATACTCGAGGTGGTGGGTATCCAAAGTTCGGCCAGGCCGATTTAAACGCCTTTTTACTTGTTTGTCTTAAAAATACTTAAAAGAAGGAAGACAATTCAGACATCTTAACCACTTGACCCCTTCGCCGGCTTGTTTGATCTCAATGCCCCTTCCCATCTTTGCCACTCATCCACCAATTTTCACAATTGTCTTGTAATTTGTCATAAAAAAACGAAATAGAAGAAAATATGAGACTATGAAACTAACATACATAGGAGCCTTAGCGTTATCGATAAACACTAACATTTACATGTTATTTGTTATCCTTCAAATCCGAAACTAAATATCACCAAAATCCTTCAGAATTACAAAAAGCAGAAAATAACAACAAAAGTGTCACAAGTGCCACACAAATTACGACCTTAAATAGGCGCGTAAATGCAGGCCAGGACGATCACCAAAAAAAAAAAACAAAGAATTCAGCACAAAAATCCCACAAAGAAGCTAGCATACCAAAAATGTTAAAAAGATGAAGAGCATGGCCCAAGGAAGGCAATCTTAAGTGGGTCGCTCTGTGGTTAAAATAATACGGAAATAAAAAAAAGGCCGCAGTAGTGTAACCTCATATGGCAATAAAAACAACTCAATAAAATCAACAACAGACCAAAGGAGCCAAACGCCATTTACCATGCCATTGCATGTCGAGCCATCTCCTGGCATCCTCCGTTTTTAGCCATTTCCAAAATCCAAATCGAAAGGCATAACAACAGTCAGTTGAGGGAATATTTTTTTGTGAACAGCCTCCCTCCACCCCAGTATGGTTAGGAAATTATACGAAGGACATGTTAAGTATCACATAAAAAAAAGCGCAGAGCACAAATGCTGAACATAAGATATCCTGCAATCAATTGCAGACCTTCATTTATAGGACATAACCACTCACAGCACAGCACAACACACACATATACGTGGCTCCAATTGAATGTGTGCCATTTTTAAGGATATTCCTATACGAAGAGCAAAGGTTATCAAAAATGCGAAATAAAACAAAAATCTTGTCAATGCCATGCAATTTTTTTATTACCTATGAGTGAGTGTTTGCTTGCCTCGTATGCTCTCTCTCTCTCTCTGTCTCTTGCTCTATCTTCCTTTGTTTGTGGTTTTGACAAATTAATCAGGTTCTTAGGATACCATTCAAAGTATTGGACTTTTAATTCGCCATGCATTGACGAGGTGGTCATAAAGTGTTTATAAATGTCCCATGTTTTAAGGGAATGGAATTTGAAGGTAAAAAGGCTACGGGAAAAAGGGCCCAGATTTTTAATGTTTGTATAGCAGAGGAGTCACCTTAGAGAAAGTGAGATGGATTGGTAGGGGCATCACAACAACGCCGAAAATTGATTCCAGACATGAGTTTGGCTATAGATTGTGGTTAGTCGCAGCCTTAAACACCCTGTTTGCAGATTTACACACGTGGATGAGCGACTAGCCACAATCCGAGCGAGATTTCTTTATATCAGTCTTCTCCATGCCGGTGCCCTGATAAAACAAGGCCAAACAGACTTTTCTATGTCGGGTCCTACGAACACTTAGAGCGAACATATGTCCGCTGATATGACATTACAATCGTGCCATGAGATTTTAATGCAAGACTAGTAAGGGAGAATTCTTTGGTCCAACGTCCGCGTCAACTTCCCCGAGGGAACCTCTGACACTGGATTGATAGAATTCGCCGTGGCAAAAACCTGACTGCCTTGTTTATACCACGGTGAATTCTGTTAGCCCATCACCAGATTTCAACATCCTGATATATACAAGGTCACATGGTTGCCCGCAGATCAAAAACGAGACACAAAATGGTGGTGATCGTTGTACTACATGTCAGACCCGATAGATTCGAGGAAAGAGGACGATATTCATTATCGAAGCTGCAAACGCAAAATATACTCGGCTGATCCAATTTGCTTGAAAAAATTAATCTTTGTCCCGATAGTTTGGCGGTGCTATAGCAAACCATTTCTCAATTAATGAAAAATGCCGCAAAATCGCTAGTTGGGCAATAAATACCTCTCCCAAGAAACCCATGGCACGACCAGTAATGTCGAAATGCTATGGAATACCAGTACTACCACTAAAATTTCCATGAACATTCCATTAAAGAACAGGGGTTACTTCTCTCATATCAATGAGCGCCATCCTAATAAAGTTTAAGCTCAATGATTGGGAACCTGCTTTTCTATGTCGAATCCGACAGGCGTAACATTATTAAGGGGATAAGCTCCGCTGAAAAATTTTTGTATGTTTGTTTGTTCCGTATAGATTCAAAAAGGGCAGAACCGATTACCTTGAAATTTTTACAAATTGTAGAGTTTGGTCTGGAAGGAAACATAGGCTATACAATTTTTGATATCGGGAGGGGGGCGGACGCTCCCCCTAACCCCAAAAGTACTACCCAAAAAAAAAGTGAACCGATCGGGACAATATGGGATTCAATAAAAGTTATTCAAGTAGAGTACGAATTTCATAATAAAAATTGGGTCCAAGTACCGGGGGGGCCGACCCAGCCCCAAAAACCCATAAAATAGGTTTATTTGACGATCATGACAATATGGAACCAAAATGAAAGGTATTAGGGAGTAGATTACGAATATGGTCAGGAAGTAGGAATAGGCTTTATCATTTATTGATAACGGAAGGGGGCGGACCCTCCACCGTTGCCCCAAAAACACCGCCCAAAATCACAAGTGGACCGATAAGGACACTTTTGACACAAACAGAGGACTCAAATGAAAAATATTAGGCAGTAGATTACAGATTTGGCATAAAACATTGGGAGGCCGCCCACACCCAAATACCCCCAAATAGGCATATTAGCAGACCATGGCTATATGGTACTGAAATGAAAGGATAGGATATATTACAAATATGACATTAAAGTTTGCCTTCGAGTCTAGGTGGCGCTTTCCTCCTAAAGATACGTCAAATGGGTTATTTGCCCCATTATGACAATATGGGACTCAAATGAAAGGCATTTGAGAGTAGAAAACGAATTTGATATCCAATTTTGGAGCCAAGTGTTTTGGGGTACGCCGTAAAACACCCTTTAAACTGAACTTCATTTCCATTCGGTATAAAGAACCAATATTGATATCAATTTTCAGTGCAAAGTGTCGATGGCCGACCCAGCCCCAAAACAACCTCCAAACGGTTCATATTTACCGGTCATGGCAAAATGGGGCTCAAATGAAAGGGATTTGGAAGTGCAGCACGAATTTGATATCCATATTTGAGTCGAAATGTCTGAGGTGCCCTCCCTTCCCCTAATGAGAACATATCCCTAAGGAAGAACATTTCCACCAGGAACCGAGAAGGGGCAAATTCTTACACATCAATGTGTGCTTTCCGATTCAAGATTAAACTCAATGATAAGGGACCTTTTCCCGCAGTGCGACACCTCTTTGGGGAAAATTTTTTAAATGACCATGCATGTCATTGTGCCTCGCAAATGTTGCCAACATTAAGAGGGGATAAACACCGCTTTGTCCGATGTTCTCGCCAGGATTCGAACGCGTTCAGCGTCATAGGCTACAATGGCACGAATTCGATATCCGCATGCATGGCGAAGTGTCCCCACCCTAAAAAGATATAGAGTTAAAGAAGGCGCAGCGAAGCGGGCCCGGTTCGGCTAGTGTGGTATAAAGCAACGCATCCACCTTAGCAGAGATATGAAGAGAGGTAAGAAGACAAACGCCTACTTCACAGTGAGATAGTAGACAAAAATGAGTTCGAACTAATAGAGATGTTGAGAAGTCGATATAAAGTGCGAAAATTCTATCAAAGAATAAAATATCAAACTTTTGGCGTAGAGTACAGGTCTATCTTTCTCCGGAAACAAGTATGAAAATCTGGGAACAGCTATAGATAGTGTGCAAGGGATATGGAAAGAATATCTTATTGAGTTGCTGGTGTCGACAAGTCGATATAAAGTCCGAAAATTCCAGCAAAGAATAAAATATCTAACTTTTGGCGTAGAGTACAGGCCTATCTTTCTGCGGAAACAAGTATGAAAATCTAGGAACTGCTATAGATAGTCTGCAAGGGATATGGAAAGAATATCTTATTGAGTTGCTGGTGTCGACAAGGATACCACAGAGCCAATTCTTCATGACGATATGGAATATAAACTACCCATTCATCGTCTCAATTGCCCGGATGAAGAGCAACAAGACAGTGGGAGCCGATGGGTTGCCAGCTGAACTATTTAAGATCGAAGGAGACACGCTGATGAGGCAAAGGCATAGGTTTGCCTGTTCAATCCAGCTGGAAGAAGGCATTTAGTAGGCTTAGAACCTCAGGCACATACTCCTGTAAGGTCAATCAAGAAAATCTGGCAACAGAGATATATATAGTGGTGCTTATTACGCGATAGTACCAAAATCAGTGCAATCTGAATGCGATCAGTGTTTGCAGAAATCTGGCTAAAAAAAAACAACAAGGCAACAGAAGCCGGTGCACAGTGGGATAGAATGAAAAAAAAAACTAGTAAAAACTATGTCATATGAGAACGGATAGGGATAACTATTTGTTGTGCCAAATTTAAAGGCCCTAAGTAGTCCGGAAGTCTATTGGTCAGCTCGGCATTTTGAAAAATTGTTCGGGTGACCAAATCTTTATTTGTGATCCGATAGAAATATCATAATGATACTTTTTGAATTTTGCGGATAAAACTGTCTTTAAAAAATAAAAATTAATTTTGCAATAATCCCCAAAATACCCATTTCATGCAAATATGATTTCAAAATAGGATTTTTTTTGTAAATTTGCTGTGCAGGCTTCCAATATTATCTGGTGCAAAAATTTTTTTGCAAGTGTTTAGGGAGATATGTAGAAAACAAGTAAAAGCGTGCTGGGTTCGGACGGGCCGAATCTTGGAAACCCACCAACATGGATTCTGCTAAAATATGGAAGCTATATCTATTGGTTGCCCAAAAAGTAATTGCGGATTTTTTAAAAGAAAGTAAATGCATTTTTAATAAAACTTAGAATGAACTTTAATCAAATATACTTTTTTTACACTTTTTTTCTAAAGCAAGCTAAAAGTAACAGCTGATAACTGACAGAAGAAAGAATGCAATTACAGAGTCACAAGCTGTGAAAAAATTTGTCAACGCCGACTATATGAAAAATCCGCAATTACTTTTTGGGCAACCCAATAGTTATAGACCGATTCGGACCGTATTTGGCGCAGTTGTAGAGAGTCATAACAGAACACTTTATGCAAAATTTCAGCCAAATCGGATAAAAATCGCGGCTTGTGAGGGTTCAGGACCGATCGGAACCAAATTTAACACGAGCACCGAAAGGTCCAACATAGAGAAAGGTCCAACATTGTATATCCAAATATGAACCGATCTGGATCAGCTACATCGGGTAATAATGCGCATTTTTTGGGCCCAAGACCATAAATTAGGAGTGCGGTATGTATGGCTATGTCCAAATATGAACCGATTTGGAACATATTGGGCACGAAAGTCAGGGGGTCCAACAAAACTAAAGCGAAAAAATGTATGTTCTAATTTTTTTTTCAAGATTAGCAACCCTAGATTAGCAAACTTCATTTAAAGATAATCAACTTTTGTCGAAAAAATACTCAGGTCAAAAAAATGGGTCTCGAAGCTACATCAATGACACAGCGGCTGCGACAAGGGGAAAGTGCCACAAGAAGATCCACTTCGAAGTAATACGAGAGCGGTGCCTAAGTAGTTTACATATCCCGAGAGGTAATGTGGGGTTTAAGCCAGTAGGAAACGAGCCCGCCATGCAGCGAGAGGCCAAGGTCATAGTAGTTGCTTAATGCATTTTTCCACCTTATGCCCAAAAAGGGCCTTAAAACGAAAGATCGTTCTATATGGGGGCTATATCAAAAATAAAAAATTTAGACATCCAAATTATCTGTGCGAAGTTTCGCCTCATTGTAGCTCCTTATTGTATCTCCTTACTGAAGAATGGCAGGATTACCACAAGCAGATGGACGGACGGACGGAGGAACAAGGTAAGATCATCTTAGATTTTTACGACGATCAAGAATATAAACCTACTTTATAGGATCGGAAATGGATATTCCGCAGTGCTGCAAATAGGATGACAACATAAATATAACCCCATCCTTAGTTGGTGACTTTTCTCCTCGTTTTTGCTCGCGAAATTTGTGAGGTATTCAGCTGCAAATCACCATCTTATCCTACTTTAATGACAAATTTTACATACATCATGACTTTTAGCAGAGTTTGGGACAACACGGCTTTTGGCTATGTTTTCCTGGGCCCCTTTATTTCTAGGCCTCTAATAATGTTCTCCCTTCCGAAAAATTGTCCTTCCGGAAGAAGCTATGCAGGGCAAGTAAATTGTTTTGAGATTATTGTCACTTGTTTGCACTCGACTCTGCACATATGTGCCAAATGTGTGATATTTTCCCGTTCACTTTGAATGCCGATGCTGTGTAGCAACGGCATGGGATGGCAACGCACTTAACCATACCCTTCATGGGAGATGACATTTTATAGCCTTTCCTTGGGCAGGCAGGCAGGCAGGCAGTCAGCATTTCATGCGTTTTTGGACTTTTTACTCTCTCTCTCTCTCTCTGCAACGATGGTGATGGCGATGGCGATGGCATCGTAACAAGTGTCATTTAAGATGTTCTTGGTTATGTTACTAGACGCCTGCCTTGCTGCTTGCGTTGTCCTTTTTCTTCCATGTTGTTTTAGGTTCTTTTTTTTATGCGTTTCTTCGATGTTGCTCAATTGCTTGGCAAGACCTTATCTTAGCTCTACTTGCCCATACCGCCAGTTTCCTCTTTTGCAACTATTGGTGCTAGTTTGTGTTGTTGTTCTTGCTATTGCTCCGATTTTATTATTTGTATATCGGTATTTGGTGTTGTTTTTATATCCTCATTTTGTCAAGCAGCATATCCTTCATATCCTGTATTTAAAGTGTATTTAAGTGGGATTTAGTGTTGCGTGATTTTTTTATAGTTGCTGCGTGAATTGTGAAGAATTTTTACTATACCCATCTAAAGATGTTCTTTTTCGGGGAAAAAGATGGTTTTAGATGCTATTTTGCTTCGGATTTGTTTTGTATCTTAAAATGTTGTTGCTTATGCCGCTGTTGCTTCTGCACTATTAAATGAGTATAAAAAAAAACATCTTCTCATTTGGTGTGGTCGGTTGTAAAACCACAAAAATTTGTTTTTAGATTTAGGTGTCCTTTCACTTCCGAAATGTGCCGTGTATGGAATATTTTATAAGATTTTGTTATTGTTGTAAAAAGACTAACATAAACCAGTAATAGGCATTTATGTTGCAAGAAATCCTCGATTTTGTATGGAAATCAAGCAAAAGAAATAAAAATCTTAAACAAACTCAGAGAGAATATTTATTTAAAATTTATTCTTAATAGCCATAAGATTGCGATTAAAAATTCACAATTTCATCGAAAATCCATTAAAAATGGAAATTTTACTATGATGAACTTCCGTACGCATCAAGGGGCAGGTGAGAAAGCTGTGACACCACTCTTCCTCAGGACCCTTGACACTTGCGGTGTGGACGATTTCTCCTTAGATTCTTCACTAACTGCTGCTGTCGAAGAAGTTTCTGAGTTCCGTGCTTCCCGGCTGGCGCGCACTTTGAGCCCAGTCCAACTTTGTGACCCAACACACAGGGCTTGTCGGGTTCCGTTTCGATGCCATTCCCTCCTGTCTCGAATGTGGCAGGGGAATTTTCAGTCTACTGCAATCCCCCAGACTTTAGCGATTTGGTCGATAGTTCCTAAGGCAAGTGTTCAGCCACAACTGCTGAGTCGTCTCCTGATTCGCCAACTCCACCGCTTCTATGAATCTTCAGTTTCAACTTGTTGAATCCGTAGGATACAACCCCTTCGGACTGGTTGAGGTCTGCGAAACAGCCGGAGTTTAGTATGAATACTGCATGTCTCCGGTCACCAATCGCCTCATCCAATCTACCAATATTACAGTCGGTGGTTGAAAGATAAGGATTTCATTCCCTTAGTCTTTCAAGTATCGCTTCAGGATCTGACTGAATCCTTGGTATCCAAGCATGCGTTATTGGTCGAGAAGGAATATCTTCTTTCTTGACTAAATCTAGTGCTGCACCTGGCCAGAACTCACCAATCTTTTTTAAGGCGCACAACGATACATTTCAATTGAGCTTTGATCGCCGAAGGCAATTAGTTTGTATCGGCCTCGATACCAGCCTACATCGTCACAAACTGGAGTAGACCCAGGAAATTCTGCAAGGACAACGGAGTATACTGATGACAGTCCATTGACTATCTCACTCCAATTATTCCTAGGTAAGCAGCTCTGTTCTTCTCCCTTGTCGACAACCGACATCATCAAACTGTCCCTAGCGACATTAGCAAAGGTGTTACTGTTGTTCGCTCTACTTCTTTTAGACATGGGATGCCCTCCCGGTGACCGCAGACCTTTGGCTGACTTCGTAGCAGTTTCCGAATATAGACGAGTAGTCTTTGGGGTTGCCTATGCTAGCCGAATTTTGGAAATCCCTTTCCCTAGCAGTGAGAGTCTTAGGATCTTTTGCACCAAGCCTCTCAATAAACCTGAGAGCGATGCGTCTTCTAATATTCCAACCTCTTAAAGAGCGTGTTGGTTTGCGCGGGGAAGGCCGATGGCTAGGCAAATTCTAGGCATGCGAAGAAGGAATAGGTTCGGCCTTGTCCTTTAGACTCGAACTAGGAGTCTTCGTCAAAAGCCCCTGCTGACCAGTGGAATTGTCGGCTGGTGGAGCCTGGAGCAGCAGCTCCACCAGTCGAGGTTTCAGTAGCAGACAACATGCTACGTCCTTATACCACCACCGCAGCTGTTGGGTCTTTGGAGTCCATTCTATGCCTACTCCCGGGCTCTAGATCTGCCGCTCCATTGGAAACAGGCGCAGATCAGCAACTGCGTAATGGATACCTCTATCGCAGTTATCCTTGAGTGACTTAAATTTTTCTTCCAAAAATAATGACCAATTACGAGGTAGAGGAAAATTCTTGAGGAGTGAAATAACAATACGTCCGCTCCACTCAACGGTTCAAACAAGAGTCCTAGGGGAAATGGGCTTTAATTCGTGACACCATTCAAAAATTCAAAATTTCATTGAAAATTGATTTAAAATGGAAATTTCGACAGGAAAACTTTAAATTGGCTGTATCTCCTAAACTAAGCGTCCTAGAAGGGAAATGGGCTTTAATTCATGACACCATTCAAAAATTCAAAATTTCATCGAAAATCCATTAAAGATGGAAATTTCACCAGGAAAACTTTAAATTGGAATTTCATCGAAAATCCATTAAAATGTAAATTTCACCAGGAAAATTTAAATTGGCTATATCTCCTAAACTTAGCGTCCTAGAGGGAAATAGGCTTTAATTCGTGACACCATCCAAAAATTCAAAATTTCATCGAAAATCCATTAAAAATGGAAATTTCACCAGGAAAAATTTAAATTGGCTGTATCTCCTAAACTTGGCGTCCTAGAGGGAAATAGGCTTTAATTCGTGACACCATCCAAAAATTCAGGATTTCATCGAAAATCCATTAAAAATGGAAATTTCGACAGGAAAACTTTAAATTGGCTGTATCTCCTAAACTAAGCGTCCTAGAGGGAAATGGGCTTTAATTCGTGACACCATACAAAAATTCAAAATATCCTCGAAAATCTATTAAAATTGGAAATTTCGACAGGAAAACTTTAATTTGGATGTATCTCCTAAACTTAGCGTCCTAGAGGGAAATGGGCTTTAATTCGTGACGCCATCCAAAACTTAAAAATTTGATCAAAAATTATTAACCGATTTTGCTGAAATTTGGCACAATAGGTTGCGTTAGGCCCCTCGACATTTGTTCCCAATATGGTTAAGATCGGTCTATATTTCGATATAGCTGCCATATAGACCGATCTGTCAATTTAAGGGATTTGGCCCATAACAGGCGTATTTATAGACGGATTGTGTAAGTCTCCCCAACATCCTTGTACAATATGGCCCACTCTGGTCCAGATTTGGATGTACCTGTCATATACACCGATCTCTCATTTTAAGGTCTTGGGCCCATAACAGGCATATTTATAATTCGATTTCGCTGAAATTTGGTTAAACGAGTTTTATGAGGCTCCTCGACATGCCTTTTCAATACGGCCCAGATCGGTTCAGTTTTGGTTTTGGTTTTTGGTTTGGTTCGATTTAAGGTTTTTGGCCAATAAAAGGTGAAGTGATTAACCGATTTCGCTAAAATTTAGCACAATGAGTTCTGTCAGGCTATTGGTCATTCGTCCCGAGTATGGTCAAGATCAGGTTATATTTGGATATAGCTGTCATATATACCGATCTCCCGATTTAGGTTATTGGGTTAATAAAATCACGTTTATTGCTCGAATTTTGCTGAAATTTGACTCAGTAGGCTTTGTGAATATTGTTCAGATTGCTCTTTATTTGGTTATAGCTGCCATATACATACACCGATCTCCCAATTTAAGTTCTTAGGCACATAAAAGCTGATTTTTTCAAACAATGAATTTGGTATAATAAGTTATTTTAGACCCTTACATAGCATGAATATGGTGGAGATCGGACCATATTTAGATATAGCTGCTATAGGTTCATATATGAGGCATTTTGCACAGTATTATGACAAAAGTTGGAAAATATATATAGCCGAGGTGGTGGGTATTCAAAGTTCGGCACGCCCGAACTTTACGGCTGTTTTAATTTCTTTTGCCTTATTCGTGTTCTACTCAAAGCTTGGAGTACCTTATTTCCTATATCTATACAATATCGTTTGATTATGGGGGACGCCCTTTGAGAACCCTAAGGACATAGTCCAATAAACGGACTTCATATACGTGATTCTGGGATCATTTTAGGGGGGTATGCACAAAATGGGATTTTTTCCTGCAATTTTGCCCGTTAACACTTTTTCCCAGGTCCCCTAAACAAACGTCCAGCTTCAGCTTCCTGGTAAAAATATCATCTCGGCCATTCAATTTTCTTCAACGCTTCCTAAAATAGCTCTTGAATAGTAGAAGGGAATCGTTTAAACACCACAATGGCGAAATCAAACGCATAGGCAACCATCTTCACCCTCTCTTAACCGAAAGGCATACAGAAGGGGCTATAAAATCACTTTCTGCATAGCTTCTTAAGTCACTATTTTCTTAATTAAGCCCTCTGCCAGTGATGCGCTGCTAATATGACTTTTCAGCATCATAGTAATCCAATTCATTGATAGAGGGGTAGCCTTAGGTCCACCAAAGTACCATCCATGGACTCCATTTCTCTTAGAAAAACTTAATTTCAATGCAGGAATTCCGGTGCATATGTTCTCTTTTGAAAACCCTAATTCAACCTGCGTTGCTTTTATAACAAGCACAAAGATGTTCAAACTTTCAAAATACCTTCCATGTCTTATTTTGTAATTAGTGGAAATAACCCAAACGACTACAAACAACACACAAAATATCAATGTTTCCCATTACTATTTGCCCAAGAAGAAACCCATTAGGCGCTATTGAAGTTCAATGTCAACATAAAGTATTGAATTTATTACAACATTTGGTGCCCACTCCACAGAAGAAAGCAAAACTCAACCATTCAACCACAGCAAATAGTGAAATTTTTAAATGATTTCAAAAAAAAAGGCAATGAGAGCGGCTTCTTTGCATTTTGACTAGCTGGCGCCACTGAAACGACAAAGTCAATGCGATAATCACACTCACCACTGACTAAAATGCAATTTTTTCTTAAATTCCATAATTATCACTCGCTCGTAACGAAATGAACTAAAAATCTACCAAATATATGTTGATAAATACATATTTTTTTCGAGCAATCGAAAAAAAATTTATACATTAAAATTAAATCGGTTGTTCTTGGGCCAGCAATACCTTCTGGTAATCACCTTCCAAAGAAGATTGTTTAACATTTCAGAATGCATTTAAAAATTGATTCATTTTGGTTCTTTTTTGTCAATGCAAGTGCTTGGAATATTTGATAATTTATGTGATCTTTGCCTAGCTCACGAAGGTTGTGACGGAAATACATTATCATTTCATGTGTCCCAAATTCTGGTTATATACTTGAGTGGGGGTTGGGGGGGGGGGGGGGGGGGGAGGAAGGGAAAAACGAAGGTAATTTCATACTCAGCATCATATTGTGTAGGTTTGGAATACATTGAAATATTGAAAATGTCCAAAACTCGGCATAAGAAAAATTATTTTGACTTGCATCTGTCTGCTCAAAGCAAGCAAAGTTTAAAACAACTCCATAGTCCTATACTTCTTATAAACATCGATCAGTTGGAATCCTAAATTTAAGCTGATCTCTCGATTTGGCTTCTTAAGCCATTTTAGGATAAAATTCTTAACCGATTTCCCACCACGTTGTCAACAAGTTGAAACTGAAGGTCTATAGAAGCGGTGGGGTTGGGAAATCTGGTTACGACTCAGCAGATCCGGCGGATTGCCGGAGTCTGAATATTTGACGTGGTTCTTATCTAGAACCCATTTGTGTGTAGAGAAATGGTTCGTGGATAAGAATAGGGGGATTCAAATTACTTAAGGGTGCGGGGAATGGGAAACACAGAGCCTGTATTCTTACAAAGAGTAGTTTAAATGTTTTTCTTCTTCAGTCATATATACATGTGGGATGGAGGGACATGGAGGTCATTTTCACTCCGAAAGCAGGAAAAGATTTTCTTCCTGTTAGTCTGTCATCCTTTATGCGGAAGACTCTTGAGAGGTGGATACAAACGGATCCTAGGGCAAAGATCCCTGGAGATCGCCTGTCGTGGCAACAGAATGCATATACTAAAAACAAATCCACTGAAAGAGCCCTTCACGACCTAGTCAGCTGCATAGAGGGTGGACAAATTTGAATATGTCCCTTTAATTTAAGTACATATCTATCGTAGAATAAGTCGAAGTATATGAAGTCAAATTGTGAATTGTAAATGAATTTGTAGAACGTAAGAAAATATCTATTAGCACTAAATGTACCCATTGTGAATTTCTAATCTTAAGCCATTTTTAGTACTTAAGCTCATCTGAAATTCTTTTACTAATGAACTTGCCACCTCTTCTACAACCACAGCAAGGTGAGCAACACATCTCTACTCTTTCTCCCATAATCAAACCAGTGTCTCTATATCAATACCCAAAATTTGCCATTGCGTTCTTTTTTTTAACTCTTTATCGTCGAGTTTACCTTCTCGTCATCTAACTTATTATTCATCGCTCTATGAGGAATAATAAGATTAGTTAATCGCATAATATTACAGTCCACACAGCATCGACTGAGGTAATTCCGCCACTGACGTCACCGCGTCTCTTTTCTCCACGCAACAGCCAATCTAACCCCACTTCACGTCTAACTGGAAGACCCCCACTCCTGTTTATGGTCCTTCGAGCCGGACCTGTCAAGAAGAATATAATGGTAGCATTTCTTGATATTGAAGGTGCTTCCAATGGTGTAAAACCGACGTTAATAGTGAAGGAGATGGAGTTTCTAGGCATCAACTCAACTCTGCTTGGGATCTGTGGATCTAAAAAGTTGGGTCAGCAGAGGAATACCTCAAGGAGGTATACTGTCTCTTCTACTTTGAAATATAGCCATTAACAATAAATTATTGTCTCTGGAAGAAAAAGTTGGAGGACACCGTAGCGCAGAGGTTAGCATGTCCGTCTATGACCCTGAACGCCTGGGTTTCTCTCCTAATGCTGGCAACATTTGTGAGGTACTATGCCATGCAAAACTTCTCTCCAAAGAGGTGTTGCACTGCAGCACACCGTTCGGACTCGGCTATAAAAAGGAGGGCTCTTATCATTGAGCTTTAACTTGAATCGGACTGCACTCATTGATATGTGAGAAGATTGTTCCTTAGTAGAATATTCATGGGCAAAATTTGCTTTTTGAAGAAAAAGGTGTAAAAGTGGTCGCGTATGCTGATGACGTGGCAATTGGGGTTAGGGAAAAGTCTCGCAGCACTATAAGAGATATACAATACTCCAGTAAGCTCTTTGTGCAACAGCGAAGTTGGCTACCGCAAGTGGTCTATGTATAAATTCGTGTAAGACAGAAGTAATTCTCTTCAGCAGAAGATAAAAGTTGCCTACAGTGGCACCTGTCTTCTTGGGAGGAGAGAATGTTCCATTTACAGATAGCGCAAAAAACCTGGGTGATTTGCTGGACAGAAAATTTAACTTTAAATCCAATATTTTGGAAAGTGCAAATAAGGCAACTCTTGCTCTATACACCTGCAAGAGACCCATTGGCAAAAGTTGGGGGTTTAGACCGCGAGTTATTCATTAGGTATATAGTGCATTTGTCAAACCTATAATGCTATATAGTGTTGTAGTCTGGTGGACGGCGCTTCAAAAGTCCACCTACTCTTCAATACTCTACCGAATCCATAGTTTTGTTTATGCTGAGGACGACATCATCTGATTCACTGAATTTATTGTTACTTCTTGTGCCTCTGGACCTTGTGGCTAGCCATATTGCTGCGACCACTGCCTGAGGTTAAGGCAGCTTTCTCTTTGGTCATGTGGCGACTACGGACACTGTGTTGTCCTTGATACAATATCAGATGTTCCAGGCAGCGTGGACGACACCCTACCTAAGCCGCTTTTTATAAAAAGTACTGTACAACTATTCCTAATAGAACCGATTGGAACTACTATATCCCTGGTAACAGAAGTTACATAGAATTCTACACAGATGGTTCCAAACTAAACGAACAGGTGGGTGTACTCCAATGATCCAGAACTTGTCTTATCGAAAAGGTTACCCGACCACTGCAGTGTGTATCAAGCGGAGATTCTTGCAATGAAGTAGTGGAATGGCTAAGATATAATGTCATTACGACGATTGCGGATTTTTTAAAAGAAAGTAAATGCATTTTTAATAAAACGTAGAATGAACTTTAATCAAATATACTTTTTTTACACTTTTTTCTAAAGCAAGCTAAAAGTAACAGCTGATAAATGACAGAAGAAAGAATGCAATTACAGAGTCACAAGCTGTGAAAAAATTTGTCAACGCCGACTATATGAAAAATCCGCAATTACTTTTTGGGCAACCAATATCTTCTCACACAGTCAGGCAGCCATTAAATCTCTCGAAAACGTATTTCTGCCCTCAACTGTTGCAGAACTCTCATCGAGATTGCTAAACAGTTCAAAATTCACCAGTTCTGGGAGCCGGACCACAGAGATATGTCGGGAGAACTACTCCACACATTCCAGGGAAACTAGAATCTTTGGGTATGCCTCTAACGACATGTAAGCTAAGTTTTCAGGACCAGGCCCGAAGGACAACGAATGATAGATAGTCACAAAGAGGGGACTGTGAGCTTTTTAAAACTATGTGACCTAATCTAGACTTGAAGAGGTTTACCGCTTTGCTGTCATTAGCTAGAACAGACGTCTCAGTCATTGTATCCGTTATGACAGGTCATTGTCAAGTCGGAAAACATCCTGACACACTGAAGGATGCCAGCAACGACTTTTGCAAAAGCTGTGAGGACATCGAAAAAGAAGAGACTATAGAACATTTTCTCCCGCACTGGCAGTCAGAAGGAGTTCCACTTTAGTTTCTCATTTCTTTGAGAACGTGTCTCATTTAGTGGGTGTGAACTTTCCCAAAATCGTTGGGCTTTTTAAAACGATGTGGATGGTTCAACGGAAGTAACTAGAAGGCATCTTCCTTCTTCTGTTCCTGTGGTATCACAATGGACGAAAAGGTCTAAGTGAGTCTGATGGCAGACCCATAAAAATTAAATTGTTGCGCTATGTTTGTCCGTTTCGTGTAGAATCAAAAACGGCTACACCAATTTTCGTAAAATTTTCACAGATGCTAGAGTTTAAGCCCTCTGTGAAATATGAATACATTTTTTGATATTCGAAGGGGGGCGGACGCTCCCCCAAACTCCAAATCTCGGGAATGGATGCACCGTTTTGAGCGAAAGTTTGCGCGCCAACTAATGGCACCCTAAAAAACCCGAATTCGGTATAAAACTTTAGGGTTAAATAACCTGGTGGAACGACCCATCCTAAAACCCACCCGGACGGACATGTTAAACGATTGGGACAATATGGGTATCAAACGAACGCTATGTAAGAGAAGAGTACAAATCTGGCATAAAAATGACACCCTAAGTTTCGGGGGGTGGGGGGGTTCGCTACCCCCAAAAACACCATTCAACATGACACTTTTACCGCTTTGGGCAATATGGGTATCAAATGAAAGGTATTTAAAAGTAGAGTAGAAATCTGACAAAAATGTATTCCTTAGTGTCTGAGGGCACTCCCCACCCCACCAAAGGACCCCAGCAGGACATATTCACTGATTGGGACAATATGGTATTCAAATGAAGGGTATTTCCGAGTTAAATGCGAATATGAGCAAGAACTTAGGAGGCCCAGAACCGCCCAAAAGAAGTGCCCAAAATCAAAAGTGGACTGATCAGGACAATATGGGACTTAAACAAAAGATACTTGAGAGTAGAAAAGGAATCTAGTTTTGGGGCAAATGTTTGTGGTTAAGCACCAAAGCTCTTATTTCCCGAACCTGGCAATATGGGGCTTAAATGAAAGGTTTTTGTGAGAAGAGCACGAATTTGACATCCATATTTTGTTGAAATGTCCCCGTCAAAAGGTTATATACCAATCACTACAATATAGGGCTGAAATGAAACAGGATTTATTTACCGACGATGGTAATATGGTGTTATATGGGGACTTATAAGGTCCAAACTTCACATTTTTTGGCTTTAGTTTGATGACAACGAATTCAAACTCCTCCATCTGCAACTCCAGACAAATTTCTCATGACAAAAATTAAGCCATGCTGTGATAAGAAAGGAAACTGAAGAAAAAAAAAGTATTGATGAATTTTATGATCACCGGAAAATCAAGAGCAAAGAAATACTTCAAATCGCCGCCAATCATTGTCTTGTTGGCATTGACCAAGAAAGTCCAACAGACAATAAGATGACTGGATCACAAAACTCTTTGGAGAAAAAGAACGATGGCTCATCAATAATGCAGCAACATATTGCGAAATGTTAACGATTTTTCCTCAGACACTTAAACCCTTAAAGACAAAAGAGTTTCCAATAGACAATACTAAACAAAATGAAAAAGGATACTTTCCCGATGATCCTTTAGACAATAAGAGAGAAATCTATTGGTCACATATACAGCAATAGCAACAATAATAAATATGGGACAAGCAGGACAGAGACAAGCCAACAATGGTTCTGCAACATTGGGCAAAAAACAAATTCCAAACCAGTAGGTGTCCAGCGCAAAAGATCTTTAAATTACTTGTGGTTGCTAAGATGTAGGTAGCAGCAAATGCATATAGCCCTTAGAAAGTCTAAAAGAAAACCTGCACAAACTCCTAATGAAAGAATATTTAGATTGATAATGGTTTTTGTTCAATACATACAAGAAGGATTAAAGATCAAAAACCTAAAAGGATATTTTTCTTTTGGTCATGAAAAACAACAAAAAATGATTTAGTGTCTGGCCGGCAGCATAGGCCATAAGAATTGCTCAATAGAAAATTAATGATCAGGTTCGTTTGCTAGCTCACCAAAGAAATTCACCACTTTTTTGCATAACCCTCATCCAGGCTAGCTCAAACATCTGTCCAAGATCTAATGACAATGGAATTCCTTTCCACCCTCCCAATGGCACTGCTGTAAATTGAGTTGCCAATGTCAACTTAACATCATTTGACAATTTTGGCCAAAATCTTAGACAAAACTGAAAAGAAACTCAACCACAAAAGACCATCTATGTTCCGAAAACACTTGCCTAGTATTTTGCATTCTTTGACTGTATGTGGCTTGATTTACTGAAGGCTCTTCTTTTTCGTTGGGCTACAGATAATCTTGAGAACTACTTCCGTGTGTAAACAAAAGCAGAAGCATTTTCTTATTGTTCATTTATTCAAAGCAAAAAGTGAAAAATACAGAACAATAAACTCATCTTGGACACTTGTGGGAAATAATTTCTGCCTCAGCAGTTGACAACTTAATACCAAAGCCTTTGCAAGATTATCTTAGATCTGGCGATCGCTCTATGCTCAATGAGCATATAGGCTATGTTGACCTTTTTATAGATCCCCATATCTGATCGGACATGATATTCGATATTTCGCCATCAAAATTCAGCAGGTTTTCTGCTACTTTTGATAAATCATGAGCAATGTTCTTTTTTTTATTGTTAATCAATTTTATCAAGATAAGAAAATATAAAGAAATAAAAAAGCAAAATACGGTTTCATACCCTTGGGATTTTGTTTGGGAAAAAGCAAGAACATTTTTGAAGAAAATCGAAAATGGTAAAAAATTTTAAATTTTAAAAAATACTAGCTGGCCGGGTGTGCTTTGCTACAACCACAAGTGTTTGCGTCATGGTCCAAATTTGAAAATTCTTTATATTTGTATTTACCTTCAAATGATATTCATTAGAATCCCATATTGTCCCGTTCGGTGTACATGTCCATTTGTTGCATAATTTGGGAATGGAGCGACTCCCCGGGAATTGACTTTATATAATTTTCGTATTCCTCTCTCAAATACCTTCCATTTGAGTCCCATATTGTCCCGTTTGGTATACATATACATTTGGTGTATAATTTTCGGGTGGGGCGACTCCCCGGGAATCAACTTTATATAATTTTCGTATCCCACTCTCAAATACCTTTCGTGTGAGTCCCATATTGTCCCGTTTTGTGTACATGTCCATTTGCTGCATAAATTTGGGTCGGGGCGACTCCCCGGGAATTGACCTTATATAATTTTCGTATCTTACTCTCCGATACCTTTCGTTTGGGTCCCATCTTGTCCCGCTTGGTATACAAGTCTATTTGGTGCATAATTTTGGGGTGGGGCGACTCCTCGGGAATTGACCCAAATTTGTATATAATTTTCGCGTTTTACTCTAAAGTATCATTCATTTGAGTCCCATCCTGTCCCGTTCGGTGTACATGTCCATTTGATGCATAATTTTGGTTTGGACGGCCCTTCTGGGACATGACCCCAAAGTTTTATGCATGTTTCATATTCAACTTTCAATTACCTTTCATTTGATATCCATATTGCCCCAATCGGTAAACATATAATTTTTGGGCGGTTTTTGGGGATAGGTCTGCCCCCCCGACATGTTAGATCAAATTTTTTTCTCAATTTTGTACTCTTCTCCTAAATACCTTTAGTTTTATACCCATATTGTCCCAATCGGTAAACGTGTCCGTTTGAGTGGGTTTGGGGTCGGGCGTCCCCCCTGTTATTTGACCCCAAAGTTTTATACCAATTTTGTGTTTTTGGGTTACCATAAGGTGGCATAAAGAAGGAAAGAAAGATTAAATTTAATTTTTTTTTTGATAAGTGTCGTATTCCACTTTCAATTACTTTTCATTTGATACCCATATTGCCCCATACCACGATAGCGGTCGAACGAGTAAGGCTAGCCTTTTGAAATTTTGTGCATTAGAAGTATGTGCACAAAATTTCATGAGGCTAGCCTTACGCGTTCGTTGATGTAGGTCGTTGGGGATTTCAAATGAGCCATATCGGTTCAGATTTGGATATAGCCCCCTTATATAAACCGATCCCCCGATTTGACTTCTTGAGTCCCTGGGAGCCTCAATTTTCACCTAATTTGGCTTCTAGTACACACGCTAAGTATGATCCGAATCGATCTATAAACAAATATAGCCCCAATGTAAACCGATATCCTGACTTGACTTCTTGAGCTTCTGGAAGCCTTAATTTCCATCCAATTTGGTTGAATTTTGGAACAAAGACTTGTGTTGTGACTCTTCCAACATCCATGCCAAGTATGATCCGTATCGGTCTATAAAAAGATATAGCCCCCATATAAACCGATACCCCGATTTGCCTTCTTGAGCCCCTAGGAGCCTCAATTTTCACCTAATTTGGCTAAACTTTGGAATAATGACTTGTGTTATAGATTCCAGTACACACGTCAAGTATGATCCGAATAGGTCTATAAACTGATATAGCCCCCATTTAAACCGATCCCCGGTTTTAACTTCTTGAGCCCCTAGATGCCTCATTTTTCATCCGATTTGGCTAAATTTTGGAACAAAGACTTGTGTTATGACTTCCAAGATCCAATCCTAGTCTGTCTATAAACTTATATAGCCCCCATATAAACCGATCCCCGGATTTGACTTCTTGAGCCGTAGAAGCCTAAGTGTTCATGGCTGTAGTTTGGAACAAAGAATTGTATTATGAACTGCCCCATCCGCATACATGATGGTAGGTACCCAAGATTCGGCCCGGCAGAGCTTAGCACGTTTTTACTTGTTCTCTATATTCTCTACTTTCATTAGTAGTTTATGACACAACGACTGAACAAACATAAGTGTCCCGCAGATTTTTAACAATTTTCATTGCATATGTCTCCTAGTATTGAAATTTCATTTACGCAATGACTACTCACTTTGTTATGGCTAAGTGTTTCCGCATAATTTGATTTTTCTTTAACCACCAAAGTCATGTTGTTGTGGCATAGTAAATAGTTTCTAATTTATGGAGGAGTCCCTTTGTTCACTATCATATTTGTTTGACAAAATTATGGAGGCGTATGGTTTCATCGATTTGTCTTAGTTGTCTTCTCTATGGCTTGCATAATTTCTAATGGCTTTCGCATATCGTGGATAAAATACCTCCGGTTCTTTATTTAATGGCATTTTAAATGCATTTGTTTGATTTGTTCTAATTTGAATAGAAGTTATTGCGCATCTCATTGTCCAGGGGATCGTTGTGTGCTACATTCTAAGGGATCATTGATGTAAGATCGGCCATAGGAATATTTGATGCTGGTTAATTGCGGTTGCAAGAGATAACGAGAGAATAGCAACAGCTTATGAATTGTGGGGAAAATCGAAGAAGCATAGAGAACATTTGTATATTCATTGTAAGTGAGTAAAGAAAACGTAGTCCAAGAATGTCGAAAAAAGATTTTAAAGGCTTTATTTCCAAAGTCAATCTTAAACCAGTAAGGATAGGCAAAAGTCGGGCGGAGCCGACTATATAAATCCCACCACCTCCTGGTGTACGTAGTTCATTTTATTGGGTTGCCCAAAAAGTAATTGCGGATTTTTCAAATAGTCGGCGTTGACAAAATTTTTCACAGCTTGTGACTCTGTAATTGCATTCTTTCTTTCTTCAGTTATCAGCTGCTACTTTTAGTTGTTTTAGAAAAAAAGTGTAAAAAAAGTATATTTGATTAAAGTTCATTCTAAGTTTTATTAAAAATGCATTTACTTTCTTTTAAAAAATCCGCAATTACTTTTTGGGCAACCCAATATATGTAGAACTTATCTAGAAATCTAGTCAGACTTTAATTTGGATACCTATTGAAATATCAATCTACATATCTGTATCTGAACCGATTTTTATGACATTTTGCACACATATGAGGACGTTGAATAAAACATCCCATGCCAAATTTTGTAAACATCGGACCAAAATTGCGGCTTCTACACCCTTAAAAGGCCATATCGGATGAAAGTTATATATGGGAGCTATATATAAATCTATACCGATTTTTATGAAATTTTGCACACATATGAGGACATTGAATAAAACACCCCGTGCCAAATTTGGTAAAGACCGGACTAAAATTGTGGCTGCTATAGCCATAAAACTCCATATCGGATGAAAGATTTCTATGGGAGCTATATCTAAATCTGAACCGATTTTTAAGAAATTTTGCACACATATGAGGATATTGAATAAAACATCCCATGCCAAATTTGGTAAGGATCGGACCAATATTATGGCTTCTACAGCCTTAAAAGGCCCCATC
The DNA here is from genome assembly GCF_963082655.1 of Stomoxys calcitrans. Classification (NCBI taxonomy): domain Eukaryota; kingdom Metazoa; phylum Arthropoda; class Insecta; order Diptera; family Muscidae; genus Stomoxys; species Stomoxys calcitrans. The sequence continues at coordinate 15,521,480 of NC_081556.1, read as the reverse complement.
GGATGAAAGATATATATGGGAGCTATATCTAAATCTCAACCGATTTTTATGAAATTTTGCACACATATGAGGACGTTGAATAAAACACCCCGTGCCAAATTTGGTAAAGACCGGACCAAAATTGTGGCTGCTATAGCCTTAAAAGTCCATATCGGATCAAAGATATCAAAGGGAGCTATATCTAAATCTGAACCGATTTTTATGAAATTTTGCACACATATGAGGACGTTGAATAAAACATCCCATGCCAAATTTTGTAAAGATCGGACAAAATTGTGGCTTCTACAGCCTTAAAAGTACATATCGGATAAAATGGGGATATGGGAGCTATATCTAAATCTGAACCGATTTTTATGAAAGTTTGCACACATATGAGGACGTTGAATAAAACATCGCATGCCAAATTTTGTAAAGATCGGACCAAAATTGCGGCTTCTACAGCCTTATAAGGCCATATCGGATGAAAAATATATAAGGGAGCTATATCTAAATCTGAACCGATTTTTATGAAAGTTTGCACACATATGAGGACGTTGAATAAACCATCCCATGCCAAAGTTTGTTAAGATCGGACCAAAATTGCGGCTTCCACAGCCTTAAAAGGCCAAATCGGATGAAAGATATATATGGGAGCTATATCCTAATCTCAACCGATTTTATTCAAAATCAATAGCGTGCGAAATTTCATGACAGTCGGACAATAAATACGACCTGTAACTTGATCACAAGAATACATGGACAGACAGACGGACATAGCTAAATCGAATCAGGAAGTGATTCTAAGCCGATCGGTATTCTTATCAATGGGTCTAGCTCTTCTCTTTCTAAGCGTTGTAAACAAATGCACAAAGTTATAGTACCCTGTACCACAGTGGTGGTGTAGGGTATAAAAAGACCAAGCCTCATCAGAATAAATAACCACTGACCAACCACATTTCCCAAATATCTAAACTCCCTTCAAGGACATTTTTATTTGAAAAAAAAAACGATTTTATATGTCCTCGAAAAAAAACATGTAATTCGAGATTATACATCATTTCCACTCTTATTTCCACTTTGTTTAATCAACAACAACTAAAAGAAAGAAAAAGTGGAAAACGCGTAAAATCTTTTCAAAATCAAACAAAGCCTTTTCCAATTTTAATTCAAATCAAAATTAAAAGTGTTTGTATGAGTGTGCGTGAAATTCTGTGGAAAACCATTTCCGGTTGTTGAAACCATAGAGGCGTTCTTACTTCCATCGTTCTCTCTCTCTCTCCCCTTCTCTTTCAATATTCAAGGAAATCAAAATACACTTATTCCCTTGAATATTTGGGTTATTTCATTCATAAAAATTCTCATTTTAATCGAAAACCTATTGAAACGCATTGAATTCGTAGAGAAAGTGAAAAACAAAACAAATGAAACACCTCAATGGAAATATTAGATCATTTGGTGTTGATATGAGTTTTTATTGAAAACCGCACATACCTTTTGTTATCCACAACCAAATCGTAAACGCCCCTCCTTTTAGTTTCAATAGGACCATGGTTTGCTCAACTCCTCCGGCAATCACAGCCGGATACTTTTTCTGCACCCAACCATTCTGCCATGCCAGAGGAAAGACATGAAAAGTGAAAAATTCAAATTTCACTTTTCTTTTCATATACGATTTCTTGGGAGCATACAATTACACAGGTACCTAACTCGTCGAAATTATTGAAAGCGAAATTTTTCGGCAATCAATTCAACCAAAAATTTACTCCCATCCGTGTCTAACCTTCATAGAACACAATGAAAATGTCACGGAAATGAAGCTAGCCGCAAGCAGCCTTATTTTTATAGCATAGCAAACTGATGTTAATGATAAGTTATCAAATTGCAATATTGGAAAAATTCTCCACACTGTTGCCTGTGGATGAAAGTGAAAATGGATACAGTTTTGATACATTTTTTACAAAAAAAAAAATGCTAATAAAAACAAGTCGTTATAAAACCTGATTTTTGGCCCGCTAAGGCATTTATCCGAGAATATATCTTCAAGGATACACCTCGATCTGATGTTGTTTACCTCCCAACTAATTCTGGCTCTGAAATTATGCCAAAAAATACTGAATTTATTATTTGCTGCTGATCACATATCTCTAGTATATCAAAATGTTAGAGGATTAAACACAAAACTCTTTACTCAGATAGCTTTATTTTCGATTATCATATCATCACTTTTACTGGAACTTGGCTTCAGAATAATGCAAACGATTCTGAAATATTACATTCCAAATATCAAATATATAGGCGTGATCCACTGAATTTCCTTCTGAAGAAATATTAGTGGAATCTCCTTGGATATTGAATTTATAGCCGTAAAGATATTTTTGAAAAATGTTTCAATATTTATTTCATATTCTTACGTCCCACCCTCTTCAGGATATCTGCGCAATCCAATCAGCATTTCAGTTATCTCAACCAAGAGACACATTGATTGTTCTTGGTGATTTTAGTCTTCCCCAAATCATTTGTCCGAGTCAAACACCCGTGATACCAAATTGAATGTATTGGCATATTGCTAAATTCTGGTCTTTTTCAAATTAATTACATAAACAATTCATTTTCTAAATTCGATCGATTTTGTTTTCGTTAATCATCCATCTGAGTTATGTTTAAGTTCTAATGATCCGATTGTAAGTCCTGAGGATAGACATATATACCCTATCCCACTCTTAAAGTTAAAAGAGATGTAGCAATTAAAAAAGTGTACTGTTTTGCTAAAACTGATTACATCAAACTGAACTCACCACTCTCATCTGTTCACTGCAATGAAATTTTCAGATCTAAAGATATCAGTAAAATGATTTCAACTTTTTGTACTGTGCTACTTGACTTTATTTCTCGATCTGTCCCTAAAACTACTTTTTGCAACGCATCCTCCATGGAATACAACCTATCTTTCTAAGCTGAAGAGTTGCAAATTGCAATTTTGCCCATGAACATTCCACTAAGGAACAGGGGCAAACTTCTCACATTTCAATGAGTGCAGTCCGATTCAAGTTTTAAGCTCAATGAGAAGGGGCCTCGTTTTTATAGCCGAGTCCGAGCAGCGTGCCGCATTGCGACACCTCTTTGGAGAGAAGTTTTACATGGCATAGTACCTCACAAATGTTGCCAGCATTAGGAGGAGAAAACCACCGCTGAAAATTTTTTCTGATGGTATCGCCAGGATTCGAACCCAGGCGTTCAGTGTCACAGGTGGACATGCTAACCTCTGCGCTACGTTGGCCTCCAGGCTGAAGAATAAATTATATAAATGGTTTGAACGCTCAGGGTCAACGTCTGACTTTTCGATGTATTCTTTAGCAAGACGCGAATATAATAAAGAAAATAAATTGGCGTATGGTAGTTATTTGAATTAAATTAGAAATCAATTGAAATCAAATCCTAAATGCTTTTACAAATTTGTGAATTCAAAGCGCCGTTGTAATAGTTTACCAAACTTTCATAGATATAAAGCTAAAGTAGCTGATAACGATTCAGGCATTGCCGACATCTCTGCTGACTTTTTTAGCAGTACTTACTCAGATAATTATTATGATGTGTGTAGAACATATCCATACACAATCAAAAATTCAGCTTTCATAAACGTGTCTGGGATTGGCGAAAACGTAGTACTTGAAAATTTAAGCTCACTGAAGATAACTTTTAATCCCGGTCCAGATGGAATTCCATCTGACGCCTCGAACTTTCGTATCCCCTTTGTTCACCTTTCAACAGTTTATTAAAGCATGGATATCTGCCGGAATTGTGGAAGCAAACTTATATAAGACCGTTTTTAAAGCTGGAAATCGCAATGAGGTATCTAATTACAGGGGCATTTCAATTTTGAATGCTATTCCGAAGTTATTAGAGAAAATTCCGACTGACACTTTTTCACCTCAAGTCTCTTCTATATTGTCTCCGTACCAACATGGGTTCCGGAAATCGAAATCGATGATAACAAATATTTTAGAATTTACTTGTTTGGCCAACGATGGCCTTAGGGAACGCTACCAAACGGATACTATATATTGGTTTGCCCAAAAAGTAATTGCGGATTTTTCATATAGTCGGCGTTGACAAATTTTTTCACAGCTTGTGACTCTGTAATTGCATTCTTTCTTCTGTCAGTTATCAGCTGTTACTTTTAGCTTGCTTTAGAAAAAAAGTGTAAAAAAAGTATATTTGATTAAAGTTCATTCAAGTTTTATTAAAAATGCATTTACTTTCTTTTAAAAAATCCGCAATTACTTTTTGGGCAACCCAATATATCAAAATGTTAGAGGGTTAAACACAAAACTCTTTAATCAGATAGCTTTATTTTCGATTATCATATCATCACTTTTACTGAAACTTGGGTATACGATTCTGAAATATTACATTATCAAATATATAGGCGTGATCGGAACAATAAAATGAAAAAAAGCTGGCAGTGGTTTGCTAATAGCGGTCTCCACTGAATTTCCTTCTGAAGAAATAATAGTTGAATCTCCTTGGATATTGAATTTGTAGACGTAAAGATAATTTTGAAAAATGTTTCAATATTTATTTCATATTCTTACGTCCCACCCTCTTCAGGATATTTGCAAACCAATCAGCATTTCAGTCATCTCAACCAAGAGACACATTGATTGTTTTTGGTGATTTTAGTCTTCCTCAAATCATTTGTCCGAGTCAAACACCCGTGATACCAAATGGAATTTCTATTGAATGTATTGGCATATTGCTAAATTCTGGTCTTTTTCAAATTAATTACATAAACAATTCATTTTCTAAATTCGATCGATCTTGTTTTCGTTAATCAACCATCTGAGTTATGTTTAAGTTCTAATGATCCGATTGTAAGTCCTGAGGATAGACATCATCCGACACTAAAATTACTTATACCCTATCCCACTCTTAAAGTTAAAAGAGATGTAGAAATTGAAAAAGTGTACTGTTTTGCTAAAACTGATTACATCAAACTGAACTCACTACTCTCATCTGTTCTTTGGAATGAATTTTCCAGATCTAAAGATATCGGTAAAATGATTTCAACTTTTTGTACTGTGCTACTTGACTTTATTTCTCAATCTGTCCCTTAAACTACTTTTTGCAACGCATCTGGTCCTCCACGGAATACAACCAATCTTTCTGAAGAATAAGAAGAATAAATTATATAAAAGGTTTAAACGCTCAGGGTCAACGTCTGACTTTTCGATGTATTCTTTAGCAAGACGCGAATATAACAAATAAAATAAATTGGCGTATGGTAGTTATTTGAATTAAATTAGAAATCAATTGAAATCAAATCCTAAATGCTTTTACAAATTTGTAAATTCAAAGCGCCGTTATAATAGTTTACCAAACTTTCATAGATATAAAGCTTAAGTAGCTCATAACGATTCAGGCATTGCCAACATCTTTTCTGACTTTTTTAGCACTACTTACTTAGATAATTATTATGATTTATGTGGAACATATCCATACACAATCAATAATTCAGCTTAAATAGACGTGTCTGGGATTGGCGAAAACGTAGTACTTGAAAATTTAAGCTCACTGAAGATAACTTTTAATCCCGGTCCAGATGGAATTCCATCTGACGCCTCGAACTTTCGTATCCCCTTTGTTCACCTTTCAACAGTTTATTAAAGCATGGATATCTGCCGGAATTGTGGAAGCAAACTTATATAAGACCGTTTTTAAAGCTGGAAATCGCAATGAGGTATCTAATTACAGGGGCATTTCAATTTTGAATGCTATTCCGAAGTTATTAGAGAAAATTCCGACTGACACTTTTTCACCTCAAGTCTCTTCTATATTGTCTCCGTACCAACATGGGTTCCGGAAATCGAAATCGATGATAACAAATATTTTAGAATTTACTTGTTTGGCCAACGATGGCCTTAGGGAACGCTACCAAACGGATACTATATATTGGTTTGCCCAAAAAGTAATTGCGGATTTTTTATATAGTCGGCGTTGACAAATTTGTTCACAGCTTGTGACTCTGTAATTGCATTCTTTCGTCTGTCAGTTATCAGCTTTTACTTTTAGCTTGCTTTAGAAAAAAAGTGTAAAAAAGGTATATTTGATTAAAGTTCATTCTAAGTTTTATTAAAAATGCATTTATTTTCTTTTAAAAAACCCGCAATTACTTTTTGGACAATATATCGATTTTAGTAAAGCATTTGATAAAGTCAACCACAACCTTATGTTAAGAAAAATAGACCTTATTGGTTTCAATCCATCTTTACTAAAGTGGATCAGATCATATCTGACTGGACGTACTCAAAGAGTTAAATTTGGTACTGCAGTTTACAAATCAATTGTTGTCTCTTCAGGTGTTCCACAGGGTACTCATCTTGGCCCTATGTGGTTTTGTTTGTTCACAAACGATCTCCCTTTTACTTTAAAGCACTCGAATATTTTGATGTATGCAGATGATGTATAGATCTTCAGATCAACCAGATACTCTGATGAATAGTGTTATCTTCAGTATGACCTTGATACTCTTTACGAATGGTGCAACCAGAACTTTATGGAACTTAATATTTCCTTTACCACTTTCCTAGTCTTACCATAGTTTTCCTGGGAAAGGCTTTCCATACCCAAGTCCGGAATTCGCGACAATTACAATAGAGTGCGCAATGGTTTGCAATTGCGCCATTCATATCAGAATTAGTAGAACCTTCTTTAAGCAATAAGGTCAATCGAATGGAGTCTGGCGATTAAAAGTACTCATATACCTTATAGGGCGTTAGACTAATAGTTCGAGATGTAACAAAATATCGTGGCGAAGAGTATAAAAATATTAATCATTAAAGATTCTTTGATAAACTCGTATACAGATGACAGGTTTGTTTTGGTTTGCTGTGGACTACTAACAAGCATATATTGTGCCAAGATCTTTGTCAATGACATTATTTTAAGGAACATCTGTGAAAACAGTGCTGGACCACACTGATTCTCTATTGAGTTGTACACTTGCAGACGCTGTGAAACTCATACCTACACTTAAGTGGTTACCAAATGTTGTTACTGAACTGTTAAAGGAAGAAAGGAGTTAAAATGCCATGTGTGTCCTAAGGAAAATAAAGAACGCAAAATTTGAAAAAATAATATCCATATTTTAATGACATTTTTTTAGACGAAAGAAGGACACTTCTACCTCGATCGTAAGAAAAATATTTATTTTAATAAACGGAAGAGGAAATGCAATAACTTAGAGTCATGTGGAAACGACAAAATCAAAATAGCGCTGAGAAGGCAAGGATATCCTTTAGCAAGGATAGTAGAAACCACTTGAGGGATGGTGAGGAATAAGAGTATACAGCTCTGATTCGTCTAAAAAGAAACGAAATGGCCCAGTTAACTATATGTATATATAAAAGAGTTGCGTGACTGACTGATCATCGTCCAGTCTAAACGGCTACAGATAGAGTCATGAATTTTGTACAAATGTTTGTTTTGGGTTATAGGCACGGGATAAGCCTGGATTTGGTGATATTCGTACGTTTAGATACTAAAAGTACGAAATGGTACATATTTGCCCAGCGTGAACGGAAAGGCCTAGAATTATGTTCTTATGCACAAATTAAAGAGCTTCTCGAAAATATAAGTTTTGGTAAAAAAATCGAAAATCGTACTGGAACTGTTAGAAATAGTGCGTTCAGTACCGCAATTGATACTATTTGGTACTTTCTTTGTAAATTGAACTAGAGCTCTGAATTTTGGAATTTTGAAACTAAGGTGCACTATGACAACCTTAATTGGGTGACTATAAGAGTTTTTGGAAATTTGTATATTAAGGTACTGCAAATAGTACCAAAAAGGTACGAAATGGAAGAATAGAATTTTGAAATCTGAGTTGAAAGACATTTGGTGCAATAGGGTTGAGGTGAAAAGAAAAAAAAAAGAAAAATATCATGATAACGGTACCGGTAGGTACTAAAAAAAGTACCAAAGAACTACGAAATGGGTGAACTTTGTACAGGGCGGATGAATAAAGGTAGAATTTTGAAATTTTAAGTGAAAGACATCTGCTGCAATAGATTGGGGGTGAAAAGAAAAAATTGTACTGAAAAAAGTACCAAAAAGGTACGAAACGGGTGAACTTTGTACATGGCGGATGAATAGAGGTAGTATTTTGCAATTTGACTTAAAAGACATTTGGTGCAATAGGGTGGGGGTGAAAAGAAAAAAAGAAAAAATGGAAAAATATCACTGGTAACGGTACCGGTAGCTACTAAAAAAAAGTACCAAAAGGTACTAAATGAGTAAACTTTGTACTAGGCGGACGAATAGAGGTAGAATAATTTTGAAATTTTAAGTAAAATACATTTGGTACCATAGGGTGGGGGTGAAAAGAAAAAAAGGAAAAATATCATTGGTAACGGTACCGGCAGATACTAAAAAAAGTACCAATGACGTATGAAATGGGTAAACTTTGGACAGGGCGGATGAATAGAGGTAGAATTTTGAATTTGATTAAAAGATATCTGGTGCAATAGGGTGAGGGTGAAAAGAAAAAATGGAAAAATAGTACTGGAAAAGTAAAAAACGGAAGAAAACGTACGTTTAGTACCGCAAATGGTACAATTTGGTATTTTATTTTACAGATGGAGCTAGAGGCCTGAAATTTGGCATGCAGGTACACCTAGGAAATATATGAAGGGTGACTTAATAAACTATACACAACTCTTACATTTTGGTACCAAAATTGTTACCATTTGGTACTTTTTTTACGGGTGGAGCTAGAGGTCTGAAATTTGGCATCCAGGTGCAACCAGGAAAAGTAAAACGATACCAAAATTGGATGTATGTATGTACCAGATGTAGCTAGAGGTCTGAAATTTGCCATGTAGATTAAACTTAGAAATATATGATGGGCGATTAAATGATTATTTCACAATTCGAACATTTTGGTACCAAAATTAGTACTATTTGGTACTTTCTTTATAGATGGAGCTAGAGGGTTAATATTTGACATGTGTGTACAACTAGGAAATAAATAACGGACTACTAAATGATCTATTCCAAATTCGTGCATTTTAGTACCAAAATTGGTACCATTTTGTACTTTCTGTTCTTTCTGGTCTCGAATGTATGTAATGTATGGCATGTAGGTAAGACTAAGAAACATATGACGGGTGACTAAATGTTCTATTAAAAATTCGTACATTTTGGTACTTCCTGTTCAGGTGGAGCTAGAGGATTGTCATCATTTGGTAATTTCTTCATAGATGTAGGTAGAGGTTTGAAATTCGGCATGTAAGTACAATTAAGAAGTTAAGAAAAATATTATTGCTGACTAAATGATCTATTTAAAATTCATACATTTTGGTACCAAAATTGGTACTGATTGGTACTTTCTTTACCGAAGGAGCTAGAGGTCGAAATTTGGCATGCAGGTACAACTAGAAAAAATATGATGGGTGACTAAATAAACTATTCACAACTCGTACATTTTGGTACTATTTGGTACTATCTTTACAGATGGAGCTAGAGGTCTGAAATTTGGCATGTGGGTACAACAAGGAATTAAATAAAGGGTAACTAAATGATCTATTCAAAATTCGTACATTTTGGTACCAAAATAGTAAGAAATAGCTTTTCTTCGCCTATAGCGAATGATAGCTGATAAAATGAAGCAATTTGACATACATTTTCCCAGTCTTGACAAAAATACGACATTAGGAAAAATGTAATTGGCGACTTGAAAACATTTTATATTCGTTTGTTTAGGTACTTAAAATTACTAAATGGTATTTTCTTAACGGAGTTAACTAAAGCTCTCAAAATTGGGATACAAATACACCTTGACTATAAATTTTAAGTAGACCAGAAGATTATTAAAAATCGTACATTAAGGTACTAAAACGTACAAAATGGTATATTCTTGAGCTAAAGCACTCAAAATAAGGATACGGTTACACATTGACAGTAAATATTTGGCGGTTTGAAGATTTGTGTTTAATTTGTGCATTTAGGTACTAAAACATTGAAAAAGTGGTACTTTCTTCATAGAGTGATCTTAAGCTCTCAAAATTGGGATACAGCTACACCTTGACCATAATTCATTGGGCGACCAAAAGATTTTTTCAAAATCGTACATTTATGTACTTAAACATACAAAATGGTTCTTTCTTTACGAATTTAGCTAAAGCGCTCAAAATTGGGATTAGTATACCCCCTATCCTATGGTGGGTATAAAAATAATGTATAGGCAGATGTTTTGGTATATAAATGAAAATTCTCTTTATATGAAAAACAATCAGGTTTCCGTCCCGGACTTTGCTGTATAAGCGCTCTAGCAAATATCGTGAAGGATATTAGGAATAACTTGAAGAATGACAAATTGAACCTGCTGGTTCTCCTCGACCATTCAAAGGCATTCGATACAGTCGATCACAATATATTGGCGGCAAAGTTAAAAGACCTGTTTGGTTTTCTCCTTCGTCTGTTCGTTTAATCATTTCATATCTCTCCAATCGTACTCAATAAGTAGATTCGAAGTCATATGTTTCTAGTCCTTTGCTTTTTATTCGAGGAGTGCACCAAGGTTCAATTCTGGGTCCTATTCTATATTTTTTTATATACTAACGATCTGCCAGACCAGATTTCATTTTGTAAGGCCTACATGTATACGGATGATGTGCAGGTCTACATAAGTAGCCCTAAGGAAAACCTAGTAGACCATGTCAGGATGCTGAATCATGTCCTGTCTAGGATTGATGAATGGGTAAATTCTAATGGATTGTACCTTAATCCCCTTAAGTCCAAATGCATGGTTATTAGGAAAAGCGTTTCACGATACACTGGTGATTTCTGTTGTTGTTGTTGCTAATGGGAGATTAGAGATCATGGCTCGTGCAAGGAACTTGGGGGTGACATACAACAGTACCTTGTCATGGACGGACCATATTAATGCTGCTCTTGGTGAAGAGTATTCTAAGCTACGCTTGGTTTGGGCCACTCAAGAATTTACTCCTCTTTGGGTAAGAATACTGTTGGCAAAGTCATATATTTTACCTAGCCTACTCTACGGTTGTGAACTATTTGCTTACTGCGATTCTCGTAGTAGTCGGAAAATTGATGCGTTCTACAATAGGGCTGTTTATGGGCTTCGTTGCCGGGATTCCACATTCCATTACTCCAGATCATTATATGGTGTATCATTTCGTGATATGTTGCGCATGAGATCTTTGACCTTTTTACATAAGATTATATATGCACAAGCACCATCTCACTTATTTGGGAGAATAAGATTTGCAAGGTCGAACTGAGGAAAGAAATTGATGCCAATCATACATTGTGGCTCATACCCATCATACATACATTCTTATGATTATAAATTACAAATTAGCAAAAGTGCAATGCATTGAACATTTTTCAAGAAACATTCTATAAAGTTACATCTCATATCATTGAGTGCAGTACGATTAATGTTATGCCGAAATGAAGCAAATACGAAAATGATGTTAGAATAGTTTGGTCTAAGTCTATTTGAAATCTTGAAGTCATGCAATTTGTATCTTTGATTTACTTGGAAGACTTGGGAATTTTTAATTAACTTTCATTGGTCTTTTGAACCTTACGAACTATGCGGCTTACCTTGACATTATCCACCTTGTCTTTAGGTACTGCCTTGACAATGATCTCCACCATCAGTTTCATGATCCCGTTTCTGTTGTTGTATAACACGTTGTAACAACACTTATTTAACACCTTTTCAGTTATGTTTGAAGACAACATCAAACATTGAAAGCCGCCTGATATCAGCCCTGCTTCTTTCACGTTAAGCCTATAATACCTCATATTCAATGACCGCTCACGTAATCAAAATTGAGTCATTTGAGTCTCAGACAATTAACATAAAATATCGATTAAAGTATATCAAAATTGTTGTAATGCGACAGGCACATTGACACAAAAATAGAAAATGTCATTTACAGATCACGCTTTGCAACTGACAATGTACCAGACATGTTCATTTGGAGTTTACGTGATGTTGGATCATTTCTGGCAGCAGACAGTAGCCAATTAACATTGGATAACACAAAAAGAAGAGTGCAAGGTGTTTTCAAAATGTATGGAAGACAAAAGAGGAGCTAATGTTGGTGGTGGAAAAAGGATTATTTTTTATACTTCAACTTCTTTGGGAACTCCATGGTGATGATATGTGACAAATTTGTAACATATCATTGACAATGGTATCAAAGTTGAAAGCCGTCAAGCTACATCTAATTTCGTTGACAATGTTGGCTAATTCTGGAAATTCTCAAAATAACACGTTTAAGGTGTGTGCAACGAACACAAAAGGATTGGTGAAGAAATTTGACAAATTAAAATCAAAAGGACCGCCTAGGTTAAGATTTTGTTAACTAAAGCACCTGCTTTATAATAATCTCAATTGGGAGATGGTGTTATCTCCATGAAACTGAGATATTTAACAATAATTACCGACCAATACTTAAACTTTTCATGCCCTTATAACAACACGTTCAAAACATCAGCATCATATGGTATGGCGATGAAAAACTCTTGTCATTGTCTCCCAAAGTTCTTTGGTTTTTATTAACTTTCTCAATGGTAGTTAAAAGAAGAAGAAAAAAAATAATCATTATAGTATTTGTCAATTGTTCCGTTTTAAATTAGCGATTTCCTGTTGCACATTCTCCATACATCATATATTGCATTAAAAGTGGATGCGACTACATGAAATTTCACTCAATGTAACACCATGACAAGAAAATGTTCCTTAATCGACTTTATAACGTCACAAAGCATGTATGCTTGACAAGAGTACTTCCATTTATTGAAGTTTGGGTAACCCGCATTTCATCATCATTTCTCATCAATAAGAACCCAAGCACTAGAATCAAATATTAAAACCAGAAAATCTAAAAAGAAGAAATGATTTTTTCATTACGTGGTTTCAATGGGCATGAAGCCTTTTGAGATTTTATAGTGACACTGATATTTAAGGTTTTATACCCAACAACAATGAATGGTGCAAAATCATCGATGAAAGAGAAATGCCGGTAGCTAACAACTAACTTAAATCTATTGTGATATAGTGGAAGTAGTGATACTCAATATCCAAATTAATAACACAACGACAAGAGTGGAGAGGACGTGTTTTCATTTCGCTCCTCAAAGAAAAATATCCGTATCTCGGAATAGGTAAAATTTTTACGAAAAAAAAACATTACTCTCGACTACAGGTGCCCACACCTATAGGAGGGGAGGACAACATGCTCTTTGGAGTCCATTTTGAGCCAACTTTTACGCTGCCGATCGCTCACTCTCTACCACTGCCCTCATCTCTCGATTCAGCTGCGATGACATTGACACTGTCGCTATCTGAATCCGTGTCGGAAACACCACCTTTGCTTAAAGGCTGGGGACGAACTGTGCATCCCTCTGGTTTATTCATCTCTTCCCCATTTATTAGCCTGACGACTAGTTGTGCGCTTGAAGAATTACTCTTGCTCTTTGAAGTCCATTTTGAGCCTACTCCCCTTCTATAGGTGTGGATGCCTTGGCACCTGTAGCCTAGAGTAATTCTTCAAGCGCACAACTAGTCATCAGACTAATAAATGGGGAAGAGATGGATAAACCAGAGGGATGCATAGTTCGTCCTTAGTCTTTGAGTAAAGGTGGTGTTTCCGACTCGGATTCTGACTACGACAGTGTCAATGTCATCGCAGCTGAATCGAGAGATGAGGGCAGTGGTAGAGAGTGAGCGATGGCTTTGCTTAGCTCACAAGCAGATTGAGAAAGCGATCCGGGGCACGACGAAGGAGGCAGGGAGTATGTACCGGCAGCGCAAAAGGGGCGAAAGAGCTGGATGCTGGTGGGGATAGAACTGACACACCAAGCACTTCTACTGAAGCTGGAAAGAGAATCAGATCTCCCCGTTTTGAAGTACTCTAGGAAAACCAAGCCAGCCATCCCGTAAAGGAGACTCCAGATAGTGTCCTGCGGAAGGAGACAAAGTCGGAACAGGAACGAAGGAAGCACGCTTGACCCCTGAGTCTTTATGGAGGACTGTGACTTCCAAAAGAAGGCCACAAACATCACGGAAGGAGAAAATGGTCCAGGGGCACGCTTGGCCCCTGAGTCTTTATGGAGGACTGTGACTTCCAAAAGAAGGCCACAACCATCACGGAAGGAGAAGATGGTCCCTAAGGAGCCGACCTCTTACGCCAGACGTCGATATCAGCAGTGCATCCAGTAGGATTCCACCAGATCATCGGGATTCCGTCACTTAAGGGGAAGATGGTCGCTGAGGAACTCTCCTTGTGGTTGGCATTGATCAAGTCTCCGTGACAAATTTGGCTAAGACTAAAGGCATGGCGCACTGCGGACGCAGTGGTGTCAAAAGATCCTAATATTGAAACATCAGGCAGCGCAGCGACAGTTGTCTCAATGCAGCCTAACGAATAGGGAGCCGACGATGGAACTATCACCTACTCCCAAGAAGCCCATATATTTAGGATTTGGAAGACTAAGATAGGCAAAGATCGTAGTATTGAAACATCAGGTAGTACAGGGATGGGAAACTCAATGCAGCCTAACGAACAGAGACTCGACGATGGAACCATTACCGATTTTATAAAGATTCGGAAGACTAGGATAGGCAAAGAACCTAATACTGAAACATCAGTCAGGGCAGTGACAGGAAGTAGATGTTACAATATGTTCGGAAAATCTTATCGATGAGGTTCAGGTTTGGAGGGTCTCCTTGGAACACTCTTTCTCTGACCATCGCAACATTAGGTATAGAAACGCATGGCCAGCGCCGAATTCGATAAGCTTCCGGAATAAGTTAAAAACCAATTGCCTCAAATTCGGAAGACAACCCAGAAGAAAACTTGGTCTAGATAACTTAGATTGTCCAAATATACATCACATTGACGACAATGTCAACAGGATTACTACTGCATCCTGGATGACCGGGGAGATACGCCATGTCGGGAAAGAGGTCCACAGACTTTTTAACAGAGCACATCATAAAAAAGAGGAAGTATATTGGGATATCCTCTTCGGGAAAGGAAATCAGCCCAAGAAGAACCCTGAATGACCGGGGAGATTAGCCATGTCGGGAAAGAAGTCCGCAGACTTTTTAGCAGAGCACATCGTAAAAAATCGGAAGTATATTGGAATGTGTATTACACACGGCTCAAGGAATACAATAAGAATACCAAAGCGGTAAAACGTGTCTCCTGGAAGCTTTTTTGCGAACAGATAGATAACGTTAACGATGCCGCAAAGATGAAATAGTTATAACCACAGCAATTATAGTATCTAATATGAAACTTTGGTCTTACACATTTTCCTTGGTAATGCCCAACTCCCTCAATCTGGGAGCAACCTTGAAGGCACAGTTTCAAATATGACCTCAATATGCGGCAGTTTTAGTATAGCTTCCAAACCTGTCTGTGGTGTGCACCTTTTAAGTGGGACTTTATCTACTTATGGACCTATTTTGATATTTGATATCAATTGTATTGAAGTATATGAGGTATATGAAGTATAGGAGGCCACCGTAGCGCAGAGGTTAGCATGTCCGCCTATGACGCTGAACGCCTGGGTTCGAATCCTGGCGAGACCCTTCCTAATGCTGGCAACATTTGTGAGGTACTATGTCATGTAAAACTTCTCTCCAAAGAGGTGTCGCACTGCGGCTCGCCGTTCGGACTCGGCTATAAAAAGGAGGCCCCTTATCATTGAGCTTAAACTTGAATCGGACTGCACTCATTGATATGTGAGAAGTTTGCCCCTGTTCCTTAGTGGAATGTTCATGGGCAAAATTTGCATTTGCATACTCCCTTGACTTCATCCTAGAGCTCTCAAATTTTTGCAAATTTGCCCATGAACATTCCATTAAGGGAAATATATTTTGTTGGAAATATGGTCGGGGATTATTATTCATTCAATCCCAGGAATACTAGTACATTACCTATTAATCAAATAGGAGTACTTACGGACATCAGCCAATTAGAGAAGGCTTTTCAACAACTATCTTTGAATGAGAAATGTAACTATTTAAGTAAATCCTTGTACATAAAGTGAAGTCATCATCTTTTGCAATGTCAAGACTAAGTTGATGTAACGAAATTCTCTACAACTAATGCTAGCCCTATCGAATTCCACCTGGAGTACCCTAACGAATGCCGAACAACACTTTCCCAACATTTGACTAACGACGAACATTAAAAAATTGCAAGTCGTTTAAATTTTCTTACTTACATCACAATAATGGTGAAAATGCTGACACCATTAATCATCCTAACCCACTACTCCAAGGTGGTAGATTTTTTTTTAAAGTCCACCAGCTCCATGAAGAGTTTAAAAATGTCATTGCTTTTGATAATTCTCATTCTAAGAGACAATTTTCAATGGAAAGAGTAGGCCAGGAGACTTTATGATCCTTTGACTTATTCTTTATTAACTGTCTAATGATTTATGATGTTTTGCAGCAGCGGTAGTAGTAGTCTCAAGGCAATTGTTCTCCAGCCACCTTTGCTGTACTTCTTTCCGTCTCCATGAAGCACAAAAAAAGTAATGAGCGGGTGTCTATGTGAGTATGTGTTTGTGTGGGTTAACTACCAGTGTAACGTAACGAAAGGTGTCAAGTATTTTGTCATCCAGTGTTTATTTATTAAATGTCCTTTGAGAGGTACTCTGGCATTTTTTATGATTTTTTTTTTCATTCTACAAAACTAGGCAATGAGACCTTAACTTTGTTTTTCAGTTTTTTTTATCTTAAATTTATGGCAGTAGAGTTCCGTTTTTAACCTTAGGAAAAATCATTAATCATAATGCAATAATTTCCTATTGTAGTGTCTTGGTGCTAAATGTGCTTCGAAGAATTTTAAAGATTTCCTTAGGATAATAAAAGAAATTTTTGATGATATCATTTATTGTCCTAGACTCAAGCAGTTGGGTCTTGTGGTAGCAATTGTTTTGAGCAAAGTACCTCTCGTAATGTTGGGTTAGCAATTACGTGCCATTTTTTTCATACGCCATAGGATAGCAGTATGCTAACATCATCATTGGCTATGAAAAAACTCGAAGTATTCTCCCACAACCCTATAGGTAAGGTTTAGGTTCAGCCTACCATAAGGTTAAGTCTACTTGAAGGCCAGTATGAGCCATTGTGTTGCCTCAGCGAGAAAAGGACTGAAAGAAAAAGAAAGTAAATAGGTGGAGTTCTTTGACCTAACCCTAGACCTAACGGCGAGATAAGGAGACGAAAAAACAAAAGTGAAGATTAGAGAGCAAGCTCCTATACGACATCTGCTGTTGTTGTTGTGTTCTATCTTTCGTCTGCTTGATTCTGTTGATTGTTAAGACCCAGGAACTCTGCGACTACGAAGGGGTGGATCCACAGGGATCTGAGTCTGAGTCGAGTTGGTCTGGCTGGGCAGTTAAACAGGTGACGTGTATCGTGTGGTCCCTGGTTACAATCGGGACATACATCTTGCACGTCGGCATCCTTCTTCGCTCTGTAAGAGTTGACGCGGCTGCATCTGCCGGACCGTAATTGAGCCAGAACTAGTCTGGTTTGCCGGGGGAGGTCAATTTCATCAGGTGCAATGGGAGGCGGTCGATATCCAAGGACTACATTCACCCGATAGCAATCTTATGCCTTGTCTGCATGATCTAGAGGATCTCTCTTGTAACGCTGATCCTCACGCTCTAGCACATGTGGATTTAAGTTAAGGCTTCTGGGCGGTGGATATCTATCCACAAGATTATGATTTGCATGGTCTCTGCGATAAAAGCCCAAAAGGTGTTGCTTAGTTAGCATGTAGTTATGTCTTTGCATAACTCCTGATGGAGGTGGTTCATATAAGAACTGATGAGACGTCCCATCGCAGTTCGGAGGGCGGCATTCTGACAGATCTGAATATTATTCCACTGCATTTCACAAAGCTGATGAGACCACACTGGCGCTGCATAACTTACCACAGACCGGCCAATTGCTTTGTACGTGGTCAACAAGGTTTCTTTGTCTGTACCCCAAGTGCTGCCGGCAAGTGGTTTGAGGACCTTGTTTCTACTTTTGACTTTATCGCATACTGCTGGGACATGTGGGGAGAATGTGTAAGAGCTGTCAAATGTGACGCCAAGTATTTTGGGACACTTGATGGTCGGAATTATTTCTCCATTGGTCATCATTCAGCACGGTATTCATCTCACGCGTAGTTGTAGTGTGGCTGAAGATTTGGTTCAGATATCTTCAGATTTCTTGCAGCAATATCTGAGGCAAGTTCGTTGAGGTAGTCTTTCAACCTATCAACAATGGGTGGGGGCCTGATGCCATGATCGTACAATCGTCCGCATATGATAAGATCTCTATGCCGTCTGGTCACCCCGCCTTGGGGAACTCCCTGTTTCACTCAACGGTACTTCAACTTCTTATCCCAAAATTCCACAAAAGATAGGCGACCACACATATCATTCGCGACCCAGCTTTTCAGGCCTGGCTGAAGGGACGTGTTGGCGATTTTCTCAAATATTGTAGTTTGCTTTGGCTGATCGTGTCGAATGCCTTCGATAGGTCCAGTGTCACGTGGCCCGTCCTATCTCGTAGGTTAATTGAAGCCACGGCAAATGTGTGCGGTGATGGCATGCAAAACAGTTGTTGTGCTGTACAGTCTTCGAAATCCACGTTGGTGCTAGGCAAATGGAAATTCTCCTAAGAGGCTCAGGAGGAGTAATGCCCCAAGCATCTTTGCTAATGGTGTAAGTAGGGAGATTGGTCTGTACGACTCCCCCAAATTTGGGTCCTTTCCAGGCTTCAGTAGCGGGATCACTCTGCCCATTTTCCAGAGATCGTGAATTATAAGAGTTTTCAAAGACAGGTTGAGGACAGTAGTAAGGTACTCAACACCAGCTAAATCCAGATTCTCCAACATCAATGTAGAGATTTCGTCGGGGCCCAACGTCTTGGATGATTTGGCGTTACGGATGATATTCGTAACTTCGCCCACGGTAAATTGTGATGGCTGTCCATCGGCTCGGATACGGCGAATGGCTTTCCTTTTTGCCCTATCACTCTTGGGATGCACAATAAATTGACGGTTAAACAACCTGGCACATCTCTTCGGATCAGTAACGGTTACGTCGCCAAAAGTGACTGAGGTCCTGTCATCCCGTCTACCGGGGTTCGAGAGTGATTTAACAGTTGACCACAGCTTACCTGAACCGGTGCCTAAAATTCATTGCTCTAAGTGTTCAAGCCACAAATTCTCCTATATTCGTGGACTACCCTGTTTATTTTCAGCTTCAGCTCGATGATTCTGGGGCTAGTAGGGTTCGTAAAAGGAATCTCATCACGCTCGTCTGCGAGTACCACTGCCTGCGCCGCACTTAGGGTATACGACTGGCTGGTATAAAGCGAGCTGCTGAGTTAATTAAATCTCGGATTTTCCTCTCGGCAAATACCACATCCGAGGTGGGTGGCAGTTCACTGAAGCAGCGATTGGTATACTCTCTGAAGCCAGCACAATCGGCCTTTTTCTGATTGATAAACGTCCGGCACTCAAAGGTTATGAAGTCGGGTGGTCGGTCGAAAGTATAAATTATGGGGAAGGGGTCTGATCCCAAACAAATGACGGCTTGCCAGGTTACTTCACTCAGGAGATCAGGGGATGCAATGGAAATGTCTGTCGAGCTGTTGCTCTTCCTTGTAATCCTAGTGGGGACATCCTCATTCACCGTGCAAAACGTGGAGCCTTCAATCAGCTCTGCCAAAGCTATGCCACACTGGTCGTTATTTGGGGGGGGAGAATGCCATGAAATGTGATGCGCATTAAAGTCCTCTAGAACCAGACGATTATGGTATGGCCATTAATTGGGACACAGTCACCAACCGGCCGTTTGTACACGTTGTATAGCTCTATCTCGGCAGTACCGGACCTGACTGCTATCGCCATGCACTCCATGTAGGGGTCACTAGCGCTAGGCGCAGGCGAGATGGGTCTGTACTTCACGGAATGGTGTATAACGAAGGCCAATCCCCCACCTCCATACCTTGAGTGACCCTTACGTAGCACATTGTATCCGTTACAACTGTGCAAGCTGCAGGTGTTGGTCACTTTTATCTCCTGGATTGCTGCGACCAGCATGTTCTTCCGACTCATAAAATCCTCAATCTCGTTGATCTTGCCACGGAGACCGTTACACTTCCGTTGCAAAAACGATACACTTTCCGGCACTGGCCTGGTAATATTGGAGCTGGGATGCTGCTGTTGCGTATATTGCCGCACGGGAGAGGTCGGAGGGTCACATAGTCCGACGACGAGGACGCAGAAGGCGATGACGACGACGTTTGTGATCCACTGCTGTCTATGTTCGCTCAGGACCTTGCAACATATGCAGTATGACTATACTCCCATAGTGATGTGAGGCCAGAGCAAGATCGGAAATGTACCCACTGCATGCATCGGTTAAACCTCACCGGAATCGACCAATGATGGTGGCGGTTCTGGCAAACCGAACAGAACCAGGGACCGGGGTTCTTTTTAATCCCGGCACGGACCAGATGCTTGCGGAGAAGGCACTCCGGATGTGCCTCTCCCATAAAGTTTCACTACGTACCTCCCCACCCCTAAAACCATCAGAGGGGATATATAGACTAATTATGACAATATGGGGCCCAAATGACAGGTTTTTTGAGAATAGAAAACGAAACTGATATTCAATTGTGGCGCCAAGGGTTTGCGACTGTTTCACCCCCAAAATACTCTCTTAATTAGACGAACTTCCTTAATGCAGCATTAATGCAGCGACTGTGTGGTCTTGCCAGCTAAGTGACACGAAGAGGCAACCGCCTATGATGCTGAACGCCTAGGTTCGAATAGACCATCAGAAAATATTTTCAGCGGTAGTTTTCCCCCCATAATGCTAGCAACATTTGTGAGCTACTATGCCATGTAAAACTCCTCTCCACAGAGGTG
Source organism: Stomoxys calcitrans (assembly GCF_963082655.1). Classification (NCBI taxonomy): domain Eukaryota; kingdom Metazoa; phylum Arthropoda; class Insecta; order Diptera; family Muscidae; genus Stomoxys; species Stomoxys calcitrans. The sequence continues at coordinate 15,500,511 of NC_081556.1, read as the reverse complement.
TCGCACTGCGGCACGCCGTTCGGTCTCGGCTATAAAAAGGAGGCCCCTTATCATTGAGCTTAAAACTTGAATCGGAATGCACTCATTGATACGTGAGAAGTTTGCCCCTGTTCTTTAGTGGAATGTTCATGGGCAAAATTTGCAATTTGCAATTCAGCGTCATAGGCGGACATGCTAACCTCTGCGATAAGGTGGCCTTCAACCATCTACCTACTAGAAATTTCTGGGCTAGGTTTAATTACAAATTTCAATTGAAAAAAATTGCTGACCGATTTTTAAACAAGAAAAAGCGTGCTAAGTTCGGCTGGGTCAAATCTTGGGAACCCACCACCATGGATTTTGCTAAAATGTGGGAACTATATCTGGTTATAGACCGATTTGGACCGTACTTGGCACAGTTGTTGAGAGTCATCACATAAAACTTTAGCCAAATCGGATATAAATCGCGGCTTGTTAGGGCTCAACAACTACGGTCCAAATCGGTCTATAACCGATTTGGACCGTAGTTGTCTCAGTTAATTGAAAGCCATAAGCAAACACTACGTGCAAAATTTCAACCAAATCGAATGAAAATTGAGGCTTGCAGGGGCTCAAGAAGTCAAATCGGGAGATCGTGTTGTATGGGAGCTATATAAGGTTATAGACCGATTTGGACCGTACTTGTCTCAGTTATTAGAAGTCATAAGCACACATTACGTGCAAAATTTCAACCAAATCGAATGAAAATTATGGCTTCCAGGGGCTCAAGAAGTCAAATCGGGAGATCGGTTTATATGGAAGCTATATCAGGTTATAGACCGATTTGAACCCTACTTATCACAGTTATTGGAAGTTATAACAGAACACGGCATGCAAAATTTCAGATAAATCGGATGATAATGGAGGCTTCCAGTGGCTCAAGAAGTCAAATCGGGAGATCGTGTTGTATGGGAGCTATATAAGGTTATAGTCCGATTAGAACCGTACATGGCTCAGTTGTTGAAAGTCATAACAGAAAACTATGTGCAAAATTTCAGCCAAATCGGATGAAAATTGAGACTTCCAGGGGCTCAAGAATTCAAATCGGAAGATCGGTTTATATGGGAGCAATATCCGGTTCTTTACCGATTTCGACCGTACCGACCTTTACCGATTTGGTACAGTTGTTGGAACACTGCATGCAAAATTTCAGCCAAAGCCGATGAAAATGGAGGATTCCTGGGGCTTAAGAAGTCAAATCGGGAGATCGGTTTATATGGGAGCTATATCAGGTTATAGACCGATTTGGACCATACTTGGCTTAGTTATTGGAAGTCATAAGCAAACACTAAAATTTCAGCAAAATCGGATGAATTGAGGCTTCCAGGGGCTCAAGAAGTCAAATCCGGAGATCGGTTTATATGGGAGATATATCTTAATCTAAACCGATACGGCCCATTTGCAATTCCCAACGGCCTACATCAATATTAAGTATCTTTGCAAAATTTCATGCGGCTAGCTTTACGCGTTCGACCGCTATCGTGATTTCAGACTGACGGACGGATGGACGGACATGGCTAGAGCGAATCAGAATTTCGAGAGGATCCAGAACATATATACTTTATGGGGTCCTAGGTCAATATTTCGAGGTGTTACAAACGGAATGACAACATTAGTATACCCTCATCCTATGGTGGTGGGTATAAAAAGATATAGTCTTAATTTATTCCCTGAATATTACTGGCGGAAAAAATCAAAAACCTTTAGATAAGTTTTGGGAGCACTGGAGGTATAGTCCTTAACACAATGAATCATTTTTTAGATATAATTATTCCCAACCTTTTAAACCTGGTGTTTAAATGAACATTTAATTAGCTGATGCTGTTGACAGTTCAATTTCTAAATTCTGATCAAAAAAGTTGTTCCGATAACAAAGTCATTGATTACATGACTTAATCTTCCTAACCTATGTCGAAATACTAGATGTGTCCTTCCCCCTGTAGGTCAATTTTTTAAAACTGTCATCAACCAATCACAGCAATTTGCAACTTATTCATGCAAAACTGGTGCAAAATTCAAAAATGTGATGTGAACATTCCGGTATGCTTGAATAACTGCCACATTTTAGTTGTGCAAAATTTTTGGAAAATCAAAAACGTCTGTCATTCATTTACATGCCAGTCAACATGTCATTTTGTGCACTGTGTAAACTGACAGCTTGTTGACAGTTGACAAAGTTAGGGGGACACACATACGTAGGCTCGTAGAGCAAATTACCACCCTGGGTGGTGATGGTCACGGTCACCTTTCTTACTTATAGACTACCAATTGCAAAATCATTTTACCTTCACACATGTAAATTGATAGTTGCCTTGGCTTTATAGTTTTTTTGGCGGTTTCTTTAACATTTTCGGCACAATTTTACTTTTCTGTTCACAGTCTTGGTGGGTTGAAGAACCCTGTGGAATTCGTTAAGGATTAAAGTTCTTAGCAGCCCAATTTGCTTGTGTGGTTTCGCTATCCTTTGTGGGGTTTCTTTTGAGCCCTTGGAAAAAGATGTTATTTTTTGGCGGTTTTACTGGGGATTTTGAAGAAATAGCCTTAATTGGATCATATTTGTTGTGGAATGACTTCAAGTTCGTTACTTGTCATCTAGTCAAAAAGTGTTGTCATCAAACTACAATGCTATGTGTCATTTGTTTAACGTTGTTCTAAACGGCGGAAAGGCTGTAGTTTTGGCGCCAGCGGTAATTGTAGGGATTCATGTGAAATTGTTGTTTTTGAAAAAGGGGGTTTTCTTGAATGGTGTGAAATGAAGTTCCAAAACGATTTGTGTTTATAATTGCTTTGTATTGTTTTTTGGAGGGACACTCTAAATTGTCAGGACTTGGAAATATCATGCGAGAATGGCGGTATTAAAAGCTGCATTATTTGTGCTGCGAGTTCACAACTGTTCACAAAACTAGGCCGCGCCAAACCTCATATACCCGCTACTATGGTTGGCATTTGCTTAGCTTTTTGGGTGATTATTGTAAGCAGAAGTAGAAGAAGAAGACACAGCAGCAATCCTGATTTTCGCAATCCAAGGCATACTAATAGTCCCCAAAACTCATATCCTATTCCAAAGTTGCCCCTGAACATTCTATTAAAGGATGGGGGGCAAATCAGGGCTGCGGAGTCGAGCAATTTGGCTTGGAGTCGGATTTGAGACAATTTTATCGACACCAAAATCGGGCAATGTAGAAAAAAATGTTTCAACAAAAAAATAAAATGTTGTTTTTTTTATAATGGACTGTTGCATTCGATTTTGCGCTGTTTTTATACTCTCCACCATAGGATGGGGGTATACTTATTTCGTCATTCCATTTGTAACACCTTGAAATATTGATCACATAAAGTTTATATACCTGATCGTAATGACATTTTAAGTCGATCTAGCCATGTCCATCCATCCGTCCGTCTGTCTATTAGTCCGTCCGTCTGTCTGTCCGTCCGACTGTCCATTCGTCCGTCCGTCCGTCTGTCTGTCCGTCCGACTGTACGTTAGTCCGTCCGTCCATTCGTCCGTCCGTCTGTCCGTCTGTCTGTCCGACCGCCTGTCTGTCCGTCCGTCTGTCTGTCCGTCCGTCCGTCTGTCTGTCCGTCCATCCGTCCGTCCGTCTGTCTGTCTGTCCGTCCGTCTGTCTGTCTGTCCGTCCTTCTGTCTGTCTGTCCGTCCGTCTGTTCGACCGCCTGTATGTCTGTCCGTCCGTCTGTTCGACCGCCTGTATGTCTGTCCGTCCGTCTGTCGAAAGTACGCAAACTATCGAAGGAAAAAAGTTAGGCACCTGAAATTTCGCATAAGTATTTCATATTAACGTAGGTCGGTTGGGATTGTAAATGGGCCAAATCGGTCGACGTTTAGATATATTGTAGCTCCCATATAAACCGATCTCCCGAATATACTTCTTGAGCCTCTAGAGGGCACAATTCTCATCCGATTTGAGTGAAATTTCGCACGATGACGTTTCCTCCAACCGATGCACTAGGTATGGTTTTAATCGGCCCCAAACCGAATATACTTCTTGAGCCGCTAGAGGCCGTCACTCTCATCCAATTTGGCTGAAATTTTGTACGTTCACTTTTCCTGTAATATCGAACAGATGTACCCATGGTGATTTCTTGATATGACCTCTCATTATCCTTTTTTAGCTTCTGCCTATAAAGGAAATCCGTTTACACAACTTGACAAATGGGATCCATGGTGGAGGGTACATAGAATTCGGCCTAACCGAACACGTTTTCTAAGTCAATCTTGCCATACCCGCCCGTCTGTCCGTCCGTCGGTCCGTCTGTCGAAAGCACTCTAACTTTCGAAGGAGTAAAGCTAGGCGCTTGAAAATTTGCACATATACTTCTTATTAGTGTAGGTCGGTTGGGATTGTAAATGGGCCAAATCGGTCCACGGTTTGATATAGCTGCAACATAAACCGATCTTGGGTCTTGACTTCTTGAGCTTCTAGAGGGCTCAATTCTTAGCCGATTGGAATAAAATTTTGCACGACGTGTTTTGTTATGATATCCAACAACTGTGCCAAGTATGGTTCAAATCGGTCCATAACCAGATATAGCTGCCATATAAACCGATCTTGGGTCTTGATTTCTTGAGCTTCTAGAGGGCGCAATTCATACCCGATTCGGCTGAAATTTTGCACGACATGTTTCGTTGTGACTTTAAACAATTGTGCCAAGTATGGTTCAAATCGGTCCATAACCTGATATAGCTGCCATATAAACCGATATTGGGTCTTGATTTCTTGAGCTTCTAGAGGGCGCAATTCATACCCGATTTGGCTGAAATTTTGCACGACATGTTTCGTTGTGACTTTAAACAATTGTGCCAAGTATGGTTCAAATCGGTCCATAACCTGATATAGCTGCCATATAAACCGATCTTGGGTCTTGACTACTTGAGCTTCTAGAGGGCGCAATTCATAACCAATTTGGCTGAAATTTTACATGACGTGTTTCGCTATAACTTCCAATAACTGTGCCAAGTATGGTGCAAATCGGTCCATAACCTGATATAGCTGCCATATAAACCGATTTTGGGTCTTGATTTCTTGAGCTTCTAGAGGGCGCAATTCTAATCCGATTTGGCTGAAATTTTGCACGACATGTTTCGCTCTGACTTTAAACAATTGTGCCAAGTATGGTTCTAATCGGTCCATAACCTGATATAGCTGCCATATAAACCGATCTTGGGTCATGACTTCTTGAGCCTCTAGAGGACGCAATTCTTATCCCATTTCGCTGAAATTTTGCACGACGTATTTCGCTATGACTTTCAACAACTATGCCAAGTAAAGTTCAAATCGGTCCATAACCTGATATAGCTGCCATATAAACCGATCTTGGGTCTTGACTTCTTGAGCCTCTAGAGGACGCAATTCTTATCCGATTTGGCTGAAATTTTGCATGAAGTGTGTTGCTATGACTTTCAACAACTGTGCCAAGTATGGTTCAAACCGGTCTATTACCTGATATAGCTGCCATATAAACCGATCTTCGGTCTTGATTTCTTGAGCCTCTAGAGGGAGCAATCCATAACCGATTTGGCTGAAGTTTTGCACTACGTGTTTAATCATGACTTTCAACAACTGTACCAAGTATGGTTCAAATCAGTCCATAACCTGATATAGCTGCCTTATAAACCGATCTTGGGTCTTGACTTCTTGAGCCTCTAGAGGACGCAATTCTTATCCGATTTCGCTGAAATTTCGCATGAAGTGCTTTGTTTTGACTTCCAACAACGAGTGTCAAGTATGGTCGAAATCAGTCCATATCCTAATATAGCTGCCATATAAACCGATCTTGGGTCATGACTTCTTGAGCCTCTAGAGGACGCAATTCTTATCCCATTTCGGTGAAATTTTGCACGACGTGTTTCGCTATGACTTTCAACAACTGTGTCAAGTATGGTTCAAATCGCTCCATAACCTGATATAGCTGCCATATAAACCGATCTTGGGTCTTGACTTCTTGAGCCTCTAGAGGGCGCAATTCATAACCGATTTGGCTGAAATTTAGCATGAAGTGTTCTGGTATGATTCCCAACAACTCTGCCATATAAACCGATCTTGGGTCTTGACTTCTTGAGCATCTAGAGGACGCAATTCTAATCCGATTTCGCTGAAAATTTGCATGAAGTGTTCTGGTATGACTTCCAACAACTGTGCCAAGCATGGTTCAAATCGGTCCATAACCTGATATAGCTGCCATATAAACCGATTTTGGGTCTTGACTTCTTGAGCCTCTAGAGGGCGCAATTCTTATCCGATTTGGCCGAAATTTTGCATGAAGTGTTTTGTTTTGACTTCCAACATCAAGTATGGTCGAAATCAGTCCATATCCTGATATAGCCGCCATATAAACCGATCTCCTGATTAGATTTCTTGGGCTTCTAGAGGGCGCAATTCTTATCCAACATGCTTGAAATTTTGCATATGTCGTTTTTGTATGACTTCCAACAAAGGTTCCAAGTATGGTCTAAATCGGTATATAACCTGCTATTGCTGTCATATAAACCGATCTCACAGTTTGACTTTTTGAACCTCTGGAGGGGGCAATTATTACTATACTCGACTGAAATTTTGGAGGTGGTGTTTTTCTATGAGTGTTGTTTTTCTATTTGAAATTGTCATTCAAAGAACTTGGCCGAACTTAGTTTTTTGCTTTGTAATAGCATTTGATTGGTTACCCAGATCGCGATTTCGTTTGTTACCACCCAAACTCGTCGATGGGATTTGTCAAAAAGGTATACCTTCTAGTTTGAAACTATGCTCATAAGAGTATTTTTATTTGGAGCGCAGCAAGAAAGAAATTTACTCCACTTTATATATTTCTACCAGTGAAGAGTTCGAAGGACTAAAGCTAGGCGCTTGAAATTTTGCCCAAATACTTCTCATTAGTGAAAGTCAGTTGGGATTGTAAATGGACCCAATTGATCCATGTTTTGATATAGTTGCCATATAAACCGATTTTTTGACTTTTTACAGCCGAGTCCGAAAGGCTTGCGCAGGGCGATATCTCTATGGGTGGAAGATTTTATATGGCTTTTATACCGTATTGAAAAGCTTTCTTTTTGATATTTTCGCCAACCTAGTAGTTGGACATAATAACATCTGCGCCACACTGGTCTACATATAACCCCTATATATACCCCTATATGTCGTTTAGAGATCTTGAGCTCTTTGAAGGTTTACTTTTTCCTATATATGTGTTTAGTTGTAGCAGTACTTTGCAATTCCTTCAAAGCAATTCTCCATTGGCAGCTCTATATTCGTCAATATGTTACAGTTCATAACACAAATTACAAGTTTAAAGCAACACGAGCGTTGCATCAATTGAAGGCGTTATCAATGGAGAATGAAAACAACTCTTTTTTTGGGCAAAATAACAAATTGAGGCCCATACAAAGTACGCAGCAAACAAAACCAATGAGTTTTCATTTGCTATTCATCATTTATTGCTGCTCGATGTGGTCTTATCAGCTGCCAATGCCGTCGAATTGGTAACCGAAAATTACAGCTCCAAAGAAAAAATGAGATGAGCGCAAAAGTGCCACTGTAGATAACATTCAAGTGATTAAGCCAATCCCCTGGTGGAGCTATAAAACAAAGGCAGGGAGGAGACATTCCGCATGTGAATGGGGAGCAATTGAAGAACATCTGTACTTAAAACCCCATCAAAAGGTTTATCAGCAAACGAGTGAGTAGCAGCAGCAGCAGCAGCAGCTTTTGGGCATTCTCTCCACCCCAATTGTCAACCATTGCATAGAAGCGCATAAAGAGCGAACATAATGATGGCCTTTTCAGTGTTAATAAAAATGTAAAGTTTTTAACATAAAAATTCTTATCAGCTCTTTTATGGGCTTGTTTTTCTAACGGCCCCGGGGGCTAAAATTGTATGGCTAATTTTGTTTTTTTGCTTGTATATTGGCGACGAAGTGTTGCCATTGTTGCAGTCCTATGTCTGTCTACCTCTGTCCTCCACAAAAGAAAAAAAAAAACATATTCTCAGGCCCCCCTCTGGCCCTCATTGGGGTCATATTTCCAAAGATGGAAGCCCATATCTGGCATTGCATGTCATTGAGGGGCTCTTGTATTCGGAGGTGGGCATATGCTGTCCCCAAATTGAGACAACATAACGTACCCTGGGTACGTTTATATGATTGATACGCATGGCGACATTGCAGTCGCGCAATTTTATGGTGACATGCTTATGTTTATATGACGCTGTGATCTGTGCTTGTGAAAATATGTTGACGATTGCCAAGATCAAGGATTTCTTCACTTATCATGGGTCGGTTACTGCACTCTGCCGTGCATCTAAGACGAAAGAAAAAAAAAAAAAAAACAAACAACTCGAAATATGTAGTCAACGAGTAATTTCATCAATTTCACCGATGTTGCTGGCCACTGGGGCTCACACAAATGTTATCAATTTCTTTGTGAGCTCAGAAGAAAAGAAGACAAGAAAAAAAAACAAGACTGCGATTAAAAGAATAGAATTATTAATAAAAGAGTGCACTGCTTATGCTAATCAAATGAAACTGAGTTTTTGGTTTTTGAGTGCTCAATCACCTTCTTTTGACATTTCACACAGAAGCTGATTGCAATTCAAGGGTACACTCTGGAAAACAAATCAACACTTGAGCCATCAATACAACTTCCAACAGATGCACAGAATCATGTGCACCATGAAAGTAGTGTAATTGTCGCAGAAAAAAAATCTGTCATTACACGAAAACACATGCATTGGGAAAAGTACAGCTTGTAGACAGGGTTGTCGAGCATTGATAATGTGGTAAGTGTATCATAGAGGCGTTTCTGCATTTAATACGATTTAAATACAACATACTAATGCACGGCCTTTGAAGCCAGAAAAACTACCAGTAGACGGTGGAACTACAGATGGGGACACATTTTCCACGCAGCCAACAAGAAGACGACGATCAGGACATCCTAATAATACCCACAAGAGCTGAATCCAAGGAAGATTTTAACGTTCAAATCGTTGACGAGGAGATGACATTGGGGATTATTCGCAGCTTCCGGCCGGACCAGATTGGATCATCCCGGTCATGCTACAAAAGTACCATGGGGTCACACTGCATTGGTTAGAATGGATTTTAAGGACGAGCCTGGCATTGGTTTAAAAACCAAGTGCATGGAGGGAGGTCAGGATGATTTTTAAAAAACTGGAAAGACTGTTAGAGGAATGAAGAAGGGACAGACATCGGAGAATTTCAGTGGGGCACAGCATGCCTACCTCAAAGAGAGGTCGGTGGAGACGCCCTATATGAAGTGGTACCAGAGTTGAGATGTTTCTCTAATAGAAGGAGTACACAATGGCGGCCCTAGCGACATCTTATACAATGGTTCAAGACCCTAGGTTTTGCGGGCGCCTTCTAGCAGGATCCTATAGTTGATCACCTCGGTATTTTGAAAATTTGTTTTTTTTTTGATGAGGGCTATAAAAAGAAATTGAACTGAACTCATTGATATGTGAGAAATTTGCCCCAGTTCCTTAAAGGAATTGTAAATTTGCAACCATTCCGAAGTTGTGCTACCATTATTCCCAATCGATTTTCAAATTAAATTTTAATCTTTTTTTATTAAAAACATGTCCTAATTGCAACAAATTATGTGTCTTTTAGGCTCCTTTGGCACAATAAATACTAAGCCTTACAAACTGATTGGGAAACCTTTATTCATTATTTCCAGATTTGATGGTCATAATCACCTTCCACATTGTGCTTATAAGAAGTCATACAATTTGGAACATCTGCTTGATGTTACAGCAGTCCCCAAAACAAATCAGGTATGTCGACATAATAAGAACGTACTAAACACCTCACAAAACCCACGTGATATGTCTAAACATAGCCGTAAAGGGGATGACCTTTGCTGGGCCTTCAAAGAAGAAAACATTCTATCCGCTTAAAAGCCACTAAATATTGAAGTTAAAATCTTTCAGCAGAGTTCGATTGGGCCCTAAGGAGGGAGGGACATATTGCAACAGATGTTTTGGGGATTAAAATGATGGTAGCACATTCGCTTCCGCCAACAAAGATCATTAGGAGTTGGAGGAGGATCTCGAATTGCACTTATAACGATTAAAGAAAAAGGTCATTTGGGGATTAAGTAAATAATTAATAGAGAACGGTACTTTCAAGACATAGAAATTGTTGCAAGAAAATCTTAAATGGGTTCCAAAAAAACTCAAGGAAATTTCAAAGAAAGACTTGATTTTTTTTATCTATTCAAAAGATAGCCAACAATGGAATCAATAAACTGTAAAATAGCAAAACACATGAAGTGTAACAACAAATATTGCATCATTATTGCTTAATATCCTCAAAAATCTATAAAAATAGGACTTTAATCCTTAAAAAATACAACACAAGACACTAAACATTTGATAGCACCGGAAGTTGTTGCAGAGAGCCTTGTGCACCTTCATGAGGCACCACATTTGTTGCATCCATCCATCTACTTTGCAAGTTATACCACCAACATCACCTATGCCACCGGCCTTCATAGTTTCTTTGGTTCGTTTGCAATACACTACTCACCTTTTGTTGGAGTTTCCTTTTGATTCATTTGCACATGGTCCATTGAGAGTCCATTTTATTCTTTTGGGATATGTGTTGGACCATTGTTTACTTGTCAATTCCATAATTCGGTTTCCTCTTCCTTTTGGTGATGAAAAAAAGTCCATATTATCGTACAGATAAACGTATCGAATGTTTCTATGCTTCACTTAAGGGCTCGCAACGAATTTTTTTAAGGAGCTGGAAAATCTGTGTGATTGTAGTGTTGTGAAGTGTGTAATGTCATATCTCTTTTGGCAGTAGAATTGGTGTAAATTCGAAGGATGATTTATAACCAAGTGCACGGAATTACTAAAAAGAGAAGAAAGAAGATAAAATGCGATAAGTTCTGCCAGATCGGACTTCAGGATACCCAATAATGGATCCACTATAGAGTATATACGACATATCCAGTAATGGACAGATAAAATGCTTTCCCCGCTAAATGTCTTGTATTTTAACGTTTACCAACACTAACACTCAACCGGAAAAAATCTAATATTAATAAAAACAGGTAAAGCTTCGGACAGGCGGAATCTTGGGAACCCACCACCATGGATTCTGATAAAATATGAGAGCTATATCTGGTTATAAACCGACTTTCACCGTACTTGGCGCAGTTGTTGAGACGCATAACATAAAATTTCAGCCAAATCGATAAAAATCGCGGCTTGTAGGGCTCAAGAAGTCAAACCGGGTGATGGGTTTATATGGGAGCTTTTTCAGGTTATAGACCGATTTGGACCGTACTTGGCACAGTTATTGGGAGTCATAACAGAACACCACATGCAAAATTTCAGCCAAATCGGATGAAAATTGGGGCTTCCAGGGGCTCAAAAAGTCATATCGGGAGATCGGTTTCTATGGGAGCTATATCAGGTTATAGACCGATTTGAACCATACTAGGCACATTTATTGGGAGTCATAACAGAAAACCACATGCAAAATTTCAGCCAAATCGAATGAAAATTGCGGCTTGCAGGGGTTCAAGAAATCAAATCGGGAGATAGGTTTATATGAGAGCTATATCAGGTTATAGACCGATTTGGACCGTACTCGGCAGAGTTGTTGGAAGTCATAAAAGAACAATATCTGCAAAATTTCAGCCAAATCAGATCAAAATTGAGGCTTCCAGTGGCTCAAGAAGTCATATAGGGAGATCGGTTTATATGGGATCTATATAAGATTATAGACCGATTTGGACCGTACTTGGTACAGTTATTGGAAGTCTTATCGGAAAACTTTGTGCAAAATTTAAGCCAAATCGGATGAAAACTTAGGCTTCCAGTAGTTCAAGAAGTCATATCGGGAGATCGGTTTATATGGGAGCTATATCAGGTTATAGACCGATTCGGACTGTACTGGGAACAGTTGTTGGGAGTCATAACAGAAAACCACATGCAAAATTTCAGCCAAATCGGATGAAAATTGCGGCTTGCAGGGGTTCAAGAAATCAAATCGGGAGATAGGTTTATATGAGAGCTATATCAGGTTATAGACCGATTTGGACCGTACTCGGCAGAGTTGTTGGAAGTCATAAAAGAACAATATCTGCAAAATTTCAGCAAAATCAGATCAAAATTGAGGCTTCCAGTGGCTCAAGAAGTCATATCGGGAGATCGGTTTATGTGGGAGCTATATCAAGTTATAGACCGATTCGGACTGTACTGGGAACAGTTGTTGAAAGGCATCACGGAACATTGTGTGCAAAATTTCAGCCAAATCGGATGAAAATTTTGGTTTCCAGTGGCTCAAGAAGTCATATAGGGAAATCGGTTTATATGGGAGCTATATCAGGTTATAAACCGATTCGAACCGTACTTAGCACAGTTGTTAAAAGTCATAACGGAATACTGTGTGCAAAATTTTAGCTAAATCGGAATAAAATTGGGGCTTCCAGGGTCTCAAGAAATCATATCGGGAGATCGGTTTATATGGGAGCTATATCCAAATCTGAACCGATATCACCAATTTGCAATCCCCAATGACCTGCATGAATATTAAGCATCTGTGCAAAATTTCAAGAGGCTAACTTTACGCATTCGCCCGCTATAGTGATTTCGACAGACGGACATGGCTAGATCAACTTAGAACTTCGAGACGATCCAGAATATATATTTATGGGGTCTTTGACGAATATTTCGAGGTGTTACAAACGGAATGATTAGATAAGTATACCCCCATGCAATGATGGTGGGTATAATAAAGAGTCTTAATTGCATAAAAAGCAGATTTTTTGCCCGACTTTGTTGAAACTCTGACTTTTATAAGAGCCATGTCCGTCCGTCTGCCTGTCTGTCGAAAGCACGCTAACTTTCGAAGGAGTAAAGCTAGCCGATGAAATTTTGCACAAATACTTCTTATTAGTGTAGGTCAGTTGGTATTGTAAATGGGCCATATCGGTCCATGTTTTGATATAGCTGCCATATAAACCGATCTTGGGTCTTGACCTCTTGAGTCTCTAGAGGGCGCAATTCTGGTCCTATTTGACTGAAATTTTGCACGTTGTGTTTTGGTATCATTTCCAACAACTGCGCTAAGTATGGTTTAAATCGGCCCATGTTTTGATATAGCTGCCATATAAACCGATCGTGGGTCTTGACTTCTTGAGCCTCTAGAGGGCGCAATACTTATCAGATTGGAATGAAATTTTGCATGAAGTGTGTTGCTATGACTTCCAACAACTGCGCCAAGTATAGTTCAAATCGGTCCATAACCTGATATAGCTGCCATATAAACCGATCTTGGGTCTTGACTTCTTGAGCCTCTAGAGGGCGCAATTCTTATCCGATTGGAATGAAATTTTGCACCAAGTATTTTGTTATGATATCCAACAATTGTGCCAAGTATGGTTCAAATCCGTCCATAACCTGATATAGCTGTCATATAAACCGATCTGGGGTCTTGACTTCTTGAGCCTCTAGAGTGCGCAATTCTTATCCAATTGGAATGAGATTTTCCACCACGTGTTTCGTTATGATATCCAACAATTGTGCCAAGTATGGTTCAAATCGGTTCATAACCTGATATAGCTGTCATATAAACAGATCTGGGGACTTCTTGAGCTTCTAGAGAGCGCAATTCCTATCCGATTTGGCTGAAATTTTGCATGACGTATTTTATTCTTACTTTCAACAACTGTGTCAAATAAGGTTCAAATCGGTTCATAAGCTGATATAGCTGCCATATAAACCGATCTGGGATCTTGACTTCTTGAGCCTCTAGAAGTCGCAATTATTATCCGATTTGCCTGACGGATCCTTTCATTACCATCAACATACGTGTTTGTTATGGTCTGAATCGGTCTATGGCCTGATACAGCTCCCATATAAATCGATCTCTCTATTTTACTTCTTGAGCCCCCAAAGGGCGCAATTCTTATTCGAATGGGCTGACATTTTACACAGGTCTCCAACATATGATGTAATTGTGGTCCAAACCGGACCATATCTTGATATCGCTCTAAGCGAGCAGAGCAAATCTTTTCTTATATCCTTTTTTGCCTAAGAAGAGATGCCGGGAAAAGAACTCGACAAACGCGATTCATGGTGGAGGGTATGTAAGATTCGGCCCGGCCGAACTTAGCATGCTTTTACTTGTTCTAAATAGCGTCTTCAACTAGCACACTTTCAGTTCTGTTTTATGCCAAAGATTACTTTTAAGTACATAATCTTGCGGATATTGGTGTAGTTCATGGGTCATTTTTGGTAAACTTCTTATTTTTCCTGGTTAACAGGCAGATTTCAATATTTTCTGGATTAGCTTTAAAATCTCTAGGCTTCCTCCTTCCTGTATAGGATGTGTAGAAATATGTGGGGTCGGTTGAGTATTTTCGAGTCCAGGGTAACGCATTGATGAGCATGTACGCCTATCACGGTGAATGCTAGAGTTCGAACCCTACCAAGAACATGATCCTTATTATTGGGTTGCCCAAAAAGTAATTGCGGATTTTTCATATAGTCGGCGTTGACAAATTTTTTCACAGCTTGTGACTCTGTAATTGCATTCTTTCTTCTGTCAGTTATCAGCTGTTACTTTTAGCTTGCTTTAGAAAAAAGTGTAAAAAAAGTATATTTGATTAAAGTTCATTCTAAGTTTTACTAAAAATGCATTTACTTTCTTTTAAAAAATCCGCAATTACTTTTTGGGCAACCCAATATTAAGTAAAACTCATTAGCATGGTAGAAGATTAGATTTCCATTGGCTTAACTTGAAATTTGTTACTGGATTTTCCCGCTTATCTTCAATTTTATTTTTTAATGTCATTTAAATCTTCATATTTCCTCAAAAAAGTATGCCTTGCTTAAATTTTCCTCTAACTAAATTCGCCTCTCACTAATCCTTCGCTAATACAGCAGTCAAAAAATCTAAACTGCTTAATCCTGCATAAGACATTTGGCTAAATGTCATTTAATCCATGGCTTAAAACATGTTTTAAGACTTACCTCTTTAATTGGAACAAACACAACGGCTGGCGAGATGAAAAAAGTTACAGCATATTTTCTCAAAACATAAAAATTCTCCAAAACACATATGGCTGGGCTGGGCTTAAACTTTAATCCGTCTGTCTTAGCGTTAATCCAAGGACTAAAATGAGCATTAGAATTTTTTACCTCCTAAGCGGTATGATTTGCTTTTTTCGCTTGTCCACTGCAGCACGTAGAACACTGCTGCGATGTGGGCTTACGTTTTTAAAATGAGCCCATGCTCAGCGAGAGATTAAGATAATCCGCTTGTTTTGAGTATATGCAAATCCCCGTGTGGGCGTAATATTGATGGATTTTCCTTAAATCCCTGCGCTAATCCTGTGACTAAGCAAAAGAGAGAGCGATTTGTTTTTTTTTTGTGTGCCTGGTTCTGCTTTGGCCTGTTTGGTGAAATCGAAGAGAGAGAGAGTGAAAACAATAAAAATAAAAATCATGGCCCTAGCTGGCTAAATAGAGAGGCAGGTCACTTTTAAATGTTCGCGCGAGTCTTGCACTCATACACCAACACTTTCCACGAACATATCCGGATTTAAGCCGGATCAAAATGGGATCATAATTATGGAAATTCATAACATGGTACAAGCAAACTCAATGTCTACACATGCGTTGCAAGTGCTTGTGTTGGACAACAACTCCTGGTTACCTGATTACCTGTGATTGAATACACACACACACTCTGTGTGTGAACCAGGTAGTTAATATTCGCGGAATTTCTCGATGGGCAATTAAGAAGTCAACAAATTTTTATGCAAAAAAGATGGGAGAAAAAACGTAAACTACATGTAAATCTGAACTAAATCCGGATTAAGAATGGACTTATGCCATAAAAGTGTTTGCGCTAAATCCGGCTTAATGAAAAGGTTGTTGTCTGCACCCCCTGATGAAGGATGCGCGAGGACACACAAAAAAACACATACCAGTAAAGGATAGCACAACCTTTAAGGTTTATGATTTTTTACGCAAATGAAGATCACGATTTGCAAAGAGAGCAAGAAGATAAAGAGAAAAAAGAGTAGCCATTTTCATGCCCACTCACATAAGTGTGGGTGAGTGTTGTTTTTCTCTCTTACAAATACTTTTTCATTTGGGATGACATACTTTGAAAGAGCATTGCTGGTTGGCTGGTTGGTTTTCTCTTTCGCCCTGACTGGTGTCCATTTTTTATGATGTCCTTTGGTTTTCATTTTTTATATTAGCGGTTTGACTTTTTAACAGTCTTTGGTTTTTTTATGATTGCCAGAGTTTCTTCCGGTTTGTAGAGGTTGTTTTTTTTTTTTTTGAAAGATCAAGGACATTCTTTATGAGGTTCTTCGTACTGTTTGTTTGGAAACAAAAGAGCTTTGTTGTTTTCAAATGGCAAGTATAATTATTTTTTTATATAAAATATTTCGTTTTTTTCAATATATGAAATGCATATGAGGACCATTTTTAATTTTAGTTAAAAGTAGTCTCACTTATATAAAGCCCAGGATTTTGAATATTAATCTGTCTAGTATCTCATTTCTTAGCCATGTTAATAACTCACTTCCTTACGTAATTAAATTTAATCTTCAGATTCCAAAATTGTTTTTATACCCTTCACCATAGGATATAATTTCGTCCTTCTGTTTGTAACTACTCGAAATATTCGTCTGAGACCCCATAAATATATTCTTGATCGTCGTGACATTTTATGTCGATCTAGCCATGTCCGTCCGTCTGTCAATCCCTCCGTCTGTCTGTCGAAAGCACGACATAAATCGTAAAGCGTGATAAGTTCGGCCGAGCCGAATCTTATATACCCCCTACCATGGATCGCATTTGTCTAGTTCTTTTTTTGGTATCTCTTTTTAGGCAAATATATGATAAAAGAAAAAAAATTCCTATGATATTGGAGCTATATCAACTTATGGTCCGATGGTCCGGACTATAATTGAACTGAATGTTAAAGACCATAGTAGAAGTCGTTTCGGCAAATTTCAGCAAATTCGAATAAAAATTGCGCCCTTTAGGGGCTTAAGAAGTAAAACATGCAGATCGGTTTATACGGGAGCTTTATCAGGCTGTAGACCGATTCAGATCATAATTGATACGTATGTTTAAGGTCATGAGAGACGACGTTGTACAAAATTTCACCCAAATAAGATAATAATTTCGACCTCTAGAGCCTCAAGAAGTCAAGATCCCTGATCGGTTTATATGTCAGCAATATCAGGTTATGAACCAATTAAAACCATATTTGGCACAAGTGTTGGAAGTCATAACGAAACACTTTTTGCAAAATTTCAGCCAAATCAGATAAGAATTGCGCCCTTTAGAGGCTAAAGAAATCCAGATACCGGATCGGTTATATGGCAGCTATATCAGGTTATGAACCAATTAAGAACATATTTAGCACAACGGTTGGAAATCATTACAGAACACTTCTATCAAAATTTCTGCCAAATCGCATAGGAATTGCGCCCTCTAGAGGCTCAAGCAGTCAAGACCTGAGATCGGTTTATATGACAGCTATATCGGGTTATGGACCGATTAGAACCACACTTAAAACAGTTATTGGAAATCGTAACAAAACACCTCATGCAAAGTTTCAGCCAAATCGGGTGAGAACTGCGCCCTCCAGTGACTCAAGAAGTCAAGATCCAAGATCGGCTTATATGACAGCTATACCAAAACAAGAACCGATATAGCCCATTTACAGTCCCAACCGACCTACACTGATAAGAAGTATTCGTGCAAAATTTCAAGCGGCTAGTTTTACTCCTTCGAAAGTTGGCGTGCTTTCAACAGACAGACGGACGGACGGACATGGCTAGATCAACTTAAAGTGTCATTAAGATCAAGAATATATAAACTTTATGGGGTCTCACAGGAATATTTCGAGGAGTTACAAACAGAATGATGAAATTAGTATAACCCCACCCCATGGTGGAGGGTATAAAAAAGGTATTTTAATGCTTGCCTCTTCAACAACAACTCCTTTTTTGAAAGAGGCACAATGTTCTCGGTGTAGTGTTCTTAAATTTTTTTTTTCTATTTTTATTGATTTTTATACACACCACCGAAGGATGCGGGTATACTCATTTTGTCATTCCGTTTGCAACACATCGAAATATCCATTTCCGACCCTATAAAGTATATATTTCTTGATCATCAGCATAAAAATCTAAGACGATCTAGCCATGTCCGTCCGTCTGTCTGTTGAAATCGCGCAACAGTCTTTAAAAATAGAGATATTGAGCTAAAACTTTGCACAGATTCTTTTTTTGCAGGTTACGTTCGAAGATGGGCTATGTCGAACTATATCTTGATATAGCCCCCATATAGACCGATTCGCCGTTTTAGGGTCTTATGCTCATAAAAGCCACATTCATTATCCGATTTTGCTGAAATTTGGGAAAGTGAGTTATGTTAGGCCCTTCGACATCCCTCTTTAATTTGGCCCAGATCGGTCCAATTTAGATATAGCTGCATATAGACCGATCCGCCCATTTGGGGTCTAAGGCCCATAAAAGTCACTTTTGTTTTCCGATTTTGCCGAAATTTGGGACGGTGAGTTGTGTTAGGCCAGTCGACATCCTTCCTTCAATTTGGCCCAGATGGATCCTGTTTTGAATATAGCTGTCTTATAGACCAATCTCTCGATTTAAGGTTTGGGGCCCATAAAAGGCCCTTTTATTATCCGATGTCTCCGAAATTTGGGACAGTAAGTTGTGTTAAGCCCTTCAACATTGTGCTGCAACATGGCACAGATCGGTCCAGATTTGGATATAACTGTCATATTTTTTATGCCAAATTATTGAACCCACAAAAAACACGAAACTGGTATACATTTTTGGGATCAAATAACCTAGGGGAACGCCCCATCTCAAAACCCACCCAAACGGACATGTTTACCGATCGGAACAATATGGATATCAAGTGAATAGTATTTAAAAATAGAGTACGAACTTGGCATAAAAATGTCACTCTAATTGTCAGGGGGTCCCCTATCCCCAAAAACACCTTCCAACAGGACACTTTTACCACTTTGAGCAATATGGGTGGCAAATGAAAGGTATTTAAAAGTAGAGTAAACTTCCACACCCCAAAACCCTTCAACAGGAAATATTTACCGATTGGGACAATACTAAATCAAAGGTGTTTGGAAGTTGAGTGCACATTTGTTGTAAGAATTTGGGCCAAGGTATCTACCATGGCGCATGGGACATGAATGTCCAACGTCACAAATAATAATTTTTTGGAATGGAGGATATTCAGAGGTTAAACACTGCCGGAGATATCACCCCGCCTTGGGGAACTCCCTGTTTCACTCTACGATGCTTCGACTTCTTATCTCTAAATTCCACTAACGACCACAAAGATAATTCCTGACCTAGCGTTTCAGGCCTGACTGTATGGACGTATTGGCGATGTCCTCAAAAAGTTTGGCAGGGCTGACAATGTCGAATGCCTTCGAGAGGTCCAGTACCACGAGGACCGTCCTTTCACATGGCTTGGGCTATTAAAGGCACGGCTAAAATGTGCGGGGATGGCATGCAAGGCAGTTGTTGTGATATGCTGTCTTCGAAATCCATGCAGATGCCCAGCGAATGGAAATTCTCCAACGAGGCTCGGCAGGAGTAGTGCCTCAAGCGTCTTGCCTACTGGTGAGAGAAGGGAGATCGGTCTGTACGACTCCGCCAAACTCGGGTCCTTACCAGGCTTCAGTAGCGGGATCACTCTGCCCAGAGTGTTCAAAGATAGGTTGGGGACAGTTGTATGGTACTCAACTCAAGGTAGATCCAATGTAGAGATTCCGTCGGGTTGGGTCTAGGTCTCGTGCTGCCGTTCAGTACATAACCTAGACCTATTTTGCAAACATTTTTTGCAGAAACCATGGTGGTGGGTTCCCACGAGTCGGCCCGGCTGAACTTGGCACGCTTTTACTTGTTACATCTCATTTTCATTTGAAAAATAGGTGATGGAAAAGTAACGATAGTATCGATATAATCGATATTTATTATTAGATATTTAGACAACTATCAGGAATATATCGAAAATGTCGAATTTTGCAATTATCGACACCCTAAAGGTGTCCTCACAAATGCCTTGTCGCTCAAACATGTCACGTGCAAGTCCCTCGCCCATTTTCCTTAACTAGGAGAAAGTTGCCAGCCAAAATACCCAATTCCGCCAATGGGTAGACGTTTTCGTCCACAGACAAGCCATCCTTTGAATCCTGCTGAGTATTGAACGGTTGATGGACTTTTTATGGGCCGTCCACCAGATCACAACACCATATACCATTATACCTCTGACGACTACAATATAAGTCCAGTGCATGACACGCGTTTAAACTCCTTGCGATCGAATGCGTAAAGCGAGCCGCTTGAAATTTTTGCACAGAAACTTCCTATTGACATAGGTCAAAGGGGATTTGAATATGGCTACCATATAAACCGATCTCCCCATTTGTTTTCTTGAGCCCCTGGAAGCTGCAATATATCTCCATTATGGCTAAAATTTTCCACCTTTGTGTTCTGTTATGATTTTCAACAACTGTACCGAGATGGGTCTAAATCGGTTAAGAACCAGACATAACTCCCATAAAAGTCGATCTCCCGTTTTGGAAGACATAACTCCCATAAAAATCGATCTTACCCAGTTCGGGGAAAAACTATTGGGTTGCCCAAAAAGTAATTGCGGATTTTTTAAAAGAAAGTAAATGCATTTTTAATAAAACTTAGAATGAACTTTAATCAAATATACTTTTTTTCTAAAGCAAGTTAAAAGTAACAGCTGATAACTGGCAGAAGAAAGAATGCAATTACAGAGTCACAAGCTGTGAAAAAATTTGTCAACGCCGACTATATGAAAAATCCGCAATTACTTTTTGGGCAACCCAATATCTGCCCAAAATGAAGAGTCCTTTTAGATGTGAATGTGAACATCAAATTCTAGACTAATCATTATGCGACATTGCCATGTGCGACTTCGTATAAGCTATCTTACGTTGCCCAGCTATGATTACAGTTATGTGCCCTCTAATCGAAAACCAGCATCTCTATCGTCCTCCTTCGGTCAATGGTGGAGCAGATTGTCTTGGTAGTCCTGCATACACGTATATATATTTCGATTACCAACCACTTCGCACTGACCCATGTTCCGTAGATGGACAAATGACATGTTTACAAGACCGACCACTTTCTCACTCGCCTTGGAAGAGCCCTTCATGAAATATTTGGCCGCCTTCTCATTTCCTGAAATACCATTGCGGCCAAAATACCGCCACGCACTTTGCTTTTAGTGTTCTTGGATCAGTGGTCCAAACATTCTCAAACACAGCAGCTGCTTCTTAATAGCCTTTTTCGTAAAATCGAATCATGAAGACCTTATCTCGAATTGGTTTCGGTGTCCAATAGTCTTTAACCTCCATAAATCTATGCTCCGCCTCTACGACTGTGTCGTCAAGACTTTACTCAGGCTGAGCCATGCTGAAGGAGGATAGGAACTGTGGTCGTACCTTTTCTCCAGCACATATGGGCCAATTTGGGTCATTTTTGGCATGGACACTGAAGGTTATAATTCATCTCTTTGTAAATTCGATTAACAAATAAGCCTTTTTACAGATTGTTTTTTTAAATAGTAAGGGATTATCCATCAGCATTCCAGGATAGAACTACTGTTATATCAAAGAGTTGTTGTCGGAAGGAGAAGGTACGCCTACATTCAAAATCAATCTGCTGTAACTGTAAAAGGAATCCTTTAATTCCATCACATCCTCCTACTACCCCTTTAATAGTTTGAGTAAACATTTCAAATTTAATCCTTGTACAACAGGTAAAGGGCTGTACCTTGACCAACATTTTGCTCGTACAATAGCCAAGAAGAAGCACATTGGCTGGCTGTTTTGCAAAAACCCTTTTCCCATAGCCTCAAGGCTATGTTTATAATTAAAATTATGCTCAATACCGCCCACTTAAAAATTACAAAAGATGAAAGTCTGTCAATTTTCAATACACTCGTTCTCTCTCACTCTTTCTCTTCTCATTCTGTTCATAGCAATAATGTACGCCTGCGCATAAACATTGCAAGATGTTTTCCCTATTAACGGGAGATTAAAGCAAGGATGCATGCAAACCATCTTCTGCTTAAGCTGGGGGATTAAGTTCAACCCAAGAAGTGATGGAAGGCAAATAGTGGGTGTTATATTTACCAAGGCAAGGAATGTGGGTTCTACCAACTGGGCCCGAAACAATTAGCAAAACAATTGCAAATATTTTGTAAATGCATCTTTTATGCGTTTGTTATGAGGCAATTTCTTTAAATTTCCTAAACAATTGACAATGCTCTAAATTCGCAGAAATGTATATCAAAGTATATGGTGATGGCCTTGCCAGTGGTAAAGTGGATTAAGAATTTTTACAGGAGAATTTTTAATTTTTTGGAAATGACCAAGAAAAAATAATTTAGAGCATATGTTTACAGCATAGGGTAAAAGATGTAAAGGAAAGGAAAGATGTACAGAATAATGCTTAGTAGCAGAAAAATACAGGAAGTGGTATTATGCCATATATAATCATTTTATAAGCGGTTTCTAGAAAAAATCGCCAAATCGTTAAACTTCCAAATTATAACCCACCAATTTTCCTTCGACTATACTTCATTTCAGCTTATCAATAATTCCTTCCTTCCTTAGTCTTCTGTTAGTTTCTCTTGGTGCCCCTTTCTGGCCTTAAGCCCACGGAGGCGCTTAGCCTAAATCCCCTTGCTTAAGAAGCATGCAACAAATTGACCACATGCCTGTCGCTTCCTGACGTAATCTCACAGGATATGGTGATCCATATGTGTGGATTAATTAAATCACCAGCTTGTGCTGACCAGAAGTTCAACCATAATCCACAAGGGTTCATTCAAAATATGCGAGCTCACATGAGGAAAATTCTAGAATTTTGTTTTAATTAAAATGCACTGAACTAAGTTTTCCTTAAGGATTAAAGGAAGATTTTCATTTTCATAAATTTTAATTTTTTCTTTGCTTAGTTAAAGAAGAAAATATTAAACAAGTAAAAGCGTGATAAGTTCGACCGGGCCGAATCTTTGGAACCCACCACCATGGATACTGTTATAATTTTTTTCTACAAAGCATCTAGGAACCGCATAAGGATATTCGAGAGACCGGTTTATATGGGAGCTATACCAGGTTATAGACTGATTTGGACCGTACTTGGCACAGTTGTTGGAAGTCGTCACTCAACACCGCATGCAAAATCTCAAGAAGTCAAATCGGAAGAACGGTTTATATGGGAGCTATATCAGGTTATAGACTGATTCGGACCGTACTTGGCACAGTTGTTGGAAGTCATAGCAAAACACTATGTACCAAATTTCAGCCAAATTGGACGAAATTTGGTGCTTCTAAGGGCTCAAAAAATCAAATCAGGAGATCGATTTGAGCCCTTGGAACCGTTTGAACCGTACTTGGCACTGTTATTGGAGGTCATAATGGAATACTACATGCAAAATGTCAACCAAATCGGACGAAATTTGTGGCTTCCGAGGGCTCAAGAAGTCAAATCGGGAGATCGGTTTATATGGGAGCTATATCAGGGTATACACTGATTTGGACCCAGTTGTTGAAAGTCATAAAAAACACTACAAGCAAAATTTCAGTAAAATCGTACAAAAATTGTGGCTTGTAAGGGCTCAAGAAGTCAAATCGGGAGATCGGTTTATGTGGGAGCTATATCAGGTCATAGACTGACTTGGACCATACTTGGCTGAGTTGTTGGAAGTCATAAAAAACACTACAAGCAAAATTTCAGCAAAATCGGAAAAAAATTGTGGCTTGTAAGGGCTCAAGAAGTCAAATCGGGAGATCAGCTCATATGACTGATTCGAATCGTACTTGCCCCAGTTGTTGGAAGTCTTAACAGAACACTACGTTCAAAATTTCAGCCAAATCGGACAAAGATTGCGGCTTTCAGGGGCTCAGGAAGTCAAATCTGGAGATCGGTTAATATGGGAGCTATATTTAAATCTGAACCGATCGGGCCCCTTTGCAATCTTGAACGACCTACATCGCTATTCCCGGCACGGGATAGATGTGAGCACCACACAAGCTGGAACATTGAGGCCCGATCTGTGGGTGTTCATTGCTTTTACGATAAGCTTAGCTGCGAGCTACCGGGCGCGTCCACAGGTTGCGGATAGTGGAATGCTCCATACGGAGTAGCTGCAACGGCAGTTGCGGACACCCAGCGGTGTCGAGCGGAGAGTCTCAGTGAGGGGCCGGGCGGCACTGGCTCTTGAACAAATACTGAGTGCCTATGGTGCTCGATATGACAAGGTGGGTTATTGGCGCCTTTAAATAACCAGTGGCCAACTTGTTCCCGCGGCGATCGATGCTTTGGGCCGGAACGATCCTGCTCATCTTCAGGAGCATGACGAGGACCACCAACTCCACATGCAAATGTGGTTACAACAACAGCCTACATCCATAGTAAGTATCTGTGCAAAATGTCAAGCAGCTAGCTTTATGCATTCGATCGTGATTTCGACAGATGGATGGACGGACATGGCTAGATCGACTCAAGACGATTAAGAATACTTTATGGCGGACGGAGGGACGGACGGAGGGACGGACGGAGGGACGGACGGAGGGACGGACGGAGTGACGGACGGAGTGACGGACGGACGGAGGGACGGACGGAGGGACGGACGGAGGGACGGACGGAGGGACGGACGGAGGGACGGACGGAGGGACGGACGGAGGGACGGACGGAGGGACGGACGGAGGGACGGACGGAGGGACGGACGGAGGGACGGACGGAGGGACGGACGGAGGGACGGACGGAGGGAGGGTGTTACAAACGGAATAATATAATTAGTACGCCCCTTTCGTATGGTAGAGGGTATAAAAATGTGAAAAAGTGACCTTAATTTGATTTTTCTTGGTCAAAAAAGTATTAAAGTTGCTCAAATGCCTATGCTTTTTATTTAATTTTTTTTTTTTTAGAAGAAGTAGAAGTTGAAGTAGAAGTAGAAGTAGAAGTAGAAGTAGAAGTTGAAGTAGAAGTAGAAGTAGAAGTAGAAGTAGAAGTAGAAGTAGAAGTAGAAGTAGAAGTAGAAGTAGAAGTAGAAGTAGAAGTAGAAGTAGAAGTAGAAGTAGAAGTAGAAGTAGAAGTAGAAGTAGGAGTAGAAGTAGAAGTAGAAGTAGAAGTAGAAGTAGAAGTAGAAGTAGAAGTAGAAGTAGAAGTAGAAGTAGAAGTAGAAGTAGAAGTAGAAGTAGAAGTAGAAGTAGAAGTAGAAGTAGAAGTAGAAGTAGAAGTAGAAGTAGAAGTAGAAGTAGAAGAAGAAGTAGAAGTAGAAATAGAAATACAAATAGAAGTAGAAGTAGAAGTAGAAGTAGAAGTAGAAGTAGAAGTAGAAGTAGAAGTAGAAGTAGAAGTAGAAGTAGAAGTAGAAGTAGAAGTAGAAATAGAAATAGAAATAGAAATAGAAGTAGAAGTAGAAGTAGAAGTAGAAGTAGAAGCAGAAGTAGAGGTAGAAGTAGAAGTAGAAGTAGAAGTAGAAGTAGAAGTAGAAGTAGAAGTAGAAGTAGAAGTAGAAGAAGGAGTAGGAGTAGAAGTAGCAGTGGCAGTAGCAGTAGGTGTAGCAGTAGGTGTAGCAGTAGGTGTAGCAGTAGGTGTAGCAGTAGGAGAAGGAGTAGGAGTAGCAGTGGCAGTAGCAGTAGGTGTAGCAGTAGGAGAAGGAGTACTAGTAGCAGTAGGAGTAGCAGTGGGAGTGGCAGTAGGAATAGGAGTAGAAAGTCACGTGTGGACTTGAAGATCATCACATTAAAAACTATCCTGACCGACGGACAAAAATTGCTTAATGGGCTTAGAGTTTCAATAAGATTAAGAATATAAACTACGATAAACTAAAGTCTACCAGCTTTGGTTCATACCCAGAAAGTAATTTGATTTCGACAGACAGACGGACTGACGAATCGACAGATTAACGGAAAAATATTGCTATACAGACTAACAGTGTCAATAACATCAATAATATCTACTATATAGGATATTATATTGATACTTCCAAGAGTTATACATGGAGTGAGGAGATTTGTATACCGCCCCCTGCCTATGTTAGGAGATATAAACATTTTTATGACATTATTTCCCCATAAACCTCCTTAAATTTTAGCTTGCTTCTGGCTTGTGCCTTTGCAAGACACATAAGCCTATTCCTCAGATAATAAAACCAACATCTTTACAAAAAAAACTTTACTTTTTCTTAACAAGAAAACCTCCACTTTTTACCTTCTCAATACGATCACCCAACAAAAAACAGAAACTCTAAATCAATCTCCATAAATCCTTGATAAACAAACCAAAAAAAAATCATCATCATCATCATCATATTCGTCTTCATCTTCACCTCCCGAATAAATGGAACGTGCGCCTAAACTGCTTGAGAGCTGATCAAGAAGCTAAGGCAGCCAGAAAGAAGAAGCAACAAGATAACACGCGCTTGTACTACACGCGCGCTTTTGCCTCGTTCCAGTGAATAAAAAAAGAAACAAACCATGAATGTTAATAAAAAAAAAAACAACAAAAATCCATAAACATAAAAAATCTCCCCTCATTTGATATAAAAATGAGACACTTTTATAGGAACAAATAAAACAACAAAAGGCATAGAAGAACAACAACAACAGACACAAGCAAGCGCGCGGGACAAATGGTAAAAAGGACCCTCCAATAACCGCCACCAAAAAGCGTATAGGAATGCTGCAACATATGCTTAGAGCCTATGGATTGCATCATAGGCCAGAAGCATGCGGCTGCTGGCGATGAAGATGACGGTGATGGTGATGATGATGATGGTCACAAAAGGTAAGTATGTAATAAGATTGTGCCTTGCTAGCTGTATATGCCCATATGGACAGACATTATATACCATATATGGCAGCATTCATGATTATAGGTATTATTTTATATCCCTGAGCAGCCGTGTGTTTTATGTCAAGAAATCTTGAATGGTTTTTGGGGTAAGACAAAGTGAAAAAACACCCTTATTTTTAAAACAAAAAGCAAAACAAAAAACGGAAAATTCAACTAAATTTTCATCGATCAAACACTGATCCTTGATTTTCGGCATTCAAGCATACACACATGATCACATGGCCGAAGGTTTAAATGCTTCGCTGTTAAGGGTATCAAATGATCGCACCACATATGCATTCCCTTTTCATTTTATTATATGCAAAAGGTTTTATCAATTTTGAGCCTGCCACATCCTGCAATGCAATATTTGCCCTAGCCTTTAGACAAGACTTACTCTCCCTTTCCGTTTTGGCCCCGACATCTTTAAGTAATCACTTTTGCTTTTATGCATCCCCTTTTGTTATGTGCTGTCTCATCTCAAAAGGGATCTCATTTGTTTTTTATTTCTGTCCAATGATTTTTTTAAGGACTCACATTCAACAGATCCTGCTTAGACTTTGGGTTATGAGGCACACGTCCTTAGGTTCAACAGTCGTCGTCAGCATGCACTTTCTTAATTTTTCTCTTTTCATTTTTTGTTTACCTTCTGCAAGGAGGGCTAGAGAACTGTCATGCATGTTTAAGGATGTTGAGGTATTCCGGGTTGCACCTTGACGATCCTTTAAAAAACAAATGAGAGCATGACAAAAGAGGATGAAACGCACGCGTTTTGCGGATTTACATACACAGTTAGTGTTGGTGATGGCGGTGAACAAGAAATGCCACCTCTTCCTTAGACTGACATATGCATATGTTTTCTTGCTGGATTATTTGTTAAGGATATTAAGAGAACAGTTGTTGTGAAAACTCAAAGTGGAAAAAGAAAGTGAAATTTTATACTTCATAGGACCAAGCAAAAAAAAAAACATTAAAACCATAGAAAGCAAGATTAGACATCGTATTGGCATGTGCTCAGATCAGAATGTATTGTAGAAACATAATAAAAAATATCTTCGTGATTTTTCAAATGTATTACAGCTCTAGATCATATTCAATGCTTTCTGTTCAAAGACTAGCATAGCAAAGAACTTATAAAAGTTAGACAAGTGTGTGTTGTTGTCAAAACACTTTAACTGGCATGGTGGATCGCGAGTTCCGATACGCCTTGTATCTTCATCAACACCTTTATCATATTAATTAAGGTGCTCTACATACCCAACGACTATTGAGTGCGGTGTAGAGCATGCTTTTGTAGAGCTAGCGTAGTAAGAGAGATGAAAGCCTTTCAAATTGCAAATTTTGTCCACGAACATTCCACTAAGGATCAGGGGAAAACTTCTCACATATCAATGAGTGCTGTCCGATTCAGGTTTAAGCTCAATGATAAGGGGCCTCCTTTTAATAGCCGAGTCCGAACGGCGTGCCGCAGTGCGACACCTCTTTGGAGAGAAGTTTTACATGGCATAGTACCTGACAAATGTTGCCAGCATTAGGAGGGGAATACCACCGCTGAAAATTTTTTTCTGATGGCCTTGACAGTATTCGAACCCCTTGCGTTGAGCGTCATAGGCGAACATGATTGGAACCTCAACATACTATGTCCCGTACACAAGAAAGGCTAAATAACCAATAGCCTTGAACTACCAGCGACGGGAACCAATCCTCACCTGTGAAGCTGGAGGAGGAGGATCTCTAACTCTTGATAAAAATGCGCCTACAACGACATACACTTTGCATCTGTGCTCCGCATGATGTGGTTGGCTACATCGAACGGATATTGGGTGTGGGCAACTTTAATTTAGCGTCCTTCTTAGGCATAGATCGGGCATTTAATAATGTGAAGTTGCAGTCTATGCATTGTACTCTGGTGGACATGAAGGTTCCCTCTCCTTCGCAAAGATTCGATGAAATGGATTCATACGATGATGAAAGGATGGATTATCAACGCAATACTGGCGGAAGCTTAAATAAGGAAGGATAAGGATCCAGAAGAAAGAAGGGGTTTTATTCCTTCCTTTGTGGCTTCTATTTATCAATGGTTTTCTTAGTTTTTTTGAGAAGGAGGTGGTGATTGTAGTTGTCTACGCGGATGACGTCACCTCCATGAAGAGTGGCTCGCGGTTTCTTCTCTACTATTATGGACCTGCCACGGCATGACTATGAGCAGCAGGCATGTGGGGACTCTGATCTTGGATTTGTGTGGTGTTCAATGTCATCATAAGAAGTTCAGCTAGGAGTTACCGGACGCATCCACGGCTTGCGGATAGTGAGATATTCCCTAAACAGAATAGCTGTAATGGCAATCGCGGACAATCAGCGGTATTGAAGTGGAGCATTTCAGTGAGAGGTAGACCGACACCGGCACTTGCTTAAATACTGAGGGTCTGTGATAGTCGATATGACAAGGAGAGTTATTGGCACCTCTAAATTACCGATGGCTATGATGTAAATGCTTCAATCGGTCCTATGGACCAGAGCCAAACTGCTCACCTATGGAGCTTGACGACGATCGCTTCCTCCATATATTAATATGGCTGCAACAACACCAAACAATATACACTAAGGGTCTGTCGGTTGACTGTGCCCCTCATGATGTGTTTGGCTACATTGAAGGGAATGTTAAGGCATAGGTCGGGCTTTTAATGACGTGAGGTTGAAGTTTTTGCATTGGGTTGATATGATATCGTAAGGACGGGGTATTAACGCGTCGCTGGTGGACGGATCAGGAAGGTTATTATCAGAGGAACTCCGCAAGGAGGGGTTTTAATCTCTGTTTTGTGGCCTCTGGTTGTCAATGGGATTCTGAAGTATTTCCAGAAGGAGATGGTGATGACGATGTCTACGCGGACGACGTGGTGGTTGCCCGTTTACTTTCTACTATTATGAACCCCGTTCAGTGGACGTTGAGGAAGCTTTCTCCATAGGCGAGGCCCAACATACTTCGCATAAACCTTAGAAAGTCTTAGCTGGTATTTTTCACTAGGAAGGGAAAGCTGTATGTTTTCAGGGGATCTGTCCTGAAAGGAGTAGAGCTGTCGCAATCTACTGAGGCCAAGTAATGTAAGTGCAAATTTGCTCATGAATATTTCATTAACGATCAAGGGCAAACTTTTCACATATTAATGAGTGCAGTACGATTAAAGTTTAAGCTCAATGACAAGGATCCACCTTTTTATAGCCGAGTCCGAACGGCGTACCACGGTGCAACATTTCTCTGGAGAGAAGTTTTTACATACAGTACCTTTCTGCATAGTACCTCACAAATCTCGCCTGCCTTTGTAAGGCGATAACCAACGGTGAAAACTTCTTCTGACGATCTGGCAAGAATTTGAACTAGGCATTCAGCGTCATAGGCGGACAAGCTAATCTCTGTGCTACGGTAGCCTTCAGTATCTGGATGGACGAGGGCATGTCATAAACCTCAGATAGTCTGAGCTGGTACTTTTCACTAGGAAGAGAAGTTGGATGTTTTCAGGGGGCCATGTACTTGGTCATGATTCTTAACCAAAGTCTGTCTAAGACGTGAGAGGAACATCGAGGAAAAGTTTAAAATAGGACTAAATGAGATCTACTATTTTCGAAAATCGATAAAAAAAAGTTTGGGGCTTAAGATAGGAACATTTAACTGGATATTTACGTTTGTTTTTAGGTAGATTATCCCCTATGGATGCCTGGACATTGGAATTTTGGCCAAAACTGTGTTCCTTATTGTGTCAAATCGAGAAGATAATGGATACCGCGGCGACGCTGGTCTCTACAGCAAAGGGCAATGTCTTGAGGGAGGGGTCAAATTCTCTATGCTAAGTGTGTGGCGACCAAGATTCAGTTAGGACTGAGGGCTCCTCAAACTTTGGAGATTCTTCTGTTCTAATGTGGAGTGGAGAAGCGACAGTGAAGCGACTTGTGAGATCAAGAATGGTTCTTACCAAGGCAAGAGCTTCTTCGAAGCATGGAAAAGGCTGTCAGGCTTTGCAGGGTCCGATGCAGATAGTCCTACAAAATCTATGTTTTCAAATAAGACCATTATCAATCTTTAGCAACACTAACATACAGGGTGGCTGATGAATATTGCTACAATGATGAATATTGCTACATTTTTTTTTCGGTGTATGGAATACATTTTTCTTTTATTCATGTTAAATTAAATTATTAAATTAATTATTAAATTATTATTAATTAAATTAATTAATTAATTAATTAAATTAATTATTAAATTATTATTATTAAATAGAAAAAAAGTTATTACATTTTTTTTTGGTAGCGGCTTTCATCAGCCACCCTGTACAAGTAGTTAAACCCCATAAAAACAAAACCTAACCCTCCTTTTCCTAAACTCCTTTGTTTGTAATGTTTTTTATTAGACACAATAGCAAATCCTTTACACAACTGTTAATAACAACATCAAATATTTGATCGACACTCAAACAACAGACAACGGGCCAGATGAATGGGAGAAAAAACACCAAACCCCCAAATAAAAAAACATGCTGGCAATAAAAAGTGGGTTACGCATGCGCTGAAAGTAGGACAAGCCCTTTTGCCTGTGGCAAAAGAGTTTATTAACACTTTCACTCAAGGGTTGTTTTGAAAAGACATCCTCATCCTCAACATCATATCCCCACACATGCTTCAAAATTTATTGGATTTTTGCCCACAAAACTAATGGCAGTGATGATGTTGCAATCGCTAAGTGGTGGTGGTGCCTCGATGGTGATGCTGATAATGATGGCAATTTTTTAACAATTTGTAACACTCGATCGATTTGGTTAACATCATAACTGACAATTGTTGTTTGCGGATGTCTGTTTGTTATTGTCTGTTTTTTTTTCAATAAAGGGGTGGAAGATTTGTACAAGAAAAGATAACAAATATTATGAGTCCAATTGGGATTGTTGGTGATAGAAAGGTAGGTAATTGTTTTGTCGTAATGATAATGTGCAGAATTTCAAGCGGCTAGCTTTACGCGTTCGATCGCTATAGTGATTTTGGCAGACCGACGGACGGACATGGCTAGATCGACTCAGAACGTCGAGACGATCAAGAATATGTATTTTATGGAGTCTTAGACGAATATTTCGAGGTGTTACAAACAGAATGACTAGATTAGCATACCCTCATCCTATGGTGGTGGGTATAAAAATGAATCAGATATCCATATGTGAAACCAAGTGTTCGGGGGGCCGCCCACACCCAAAATACCACCAAAAAGGGTGCATTTGCCGACTACAGCAATATGGGGCTCAAATAAAAAATAGTTAAGAGTTGAACAGAAATCTGATATTTTTTCAGGTTCAAGTTGTGGGCAAACGTCTCACATATCAATGAGTGCAATTCGATTTAAGTTTAAGCTCAATGAAAAGAGGCCTCCTTTTTAAGTCAAGTCTGAACGGCGTGCCGCAGTGCGACACCTCTTTGAAGAGAAGTTTCTACATGACATAGTACCTCACAAATGTTGCCTCTGAAAAATTTCTTCTGATGGTCTTGCCAGGATTGGAATCCAAGCCTTCAGCATTAAAAATTCTCTGCGCTACAGAGGTAAAGTTTTTGGTAAAACAATTCTTAAAGACAACATTTTGTTTAGCTCCCTTAAGATTAAACAAAAGTTCTTACAATAAAAAAATTTCGGCAAATTTTCTCAAAACATAAATGTTTAGTGAAATTTTCTCTACAGATAAAATTTTGACGAAACATTTCCCTTACTCCCAAAAATTCGCTTACATTAAGACAAAATTTGGGTAAAATTTTCTGTATACAAAATTTTTGGAGATATTATCTCTTAAAACCAAAATTTCATGGAAAGTTTATTTAATACAAAAAATTTTAACCTAAAGACAAAATTAAAATTTTCGCTAAAGGAAAAATTGTCTTTAACGACAAAATGCCAACTAGAATTTTCTGTAAGCAAAATGGTCATGCAATTTACTCCAAAGACAAAATTTCGTTGAAATTTTTAATAGAGACAAAATCTCGATTAAATAAAAAAATAAAATAATAAAAAGAAAAAGAAAAAAATTCGGTGAATTTTCTCTATAGCCAAATTTCGATAAAATTTTCCACAAAGACAAAATTTCGGTGAAATATTCCACAAAAGACAAAATTCCAGTGAAGTTATCCTTAAGACAAAATTTTGGTTCAATTTCCCTAAACACAAAGTTTCTGTGAAATTTTCCTTAAAGACAAAATTTTAATAAAATTTTCTTTAAACACAAAATGTCGGCAATTTTTTTTTTGGCAAAATTTTTTCTAACGCCAAATTTTAAAGAACATTTTCTTTAAAGACCAAGTTTTCCTTAAGAAAAAATTTGTGAAATTTTCCTTAAGCCAAAATTCCAAGAAATATTCCCTAAAGAAAAAATTTCGGTGAAATTTTCCCTAAAGACGAAATTTCGGAGGAATTTTCCCCTGGGAGGAAATTTCAATAAAATTTTGCCTACAGACCAAATTTTGGTGAAATTTCCTAAAGACATTCGGTATTCGGTAAAATTTTCTTGAAGATAAAATTTTGGTGAAATTTTTTCTTAAAAACAAAATTTCGATGAAATTTTTCCTAAAGACAAAATTATGATGAAACTTTCCCTATGACACATTTTCAATAAAATTCTCTTAAAAATCAAAATTTCGATAAACTTTTCCCTATAGACAAAATTATGATGAAATTTTCGAGACCAAATTTCGTTTAAATTTTCCCTAAGGACAAAATTTCAATGAAATTTTCCCTATGGGCCAAATTGCGATGAAGTTACCCATAAAAACCAAGTTTAGGTGAATTATTCATAGAGATAAAATTGCGATGAAATTTTTCTTACAAACAAAATTTGGGTCAAAATTTCCCTAAAGACAAAATTTCAATGCAATTTTCAATAAAATCAAAATCTCAGTGAAATTTTGTCTTAAGGGCAAAGATATATTTCCTAAAGACAAATATTTATGTTAAATTTTCGTTAAAGACAAAATTTCGGTGAAATTTTGCCTACGGATAAAAATTTTGATGAAATTTTCCCTAAAGACAAAATTTTGGTGAAATTTTCCCTGAAGAAAAAATTTCGGCAAAATTTTCCCTAAAGACAAACTTTCGGTGAAATTTCCCCTTAAGACAAAATTTTGGTGAAATTTTGCTTAAAGACCAAATTTTGGCGATTTTTCCCTGAAGACATGAAAATGTTCTAAACAAAATTTCGGTGAAATTTTCCCTAAATACAATATTTTGATGAAATTTGCCCCAAAGACAAAATTTTGGTGAAATTTATCCTAAAGACAAAATTTTGATGAAATTTGCCCCAAAGACAAAATTTCGGTGAAATTTTCCCTGAAGAAAAAATTTCGGCAAAATTTTCCCTGAAGAAAAAATTTCGGCAAAATTTTCCCTAAAGACAAACTTTCGGTGAAATTTTTCCTAGAGAGAAAATTTGAGTGAAATTTTCCTAAGGCCAAATTTTTATGATTTTTCCCTGAAGACATGAAAATTTTAACAAATTTTCTAAACACACATTTTCGATGAAATTTTCTCTAAGATAAAATTTTAGCGAAATTGTCCTTTTCGCACCCTTACAAAAAATCTACAAAAAAAGGTACCCTACCCGGGATGTGCAGTTTTTTCTTATATTCTTTTCTTTTCTTTAACTTTTTAAGATTTGCCCATGTTCAACAGACGATTTAAATATCTACATCTAGGGGTTAATTGCATGCAACATTGTGCTGCATGCCTCAATTAAAAAGAGATGATAAAAAATTGTCTTTTCTATTAGGAAATCGTATGACTGCCACGTTCCACAAAAAGAACTTCAGGTAATTTTTTTTTCAGCAAATATATTATCAAGGATAAAAAACAATGGGTGTTCTCAAACAAGCCATATCACATTTTTATCTTAAGAAATTTCCCCTAATTAACAATAAAAGAAAGAAAAAATGGTTTGCCCTTGAGTTGTCATTACCATGGTGCAACATATGGAGGCCACACTTCCCTTTGGCCCATGGTCATTAAGATTTAGAGCAAGGATTTTCCTAATTTTTCTACCCACTCAAGCAATGATTTGCTTAATGAAATTTGTTATAACTAAAGCAAGTACTCTAGCACGAGTATGAGCTCCTTCTTAGTTGGTGGACTAAAGCGGAAATTTAAACCAACCACAAATCGCTGTATTTAGCATGGCTCAAATCTAGCAAGATTTAGAAATTTAAATCTTTTTGCAAGTTTTCCAACATGCAACAAGGCAAGGAAGAGAGTATGCACACAGAGAGGCACACGCATACCATATTCATATATGAAGTGATTTCACACATATACAGTCACACACATTTACACTCACCCATGTTCATAAGTGTATGAAGTGATGGCCCGCGTTTGGAATGCAAACCACACTTAGCCATGGATTTGCGCAAGATGGCTTAAAGTAGCGAACATGGATTAAATATCCTTAGATCATACATTCCTCTAGCATGTAGGGAGTTCAATTTTTCTTCATGTCATCTACAGTTTACTCAATGAGCGTCAATTTTAAGTAATGTTTTAAGTAAACATGGATAAATTGGTCACAAATCTTAGCGGATATTGCTTAAGGGGATATGACAAACTCGTAAAAGGAAAGCGGAAATTTCTGGCGCTGATCATAGGAATTTAAAACCCCTTTCAATGAAATCCGGGAAAAATATGGCCAAGTAGCTTCCAGCAACTCAGCACTAATGAGTTTTTAAAACATGGGACTTGGCTCAAACTCAATGTATATCCAATCTCTAGGTTTTCTTAAACTCCTAGACGAAGGAGTTTCATTTGTTAGTTGGAACAAAGAAGAGAAAGAGTTTAAGTGCAGTTTAAGTGCAAAAATTTCCTTTGCATAAACTCAACACATGGCTATGGGTTTAATTTAAACTGTGTTAAAACCAAAATCCTTAACCTCATGCTTATCATCAGTGAAACCCTTTAGCTAGCAAGCATTTAGTATTTGTTTTAGTGCTCTTCTTTCAGCTTCAAATAGAGAAAGATTATAGTTTCAAACCCCATTTCCAAATATATGTTAAATGTATTTCTAAGCTTTGTCAAGGTCTTAGAATTTTCAAGGTCACATAATACTTTCTATGTTAAAATTTTCAATATTAAAAACCCACAAAAATAATTTTTTGTTTCTGATAAGAATTTTTGTAGTTACTTATTTGCTAGTGTCTGTCTGCAACAACAACAAGTGTTTGTATAGCGACTGGCCTGCCAGACATCGATAATGCATTTTTTAAATCACGGAGAAGAATAATTAAAAAAAATATTGGATTTTTAATTTTTCTAATCGCCAAGACATAATGGAAAAGTTTCAAACATTAAACACAGGCAAATAACCAACAAAGTGTGTACTTAATTTTCTGTTACCGCAAAATTGTAAAATTTTCTCTAAAGAAAAAATTTAAAAAAAATTTTTTCTAAAGGAAAAATACAAAAAATTTTCTCTAAAGCAAAAATTTCTCCAAAAAAAAAAATTCTAAAAATTTTCTCTAAAGAAAAAATTTGAAGAAATTTTCTCTAAAGAAAAAATTTGAAGAAATTTTCTCTAAAGAAAAAATTTCAAAAATTTTCTCTAAGGAAAAAATTTCAAGAAATTTTCTCTAAAGAAAAAATTTCAAAAAATTTTCTCTAAAGAAAAAATTTAAGGAAATTTTCTCTAAAGAACAAATTTAAGGAAATTTTTTCTAAAGAAAAAATTTGAAGAAATTTTCTCTAAAGAAAAAATTTCAAAAAATTTTCTCTAAAGAAAAAATTTCAAAAAATTTTCTCTAAAGAAAAAATTTCAAAAAATTTTCTCTAAAGAAAAAATTTCAAGAAATTTTCTCTAAAGAAAAAATTTCAAGAAATTTTCTCTAAGAAAAAATTTCAAAAAATTTTCTCTAAAGAAAAAAGAAATTTTCTCTAAAGAAAAAAGAAATTTTCTCTAAAGAAAAATTTCAAAAAATTTTCTCTAAAGACAAAATTTCAAAAAATTTTCTCTAAAGACAAAATGTCAAAAAATTTTCTCTAAAGAAAAAATTTCAAGAAATTTTCTCTAAGGAAAAAATTTCAAGAAATTTTCTCTAAGGAAAAAATTTCAAGAAATTTTCTCTAAAGAAAAAATTTAAAGAAATTTTCTCTAAAGACAAAATTTCAAGAAATTTTCTCTAAAGACAAAATTTTAAGAAATTTTCTCTAGAGACAAAATTTCAAAATATTTTCTTTAAAGAAAAAATTTTTCTAATGAAAAAAATTTTCTCAAAAAAAAAATTCTAAAAATTTTCTCTAAAGAAAAAATTTCAAGAAAGAAAAATTTTTAAGAAATTTTCTCTAAAGAAAAAATTTTAAAAATTTTCTCTATAAAAAAAATTTCAAGAAATTTTCTTCTCTAAAGACAAAATTTCAAGAAATTTTTTCTATAAAAAAATTTCAA
Source organism: Stomoxys calcitrans (assembly GCF_963082655.1). Classification (NCBI taxonomy): domain Eukaryota; kingdom Metazoa; phylum Arthropoda; class Insecta; order Diptera; family Muscidae; genus Stomoxys; species Stomoxys calcitrans. The sequence continues at coordinate 15,463,097 of NC_081556.1, read as the reverse complement.
GAAATTTTCTCTATAAAAAAAATTTCAAAAAATTTTCTCTATAAAAAAAATTTCAAAAAATTTTCTCTAAAGAAAAGATTTGAAGAAAATTTCTCTAAGGAAAAAATTTCAAGAAATTTTCTTCTCAAAGAAAAAAAAATTGTCTCTTACGAAAAAATTTTAAGAAATCTTCTGTAAAGACAAAATTTCAAGAAATTTTATCTAAAGAAAAAATTTCAAAAAAATTTTCTCTATAGAAAAATTTCAAGAAATTAAAAAAAAAAATTTCTAAAGTCAAAATTGCGGTGAAATCTTCTCTAGTTTTTTCAAGAAAATTTCAACAACAACGTTACAAGTATAGTTGAAATCGGTCTATAAACTGGTACTATATCTTCCATATAAACTGATCTTTCTGTTTGGCGTCTTGAGCCCCTGGAAGCAGTAATTTTTGTCCGAATTTGCTAAAATTTTTCATGTAGTGTTCTGTTATGACTACCATCAATGGTGCATGGAAGTCATGGAAGGTATAGAGCTGAAATTTTATACAGATTCTTCTTTTGTCCATAAGCAAGCTAAGTTGGAAGATGGGCTATATTGGACTATACCTTGACAAAGCCCCCACATAGACCTATTGAAGGTCTTGGGCCCATAAAAGGCGCATTTATTGTCCGATTTTGCCAAAATTTGGGACAGTAAGTTGTTTTAGGCCCTTCGAAAGCCCTTTTCAATTTGGTTCAATTTGGCTCACATCGGTTCAGATTTGGATATAGTTGCCATATAGGCCGATCTCTCGATTTAAGGTCATAGGCCAAAAAAAAGGCGCATTTATTCACCGATTTCGCCGAAATTTGGGACAGTGAGTTGTGTTAGGCCACTCTACATCTTTCTGCAATTTGGCCAAGATCGGTCTAGATTTGGATATAGCTGTCATATAGACCAATCTCTCGATTTAAGGTTTTACGGCCTTAAAAAGCGCATTTATTGTCCGATTTCTCCAAAATTTGGGACAGTGAGTTGTGTTAGGCTCCTCGATATCTTTCTGCAATTTGGTCTAGCTCGGTCCAAATTTAGATATAGCTGCCTTATAGACCTATGTCTCGATTTAAGGTTTTGGGGCCTTAAAAGGCGCTTTTATTGTCCGATGTCGCTGAAATAAGGGACAGTGAGTTGTTTTAGGGCCTTCGACATCCCTCTTCAATTTGGCCCAGATCGGTTCAGATTTGGATATAGCTGCCATATAGACCGATCTCTCGATTTAAAGTCTTGGCCCCCTGAAAGGCGCATTTATGATTCGATTTCGATGAAATTTGAGACAGTGACTTATGTTAGGGTCTTCGGCATCCGTGTCGTATATGGTTTAAATCGATTTATATTTGGATATAGCTACCAAAAGAAAAACCAATATTTTGTTCTACAATATTGAACATTGACTTGTACTTATTAGGCAACTCAATGTCCGTGACGAATTTGGACCATATTTCGATATATGACAAAAGGTGGTTTGCATATATACCTGAGGTGGTGGGTATCCAAAGTTCGGCTCGGCCGAATTTAACGCCTTTCTACTTGTTTATAGCTCAGAAAATACATCAAAAAATTTTCTCAAAATTCTTAGGGATTTTGGGGGGAGTGCAAGATTTTGTTCAACTCACTAGATGTGCACGGTACAAACCCTCTAATATTGGGTTGCCCAAAAAGTAATTGCGGATTTTTTAAAAGAAAGTAAATGCATTTTTAATAAAACTTAGAATGAACTTTAATCAAATATACTTTTTTTACACTTTTTTCCTAAAGCAAGCTAAAAGTATCAGCTGATAACTGACAGAAGAAAGAATGCAATTACAGAGTCACAAGCTGTGAAAAAATTTGTCAACGCCGACTATATGAAAAATCCGCAATTACTTTTTGGGCAACCCAATATTTGCAATTAGTGCCGCTGATAAATCTCATCGAAATTGGTTCTTCTCAGATAACATTTTGAATTCTAAAACTGTTACCCTAAAATACATAAACACTTAAAACAAATCTCTTCTCCCTATTATCTCTTATCATCATAGACCATTAGGAGCTCATCAAAAACCTATTTTTCTTGCTACTCACTTAAGAAGACACACCAAATGATGACCACCCCAAAAAGTAAGTTATAATTTTCTTAAAAATTAAAGTTATGGCATTTTTTTAAAAGACGTCTTACTTCCTCCCCTCCCTATCATTAAAAGTAAAAAAAAAACAATCTTGACTTGGTAGGGAAAAAAGGTCAAATCTCTAATTGAAAACTAATTTGTAAACATGCTTCTGGCATGCGTCACCCATGAATCATGGCTTAAAAAACCAAGAGCCAACCCAAATTATGCAATCCAGGTAAAAAAGTAGCAAACCATTAAAAAAAAGGGAAACTCCTTAGCGTTAAAAAACATATACACCAACCCTTTTATCATGGCCTTGGCTTGTCTTCAAGCAACAGGAAACCAACTCTTTTATAGAATTTTGGGTGTGTGTGTTCAATGCCTTTTTAAAAAATTTCACTGTTCACCAAAGGATTTAAAGTCATTTTTTTTTTGTTATTTTTTTTCTTATACCCTCTCACTCATATAATTTTTTTCCAAGCAAAGCAAGAGAAATCGTTTTGGGAAACTAGCGTTTTTGCGTTTTGACTTTTTAATGATTGTTTTATGGTCTCCCTGGGTGTCATGTCACCAACGGACCAACTACACCACTCTATACACACAGGACTTGCCGCCTAACGCAAATGTCCTTGGGTTGGAATTTGAAAAACGACTCCTTTTTAGGTAGTCCCCTGACTACCCTTCAGCTAGCTAGGCAAAGCCGAACAATAGATTTTTGCATATTCTCAACGTTTATGTTTTCGCCTGGCCATGGCCAAACAATAGCCACATACTAGGTCTTGTGACATGGTCTCTCTGCTCTATTGTTTTCAAGCAGAAAATCTAGTCCCCTTTTTCTGTGTTAGGCCCTAACTGACCGTTACAGAACATCAAAGTTGGATGGTTGGTTGGTTGGTTGGCTGGTTCATTGTTTCTCTTCATCGGCTTCTTCTTCTGTCCGGTTGTCAGTTACTTAGTATTTCTGGGCCATAAAACTCAAGAATGGTCTGTGAAATGGGAAAACAAAAGATTTTGCAGTCAACACGGCGGTAGGGACACAACCATCCAAAATGAAACCTTTGTCATTTGTGAGCAAATATTACGTAAAACTTAATCATTTTTCTTAATCTGTTCACGTTTTTTCCTGCTTTTTGGAAAATAGTTTCTGGCTTGAGACAGTTTGCTAAGACAATGGCCAAACGAACGTTGGTGGTTGCTCTTGGTGTTTGTTGCTGTTGTATTGGCGATATTTAGATTTTTCTGGCCGCCGTTTTGGTTTTCAAATCATTCTCAGCATATGATGTCCATCTAAGCTAATGCCAGGAAGCAATATAAGAGAGAGAGAAGGAGAGAGTATGAGGGTCGCTTCCTCTTTCTTTCGTTGAAGAGTTTCCTCGGAAATGTTAAGTGTTTATGATTGTCTAGCAAAAATTTTCCATTTGCATTAAATGTCGAAAATGTCAATTTTCAACGAAAGGTTAAAACAGAATTTTTCCCTCTCAATATTATGCAACAATTGTTTGGTGCGTTAATCCAAGGGTTCTGTTTTAGAGCGCAAAACAGCGCTAAAAACAGATTTTTGCAATTTTCAAGGGAAAAGTGAGAGCCATTTTGTTTTTTTTTTGCATGCCCCTTTACTAAGAATTGCAATTAAAACTGAAATGCTACCTTAGACACAAAGGTGGAAGAAATTTAAAAATCCATTTTTATTCTCTCAAATCTCAATGAGAGCAAAAACAAGAAAAAAAAGGCGTTAAGTTCGGTCGGACCGAACTTTGGATACTCACCACCTCGGGTTGCCCAAAAAGTAATTGCGGATTTTTCATATAGTCGGCGTTGACAAATTTTTTCACAGCTTATGACTCTGTAATTGCATTCTTTCTTCTGTCAGTTATCAGCTGTTACTTTTAGCTTGCTTTAGAAAAAAAGTGTTAAAAAAGTATATTTGATTAAAGTTCATTCTAAGTTTTATTAAAAATGCATTTACTTTCTTTTAAAAAATCCGCAATTACTTTTTGGGCAACCAATATATGTAAACCATCTTTCGTCATGCCCCCATAGCTGCTTTTTTGAAAAATGTCCTATTTGGCCCAAATTCGACACGGATATTGAAAGGTCCATAAATACAAGTCATTGTTCAATTTTGTAGAACAAAGTATTGGTCTTTTTGGTAGCTATATTCAAATATAGACCGATCTCAACCATATACGAGGCGGATGTCAAAAAGCCTAACCTTAGTCAATGTCCCAAATTTATGCAAAATTGGAATATAAATGTGCTTTTTATGGGGCCAAAATGATGAGATGAGCCCTGATGATGATCATCATCATCATCGTGATGATAATGAGAGTGGTGACATTGCTGATGCGTGAATAAAATGCTGTGCGTGAAGGAAAGATAAAAGCCCTGTTTTATTTTTTATTACTAGCCGAACTGCGCCTGCTCCGCTGTGCCTTCTTTAACTCTCTAATATCTTTTTAGGGTGGGGAAACTTCGCCCTGAATGCGGAATTCGTGCCAATGTAGACTTGACGCTGAACACGTTCGAATACTGTCGAGAACATCGGAAAATGCGGTGGTAGGCAACATTTGCGAGATGTGTGAGAAGTTTGCTCGTCTGCTCGGTTCCTGGTGTTTTTAAAAATTAGGGTAATGAGAAGTGCTTTTAAGGGGAGGGATGGCACCTCAGACATTTCGACTCAAATATGGATATCAAATTCGTGCTGCACTTCCAAAATCCCTTTAATTTGAGCCCCATATTGCCATGGCCGGTAAATATGAACCGTTTGGAGGGTGTTTAGGGGCTGGGGCGGCCACCGGCAATTTGTATTGAAAATAAATATCAAATTTGTTCTTTATTTCCAACGGAAATGAATGGCAGCTATATCCAAATCTTAACCGATCTGGGCCACATTGCAGAAAGATGTCGAGGGGCCTAACACAACTAACTGTCCCAAATTTCGGTGATATCGGACAATAAATGCGCCTTTTATGGGCCCAAAACCTTAAACCGAGAGATCGGTCTATAAGGCAGCTATATCCAAATCTGAACCGATCTGGGCCAAATTGCAGAAAGATGTCGAGGGACCGAACACAACTCACCGTCCCAAATTTCGGCGATATCGCACAATAAATGCGTCTTTTATGGTCCAAAAACCCTAAGTCGAGGGATCGGTCTATAAGGCAGCTATATCCAAATCTAAACCGATCTGGGCCATATTGCAGAAAGATATCGAGGGGCCTAACATAATTCACTGTCCCAAATTTCGTCGAAATCGGACAATAAATGAGCCTTTTATGGGCCCAAGACCTTAAATCGAGAGATCGGTCTATATGGCAGCTATATATTAAAATCTGAACCGATCTAGGTCAAATTGCAAAAAGATATCGAGGGGCCTAACATAACTCACTGTCCCAAATTTCAGTGACATCTGACAAAAAATGAGCCTTTTATAGGCCCAAGACCTTAAATCGAGAGATCGTCCTATATGGCAGCTATATCCAAATCTGGACCGATCTGGCCTAAATTGCAGAAAGATGCCGAGGGACCTAACACAACTCACTGTCTTAAATTTCGGAGACATTGGACAATAAATGCGCCTTTTATGGGCTTAAATTGAGAAATCGGTCTATATGGCAGGTATATCCAAATCTAGACCGATCTGGATCAAATAGAAGAAGGATTTCGAAGGCCCTATCACAACTCACTGTTCCAAATTTCAGCGACATCGGACAAAAATTGCGCTTTTTATAGGCCCAAGATTTAAAATGGTGAGATAGATCTGTAGGCAGCTATATCCAAATCTGGACCCATCTGGGCCAAATTGCCGAAAGATATCGAGGGGCCTAACACAATTCACTGTTCCAAATTTCGGCGAAATCGGTCTGTCTGTACGGCTGTCTGTCCGCTTTACTGTCCGTCTGTCCATGTTAATTTGTGTACAAAGTACAGGTCGCAATTGTCATCCGATCATCTTCAAATTTTGTACAGACATATTTTTCAGCCTAGAGCCGAAGCCTATTGAAATTGGAAAAAATCGGTCCAGATCTGGATAGAGCTCCCATATATATGTTCGTCCGATTTTCAGTAATAATGCAATAAAATTGTCATTTCTTTGCCGATTCTCTCGAAATTTGTCAGAAAGGATTTTTTTCAGACTCTAGATATTACTGGTGAATTTCATGGAAATCGGTTCAGATTTAGATATAGCTCCCATATATATGTTCGTCCGATTTTCAGTAATAATGCAATAAAATTGTCATTTGTTTGCCGATTCTGTCGAAATTTGGCAGGAAGGATTTTTTTTACGACTCCAGACATTACTGGTGAATTTCATAGAAATCGGTTCAGATTTAGATATAGCTCTTATATATATATATATATCGCCCGATTTTCGCTCCTAGAGCCACTGCAAGCGCATTTATTGACCAATCTTGCCAAAATGTTGCTAAACGCTTTCCTCGAAGACTGCCACAGTATATGATGACTTTGCTCGAAATCCGTTCAGATTTAGATATAGCTCCCATATATATGTTCGTCCGATTTGCAGTAATATTGCAAGAAAATGGTCATTTGTTTGCCGATTCTGTCGAAATTTGGCAGGAAGGATTTTTTTAGGACTCTCAATATTACTGGTGAATTTCATGAAAATCGGTTCAGATTTAGATATAGCTCTCATATATATATCGCCCGATTTTCACTCCTAGAGTCACTGCAAGCGCATTTATTGACCAATCTTGCCAAAATTTTGCAAAACGCTTTCCTCGACGACTACGGCAATATACATAGAGCTTGGTCAAAATCTGTTCAGATTTAGCTATAGCTCCCATATATATGTTCGTCCGATTTGCAGTAATATTGCAATAAAATGGTCCTTTGTTAACCGATTCTCTCGAAATTTGGCGGGAAGGATTTTCTCTTGACTCTAGACATTACTTTTGAATTTCATGGAAATCCGTTCAGATTTAGATATAGCTCTCACCAATATATATCACCCGATTTTCACTCCTAGAGCCACTGCAAGCGCATTTATTAACCAATCTTGCCAAAAATTTTGCTAAACGCTTTCCTCGATGACTGCCACAGTATCTGAGGACTTTTCTCGAAATCGGTTCAGATTTAGATATAGCTCCCATACATATGTTCATCCGATTTGCAGTAATATTGCAAGAAAATGGTGATTTGTTTGCCGATTCTGTCGAAATTAGGCAGGAAGGATTTTTTAAGGACTCTCAATATTCCTGGTGAATTTCATGGAAATCGGTTGAGATTTAGATATAGCACTCACCTATATATATCACCCGATTTTCACTCCTAGAGCCACTACAGGCACCTTTGTTTGACCAATCTTGCCAAAATTTTACACAACGCTTTCCTCGACGGCTACCACATTATCTGAGGACTTTGCTCGAAATCGGTTCAGATTTAGGTAAAGCTCCCATATATATGTTTGTCAGATTTTGGGTAATTTACCATAATGTTGCCCTTTGTCAACCGTAGTTATTACAGTTTGAACATATTTGCTCGCCGAGGTCCATGAAAATTGATACAGAATTGGACAAAGCTCCCACATTGTACTTATAGCGTAGGTGTAGGGTATTATACAGTCGGCACCGCCCGACTTTTGCCCTTCCTTACTGGTTTGTGAGGAAACTAAATTAAAGTCCTGTCTTAACTTCATTCAAAAACTAACCAATTTTCCTTTACTACTCAGTGTGATCTTGAAAAGTTTTTTTCTTTTTCGCTTTCCCCTATGGAAATTTATATGAACAAATTGTAAAGTTCTCTACTCTAGCAAAATCATATGTTTGACAGACAATATGTCACTTGGTGTTCATCTAACAACCAAGGACTCACCACCACACCAACACCTAAGTAAAAGTCACACAGAGTAAAATGTCCTTGCATTACTTCTTTGGGTTGGTGTGTTTTTTTTTTTGTCTATCCTTAAATGACCAACACAATTAAATTACCTTAAAAAACTGACCTGCTGAGGGCCATAACGACTTTGGCAACAACAATAACAACAACAGCCAATGTAAACGTTTCACATAATGCATGTGGTAAAAAAGTCAAACGGAAGATCATAAAATTATAAAACAAACAACATGCAATATTGGAAAACTAAAAAACGCAAAAAAGGAAGTAAACGCAATGTGGTAGAAGAAAGCCTAGAAGGAAGGGTGTTTTTTTAGAGATGGTTTAAAAAAGTGAAAGTAAGTGTCATAAAAAGTGGTGAAAAAGTCATAACATTAAAAAAATGAAAATGTTGCAGATTTTTACCTGTGTGAGAGTGTAGTCAAGAAGAGGTTGGTGGGAAGTAGGTTTTTTAGCATGTGAATAAAAAATGGTAGCAAAGGGTGAAAATGGTTAAAAAATGCAGGAAAGTGTCATAAAAAGTGGTAAAAAAGGTAAAAAATAAATAAAAGTGTGCAGAGTATTACCTGGAAGAAGGTGGGTAAAAAGGGTTAAAGGGGAGTTGTTTTTTTTTTAAATTAGTAAAAAATGGACCCAAAGGGTAAGATTGTTAAAAATAAAGAAATCAAGTCATCATAAAAGGCGGTTAAAGAAGGCAGAAAGTAAAAACTGAGCCATTTTACCTATGAGCGGGTGTTGAAAGAGCTTATTGGCCATAAGGCTTTTTAGAATACGAAAAAATGGGATAAGGGCTAAAGATGGTTAAAAAATAGAAAGGAAGTGCCATAAAAAATGGTAAAAAGTCAAAACTTAAAAAATAAAAAATTTCAGAGTTTTACCTATGTGAGAGAGAGAGTGGTAAAGAAAGGTTAGTGGTAAGAAGGTTTTTTAATATGAAATATGAAAAAATGGTAGCAAAGGATAAAGGTGGCCAAAAATTCAAGGATGTGTTATAAAATGGGGTAAAAAGAAAAAAAAAATAAATGTGGAGAGTATTACCTATGAGATAGGAAGTGTCATAAAAAGCGATAAAAAAGTCGGAATGACTAAAAATAAATAATTTTGTGCAGAGCTTTTATCGAATATGAATAAAAAAGGGGTTAAGGGGTTAAAATGGTAAACAAACAAGAAATTCAAAAACATTTTTACTGCGTTTTATCTGTGAGAGAGGTTGGGTCAATGGATAAAGAAATGGTTTTTGGGAAATGTTGTTTTCTTGGATTATGAATAAAAAATGGACTTAATGTTAAAAGGAAAATAAACTTTAAAACATAAGAGTTTGCATGTTCATTACCTGTAAGTATGATGAGAACACAAATAGAGAGCAGTATAGATAAAGTCAAATAAATTCAGAAGATGGGTGTATAAAAAAATATAAGAGGTTATGGATCTATTTGAACCATAATGACATGGATGACATCCGATTAAATTTCCCCATTGCAAATTTGCCCATGAAAATTCCATAAAGGAACAGGGGGAACTTCTCACATAGACATAGCAACAAACTGTCCGATTCAAGTTTAAGCTCAATGATAAGTGGTTTCTTTTTACAGCCGAGATCGATTGGCATGCCGTTGTGCGACACCTCTTTGGGGAGAAGTTTTTACATAGCAAAGTACCTCCAAAAAGTCGCTTGCATTATGAGAGGATACCCACCGATGAACATTTTTATACCCACCACCATAGGATGGTGTCATGCATTGGGTATATACTGCAGTTGTCAGACCCATAATGCAATATGGTGTTGTGGTCTGGTGGACGGGCTTCAAAAGTCCACCAACTGCTCCATACTTAACCGGATCCAAAGGATGGCTTCTTTGTGCACCACAACCGCACTGAGGACGACACCATCTGATTCACTGAATTTAATGCTACATCCTACGCCTCTGGACATTGTTGCTAGATAAATTTCAGCGAACACTGCCGTGAGGTTAAGGGAGCTTCCTCTTTCGTCATGTGGCGGATGCGGACACTGTGTTATCCTTGATACAATATCCAATGTTCCAGGCAGTGTGGATTACACCCTACCTGAGCCGCTTTTTGATAAAAAGTACTGTACCACTATTCCTGATAAAACCGATTGGAACTACGATATCCCTGGCAACAGAAGTTACATAGACTTCTATACGGATGGTTCCAAACTAAAACACCAGTTGGGCTGTGGTGTGTACTCTGAAAAGCTGGAACTGGTCACATCGAAAAGGTTAACCGACCATTGCAGTGTGTATCAAGCGGAGATTTTTGCAATTAAGGAAGTGATGGAATGGCTAAGATAAAATGTCATTACGACGATTGGCATAAATATCTTCTCAGACAGCCAGGCAGACATTAAACCCCTGGAGAACATATATCTGAACACAAAAAACGGCCTCGATTGTAGCAGATCTCTCAACGAGATGGCTGAACAGTTCAAAATTCACCTGTTCTGGGTACCGTGTCACAGAGATATACCAGGGAATTGTAAAACGGATGAGCTTGCGAGACTAGGAACTACCCTACACATTCTAGGGCCCATTCAAGACTTGAAGAAGTCTATCGCTTAGCTGTCATTGGCTAAAACAGACGTCTCAGTCATTGTGTCCGTCATTACAGGTCACTGTCTAATCGGAAAACATGCTGACATACTGAAAGTTGCCAGCAACGACTTTTGCAGAAGCTGAGATGACATCGAAGAAGAAAAGACTTTAAACACCTTCTGTGTGTGTGTTCCGCACTGGCAGTCAGAAGGAGTTACACTTCTCATTTCTTTGAGAATGGTTCAACGGTAGGAACTAGAAGGCATCTTCCTTCTTCTGTTTCTATGGTACCACAAAGGACGAAAACGTCTAAGTGAGTCTGATGGCAGACTACCACTTAAACTTAACCTAAACTAATCTGGAGTCAGGGTCTGAATTGGGGGTATACTCTGAGATACCCAATATCACATTTCGATGAGACTTCTCGACGAGTGGGCTTTCAACCAGAGGTCTGTATCTAGGAAGGGGTTCCACTTTAGGTTTCCCATTTCTTTGAGAACCTGTCTGATTTAGTGGGTGTGATCATTCGCAAGTTATTGGGCTTTTTAAAGCGATCTGGATAGTTCAACGGTAGGAACTAGAAGGCATTTTCCTTCTTCTGTTTCTGTGGTATCACAATGGACGAAAACGTAACCTTACCTAGCCATGTCCGTTCAACCGTCCGTCTGTCGAAATACGATAGAGGTCGAACACGTAAAGCTAGCCGCTTGACATTTTGCACAGATACTTAATATTGATGTAGGTCATTGCAAATGGGCTATATCGGTTCAGTTTTAGGTTTTAGGACTCATTGAATCTTTACCAATCCCCATTTTTTGTCTGATTTGGCTGAAATTTCGCATGCGGAGTTCTGTTACAACTTTCTACAACTGTGCCAAATGCAGTCCAAATCGGTCTGTCACCTGATATAGCTCCCATATAAACCGAACTCCCGATTTGATTTCTTGAGCCCTTACAAGCCGCAATGTTTGTCCGATTTGGCTGAAATTGAGCACGTAGTGTTCTGTTATGACTTCCAACAACTGTGCCAAATACGGCCCAAATCAGTCTATAACCTGAAATAGCTCCCATGAAAATTGGTCTCTCGTTCATCTTTGTTCGGTTCCTAGAAGTTTTAATTTTTGCTGGTGTGACAGAAATTTTGTATGTACAATAAAATTATGCCCTTCCACTTAATTTATTTTGCATAAATTTTTAGCAGAATCCATGGTGGTGGTCTCCCAAGATTCGGGCCGGCTGAACATAGCACGCTTTTACTTGTTTCTGATGTTCTCGCCAGGATTTGAAGCCAGGCGTTCAGTGTCAGCCTCCGATTTCCACTCTTGCTTCCCAAAAAGTCAAATAAGAAGATCTGTTTATATGGGACCAATCGACTTACAATAATAAGTAGTATTTTTGCTAAATTCTGTTTGAAAGTTTCGCCGATTTTGACTGACGGACGGACACGGCTAAACGGGCTTAAATGTGTGACTTAAAATAAGATGAAGAATATGTGAACTTTATAGAATTCCTGGTCAATATTTGGTAGTGTTACAAACTATCCTGTGGTATAAAAAAGTTGTATATAACAAATAGTTGCAATAACCACTGGTTTCGAACATTGACCTAGAATTATATCCACTATCCAGCCATCCACTGTGTGCCTATGAAACCGAATTGACATATATCTGAACTAACGTAGCTTGAATTTATCTCTATTTTAAGGTATCTTTCTACCCATTGGTATTTAGTGGGTTAATTAGTCTTTACCAATTTTGTTTTTTTTTTTTTTAACAGTTTAAAGTGAAATTTCATGAATTTATGCAAATTATTTATATGTTATACGTTGTTTTTTGGTGTGATCGTTTTTTTTTTTTTTTTTGATAAATACATCAATGGATAAACTTTAATTTTTTATTAAATAAAAAAATTATAATAACATTCTCCTTTTTTCAATTTTTTATTTCTTAAAAAAAAACTCTTCTTAACATGACTCACTAAACGCAACCCACTGAAATATGTAACCCCTAGTTTTGTTAACAATTTCCCCCTTTTTTTTAGAATTTCCCCCTAAAAACACTCATTTACTCATTTCTCCTTTCTCCAGCAGCAGACACACTCATTTCATACCCATTACTTACTTCCCTTTTAACAAACGGAAATACTCATCATATAGCTTGAAAAAAAAGAGTGCGAGAACGTATTCGTATACTCTTCCATAGGCTGCGATACACACACATGCACATTCATACACACAGCTAGCCATTGGCACGCAGTCACTCTTTCTTTGGTATAGCAATGTGAGAAACTAAAGGGGGATGAATAATAGCCAAAGAATAAACAAAAGGGAGCCTTTTTCTCTCTGTGCCATGGCATGGCATGGCATGCCATGCTCTAACTATAGGGGGACCTTTACATTAAGCATTGCCATGTCTTTGCCTTACTGTGTGTCATGTAAAGGCTACCGCGCCGCTATCATCATTCACTGTTGTATTGTTTTGTATATAAAAACACAACAAAGTCAAGAGCACATAAAGTCTGTGTGAGTGTGTGTTGCTCGTCGCCAAAAACGACGAGTATGCGCCCTTTACACGAACGCAACAGAAACTGGGCCGAAGAAGAGGAACTGCTTAAGAAAAGGCCACCGATGTGCCACAGAGAAGAAAAACGTGGAGAGCAAAAAAGCAAACAGCGGCAAAAGGTATGACTGTGTGTATGTAAATGGCTTGGACACCATAGTGAAGAAGCAGATAAAACGGAAGTTGTGTGTCAGTCAGTCATGCTGGTGTGTATTGAGGTACTAAATTGTTATTGTTGTACACTGCTTAGTTTTTGGCTGCTTATTGTTGTTTTTGTCGTTATACGAAGCCTATCTATGGCGTGAATGATGGAGTGAAAAGGGGCTATGATATATGAATGGCACACTGTTGGCTTTGGGGTATTTTTTAGTCAGTTTTTTTGGAGTATCCCCTTTGTTTTTGTTCAATGGTAAAAGGGAATTTGAGCGTTTATTGGATGAAAAAGGGGAAATATACTTCTGAGTTTACTTTTCTTAAGGAGAAATGAGTTGAAAAGTGTTTTATGGGGCTTGTTGCCTAAAATTTCAATCATGGATAAACAAGAGTATTTCACATTTAAAATAAACTTTTTTTGGTTTTATTAAATTTGATAATTTTTTCAAAATAAAACACTTCGAAAAGAGTTGGAACGGAAACTTGAATATTAAACTCAATTCCCCATGAACATTCCATTAGGGGACAGGGGATACTTCTCTCATACCAATGAGTGCAGTCCGATTAAAGTTTAAGCTCAATGATAAGGGACCTACTCATTGGGCCGTATCCGAACGGCTTGCCTTATAGCGACACCACTTGGCAGAAAAGCTTTTAACATGTTAGGATTCCTCACAAATATAGCCAGCATTAGTAAGGGGATAACCAAAGCTGAACATTTTTTTCTTAATTTCACGGCGGACTTTGAACTTAGGCGTCATAAGCGGACATGCTGACCTATGCGCCATATTGGCCTCCGTGCAGAATCCGGATTACGTTTGCAATATTGGAGTCTTTCGAATATTGCCCAATTGGTTTTCACCTTATTTCGGAAGCTTATCGAATTCGGCGCTGGCCGTACTGGCCCTAATTCTATCAACAAAGTTAGCTGTGTTTACAATTTTTAGCATTATTAGGTCGTTAGTATTCAAGAAGACTGCCAGGGATGGCCACGCTTATTAATTTTTGTAGTACCCCACTAAATGTGGGTCTCTCTGTTTCAGCACTGTTCCATCCGATGTTGACTTGAACTTTGGGAAAGGGGATAACTCAAATTTGTATGGCAAATAATGCAGGACCTCAGCCGAGTAGCAGTGTTAGCATAGAATATGGTCTCTCCTCGTCGGCTTCCTGCATTGCGTTTCCTATCACTTGTGTTTTAATATTATTTCCTATCACTGGTGTTTTAATATTCCTAATCATCCGAATCTTGAGAAAGTCGGTGAAGATTCCATAGTCCGCTCCCTGTTCGTTAGGCTGTATTTAATCTCCCTTCCCTGAATTGCCTGATGTTTTAATATTAGCATCTTTGCTTATCCTAGTCTTCCCAATTTTGAGAAAGTCGGTGATGGTCTCACCTTTGACTCGCTGTTCGTTAGGCAGTATTGAGTCTGCTGCCACTGCACTTCCTGATTTCGCAATAGAAGGCGCTTTGCCTATCCTAGTTTTCCCAATTTTGAAAAAGACATCATTTGACACTTGGAAAGCCATGCCTTTAGCCTCAGCCAAACTTATCATGAAGATTTGATCTAGGCCCATCACAAGGAGAGTTTCTTCCTCCTTTTCCTCCCTATGGAAGACCTCCTGTTTCTCTACGACCAAACCTTGGATTTGCTTGCTTAAAACTTTCACCATGCTATTTTGTGGCGAATTTGCTAACCCAGTCCTTGATGAAGATCGACGCCTTTGTGGGCTGGGGAATGTCCATTTTCCTCACCAAGTGGAACTTTTCGGAGGTGGGACTCTTCCAACGAACTTTTTGAGAGTATCAATACATTCTGGTCCTGCAAACGGTAGCATCAAGATTTCCCCGCTATACTTGCAGCTCATAATTTGTATGGGTGTACTTTTCCCAGGATTCAACACATGTTTCAAAATCCAGTTCCATCACTTGAGACTGAAGATCTGTTGAAATCTTACCGGATATACTTTTAATAATGATGACTGCATACGTTAGCTTGTTTCTGTTGTGCCTCCTGAACACTTTGGCTTAAAGTGGGGGGCTCACTACATTTTTCAGCGACAAAGTTAAGAAGGTTGCACAGCCATCATGGGAGGGGAACATGGTTTCCTTCCATAATGTCAATGGCGTCCTTTTGGAAGTCATAGCTCTCCTTGGAGACTTTCGTTTCTTTGCAAAATGTGTCTCCCTCTACAAAATTTGTCTCCCTCTACTACAAAATTTGTCTTCCACTAACATTCCCTGCACTTCTGCGGAAGCTGAAGAAGGGACGACAATCAGACTTGGCATGGATGTTGAAAGTCATAACACAAGACTTTGTTCCAAATTTTAGCCAAATCCGATGAAAACTGAGGCTTCTAAAGCCCAAGAAGTCAAATCGGGGATCGGTTTATATGGAGGCATTCTATTTGTAGCACATCGAAATATTGATCCAAGACTTCATAAAGTAAAGATTTTCTTTATAATGACCATGACGATTTAAGTCGATCTAAAGGATTTTGTCTGTCAAAGGGAAGCTAACTTTCAAAGGAGTAAAGTTATGCGCTTGAAATTTGGCAGAAAAACTTCCTATTAGTGTAGGTCAGTTGGGATTGTAAATGGGCTATATCGGTCAATGTTTTGATATAGCTCCCGTATAAACCTCTCTCTGGGGCTTGACTACTTGAGCCTCTAGAGATCGCAATGCTTATCTTATATGGCTGACATTTTGTACAATGACTTCTACTATGATCTCCAGAGTCCAAATTAAGTTTGGCCCGAATCGATCCATAACCGGATACAGCTGCCATATAAACCTCGAAGATGACACCATCTCTTGATTATACTTATTGAGCCTCTAGAGAGCGCAATTTTTACCCTGTTTGGCTGAAATTCTGCACAATGACTTCTCCTACGATCGCAAACACATGTGTCAAGTATAGCCGGAATCCTTATAAAACCTGATATAGCTTCCATATAAACCGATCTTCTAATAATACTTCTTGAAACTCTAAGGGATGCAATTCTTATCCGATTTGGTTGAAATTTTGCACAATGACTTTTCCCATGACCTTAAACATAGCACGCTTTTGCTTGTTTTCAATAGGTTTATAGGTTTTCAAAGGGTTAAAATGTCTACAAAAATTTTACTAATTCCAAAATTTTGGCAATTTTTTTTAAATTTTTTATTGAAATTACAAACTATTCAGTTTTTTTTCTATGAAGACAAAAATGCTGTTTAAATTTTGTTTTTTTTCTAATTTAATTAAAATTTTTCTTAAAATTATCTTATTTTTGTTTGCAAATATTTTTAATAGAATGTTCATGGGCAATTTTGTAATCTGCAATGTTTTTAATTTGACAGATGTAGGTTTCTGGTCATTTTTCCCTTTGTAATAATGTGCCTAATATTGCGTCTAAATTTTTAAACACCCTTTTGTCACAAAATAAAACCACTTCTTGGCAAAAATTTACATAATTTCCCCTTCGCAGAAGACTCAATTTGCTCTCGTTAAAGGCATGTGCACTCACCAAACAAAGAAAAACAACAACAACAACAACCTTTACAATGTCCGTCCATCAGTGTCTGTTTACAATGTGACTTCAACTGCAGGAATTTTTATGAGTGTAATAAAAAAAATTAAAGCAGGCTACTCTAGTTTTTTGTAATACTAAAGCCGCTAAGATTAAGAGTAAAACCGGCAACAACAACAACAGCAACCCAATGACAAAGGAGAAATGGACGTGCACACACATACACACCTACCACACATCACTCGTTTTGTAGAAAATTTACATAACAACAAAAAGGGTAGGTAGAGAAGCTGAAAGCCAAACACAAAAAAAAAAACGCACACACTGCACACACAAAAAAGAGAAATGAGTGAAAAAACTACCTGTTTCTTTTAACAAAAAAAAACAAATAAGCATACACTCGTTAACACACTCCAGCCAAACAATCGTCCATCATGAGATAAGAGAGTTGGTGCCAAGGCAAAAAGAGAGAAAGAGCATGAATTGAAACAAACAACCATAGGCTGGTTGGTTATATGGCTGGCTGTTAGACTTGACTGGTTGGTTGTTCACAGAGAGTAACCCAACAAACGGAAGAGTGCATTTTTTGTATTATGCCTTTTGGTGGTGGTGTGTGTGTTTGCGTATGCCGCATGCTAGGTGAAAGCAAACAAGGGTTCGTTATATGAGGGTTGTTAGGGACAAAAATTGAGCATAACCACTCATCTATGGGCAGAGAGTACATATACTGTGCGTAAGCAGAGTGAAAGTATCAGTTGTGATTTGCTTCTTTAACAGAGAACATCATCATCTAACAAAACAAATACAACAAGAATAAAAATCATACATACAAAAAAAAAAACAACAAAACAAACACTACCACACACACGCATAATAAACATTAAGCAAAAAATAAAACAAATTAACTTAAAAAAATCATATACAAATGTAAAAAGATTAAGTAAAACAAAAACACAGTGTTCCAAGACTTGAGTAAAGAAGAAAACTACATCACCAGCTTCTGGAAAAAAGGATATTTTTTACAACCCTCCTCCACCCCATAAAAAGGATATTAAAAAGTGTATAAAATACAAGGATTTCCACAACATCATATCATTTCTCAACTAAACCTCAAGACGAAGACATCTTAAGAGAACCCCCCAGCAAATAGTGTCTTAAGAAACCAAAAAAAAAAAACAGAATTCGGATTTACGAAAACAAAAGTTGCTTCGATAACGTGAAATACCTCTTGCAAAACCAAAATATACCTCATTTTGTTGAAACTCTTAACGTAGAAAAACAAAACAACAAACTTTTTTTGTGAAAAAAAAAACTAAATTCAAACAAAAACAAAACCAAGTACAAACTCCAATGATTTAAGGCTCTAGTCTAAAACCAAAAACAAAAACCCAAACACACGCTTCGACTTTCTCGAAGGATATTTATTTCGTGTTTTTACACGAAATAAAAAAAGAATTAAATAAATTTTTTAAAATTACCCACACACAAGATATGGCTATATCCTTGCTGCAGGACGCACAAACAAGAAGTAAGTTTTACAAAAACAAGTGAAAAATTGTTTAAAAAAAATTATATAGTTAGGATTTTAGGGCTAAAAAATATAACAAAATATTTTAAAAATATTAAAAACTTTTATAATATCTTCAAAAAGTTTTTAGAGTATTAAAAAAACATTTTTAAGATATAAAAGAGATATGTCTTGACTATTAAAAAATATTTTTATAATATTTAAATATTTTTAGAATATCAAAAATTTTTTTATAATATTAAAAATAATTTTTTTAATATTAAAAATATATTTATAACATAAAAAATATGTTTATAATATTAAAAATGATTGTAGAATATAAAAAAATATTTTTAATATATCAAAAAATATTTTTATATATTAAATTATGTGTCTTAAATATTAAAAATATTTTTAAATATCCAACAGTATTTTATTATATTAAAACATATTTTAATATATAAAAACTATGATTTAAAAAAATATTAAAAAATACTATTTTAATAAAACAAAAAATATTTCTAAAATTTAAAGAAATGAAAAATTGCTTAAAAATATTAAAAAATTTTTAAAAAATTATAAAAACAAATTTTAAATTATTAAAAAAAATTTAAAATATTAAAAAATATTTCAAAAATATAAAAAAATAGCATCAAATATATTTTTAAAATATTATAAAAAAAGTTTTTAAAAAGTTTTTTGAAATATTAAAAAAATACTTTTAAAATATTTAAATGATTTTTAAAACATTAAAAATATTTTTAATATATTAAAAATATGTATAAAATATTAAAAATATGTTTAAATTATTAGAAATATTTTTAAAGCGTTAAAGATATTATTAAACATATTTTTAAAATATTAAAAATATTTTTAAAATATTAAAAATATTTTTATATATTAAAATTATTTTTTAAATATTAAAAATATTTTTTAAATATTAAAAATATTTTCTAAATATTAAAATTATTTTTTAAATACTAAAAATATTTTTTTATAATTAAATATATTTTTAAAAGCTTTGAAAATACTTTTAGAGTATTCAAAATATTTTTAAAATATTAAAAATATTTTTAAAATACTAAAAATATTTTTAAAATATTTTTAGAATATTAAATATATTTAAAAAT
Organism: Stomoxys calcitrans; assembly: GCF_963082655.1. Taxonomy (NCBI): domain Eukaryota; kingdom Metazoa; phylum Arthropoda; class Insecta; order Diptera; family Muscidae; genus Stomoxys; species Stomoxys calcitrans. The sequence goes on along the minus strand of NC_081556.1, from coordinate 15,443,719 downwards.
ATTTTTAAAGTGTTAAAAAAAATACTTTTAAAATATTAAAAATGTTATAAAAATTTTAAAAATAATTTTTAAAATATTTTAATATATATTTAAAATATCGAAAATATTTTTTAAATATTAAAAATATTCTTAAAATATTAAAAATATTATAAATATTATAAAATATTAAAAATATTTTTAAAATACTAAAAATATTTTTAAAATACTAAAAATATTTTTAAAACATTTTAAATATTTTAAAAATACTAAAAATAATTTTTAAAATATGTAAAATATTTTTAAAACATTAAATTTTTTTTAAATTATTAAAAATATTTTTAAAATATTAAAAATAGTTTCAAAATAATATAAAAATATTTTTAAAATATTAAAAAAAATGTTTAAATAATTAAAAATATTTTTAAAATATTGTTATAATTTTCAAAATATTAAACATATTTTTTAAAACATTAAAAACTATTTTTTATATTAAAAACTATTTTTTTCTATTTTTGTTCTCAACATTTTTAATTTTTTTCTTAAAATTTCAACATTTTTACTAACTTCCCCCCTTTCTTCTTCTCTCTTTCAGCACTAGCCGCCGCTCTAGCTGGCATGCAACAGCGCGAAGAAGTCGATCGCTCTCTATCACTCTCGCCTCCCATGTCTGCCAATACCTCAGCCAATACCAGCATGTATCCCGGTTTGCAACAGGCCGCCGCTGCCTCAGCCTTTGGCATGCTATCACCCACACAATTGCTGGCCGCCAATAGGCAGGCTGCTGCTGCCTTTATGGCCGCTCAATTGCCCATGTCCACATTGGCATCCACCTTGTTTCCACATCATCCTGCCTCGCTATTTGGTTCCTGGGCTGCTGGTAATCCAGCTGCCGGTTTAACTTTGGGTGGAGCTCCTCATTCACCACCTGCCTCACCGCATTCACCCATCAATGTGAATACACCGAGCAGTGGCAAGCATACACTAAGCATGACTTCACCCACAGCCTCGCTGCAATGCGATATGCCTGCGAAAAAAGCGCGCAAAATCAATGTGAAAAAGGATCTCATCTCGCCCAGCATGGAAATGTCCATGAGTGTGAGTGATTTGTATAATGGCATGCCGGGACCCATTTCGCCACCCTCCTCAGGCTCCTCGCCCAATTCTTCATCGCATGATGTCTCAAGTCCTGCCGGCGTTCTCAATAAGGATGGTACATCTCGCGACAAAAGTTTCACCTGCAAGATTTGCTCCCGATCCTTTGGCTACAAACATGTGTTGCAAAATCATGAGCGCACTCACACCGGAGAAAAGCCCTTCGAGTGCCCCGAATGCCATAAGCGTTTCACGCGGGACCATCATCTAAAGACTCACATGCGTTTGCATACGGGAGAAAAACCCTATCACTGCTCCCACTGTGACCGTCAATTTGTGCAGGTGGCCAATTTGAGACGCCATTTGCGTGTGCATACCGGCGAAAAACCCTACACCTGTGAAATTTGTGATGGCAAATTCAGTGACTCCAACCAATTGAAATCCCACATGCTGGTGCACAATGGCGAGAAGCCCTTCGAGTGTGATAAATGCCACATGAAGTTCAGACGCCGCCACCATTTGATGAATCACAAGTGTGGAGTGCAATCGCCCATAACACCAGCACTGAGTCCGGCCATGAGCAATGACTATAATATACTGAATTGTGACCAAAAGAGCTTCTATGGCTCCGAGGAGTCCATGGAAATTGGCAAACCCTTGGTCAGCCATTCCATCATGCATTTGGCCGGCATTTCCCATATGGAGGAGGAAGCTCCTTTAGATCTGTCGGAAGATGGCAGCCAAACCGATGAGTCGTGTCCCCTGCGTTTCCGCAAGGCCAATGATATACGACGAGTTTTCCGTTTGCCACCTCCCCAGATAGTGCATGTGGCCAGTGATATGCCGGAACAGACAGAACCCGAGGACTTGAGCATGCATTCGCCGCGTCAACACAATGGCGAAGAATTGGCAGCGTCCAATCCCTCATCGGCTGCCCAGAGTCCGGAGCCCATGCTAATGATGCAAGATGATTTGGATTTGGAAGACATAGATGATGCTGCCACCATGTACATGCGTCAGCAACAACATCAACAACAACAACAACAACAATATCAGCAACAACATTTGTCTAATGTCAAGCAAGAGCAGCAGCAGTATCAGCAACAGCATTTAGCCAATGTCAAGCAAGAGCATATGGAATAAGCAAACCATAGAGACCATGGCCAAAGGATAATTCCTAGAATTTTTCCCCAGCACTACACATATATAGTCAGAAACCCCAGGAAACCAAATCCAAAGATTGTATATACCAAAACAAATCTAGCAAATCTTGCAGGCGCATTCTCCATCAAATGGAAATGGCTAAACTCCCAAGGAACAAAAAAAAACGAGAGAAAAGCAAAATTTCTAAAATTTTCTTTTCTTCCAAGAAAGCAACAAAAAAACCCAATGTCATCAACACACAACTGATCACCGGCATCAAGTATGGCAACATCAATGACACTCAGCAATGCTATGATGAACTTGAAACAGGTCTAAACTCTTCGAAATCCCCAAGTACAACTCAAAAACTTTTTTCTAGAACGTAAGTTAAACCAAAACAAACCTCTTTCCCCCCACCCCCCCCCTCCCCCTCTCTCTCAACCAAAATAATTGCACATAATTTTGAAATTGTACAAAGACTATAAAATCATGAACATTATTTTTTTTTCATTATTTAAGAAACAGTGCCATTTATATATAAAAATGATTTTAGTTTTAGTTTTTATTATTTTTTTTTTGAATTTTTTTTTATTATTTTTCATGTTGCTCAAAAATTGTATATTTTTTCGAAAACAAAAACCTTTAAAGGGAAGTCAAATTTGTAAATAATGCTTTGAATTGTACATAGAAGAACAAAACCTAAACTTTCCTTTTTTTTCTAATTGCACATATGACAAAAAATTTATTTTTATTTTTTTTATATTTAAGTTTAACTTTACCTAGCCTTACATTTTATTTTTAAGCCATATTTTTAATTATTTTTAAATTTTATTATTAAAAAAAATTCTTTAAGAAATTCTCCAACTCTTAATAGCTCGAAATCAAAATTAACTTTAAGTTGAATTTTTTTGAAATGATTTTTTTTATGAAAAAAAAAATAATAATTGTTTCTTTATTGATTCGTTTATACAAAACAAAAAACAAAAAAAAACTTGCATTGTTTTCTTTATTATTATTATAATGATTATTATTATTATTATTGGTTATTGGTGGCTTGAATGTTTCGTAGCACAGTGTTTTCCTCTCTGGGAATTTTTAGAAAATATGAAAGAATTTAATGAATAAAAGAAAAATTCTAAATAATTTGGAAATTATATGAAAAAATTTTGAAAATTTTTTTTTGGATGTGATCTCGAAAATAGGAACATTGATAGCAAATTTAGCAAAGAAAAGGTTTTTCTATAAAGAAAAAACTAAAAAATCATTGGGTATATATACAGAATACAGAAAACCCTGACGAATGGTTCTTTAAATAGTTCTAGAAATTTGCCTCTTAGTTTCATAAAACTATGAACAATTGACATTTGAAAGCTTTACTTACTCTCATTTTAACAATGCATGGGATACTCGCTTTAGATCTTATCTTATATATAACAAAATAAAAGCGTGCTAAGTTCGGCTGGGCCGAATCTTATATACCCTCCACCATGGATCGCTTTTGTCGAGTGTTTTTCCCGCCATCTCTTCTTAGACAAAACAGGATATAAGGAAAGATTTTCTCTGCTCACTTAAAGCGATATGAAGATATGGTCCAGATTCGACCACAATTAAATCATATGTTGAAGACCTGTGTAAAATGTCAGCTCATTCAAATAAGAATTGCGCCCTTTGGGGGCTCAAGAAGTAAAATAGAGAGATCGATTTATATGGAAGCTGTATCGGGCTATAGACCGATTCAGACCATAATAAACACGTATGTTGATGGTCATGAGAGAATCCGTCGTAAAAAAATTTCAGGCAAATCGGATAATAATTGCGACCTCTAGAGGCTCAAGAAGCTCAAGAAGTCAAGACCCAATATCGGTTTATATGGCAGCTATATCAGGTTATGAACCGATTTGAACCATATTTCGCACAGTTGTTGGGTATCATAACAAAATACGTCATTCAAAATTTCATCCAAATCGAATAAGAATTGCGACCTCTGGAGGCTCAAGAAGTCAAAATCCCAGATCGGTTTATATGGCAGCTATATCAGGTTATTAACCGATTTGAACCTTCTTTGGCACAGTTGTTGAGAGTAAGAATAAAATACGTCATGCAAAATTTCATTCAAATTGGATAGGAATTGCGCACTCTAGAGGCTCGAGAAGTCAAGACCCCAGATCTGTTTATATGACAGCTATATCAGGTTCTGAACCGATTTGAACCATATTTCGCACATTTGTTGGGAGTAAGAATAAAATACGTCATGCTAAATTTCATTCAAATTGGATAGGAATTGCGCACTCTAGAAGCTCAAGAAGTCAAGACCCAAGATCGGTTTATATGACAGCTATATCAGGTTATGAATCGATTTGAACCTTCTTTGGCACAGTTGTTGGATATCATAACAAAATACAACGTGCAAAATTTCATTCAAATCGGATAAGAATTGGGCACTCTAGAGGCTCAAGAAGTCAAGACCCAAGATCGGTTTATATGGCAGCTATATCAGGTTATGGACCGATTTGAACCATACTTGGCACAATTGTTGGATATCATAACAAAATACTACGTGAAATACTTCATTCAAGTCGGATAAGAATTGCGCACTCTAGAGGCTCAAGAAGTCAAGACCCAAGATAGGTTTATATGGCAGCTATATCAAAACATGAACCGATATGGCCCATTTACAATACCAACACTAATGAGAAGTATTTGTGCAAAATTTCAAGCGGCTAGCTTTACTTCTTCGGAAGTTAGCGTGCTTTCGACAGACAGACGGACAGACGGACGGACATGGCTAGATCGACATAAAATGTCGCGACGATCAAGAACATATATACTTTATGGGGTCTCAGACGAATATTTCGAGTAGTTACAAACAGAATGACGAATTTAGTATACCCCCCATCTTATGGTGGAGGGTATAAAAAGCAATTTGTGTTTGTTTGTTTGTGTGTTCCCTATAGATAGAGAAACGGCTGAACCGATTTTCTTGAACCATTCTTCACAAATGGTGCATAATGATCCCGTGGTGAAAATAGGTTACTACATTTTTTGATATCTGAAGGGGGAGCGGACCCTCCCCCTTACCCTAATTTTCAGAAACGCCAGTTTTCGGAGATGGCTGGTGCGATTTAAGCGAAATTTTGTGTGCTCTCATATAGTACCCTAAAAATAAAAATTTTTGGTATCCAAATTTCGGATAGGGTACCTAAGGGGGCCGCCCCACCCTTTAACCTATCAAACATATATTTATACTAATCACGACAATATGGGACTCAAATGAAAGGTATTTAGGATAAAAACAAGTATCTTATATCCAAATGTCGGACCAAGTGTTAGGGGGACCACCCCCAAAACACCTCTAAATGGGAAATATTTACCAACCATGGCAATATGGGACTCAAATGAAAGGTATTTGCGAGTAGAATACAAATCTGATATCCAAAGGTGGGACCACGTTTCTGGGGGTGCAATCCTTCCCCAAAACATCCCCCGAACAAGACTTATCGACTGACCATGGGAATATGGGTATAGAATTCGAATCTAATATCTAAATATGGAACCAAAAGTTTGGGGGGCCGCCTCTCCCCAAAAATATCCCCAAAAGGGACAAATTTACGACCATAGCAACATGGGGCTCAAATAAAAGATATATTGGAGTAAAGCACGAATCTGATATCAATATTCGGGAAAAGTGTCTATGGGGCCACCCCCCCCCCCCCTCCCAACAAAAAGAAGGTATTTGGGAGTAGAATACGAATTTCATATCCAAATATAGGACCATGTAGTTTAGACATCACCTCTTCCCCAAAACACAGCCCAAAGGGTAAAAATTTTTCGACCATGCCAATATGTGGCTCAAATGACAGATATTTGAGATTAGAAAACGAATTTGATAACCTATTTTGGGGCCATGTGTTTGGGGGACGCCTCATCGTGTAAACTCCTCTTAAGCCAATGGCAATATGGGGTTTAAATAAATGTTATTTGAGGGGGACCACCTCACCCCCGAAAACACCCCTCAGTCAAATAAAGTATTTTAAGAATGGAGTACAGCGAAACATCCAAACTAAAATTCGTAGACCAATAAAGATCATATGGGACTCAGATAAAGGCACTTATGATGTTAAACTGTAAGTCAAGCGATATACTATTTTCGTAGCATGGTATTCCATTTTACACATTAACCACGCTCGACAACCCTGTCTATTAGCTGTAATTTTACCCGATGCATGTATTTTCGTGTAAAGACAGACTTTTTATCTGCGACATTTACACTACTTCCATGGTGAACATGATTCTGTGCATCTGTTGGAAGTTGTATGGATGGCCTCGAACGCCAGACGACGGCAATGGCTCCAGCTGTTACTCCGTGTGTCCAGGTTCGAATCCCGGCCGGGCTATGCCGAATCAAGTTTTTTGTCTGTTAGGGCGTAGATCATTAAAATTTTCCAATATTTGTTTGTTTCTCTTTCGAGACAAGCTCAATGATGGGAGATTTTCTTTGCAAAGAGAAAAGGAAAGCCAGAGATTGCAACACACACACACACCAACCACTATGGGACTCATAATGTTTTAAACTTCCAAAAATTCCTTGAGAGTCCAATCAAGTGGTAAAACAACTATTTGTAAGGATTTTATAAACTTTGACATTAACATTCCGTTACGGAGCGGGGGACTATTCTCTCATATAAAAGAGTGCTGTCCTACTAAAATTCAAACTCAATGATAATTAACCTCCTTCTTTATGCCGACTTCAAACATTGTAACTTCCTAGGCTATTTCCAAGGAACTCATGTTAAAAAAAAAAAACTCTAAACATATAACCAAAGCTTAAAGTGCAAAAAGACCTATCAAACATAATTTTAATTTTAGCAGTCAAGTCGCTAAAATTAAGCCGAAATATATAATCACCAATATTTTTAATTCTCGTGTATTTTGATTTTTGAATTTCTTTTTAAATATTTTCTTTAATTAACTTTAGTTTTGAAGAAAATTAATGGCCGCATTCACAAAACTTAAAAAAAGTTTTACTTTACCTTAATTGGCTATGACAGAACATTTGTTTCAATAGCCAAACGTAAAAAGGCGTTCCAAGCGCCTCGATCTTCAGCGCTTCATTCTAAAATCTCTGACACCAAGTTTTAAAGTGACTCCCCACCACTTGATCTTTCCATCAGGCTTTTGGTCTTCTTTTCTGGAGCTTCTTCCTCCATTCTAACAACATGACCTAGCCAATGCCGCCGTTGTATTTTGATGCGTGTAACTATGCTTTCGTCGTCATACAGCTCGTGGTTCATACGTCGCCTATATTCTCCATTAAAGCAAACTTGTCCATATATTTTATGAAGAATCTTTCTCTCAAATACTCCAAGCACTGCCTCATCTGCGACACCTCGTTGGAGAGAAGTTTTACATGGCATGGTACCTCACAAATGTTGCATTAGGAGGGGAAAACCACCGCTGAAAATTTTTTCTGATGCTCTCGCCCGGATACGAACCCAGGCGTTCAGCGGCAAAGGCGGACATGCTAACCTCTGCGCTACGGTGACCTTTCCTATCCTACGGTGGTGGATATAAAAATTATGGGGATTTCATGCTATGATTTCCCATCCTATTTTAGTTTCTGCCTGTAAAGGTATACCGTGCAACGAACTTGAAAATGCGATCAATGGTGCAGGGTATACAAGATTCAGCCCAGTCGAACCTAACACTCTTTAACTTGTTTTCTGATACTCTCGACGAAATATAAACCCAAGAGTTCGACATTATGGGCGAACATGTTACTGTCTGCGCCACTGTGGCCTTCAAACATACTCTATGCATTAGAAAAAGAAAGACTTCTAATGTGACAAAAATTAGAATTTGGAAATTTTGCATGATTTTGAAAAGACCAATGGCCAGTCAGCACCAATGACTATTTTAACGACTCCCATAGGCATGGTGTTCATTAGAAGTAGGTCTGCCCGGAGTTTGAGTAGAGCAAATGTACATTACTCCGACTCCGGACCGAATAAGAAATTTTTTTTTCAACTTCTATTTTAACGACTTCCAGAGGCATGGAGTTCATTAGAAGTAGGTCTGCCCGGAGTTTGAGTAGAGCAAATTTACTTTACTCCGACTCCGGACCGAATAAGAAATTTAAATTTTTTTTAAATTAAAAATAAACCAATTTTTAAGTCTAATCCTACTCACTGGGTAATAAAAATTCCTTGTATGGGTTCAAAACCTGGATATCTGAGATCAGAGATATGCAAATATAGTCCAATTTACATCAAGTTGAGCTCTACTACAACTCACTGTACTAAATGGCGGATTTTATAAGGCTTAGACTCTAAATTGTGAGATCCATCAATATGGCAGCTATAACCAAATATAGGGCGATCTGGGTCATATTCGGCAGAGATGTCGAGGGCATTAACACAACTCACGGTGACAAGTATTGAAATCGAGCAATGAATGCGGCTTTGATGACCCTAAGACCTCAAATCGCAAAATCGGTCAATTTAGGACTATATAAAGTCCTATTTAGAGCATACTCGGCACTTAAGCTAAGGGTCTTAATCCAACTCACTATGCCAAATTTCAGAGAAATCGGACAATAAATGTCGCATTCTATATATGGGGGCTATGTTCAGACTTAATCCGATCTAGACGAATATCTTTACACAAATCGCAGTGTCAAAATTCAGCAAAATCGGATAGTAAATGCGGCTTTTATTGGCCTGAAATCTTTAATTCTGAGATCAGTCTATATCAAGATCTAGTTGGACACATCCCATTTTCATACCTAACCTGCCTATGCCCACAAAAAAAAAAGGATTCTGTGCTAAGATTCTACTCAAAATCTCTGATTTTGAAAATTGTATCAAGATTACAATCGGCAGAGGAAGAACACGGCTTCATTTGTTCGGTCGGATGCTATCATGATTTCGGTAGCCAGATGCAGAGATATGGTTTGATTGAGCTTTAAGACGATCGAAAATATATATACTTTAAAGGGTAGCAGATCAATGTTTCGGAATGAAGGAATGACGATTGCACATCCCCGATACCCCCATCCCACCAACATTGAATGGGGAGAATGCATCCAATGGGAATGGGTATAAAACCAAAGCATTTTGTAGTGCCCGAAGTCGAGTCCGCTACCCTGGTTAAAAGAGGATCCAAGTCTGGCTAATTCGGTAAAATGTTTCATTCGCTAAAAGTATCTTATGATTGAGGATTTAAGCGAGAACTGCTGCAGCAAGACGACCTAACTTTGTAAGTTTTGCCAAACACTCTTTTTTATTAGTGACTATATTTGATCTCAATGCCAAGGGAGCCGCTTGTCGACAGTCAACAATTACACGAATGTCGAAAATTACGATGATGTAGTGTTATTCAAGCTTACTTTATGACCATCATCTTTTGATGAAACGAATTAAAATTCTCAGGAGATTTTATTGAGATTAAAGTGTTTGCATCATTGAGATAACACTCGAACCGACTCGTCAATTCTTCTTGAAGACATTATAGACCACCACATAAGTGTTATGTCGGTATGGTACGAGTATCGTCATAGTTATTTGTTAATGGTGTATATCCATTGCAACATCTTCGGTTTGAGGCCCCCATGCCTGCCAAAAGATTTTGCGACGGTGAATATGCGATGGTCCATGCCATGTCTCTATGATAGTTTAGACATGATCTGATGATGATATTGCTTGAGCTTTCAGCTTGAGTACCATAATGGTTGTGTATGGTGAAGAAAACCATCTCAGTTTTCCCCGGGTTTTACTCCAAGACCACTGTCAGGGGCCCAGGTATCCAGTGATGAAAATAGATCATGGGTATTGCCATTTACTATTCATCCATCGAATATGATGCTTTTAGATGAAGTGAAGGCTTCAAGGACCGTATGTTGGTAGGTTGTGCTTATATCGAATTCATTGCGATAGGCCTTTATGATGTAAGCACTTTACTAACCTAGCTGGGGACTCTATTTGCTAGCTGTTCTTTTTCCACTACGTGTGTTTGTAAGCTCTTTTCCCAATCCTTGTGTGGGTGTGTTGTAGTGGTAGAGTTTTTTGTCCACACAACTACATGACTCCCATGGTTTACACATGTTTCTGTGCATCTTTCGGAAGTTGAGTCATTGGCTTCGAACGCTAGACAATGACAAAGGCTCTCACTATTCGTCCGAGTGTCCATGTTCGAATCATGTTTCTGTGGATCTTTCGGAAAATGCGTCAATAGCTTCGAACGCTAGGCAACGGCAAGGGCTCTGAGTGTCCATGCTCGAATCCCGGCCTGGCGTCACCGATTTTTTTTTTCAAAATTTTTTGTCTGCTAGGGCAAAGATCATTTTATTTCACAGTTTTTCATTTGTTTCTCTTTCAAGACGAGCTCAATGATCGAATGTTTTTTGCATTTTATTTTTGTTTTGGCATACAATATATTTTTGTGGTTTTAACTCTTTTCTCTTGTTTTGGCATATACCATCTTTCGCCAATTTTGTTTAAAACTTTTATAATTTCTTATAAAAATTAAACGTAAAAATGAAACAGGAAATATACTCAACCAAATACCTCCAATACCTCTTCGAAATTGGCGTGAAAATTCCGGAAAAACAACTAGAGATTCCATGCCATTTCAGAACAGAGAAACAAACAATTCCCGAAAAACAAAACACTGAACTTGAAGAATTTATCTAAAATTATAAACAAAAAAAAAAACAAAACAAACCACTATATATAATAAAATTTATATAAACTTGTTTTGATAAGAAAAATGTATATAAATTTACAAAAAATACCTCATTAATTTTAATAACAAAAAATATATGTAAATAAAAGAAAAACATTTTTTTTTCATACAAAAGAAAAATAATAATGATAAAACAAGATATATAGGTATATAATGTAATTAAAAAGTGTGTAGCAAAAAACAAAAAAACTTATTTACTACAGTCAAAAAACAAATATTATATGATGGGGTTTAAATAAGGGCATGTATTAAACGAAAAGTAAATTGTGGTTTTATTTTATACACAGACAAAAAAGGAAAAAAATTTAAATCACGAAATTAATAGATCCAATTAAATTTTTCATTGAAACTATTTTGATCACTAAAATGATAATATTAATCAGCGTTTTTTCAATTAAAAAATATTACGTATTCAAATATTTTTCAAAAAAAAAAAAATATTGTATATTGAAGTAAACAAATGATTGAAATTTTAAAAAAATTCAATAAATTTTTTTTTGTGCAATTAAAAAATTTTTGAAAATTTCAGTTAATTTTTTTTTGTGCAATTAAAAAAATAATTGACGTTTTTGAAAATTTCAATAAATTTTTTAATTGATGCAATTAAAAAATTTATTGATGCAATTAAAAAATTAATTGAAATTTTCAAAAACGTCAATTATTTTTTTAATTGCACAAAAAAAAATTAACTGAAATTTTCAAAAATTTTTTAATTGCAACAAATAAAAAATTAATTGAAATTTTTTAAAATTTCAATCATTTGTTTACTTGAATATGCAGTATTTTTTTTTTTTTGAAAAAAATATTTCTATCACAACTGTAATTGAAAATAAATTCTTATTCAATAAAAAAAATGATTGAATCAATTAATTTTTCAATTGAAAATATTTTTTTTCAAAATTTTTAAATTTATTTTCAATTATATTTTTAATTGAAAAATTGTTGGCAATTTTTTTTCAGTGTAACTTTTTAGCTTTCTATCGTAAACTATAGGCTTTATTTGAATTTAATTTATATTCAAGTAAAACCAATAATTTATTTCATATGTCTTTGCGTACACTGAAAAAAATTTGCTCTTCAACTTTCAAAATTGGTTAACAAATTCCAATATCTTAAAATTTAAAAATTTTTAAAGAATTTTTAAAATTATCAAAGAATTTTTACTTAATATTAAGAAATTTTTCATCTTAAACAGTGTTGAAGTTCTAAGTAAAAATTTTTGTATCTTAAGCTGCAATTAGGCGATAAGACATGTCCTATGTAATGTCAAGAACAGCAACTCTGAAAGTTGTACACATCGCGTGATATGTACAAAAAATTTTACATGACAAATGGATTTTGAAATATTTTTGTAATTTTTTCGAGAAGTTTGCTCGAAATCTTGTTGTGAAGTTTTGCTTATCCAGCCAATAAACATAACTAAAATACTTCTATCAAGACAAAAGTCTTAAATTTTTTTCTATTAATTTGTTGGTATTTTTTTAGACTGTAAACTTATTACATACCCTTATTTAAACCCCAAAATATTATGCTCTATATATTGCTCTCTCTCTCTATCACCCCCCTCTCTATCTTTTAAATGTAATTTTGTGAAAAATAATTTTGTTTTCTTTAACAGAAAAAAACAAAAAGTGTATGGTATGAAAAGTTCCTGAAATTAATGTATTCAAAGGAAAAAAATCCCAAAAACCTAGAAACAAAAATATGCTATAGAAGAGGTTTTTGAGATTTTTTTCATGGGGAAATAAAATAAAAAAAATAAATTTTATTTTCCTAAACAAACAATAAAATCAATTTTAGTTTTACTCAAATAATTCTCTACAAATATCAAAAAACAAAAACAAACCTTGTAAAATAATTAAATAAATGTATATGTATGTATGTATTTTTAAAAGTAGATGAATATAAATTTTTAAAGGGACTTTGGGTAATACCAAGATTTCCCTTAAACAAAGAAAAAATTTAGTAAAAATATTTGGTAATTAAAAAATATTGGAAAAATCCTCTTGTAATAAAACAAAAACTCCTTAATGTATATAAAAAAAATGTTAGCTTTGTTTCATAACCAAACACCTAATCATAGATGTGTCAATTTTTATATAATAATAAATTAAAAAAAAATCTTAGAGATAATAAAAAAAGATAATCCAAAAACAAAAATCTCAATATATTGTGCAATAAAGGAAAAAAAGATAATATTCCCAAGAAAAAGTAAAAAACTAAATAAAATTTGTTGTTTTGTAAACTAAAAAAAAAAATATTACAAAAATCTAGTACGAATTGGCAATTTATAAAAAAAAAAATTAGTAAAATTTATCAAAAAATCAAAACCAATTTATTCGTAAAACTTGAAAAAAACACACACACAAAATAATTATTGTAAAATATAATATATATATGTTTTGTTTTGTATTCATATATGGCAATCTATATTTAATTGTTTCTAAGTTCTAAAACAAAAAAAATCCCATATTACCAAAAACCAACTACCACAACACCTACATTTAAGATTCTAATGTGTAAATCTTCATCTAGCTATACGACTCTAGTCTTAAATTGTAATCCTAAGCAATTTTGTCCCCATTCGTGTATTATTTGACAGAGGAAGTAACCCAACAACTATTGATTTTCAAGAAAATTAATAAAACTGAAAAATGTTTGCAAAATTTATGCATTTATGAACTTTGAAGTGAAAATATAATAAACAAAAATATTATCACAATGTGTTAATGAATATTAAAAGAAAAAAAAAACAACACAAAAATGGTTTTATTTAATAGCAAGGAACATGTTGCTTTCTTTATGCTTAAGCATAATAGCTCCATCTGTTGGCCTATGGCTGAACTGTGTATATTTGTGTGAACAAGACTAAAAACACTCTTACACTGATGGCAGCAATAGGGGTTGTTTGCTTGGCAAGGGTGTAGGAAAAGTGAAAAGTGAACAAAGTCTGGCAGACGAAAGCAACTCGTTGTACTATGCTTTGGCAAATATGTTATAGACTTCGTGGCCCTAATGAAAAGGTTAACAAAAAGATTTTGTGCATATTAAAAATCAAACTTTGAATACTCACCACCACGGGTATATATGTAAACCACCTTTCGTCAAAATCCGGTGAAAAATGCATACCTTATGCCCCATAGCAGCTAAATCAAAATATGTGGGTCCGATATGGACCAAATACTAATAAGTACAAGTCATTGTTCAATTGTGAATAACAAAATATGGATGTTTTTAGTAGCTATATCTAAACACAAACCGATCTGAACCATATACGACACGAATGTCGAAAAGCCTAACATAATTCACTGTCTCAAATTTCGGCGAAATCGGACAATAAATGCGCCTTTTATGGCCCCAAAACCTAAAATCGAGCGATCGGTCTATATGGCAGCTATATTCAAATCTGTACCGATCTAAGCCAAATTGAAGGAGAATGTCGAGGGGCCTAATACAACTCATTGTCCCAAATTTCGTCGACATCGGACAATGAATGCGACTTTTATGACCCCAAAACCTAAAAACGAGAGATCGGTCTATATGGCAGTTATATTCAAATCTGGACCGATCTGTACCATATTGCAGAAATATGTCAAGGGGTATAACTTAACTCACTGTCCCAAATTTCGGCGACATCGGGCAATAAATGCGCCTTTCATGGGCCCAAAACCTTAAATCGAGAGTTCGGTCTATATGGCAGCTATATCCAAATCTGAGCCGATCAGGGTCAAATTGAAGAAAAATGTCGAAGGGCCTAAGACAACTCACTGTCCCAAATTTCAGCAAAATTGGATAATAAATGTGGCTTTTATGGGACTAAGACCCTAAATCGGAGGATCGGTATATATAACAGCTATATTCAAATCTGGACCGATCTGGGCCAAATAGACGAAAGATGTCGAAGGGCCTAACACAACTCACTGTCCTAAATTTCAGCAAAATCGGTTAATAAATGTGGCTTTTATGGGCCTAAGACCCTAAATCGTAGGCGGTATATATAACAGCTATATTCAAATCTGGACCGATCTGGGCCAAATTGACGAAGGATGTCGAAGGGACTAAGACAACTCACTGTCGCAAATTTCAGCAAAATCGGATAATAAATGTGGCTTTTATGGGCCTAAGACACTAAATCGGAGGATCGGTATATATAACAGCTATATCCAAATCTGGACCGATCTGGGCCAAATCGACGAAGGATGTCAAAGGGCCTAACACAACTCACTGTCCCAAATTTCAGCAAAATCGGATAATAAATGTGGCCTAAGGCCCTAAATCGGAGGATCTGTCTATATGGCAGCTATATTCAAATCTGGACCGATTTGGGCCTAATTGAAGAAGGATAACGAAGGGCCTAACACAACTCACTGTCCCAAATTTCAGCAAAATCGGATAATAAATGTGGCTTTTATGGGCCTAAGACCCTAAATCGGAGGATCGGTATATATAACAGCTATATTCAAATCTTGACCGATCTGGGCAAAATAGACGAAAGATGTCGAAGGGCCTACCACAACTCACTGTCGCAAATTTCAGCAAAATCGGATAATAAATATGGCTTTTATGGGCCTAAGACCCAAAATCGGAGGCAGCTATATCCAAATCTGGACCTATCTGGGCCAAATTGAGGAAAGATGTCGAGGGGCCTAACACATCTCACTGTCCCAAATTTCAACAAAATTGGATTATAAAAGTGGCTTTTATGGGCCTAGGACCCAAAATCGGCCGATCGATCTATATGGGGGCTATATCAAGATATAGTTCGATATAGCCCATCTTCGAACTTAACATGTTTAAGGACGAACAAAAGAACCTATGCAAAATTTCAGCTCAATATCTCTATTTTTAAAGACTGTAGCGTGATTTCAACAGACAGACGGGCGGACGGACGGACATGTCTAGATCGTCTTAGATTTTTACGCTGATCAAGAATATATATACTTCATAGGATCGGAAATGGATATTTCGATGTGTTGCAAACGCAATGACAAAATGAATATACCCCCATCCTTCGGTGGTGGGTATAAAACGGCTGAACCCATTTCTTTAAAAATTTTCACAAATTTTTTGATATCTCAAGGGGGCGGACCCTCCCCCTTACCCCAAAAGTACCACCCAAAAATAAAAGTGGACCGATCGGGGCAATATGGGACTCAAATGAAAGGTATTCAGGAGTAGAATACAAATTTGATATTAAAATTTGGGTTCATGTACATAGGGGGCGGCCGCGACCCCAAAACCCCTTCTAATGGGCATATTGGACGATAATGACAATATGTGACTCATGGGACTCGAGTGAAAGGTATTCGGGAGTAGATTACGAATATGGTCAGGAAGGAGGAGTAGGCTATATCATTTGTTGATATTGGAAAGGGGCGGCCCCGACCCCAAAACCCCTTCAAATGGGCATATTGGACGATAATGACAATATGAGACTCGAATTAGAGGTGTTCTGGAGTAGATTACGAATATGGTCAGTAAGGGTAAATAGGCTATACCATTTGTTGATATTGGAAAGGGGCGGACCCTCCCCCGTTACCCTAAATACACCAACCAAAATCAAGATTGACAGATCGGGACAATATGGGTATCAAATGAATGATATTGGAAAGTAGAATACGAAAATGGTATGAAAAGTTTGGTCCAAGTAACTCAGGGGCCAACCCCAAAAGTACTCAAAACAAACATATTGGACGTACATATCAATATGGGACTCAAATGAAAGGTATTCGGGATAAGATTACGAATATGACATAAAAAAATATGTCTAAGTATTTGCGGGTCGCCCCAACCACAAAAGGCACCACACACTCTCTACCAAAAGTAGACATTAAACTTGCTATGGAAGATTTAATGACAAGTTGGGCAATAATAACAATAATCTACCAATCAATCATCGAAATGCAAGGACTTAGCAATACCAGGTCGATTTCTGCGCAAGAAACCGCCTCTTTAATGGAGGCACAAAATTCCCCCATAAAAATATATTGGGTTGCCCAAAAAGTAATTGCGGATTTTTTAAAAGAAAGTAAATGTATTTTTAATAAAACTTAGAATGAACTTTAATCAAATATACTTTTTTTACACTTTTTTTCTAAAGCAAGCTAAAATAACAGCTGATAACTGACAGAAGAAAGAATGCAATTACAGAGTCACAAGCTGTGAAAAAATTTGTCAACGCCGACTATATGAAAAATCCGCAATTACTTTTTGGGCAACCACACCAATATACTTGGGAATCACCAGATGATGTAAATACCCGCAATCAAATCGACCATATACTCATCAGCAAACTCTTTCTGGGTTCGCTGACGGATGTGAAAACTTGACGAGTAACCGACATCGATAGTGACCACATGCTGTTAGTTGCCACTCTACGTCTACGCCCAGCCGCCGAGAAAAGGATTTAAACAAAAAGCACAAAGTTCAACCTCTTAAACCTAAAAGACCCCGAAACAGAATACAGGGCAGCATGTACGGAGGCGGCCAGCTCTATCATAGGCATTGCTCGATGATCCCAAAAACCATGGATAAGCAACGAAATTATAGAGGAAATAAAACATCGGAAACATCTACACAACGCTCTGCTATGGGCAAAATGTAACTAAAATCGCAGCCAGGACTGTATATCGTACCTCAGCCTCGCTGGTCGAACGCCAAACGCGAATATATTTTAATGTGCTGGCAGGGCAAGCCGAAAATGCAGCTAATATTGGAAACATGCGTGGTGTCTACGAGCCAGTAAAACAAATGAGCGGCAACAATATACGGTCAAGGGCAATAATAAATGATAAGGACGGATCGGAATTAACAACACCTGAATGGCAATTACAACGACGGCTCGGTTTTTTCAGATCCGAAGGCCCATTAACAGAATACGTCAGCTCCAACACTCTTAATTCCCCTGTGCGTCGAAACCCACGCAGGGATATATGGTTGCCCAAAAAGTAATTGCGGATTTTTCATATAGTCGGCGTTGACAAATTTTTTCACAGCTTGTGACTCTGTAATTGCATTCTTTCTTCTGTCATTTATCAGCTGTTACTTTTAGCTTGCTTTAGAAAAAAGTGTAAAAAAGTATATTTGATTAAAGTTCATTCTAAGTTTTATTAAAAATGCATTTACTTTCTTTTAAAAAATCCGCAATTACTTTTTGGGCAACCCAATATCTACGGCCCCACCCACCTGCGAAGAAATATATCTACGGACCCACCCACCTGCGAAGAAAGGGATATATCTACGACCCCGCCCACCGTTCTGGTCTCACTCAAAAACGGCAAAACCGCCGGCCCTGATAATACACCTTCTGAACTTTTGGGGCATAACCAATAGCTCAAGCGATAACCCCAATAATCAGAGAGGTCTGGGATACAAACGCTGTCCCCAGGGAATGGAACAAGGGGATCATAATCACAATTCCAAAGAATGGTGAACTTACCCATTGTAAGAACTGGAGGGGGATAACATTGTTGAACGCAATAAATAAAGTGATGGCAAGTCTTCTTCTGCAGCGTATTTCGACTGCACTTGACAGCATTTTGAGGAAGAAATAGGCAGGTTTTCGGCCGCGACATTCTTGTGCCGACCACATTAACTCGCTGCGCATAATCATTGAATAATCTGCAGAACTTAATACACATCTATAACTTGTAATTATCGACTTTGAGCGGGCTTTTGACACAGTTTCGCGAAGTTCAATGTGGAGCACGCTGTTGAATAAGGACATCCCTGAAAAAATCGTCACACTAATTAGGGAGCTGTATTGGAATGCTTAAGTTTCAGTCTGTTTCAATGGAAAAGAGAGCCGACCTTTCGGGATCGACAAAGCAGTGAAGCAGGATTGCATTCTGTCACCGAGCATGCAAGGGGCATGCACGGAGATCTCTGTTGAGATACTCTTCGGATTTGGAGCTTTACAATCCGCATTCTCTTTTCAAACTAACTCAACTTATCGTTAAGCTAAACCTTATATCGGACAGTACTAAATAACATGAGAGAGGTCATATCGTTCCAATAAGCTGTTCATAGGTCAATATGTGTTTAAATATTTTTCAATATTTTTTTTTTCCCAACATAAAGTTAATATTTTTTTACAGAATAACTAAAATACAGTGTACTATACATTTTTTCTGTCTTCCATTAAGCCTTTTAAAAGATTAAGATTTGATTACCTCAAACCCCATGTTTAAGTCAGCACCTTCCAAGCACCTAAAACAGCCATCTGGTTTTTTTTACCGATTTTCCCCAAAAGGCACCATTTAAAATTGCGAATATAGCACGTATACCAGAATTCGTCCCTTTTTTTTAACCCCAAATCCACCTCATCCAACTGCCACCCACTCTTCCACAAAAGACTACCAAAGGGGCCAAAAACCGTATAAAACAAAATGACATCTCTTAACTCGTACACATAAATTTAAAAATTCAACCCTTAAATTTCGAATAAAAGGAGGAAGAAACACCCAAACTCAGGGTTTGGTTGGTTGGTTGGGTGGTTTACACAGGTCGAGGGGGTGGGGGAGCAAGATATCCTTTTAACTCCCCCAACTCAATGGTCTTATCATGCTGTTGGATAAAATTTTAATGTGCAGCAGCAGCAGCAGCATCACCAGCGTCAACTTAGGAAGCAGAAGAGACTCAGAGCTAAAGTGATGCCATCATGAAAGGGGTCGCAGGTGCAGAACTCATAGGACGTCTTTTTTCCTGCGTTTTGACAACGCTTCCAACGTTCATTGCTCTTCCTCTCAAAGAGACTACACTGCTATGTGAAATTGGTGAAGGAGGTGGTGGTTCTGATGATGATAAATACAACAGCACAACGTTGCTCTCCAGCAAAAGAGTAACAAACGACGTGGGTTATGGCGCGTCGTATTCCTTAAAAGCGAAAGCATATGCAAATGAGCTAAAACGCACACACACACACACACACACACACTCATACATACCCTTCCATACCCACACTGCTGTTATACACTAACAAGCATAGCCAGGCAAAGTCTTCAACAAAGTCAATTTGGTTAGAAAGGCTGGAAGAGTTTCCTTTGCTTGATGTTTTTTTGCTTTCGTATTTTTTAAGGATGCCTTCTCTACCACTTTGACTGCGCCGTCTGAGGCTGGTGGGGTTTTTGTGATAAAAGGATTTTTTCAAGTTGTTTTTTTTTTTTTTATTTTCGCGCGCATATATTTTTTACAGCTTTTCGTTCGTGTCCTTTGTGAGTGTGTTTTTATATGTGTGTGAGTGTGTACGACTTTTCCAAGTTTAGGGTTGTCTTGTTTTTCATGTTTCCTGCGTTTTGCCCTTCTCCTATTGCCGCTATTCCTCAAACAGCTGTTGTTGTGACTGCTGCTGCTGCTCCCCCTGGCTGCTGCCGCTGTTTGTTCTTTGTATGGAGAGACTGAGAGAAGTTGTCATTTTGCATAAATTACGAAAGGAGTAAAAGGAATTGTTTTTCCGTGTGCTTGTGTGCTTGATGTTGTGGGGTGTAGGATATCGCTTTATGTGCCTTTTGGCTGTAGATGTGCTAGTGTGTCTGTGTGTTTGTGTAATGAAAGTATAATGCTGCTTTGCTGTTTTAATTTTCGTACATTTTCTTTTTAACATTATTTCATGTGCCCTACACAAGGCAGCAAGAGCCTATGGTTTACCGACTAAGCTATTTAGGTATAACATCTTCAGAAGAATAATCTTCTTATATAAAAATGAATTTGTGTTTGTTTGTTTGTTCCGTATAGACTCAGAAACGGCTGAATCGATTACTTTGAAATTTCCACAGATTGGTATGGAAGAAAACATAGGCTATATAATTTTTTGATACCGAGAGGGGGGGGGGGGGGGGGCGGACCCTCCCCCTTACCCCAAAAGTACTACCCAAAAATAAAAGTGGTCCGATCGGGACAATATGGGATTCAAGTAAAATCTATTCAATGGTATTCATAATAAAAGTCGGGTCCTAGTACCTGGGGTACCGCCCTAGCCTCAAAACCCCTCAAAATATACGTATTTGACGGTCATGACAATATGGGACTCAAATTGAAGGTATTCGGAAGTAAATTACGAATATGGCCGGGAAAAAGGAATAGGCTTTATAATTCATGGATATCGGAAGGGGCGGACCCTCCCCCGTTACCCCAAAAACACCATCCAAAATCAAAAGTGAACCGATAGGCGCAATATGGCTATTGGACAGAGTAGAATACGAATATGGTGTTAAAATTTGAGTTTAAGTACCCATCGGGCCGCCCCAAACCCAAAACTCCCCCAAACCGACATATTGGAGGTACATGCCAATATGGGGTTCAAACGAAAGGTATTTGGGAGTATAGGGGGTCATCTCCTTCATCAGATTCGTGCTCTACTCCCAAAGACCTTTCATTTGAGGTCCACATTGCTAGGGTCTGTAATTTTGTTCTTTTTGGGGGGTGTTTTGTGGAGAGGCGTTCCCCCAGACACTTGGTCTAGAATTTATATATCAGATTTCCTTTCTACTCTCAAATACCTTTTATGTGAACATCATATTACCATGGTTGATAAATATATCCCATTAAAGGGTGTTTTGGGGCTAGGGTGGTCCCCCAAATCTTTGGTTTTGAAATTGGATATCAGATATGTTTTCTACTCATAAATACCTTTCGTTTGAGTCCCATATTGTCATGATTGGTCTATATACATGTTCGGTGGGTTTTCGGGGTGGGGCGGCCCCCCTAGGCGCCCCATCCGAAATTTGGATACGAAATTTCAGTTTTTGTATTTTTGGAAAATTAGAGTAAGGGGGAGGGTCCGCCCCCCTTTAGATATCAAAACATGAATTGACAAATTTTTTCACAGCTTGTGACTCTGTAATTGCATTCTTTCTACTGTCAGTTATCAGCTGTTACTTTTAGCTTGCTTTAGAAAAAAAAGTGTAAAAAAAGTATATTTGATTAAAGTTTATTCTAAGTTTTATTAAAAATTAATTTACTTTCTTTTAAAAAATCCGCAATTACTTTTTGGGCAACCCAATAGAATGCTGGAAATATGGAATTGACGGAAAAGAAAGTCAACTGTTGTCACTACAAAGTCGACCATAACCAACAATTCACACATTTTTTAATGATTTTGTTTAAAGGCGACACATTTAAATGGAAAAAATAGCGAAAACGGGGGAAAAGGGCAAAAGAGGAAATAAGAAAATCTAACCATCAACCAACAACACAAAGCAGGGCAACACAGCAGAAAAGAAAGGAAGGATAAATAATGAGCTGAAATTGGAGTTGGAGAAGAATGAAAATGTTAAATGAAAAATGTCATTGTATGGTAAAGTTATTGCCTTTATTTTTCTTAATAAGCCGAAGACGGTTTAAAGCAGCTAAAACCACAGCCAGCAGAGGACTTCTGCCTCCTGGCCCCATTTGGAGTATTAAAAAAACAAATGAAAATCGATGAGATCAACAAAATATTTTTAACAAAAAAAAAATTTAAAAAATTAAGTCTATCCTAGTCTATGCCTCTTTTATCTGTCCAACAAACCTTGGGAATTTTTCTTGCCACATTATTTCATGCTTTCATTTCCATTCCAGTTCTCATGCAAATTTCTTTTGATTTCCTTGTGCCATTCATTCATTATTGGCAAATGTCATTTGGCAATTTATGCGATATCCTGTTGTTAACCCAACAACTGTCAAAGGAGTCTCATTAACTACGCTTACATGCTACAACCACAATTAGCCAAGGCAATGAAAACAAGGATAACGAAAGGATTTGCACAAACAAGCATTAATGTTGCATAGCAAGTAGGCTATGCACTGCCTTTAAATGTTTTTGTTTTTTTGGCATTCGCACACCAACAAAGCATTGCGAATTGTATTTTGCCAGTCTGGCTCGCTAATTTTCATTGATTTACGATTTGAAGGACATGTGAGTGAATGTACATTTCGAGAGCATTTAACAAAGAGTAAGCCAACAAGCAGAGTGAGAGAGTAAGAAACACAACAGCCAACAGCATATAAATAAACATTTTCAGCAGGACATGTGTTTTTCAAGCGCGCAAAAGTTACAACGTTTTGCAAACTGGAACCTCTTTTAAAAGGACTACAGAGATCCTTGACAATGAAAGTGAAAGTAGACATGAATTTTTATTACTTTTGCAGCCAGAAAACCAGTTATACATGGCAAAACGCATGCCATGTGCTCCTTGCTTAAAATTTGAGCAATGACATAGGGCTCTAGTAACAGCAACAACTTTTAGATTGCAAAGGATGAAGGCCAGATTTTTGGGAAAAACTGTAACACATAACAATTTCGCTATACTATGAAGGCCAAAAATAAGTAAAGTCTTATAGAATTTATATCCTTCCCCATAGGATGAGGGGCATACTATCTGTGTCATTTCGTTTATAAGTTTGCGAAATGTTGATCTGAGACCCTGCAAGGTAAAGGTGTCTCCTTGATCGTCTTGACAATTTTCGTCCATATAGCCATCAAAGAACTGCAAGCGGTGTTATTTTTCTGATTTGTGGTATACTCATAATACTCATAAAAATGCGGTGTTAGTATCTTTCACCACCGCAATTGATGCGGTACTATGCTCATCACGCTGATATGAGTGGCGATCATAAGAATACTCGTACATTAATTTTCATGCTTCGCATACCAACGCCTTTAATATCATCTTTGCCCATAGCAGTGGTATGAGTGGATGTAAGATGAGAATGGAAACACCGCATCAGCACAAAACGATGGTCCGAAACATAATCGCAGTGTTGGTTTTGCAGCTATATCCTAATATGGTCCAATCTGGACAACATTCAACAAAGAGAAGTAGAGGTCTACCAAAACTCAATGTGCCAAATTTCATCGAAATCTGATGAATAAAGCTTTTTTTAAGAGACTCAATATTCTGTATCGGAAGATCGATCTATATTGCAAATATGGTCCGATCTGGACCATGTTTGACAGAATTGGATAATTCACTGTGCCAAATTTCATCGAAATGGGTTAAGAAATGGATTTTTTATGGCTTTAATACCCTATATCGGTATCGGTCTATATGGCTGCTCTATCCAAATATGGTCCGGTTTGGGCCGTATATGACAAAAATCGATAGAGGTCTTCCAGAACTCATTTTCAAAATTTCATCGAGGTCGGGTAATAAATGGATTTCTATGTCCTTAATACCCTACATCGGGAGATTGGTCTATATCAAAATATGGTATGATCTGGACCTCATTCACAAATTTCAACAAGATCGGATGAAAACTGTGAAAATTATTTTCTCAAGACCTTAAAACGGGAGATCGCTCTATAAAACGGCCATATATCAGTCAGTTTTATACACAAAAAAAATAAGAAATTATCAAAAAATGGAACAAAATGTTTTCAGTTACCAAAATATATGAAAATTTATAAATATAATGGGTAAATACCCAATAAGTCCCCACGCATCACGAATTTACCCGGTAGAATCCCATCTCTACTGATTACCAATTGTAATCATTATATGAGATTTTTTTAAACTTTGTTATGTAAAAACATGCGGTGTTTAGTTTGATTTTTTGGCAAACATTCATTACACAACCACCAAATACCCATGCATTAGGTATTTACCCGGTAGAATCCCATCACTACTGATTACCCATTGTAATCATTTTATGGGATTTTTCAAACTTTTTTATGTCAAAAAAAAAATTGCGGTGTTTGCGCTGTTTTTTTTGCAAGCATTCATCATACCACCGCATATACAAGAGACACATGAGCATAAGTATTTGCGGTGGTTGATTAAACTCAGGCATCACAGGTTTACTTAAAAGAGGTACACACACACTCATACACATCAGCACCACCGCAATATCTTGTGTACTTTTTGTACAAGACGTTTGTTTTGATTAGAGTTGAATGGTTACGTAAGTTGCTTTGGTTCAAAAAGCGGTGAACCGCAAATCTTTCATGGCCATGTCCGTCTTTCGAAGCTGTAAACCTAAGAACTTAAACTTTAACACAAATACTTTTTAGTAGCGTAGACTAACTTGGATTAAAAACGGGCTAAATCGGTCCAAGTTTTTATATAGTTGTCGTATAAACCTCGATCTCCCGATTTGATTTCTTGGTATCTAGGTGGCGCATTTTTGAAACGATTTCGCTGAAATTTTGTACCTCGAAAAAATTTTTTGACTTTTTACAACCCGATGAAGAATGGTCCAATCGGTTCATAACCACATATAGCTCCCATATCCATCGATCTCTGGATTTGACTTCTTGAGCCTCTAGAGGGCGTTATCCGATTTCGTTGAAATTTTGCACTTGGTGTTTTGTGTTGACTTAAAATAACTCTGACATATATGGTCCAAATCGGCCTATAACCTGTTATAGCTCCCATATAAATCCTTCTTCCGGTTTAACTTAATGAGCCTCTAGAGGGCGCAATTATTATCAGAATTGGTAATTATTTGGCAGTTTTTAACGAAATTTTGCAAGTGGTGTTCTGCTTTGTTTCAACGACAGTGCGAAATATGGCTTAAATGATTCCACAACCTGGTATGGCAACTATTGTATATTAACAGATCTCTCGGCTTGATTTAGCCGCTAGAGGTCGCATTCAATATTGGATTTGCCTAAAATTTTTTATGCGGTGTTTTGTTACGACTTTCAACAACCGTATCAAGTATGGTTAAAATCAGTCTCAAAGTAGATGTAGCTCCCATATAAACCCCTCTCCCGATTTGACTTATTAAGCCTCTAGAGGGCGTATTTATTGTCCGATTTTGCGGAAATTGTGCAAGTCGTATTTTGTCATGACTTTCAACAACCGTCTCTGGTATGGTCCAAATCTGTCTATTCGTGGTTTATTAGCTTTCATATAAACCCTTCTGCCGATTAAAACTAATGAGCCTCTAGAGGGCGCAATTATTATCAGAATTGGTAATTATTTGGCAATTTTTAACGAAATGCGAAGCATAATTCATATGAGTCCACAACCTGGTATGGCTCCTAAACAGATCTCTCGACTTGACTTCTTGAGCCGCTAGAGGGCGCATTCAATATTGGATTTGCCTAAAATTTTTTAAGGCAGTGTTTTGTTACGACTTTCAGCAAACGGTATCAAGTATGGCTCCCATATAAACCCATCTCCCGATTTGACTTATTGAACCTCTAGAGGGCGCAGCTATTGTCCGATTTTGCGGAAATTGTTCAAGTGGTGTTTTGTCATGACTTCCAACAACCATCTCTGGTATGATCCAAATCTGTTTAGTAGTAGATGTAGCTTCCATACAAACCCATCTCCCGATTAGAATCCTTGAGCCTCTAGAGGCTGCTTTTATTACCCATCTCCAAATTTGACCTTTTGAGCCTCTAGAGGACGAATTTTTTATCCGATGAGGCTGAAATTTTCTACATGGTGTTCTGTTACGACTTTTAGCAATCGTGCCAAGTATGCTCAAAATCTTGACGAGCCTCTAGAGGGAAGGACTTAAATCTACCGATTTAATTTCCTGAGCCTCTAGAGGGCGCAATGATTTCCAGTTTATTTGAAAACTTGTACGGAAATTTTGCACATGGTGTTTTGCTATGAATTTAAACGACCGTACATAGTATGGTCCAAATTAGTCCACAATCTGTTATGGCTCCTATATAAACAGATCTCTCGACTTGATTTCTTAAGCCGCTAGAGGGCGCATTTAATATTGGATTTGCTTGAAATTTTGTTTGTGGTGTTTTATTTTGACTTTCAGCAAACGGTATCATGTATGGTTAAAATTTGTCTCAAAGTAGATGTAGCTCCCATATAAACCTACCCCCTGATTTGACTTATTAAGCCTCTAGATGGCGCACTTATTGTCCGATTATGCGTAAATTGTGCACGTAGTGTTTTGTCATGACTTCCAACAACCATCTCTGGTATGATCCAAATCTGTTTAGTAGTAGATGTAGCTTCCATACAAACCCATCTCCCGATTAGAATCCTTGAGCCTCTAGAGGCTGCTTTTATTACCCATCTCCAAATTTGACCTTTTGAGCCTCTAGAGGACGAATTTTTTATCCGATGAGGCTGAAATTTTCTACATGGTGTTCTGTTACGACTTTTAGCAACCGTGCCAAGTATGCTCAAAATCTTGACGAGCCTCTAGAGGGAAGGACTTAAATCTACCGATTTAACTTCCTGAGCCTCTAGAGGGCGCAATGATTTCCAGTTTATTTGAAAACTTGTACGGAAATTTTGCAAATGGTGTTTTGCTATGAATTTAAACGACCGTACATAGTATGGTCCAAATTAGTCCACAATCTGTTATGGCTCCTATATAAACAGATCTCTCGACTTGATTTCTTAAGCCGCTAGAGGGCGCATTCAATACTGGATTTGCTTGAAAATTTGTTTGTGGTGTTTTATTTCGACTTTCAGCAAACGGTATCATGTATGGTTAAAATTTGTCTCAAAGTAGATGTAGCTCCCATATAAATCTACCTCCTGATTTGACCTATTGAGCCTCTAGATGGTGCACTTATTGTCCGATTATGCGTAAATTGTGCAAATGGTGTTTTGTCATGACTTTCAACAACCGTCTCTGGTATGGTTCAAATCTGTTTATTAGAGAATGTAGTTTCCATATAAACCCATCTCCCGATTAGAATCCTTGAGCCTCTAGAGGCTGTTTTTATTACCCATCTTCAAATTGGCCTTCTTACGACTTTAAGCAACCGTGCCAAGTAAGCTCAAAATCTTGACAAGCCTCTAGAGGGAAGAAAAAGTTAAATCTCCCGATTTAACTTCTTGAGCCTCTGGAGGGCGCAATGATTACCAGATTTGGTAAGTATTTGGAAACTTTTACCGAAATATTGCAAGTGGTGTTTTGTTAAGACCTTCACCGACAATGCTAAGTATGGTCTAAATGAGTCCACGCATATATATGAACCAATCTCTCGACTTGACTTCTTGAGCCGCTACAGGGCTCATTTATTATCGCAATTGCCTGAAATTCTGTATGAGGAATTTTGTTATGACTTTCAGTAACCGTGTCAAATATGGTTAAGAAGATGTAGCTCCCATATAAACTCATCTCCCGATTTGACTTCTTGAGCCTCTATAGAGGGCGCATTTATTGGGTTGCCCAAAAAGTAATTGCGGATTTTTTAAAAGAAAGTAAACGCATTTTTTATAAAACTTTGAATGAACTTTAATCAAATATACTTTTTTTACACTTTTTTTCTAAAGCAAGCTAAAAGTAACAACTGATAACTGACAGAAGAAAGGATGCAATTACAAAAAAATTTGTCAACACCGACTATACGAAAAATCCGCATTTACTTTTTGGGCAACGCAATATTATCCCATTTTGCT
The DNA here is from genome assembly GCF_963082655.1 of Stomoxys calcitrans. NCBI lineage: Eukaryota > Metazoa > Arthropoda > Insecta > Diptera > Muscidae > Stomoxys > Stomoxys calcitrans. The sequence continues at coordinate 15,415,457 of NC_081556.1, read as the reverse complement.
GAAATTTTGTATTTGGTGTTTTGTTATGACTTTCAATAATCTTGCCAAATAAGATTATAGTCAATCCATAGCCCGATATAGAACTATATAAAACCATAGCCCGATTTGACTTCTTGAGCCTCTAGAGTGCTCACGAAATTTTGCGAGATTTTGATTTTATTGCTTTGTTTAGGAATTTTAACCTCTAGTGAGCACCATTCTTAACCGATTGGGCCGATATTTTGTATATGGTGTTTTATTATAACTGCCAACAACCATGCCAAGTGTGGTCCGAATTGGTTGAGACCCAGATATAGCTCCCATATAAACCCATTTTCAGACTTGCCATGTTGAGCCTCTAGAGGGCGCATTTATTATGCGATTTTCCTGAAACTTCATACGTGATATTTTGTTATGACTTTCAACAACCGTTGCTTGTATGATCAACATCAGTCCATAACATGATACAGCTCCCTTATAAACCCAACGCCCGATTCGTGTTGATGAGCCTCTAGAGGGCGCATTTATATCCAATTTCGCTGGAGACACGATAGACTGTCTCCTTGTCTGAAATCTAGTTTGGTATTAAATGGTTCTGAGAACGCGTATCAGCAAGTGCCAGCCTGCAAAGTCTTATTAATTTTGCAGGGATATCAAACTCAGATTTGGCTTGAAATACCTTTGAACGTATAGGGGTTTTGAAAGCGGGTTTGTAGTCAACAAATAGATGGAAGGTGTTCATTTGTACTTTTCGGGTTTTTCCAGGATTTGGCGCAGACTAAATATCTGGTCTTTAGTAGATTTTTCAAGTCTAATGTCACTCTTAAAGGACCCTATTATATCGTTGACTTTAGAATTTAATCTTTCACACAGTCTACAGTGTCTTATATGCGATGGGGAGGAGACTTATTCTGCTGTAGTTGGCATATACCGTCTTCTCCCCTTTCTTGTGCACGGGACATACTATGCGGAGGTTCCAATCATCGGGCATGCGTTCTTCTAGTCAGATTGCGCAAACAAGCTGATGCATATACCTTATCAGCGTGCCACCTCTGGTCTTAAGCTGTTCAGCCAGCAAGCCATCGGCTCCTACTGCCTTATTGTTTTTCAGCAGGGTTACTGCTACGTGGACTTCTATACCATCATCTGGGATTGGTTCTGAGGTGTCGTCGGACACCAGCAGCTAGAAAAAGTGTTCTTTCCATATCCTCAGCACACTATCTGTATCAGTTAGCAGATTTCCATCATTGTCTCAGCAGAAGGATGTACCTATAACAAAGCCTCTAGAGGGCACATTTTTTCTATCCGATTTCGCTGAAACCTGTTAACCAAATACTAAAAAGTATAAAATCTTAAATTAAAATCGCTTTCGAATACCATTGAATATAGCATCAAAAGAAGGCAAACAATATGGCTGCTTTGTGCCAACATTAGCATATTTTATATTCATTTGAAGTGAAATTAAAAACAAAGTCCTGATTAAGAATTCTAAATTAATCCATTTCCTAACCCATACCCTTTCGTGGGTAAGCACATACAAACGCACTCACCCATTCGTTAGCACAAGTATAACCACTCACTCGTTGGCTCACTCACTCACCCACAGAGGGAGCGCATATTGCCCGTGCTTTAAAGTTAATGAAATCATCATCAGCGTTTTTGTTTTTTTTTTTGCTCTCTGTTTGTACCTCGGCTTGCCAATCTTTTTGTTTCCGCTGCTTGAAAAGCGGGCAAATGAGAGCAAAGAAGAGAGTTCTACTTTGATTACAAAAAGAAAATAAAATGAATTTTTAATAAAATCTCGACAAGAATGAACCAAAAAAAAAAAACAAAAAAACAAAACGGGCAAGTAAATGAGATGTAGCCAAGTGACAAGAGGAGTTGAGGCCAGGGAGCAGCCAGGGAGGGAAAAGGTTGAAAGAGTGGAAGGCAGCCGAAAGGAGAAAATCACATAATCATAACTTTCAATATTGCCTTGGCTGGCTTGCTGGCTGGCTGTTTGACTCCTTTCCTCACAAGAGCACCCAAACCCACAAGTACTTTGTGATTAAAAAAATGCGAAAAACTCATTGAGACTTAACGTCTCTAGAAGTTTATGAGCCTCCGCCAGCACTGCCGCTCCCAAAAAAATATCCTTTCGCAAGCTCCTTGTTGCTGCTGTCGCATATAGTCACTGCCTTGGGAGGCACTCCTTTTGCCATCGATGAAGGGCCACATTTTCAAAGTTAAAAAACACAGCATCTCAAGATGTTGAGTAAGTAAATGAAAATGAGAAGACGTAGATGAAAAAATGAAAAAAAAACAATCAACGAAGGATAGCAACAAACGTACAGAAGAAGAAGACGAAGAAAGGAATGCTTAACAAAATTCCAAATTACAAACAACCCCTTTGCTTTTTCTTTACATTAACGATGAAAATCTCATCTACTTGAATCTCCTGCAGCATTTTTTTTTTTCGTTTTACTTTATCGCATGAAAATGTCATGAGCTTGAAACTTTGCATATTTTTTTTAGCCAAAATGAGAAAAGAGCTTTGAGTTAAGAAAAAATTTAATTTCTGAAATAAACTTGAGTTTTTCTTTTCAATTTTTGTTTAAGATGGAGACTTCTTATTTAATTAGATGTTGGAAACTAAGATTTGTCTTTGTAAATACTAGGGTTATAGAAGCGATCCAGGCTTATCTAGGTCCTCCTTCATCCTAAATGTGGACACAAACCTTCACGCCATGCCACCTGGGTAGTGAGCTAAAATGTGCCATGACTTCACCAATAGAACGATAAGAAGACCCGTTAGTAGCCCATCACCCGGAAAACCTGAAGGACATACGTTGAAAAAACGAAGCATAAACAAGTAAAAGCGAATCTTATATACCCTCCACCATGGATCGTATTTGCAATGCTCTTTGAATGACTTTTTCAAAAAGAAAAACACCACCTGGAAAATTTCAGGCAAATCGAGTAATTATTTCGCGCTCCAGGGGCTCAAAAAGTCTAACTGAGTGATCGGTTTGTATGGCAGCTATATCAGGTTATATACCGATTTAGACCATACTTGGAACAGTTGGCGGAAGTCATACCAAACCGACATATGCAAAATTTCAACCCCATTGGATAAGAATTGCGCCCTCTAGAAGCCCAAGAATTATAATCGGCAGAACGGTGTATATGGCGGCTATATCGGGATATGGACTGATTTAGACCTTACTTGACACAGTTGTTGGGAGTCATAACATAACACAACGTGCAAAATTTCAGCCAAATCGGATAAGAATTGCGCCCTCTAGAGGCTCAGAAAGTCAAGACCCAAGATCGCTTCATATGACAGCTATATCAGGTTATCAACCGATTTAAGCCATGCTAGGCACCGTTGTTGCAAGTCATACCAGAACACTTCATGGAACATTTCAGCCAAATCTAGAAAGCTCAAAAAGTCAAGAGCCAAAATCGCTTTACATGGCAGCTATATCAGGTTATTAACCGATATAGACCATACTTGATACATTTGTTGGGAGTCATACCAGAACACTTCATGCAAAATATCAGCTTAATCGGATTAGAATTGCGCCCTCTAGAAGCTAAAGAAGTCATGACCCAATATCAGTGTATATGGCAGCTATATCAGGTCAGAGACAGATTTGGGTCATACTCGACACAGATGTTAAAAGTCATAACGAAACACGTCATGCAAAATGTCAGCCAAATCGGTAGGAATTACACCCTCTACAGGCTGTGCCATACTTGGTACAGTTGTTGGGAGTCGTACCAGAACACTTCATGCAAAATTTTCCCCAAATCGGATAGGAACTTCGCCCACTAGAGGCGCTAGAAGTCGAGACCCAAGCTCGGTTTATATGGCAGCTATATCAGATTATCAACAGATTTAGACCATACTTGGCACATTTGTCAGGCTATAGACTGATTTAGACCATACTTGGCACATTTGTCAGGCTATAGACTGATTTAGACCATACTTGGCACAGTTGTTGGGAGTCATACTAGAACACTTCACGCAAAATTTCAGCCAAATCGGATCGGAATTGCGCCCTCTAGAAGCTTGAGCAATCAAGACCCAAGATCAGTGTATATGGCAGCTTTAACAAAACATGGACCAATTTGGCCCATTTTCAATCCCAACCGGCCTACACTAATAAGAAGTATTTGGCCAAAATTTCAAGCGCCTAGCTTTGCTTTTTCGAAATTTAACGTGCTTTTGACGGACGGACATGGCTAGATCGACTTAAAATGTTATGACTATCAATGACGAAATTATTATACCCCCATTCTTTGGTGGAGGGTATAAAAATAAACGAATCTCCCCATATAGGCGGCCCCACAAACGTTTTAAGGACCTTGATTTGCGTATTTGCACCTAAAATGTCCGTACTCTTTGTGCGGAGGGTGCAGTATACGCACTGGCGGATGTATTGGAGAAGAACAAGGCAGACATTACTGCCATACAGGAAGTGCGATGGCTCTGGAAGGGCTCCACAACTACACTGAGTGACGACGCCCAATACCATAGATGCCATGAGACGAGGCATGAAATTGCCTGTTGATTTGTGGTTAGTCGGAGAATGAAACACCTTGTCACCAGGTTTAATCCGTTGGATGAGAGGTCACCGTAGCGCTGAGGTAAGCATGTCCGCCTATGACGCCGAACGCCTGGGTTGAACATCAGTAACATTTTTTAGCGGTGGTTTTCCCCTTACCAATGCTGGCTACATTTGTGTGGTATCCAGCCATGTTAAAACTTCTCCCCAAAGAGGTGTCGCTATACGTCACGCTGCTAGGACTCGGAAATAAAAAGGAGGCATCTTATCATTGAGCTTAAACATTAATCGGACTGCACTTATAATCTGACTGCACTCATAATCGGACTGCACTCATTGATATGATAGTTTAGCATGAGAGGTTAGTCATAAACCGCCTAAAGACCAAATTTTTCAACATCAGCCTTATTTGCGCCTATGTCCCGACGGTAGACAAGTGCGAATAGACCAAGGATATTTTCTACAAGCGCCTAGAGAGAGCATATAATCGCTGTTCCGCCCATGATATTAAATTCGTTGTGGGAGATTTTAATGCGAAAATAGGGAAGGAAAATGTCTTTGGCCCAACTGTCGGAAAATGCAGTCTACATAAAGAATCTTCCGAAAATGGGTTGAGGCTAATAGACTTCGCCGCGGCAAAGAACATGGTAGTTAGTAGCACCAGATAACAACAAATGGCTGTCATCCGATCAAAGCACGAAAAACCAAATAGATCACTTTGTGATAGATGGGAAGCATTCTACTAATGTGTTGGATGTACAATCGATCCTAGGCGCGAACATCTATTCAGATCATTACCTTGTTGCAGCAAAGGTTTGCACCGGTCTTAGTGTGACGAGAAACGCGCGATCTAATACTGCACGGAAACTGGACATTGAAAAGCTGCAAACACAGCGAATGGCAACGGCTTACTCCACTCGACTGATACAACTGCTTGATGTAAGCTGCCCTTGCCCCGATGATATAACGGCGCAGTGGCGAGCCATTGCTCGCTTCATGTAAAATGCCGCGAAATCCGTACTTGGGAAGCCTCCCAAAAAAATCCATGGTACGACGAGTATCAAAATGCTACTGCAGCCAAGAATGCGGCATACAAAGCAACCCTGCAATCAGTAGCAACGCGCCAGATGAAGGAGAGGTATCGGAAGAAATGGAAAGGCGTTAGTATGAGCGAATTGAGATGTACAGGAGTCAAAATGAAGTCCCAAAATTCTACCAAACAATTAAACATCAAACCGATGGCTTTAGTGCAGGCACATCCACCTGAAGAGACAAAGAAGGAAATCTGCTAACTGACACAGATTGTGTGCTGGGGATATGAAAAGAACATTTTACCCAGCTGCTAGTGTCGCACGAAGACGGCGAAGAGGATGCCGCAGAACCAATCCCTGATGCTGGTGTAAAATGTTTACCTCCTATTAAGAATGAGGTCTAAAAAGCTGTGACCGACTGAAGAACAACATAGAAGCGACATCTAAAGTGCAATTTTGAGTTTATAAACCCCTTAGGAAACGATAGGGTATTTTAACGTCATAGAGAGAGAGAAAATCAAAAAAAAAACTTCTTTAAAATATGCCGTATGAGAACGGGTAGAGATATATCTTTGAAATTAGAAATGGTTAGAGCTGTTGACGAGATCGTGTGCAAAATTTCAAGGCCCTAGGCTGTCCGGGCGTAATTTGGTAGGTTCCTAAAGTTAGTCACATCGGAATGGCAAAATTGTTCGGGCTGCCAAATCTTATTAAATTTAAAACAAAGAACAACAAAAAATAAATTCACAAGCTAGCCCGAGTCAGAAATTAGATACCCAAAGCCATGGATATATTTCTTATCTGGAGATCGGTTTATATAAAAGCTACATTAGACTAAGACTCGGTGTGGATCGTTTTAGGAAAGGATCTAAAAAGGTCAATACTACCCAACTATTCATATTTCAGGGAAATGGGTTTAAAAAAATCCATTTATGAGGCCTAGAAGTTCAATGGAGAGGTAGATCTATATGGAAGGAATATCAAAATATGGAACGATATGGATAATATTTGACGCGAATATATACCCCTTTCTCTCCCTCTTTACAGCGCACTTATTCAAAATTATGAGAAATCATCTAAAAAATTAGCCTTTTATATTCTCAAAACCTTAAATTGCGCGATCGATCTATGTGCCAGCTTTACCAAAATATGATATAATATAGACCATTTTCGAATAAAAGGAGATCTAATTTAAGACATTATTGGAAATTTTGCACAAATTTTGTAAAAAATATTCCTTTTCTGAGCTGAAGACTGTAGCTGAAGAAGGGTGATCGTTTATAAAGCTGATGTATAGAGATGTAGTTCAAAAGTCGAACTAAAACCCAAACTGGAGGCAACTGTAACGCAGAGGTTCCCATGTCCGCTTATGACGCTGAACGCCTGGGTTCGAATCCTGGCGGGACCATCAGAAAAATTTTTCAGCGGTGATTTTCCTCTCCTAATGCTGGCAACATTTGTGAGGTACTATGCCATGTAAAATTTCTCTCTAAAGAGGTGTCGCAATGCGGCACGCCGTTCGGACTCGACTATAAAAAGAAGGCCCCTTATCATTGAGCTTTGGATAAAAAAATAATCTGTATCAAGTTCAAGCTCTTAAGAGGCTGCAGCGTGATTATATCCGTTAAGTAACATATTTTAAGATTTTCTTTCCAGGATTCGAACTCAGAGATTGAGATTCAAAGGCGTACAAGTAACATCTGTGCCATGGAGGCCTCCAACGTAGCACAGATTACTATTTCGTCCATGGGCAGGGTAATTTCGAAGATAATGCTACATTGGTCAATACATTTATATATCTTCCTTATAAACCGATCTGCCAAATGGATTTCTCAAGGGCGCAGAAGAAGCATTTTCCACTTGGTACTAAAATGGCAATTACTGGAAAATCCAATTTTTTATGGTTCCTAAAGGCGGCATCGAATAAAAAAATACAAATAATATTTTTTTTGAATAATTTTGACGGCTAAAATGTCCTTTACCATTAAAAACTATTTATGATTAAAAATATTAAATCTTTCTAAGCTTTCTTGCCTTATAAAGTCAATACTTCCACTAATTTTCTTCTTAAGAACATGCACTTGCAAGCTTGTTCGTGAACACTCTCTCATTAAAAGCGAATTTCTGTCATAATCTCTAATCTCAGCTCAAATATTTTTGTTCACAAGGAGAGCCAAGGAAATCATTGACGTTTATTGAACATGGTTTTCATAAAAAGTTTTACTTATGCTTAGTAATATGACTTTAAAACAAAGGTGCCGAATACATGCCAGGTTTAGGAGCACTTAACCAACAAAGAAAAATAAATTATTATTATTTTACATAATAAAGATATGAGCCCATTACATGTTGCAAAAAACTGCACCCTCTCCCCTACTTCTTTACTCTGTCCACCAACTATTACGTTCATTGAGTGCATAGTATAGCCGCACAATTAATTACTTTGAGCAGAATCATTCACAACCGACTATCTCTTCAATTTTCCATTCTATGTTTAAATACAACAAGTGACACTCACCCACCTACTGTATACGAACTGTATTGTAGTTACAAATTTCTTTGGTTTTGTTGTGTAGGCTCCCAACACATATTCATACAAACAACAACAGTCTTTAGAAATTGGTTGATCAACATGCCTGGTAGGGCCACGCACATTACCCCCCACAACACCCTCACCTAAATAGTGAGACTCTTTCTCTAGCACCATTTGTTTCTCCTACTCTCACCACTCATACTCCCGCCTATGGCTTTGCGATTACACCCATAACGAATGCTTTCGAAAAAAAACCAACAACAATTTGCTGGGTTTATCCTTCTTATTTTTTTATTGAAAATTAATTTTTCACTTTCGTGGCTTTCTTTAAGGAAAATTAATTTTCATTTATATATATTAGGCGCTTCTCTGGAAAAATATATTTCAATTGATGCCAATTGCATTAAAATCCATTCAGCCGTTTGGCCGTAATATGTACCACATAACCGCCTTTGGCTGTTTAATAATACATATAAATAACTTACCTGTAAAAAAACGAGTTGTAGCTTTGTTGGTTGATGATTATAAGAAATAATCATAAAATACGTTGTCTTCATTATTGTTTCTTTCATTTTTGGTTTTATTTCATTTGGTAATTTAATAGGATGATGCACTGTTTTTTTAATTTTTCTTTGAAGAAAAGCTTAACTTTATCTTTTGTTAGCCAAAAAAAAAAAACAAAACAAAAAAGAAGAAGCACTGTGAACTTGACATTTTCAACGTCTCTCCCTTTCTCTCTCTCGCTCTCTTTCTATGGGTACATCAACCAAAACACAACAACATAACTAACAGATAGATACACACACGGCGAATAACAAAACCGAAAACCGCAGCCCCAAATTATGTTTTTTTGCGTAATTTCTATTTTTTGTTTTGGCAATTTGCAATGCATTTTCAAAGAATTGCCAAATAAATGTTAAAAGTATATTAGGTGTAATTCACTTTTCTATTGATTTGTAACATTTTTCGATAAGTTTCACTTGATTTGATCACTTTTTAACTTAAAGTTTTATGGAGGCTTACTTTTGCATGCGACCGATTGAAGTATGTTAACGAAACTGAGAAGATTGCGCAACAAGTGGTAAATGGGGTGGGAAGGAAAGAAGCAATAGCCGTGTTGTCAATGCAATTGAGTGCACTATGGCTGTCAACATATTAAAGAGCATTTTTTCTTGGTTTCTTTTAAAGGGTCAATCAAATCAAAAGGAGAGGAGAGGAGAAGTGTGTGTTGTTTCACAATAATGGGAGTTTTGGTTAATTAAGATAGGAAATTGAATAAAGAACAAATGCTCCTAAGTTCGGCATGTACCAGAAAATATTCTCGGCCTTCCTTGTGGGCAAAAATTTTGAGCAGAGATGACAGATTACGTCAATATTTCAAGTTTAGTGTGAGAGTGTCCATAAAAATGCGCGCAGTATCGACTTTGTGAGTAGAAAAATCGTAGAAATACCTAAAATTTTTAATCAAATATGAATTTTAATGGTAAGGGACAATCAAAAGAACATTTTAATCATAAAAATTATTTTAAAAATATTTTTTTGTACTTTTTTATTTGATGCCGCCTTTAAGGACAATAAAAAATTGGATTTTCCAAGTCGGCATTTGAATGCCGGGTGGAAAATAGTTATTTTGCGTTCTTCAGAAATTGACCTCCTCCATAATGATTTCTTGAGTTCCTACCGGGCGCAATTAAGGGGTGATTTTTTTGAGGTTAGGATTTTCATGCATTAGTATTTGACAGATCACGTAGGATTTCAGACATGGTGTCAAAGAGAAAGATGCTCAGTATGCTTTGACATTTCATCATGAATAGACTTACTAACGAGCAACGCTTGCAAATCATTGAATTTTATTACCAAAATCAGTGTTCGGTTCGAAATGTGTTCATTCACCGTAACGTTGCGTCCAACAGCATCTTTGAAAAAATACGGTCCAATGATTCCACCAGCGTACAAACCACACCAAACAGTGCATTTTTCGGGATGCATGGGCAGTTCTTGAACGGCTTCTGGTTGCTCTTCACTCCAAATGCGGCAATTTTGCTTATTTACGTAGCCATTCAACCAGAAATGAGCCTCATCGCTGAACAAAATTTGTCAAAATTTGAACACATTTCGAACCGAACACTGATTTTGGTAATAAAATTCAATGATTTGCAAGCGTTGCTCGTTAGTAAGTCTATTCATGATGAAATGTCAAAGCATACTGAGCATCTTTCTCTTTGACACCATGTCTGAAATCCCACGTGATCTGTCAAATACTAATGCATGAAAATCCTAACCTCAAAAAAATCACCCTTTATTATCCGATTTGGCTAAAATTTTATATATACTGACCTCTACTAAGACCGCCAGTCATAATATGGTTCAAAACGGTCCAAAACCCATATAAACTAATCTTCCGATAATATTTCTTGAGCCCCTAAATGACGCTAATTTTATCCGATTTGGCTGAAATTTCGAAGCCAAATAAGACCCGAGCCGATTTCATATATCTCGATTGATGCTTCTGGGGTCTCAAGGAGTCTAATCGAGATATAGGTTTATATGGGAGCTATATCAGGTTATGGATCGATTCAGGTCGTACTTGGCTTAGAAGCTGGAGGTAATAGCAGAAATGATCGTACAATCGTACAATATTTTCTTTGTCAATATGCCAACATTGGAAAATGGTGCCGACTACTGGTGAAAAGCGAGGAGTTTAGAAGCAAAGCGAAATTTGCACTGTACAAGACACTGATACTACCCGTGGTCTTATATGGTTCCAAAACATAGGTACTTGGGAAAGCAGACATGGCAGTGCTTGGAGCGTTTTAGGACCAGTTTGCATTGATGGAGAGTATCAGCGTCGTATAAACCGTAAACTATATGGACTGTATGCAGCCCAGAAGATGGAGGTGCTTGGAACGCTATTCTGAGTTCGGCTAATGGGACAAATGTTCTGTCATAGCCAAAGGAATTAAAGTAAGAATGGCGATAAAGTGAAAAAAGCTCACTAAATTAATAAAGGAATTTGCAATTTTTGAAAAGGAGAACAAGTAATAAGGCATTAAGTTTGGACGGGCCGAACTTTGGATACCCACCACTTCGTGTATATATGTAAACCCACTTTCGTCTCACTCCTGTGAAAATTGCATGACTTATGCACCCAAATTCGACACGGACATTGAGTGGTCTAATAAATAAAAGTCACTGTTGAATTTTGTATTTCAAATTTCAACAATTTCGGATAATAAATAAAGCTTTTATGAGTTATAGACCCTTAATATACACATTGGTCTATATGGCAGCGGGTAGTGACCTAAAACTACCCACTATTTCAAATTACAGCGAAATCGGGCAGTAAATAAAGCCTTTATGGGCTTCAGACCCTTTCTCTGCAGATCGGTCTATATGGCAGCTATATCTAAATAGAGATCGATCTTTACCATATTTGGGTCAGATGGCGGGTGGCCTAAAACCCACTATTTCAAATTACAGCGAAATCGGTTAACAAATAAAGCTTTTATGGGCTTCAGAACCTTTATCTGCAGATCGGTCTATATGGCAGCTATATCTTAATATAGTCCGATCTGAACCATATTTAGGTCCTATGTTGGGAGGCGTAAAATTACTCACCATTTCAAATTTCAGCGAAATCGGTTAAAAAATAAAGCTTTTATGGGCTTCAGACCCTTTATCGGGAGATCGGTCTATATGGCAGCTATATCTAAATATAGTCCCATCTGAACCATATTTAGGTCAAATACCAGGAGGATTAAAATAACCCACTGTTTCAAATTTCATTGAAATCGAGTAATAAATAAAGCTTTTACGGGCTTCAGACCCTTTATCGGCAGATCGGTACATATGGCAGCTATTTACAAATATGGTCCGATATGGACCATATTTGAGTCAGATGTTGGGAGGTCTAAAACTACTCATTGGTTCAAGTTTAGGCGAAATCGGATAAAAACTGAAGCATTTATGGTCATTAGTCCCTTTATCGGGAGATCGATCTATATAGCAGCTATATCCAAATATGGTCCGATTTGGCCCGTTCAAAAACTTAACCAACGTGCATCAAAAAGACGTATCTGTGCCAAATTTCAGTTCAATATCACAATTTTTAAAGGCTGTAGAATGATAACAACAGACGGACGGACAGATAGACACACGGACGTCGTTATATCGTCTTAGAATTTTACTACGATCCATAATATTGGTTGCCCAAAAAGTAATTGCAGTTTTTTTAAAAGAAAGTAAATGCATTTTTAATAAAGCTTAGAATGAACTTTAATCAAATATACTTTTTTTACAAGCTAAAAGTAACAGCTGATAACTGACAGAAGAAAGAATGCAATTACAGAGTCACAAGCTGTGAAAAAATTTGTCAGCGCCGACTATATGAAAAATCCGCAATTACTTTTTGGGCAACCCAATATATATACTTTGTTGGGTCGGAAATTGATATTTCGATGTATTGCAAACGGAATGACTAAATGAATATACCCCCTATCCTACCAACGGTGGTCCGTATAAAACAGAAAATTCGAATTGTGATAACCAAATTCCAATTTAATTGAACATTTGTATACGGAACGAAAATGGATTGAAAAGGGCCAAATCCTTAAACTGCCGACTGCAGGTACACTTACCCTGTGATACTTAAAACTCCTTTGCGTTCAAGAATTCAAAAGGTTTATTATGACTAAATACCAAAAAAATATGCGAATACATTTCTTATAACCATCACCTTAGGATAGAGGAATAGCAACTTCGTATTTCCGCTGGAAGAAATATGAGCCTAAAGCCCTTAAAATCTATATATTATTGAACGTCGAAATCACGCTAACGTTTGAAGTTATGCTAAAATGCAAAATTGCCCATGAACATTCCATTTAGGAACAGGCACAAACTTCTCTCATCAAAGAGTGCTGTCCAATTCAAGTTTAATTTCAATGGTAAAGAGCCTCCGTTTTATAGCTGAATCCGAACGGCGTGCTGCAGTGTTTTACATGGCTACCATACCATTTCTTCAAATGGCACATAGTTCCTAACAAATGTCGCCAGCATTAGTAAGGGATAACTCCTCTGAAATTTCTTTCTGATTTTCTCGCTTCTCTCGTTCGAACTCAGTCGTACAGGGTTATAGGCAGACATGCTAACCTCTGCGTTAAACGCTTGAAATTTTGCAGAAATACTTCTTATTAGCGCTAGTCAGTTGGGATTGCAAATGGGTCAAATTGATCCATGCATAGATATAGTAGACCCCATATAAACCGATCTCTCGATTACACTTCTTAAGCAAACAGAGAGCGAAATTCTCATCCAATTTGGCTGAAATTTTGCACGGGGTGTTATGTTAAGTCATCACCTAATACTGCTCCCATATAAACTGCTCTACCGCCCGCTAGAGGGCGCAATTATTATCCATACAACCATACTTTGCGAAATTGAATATTTGTGTACCATATTGTTCACAAACCTCTTAACACCAACTTCTTTTAATGAAAATATACCCATTATAGGCATTTTTAAGTCTTTTAAAGATGGTGTGATTTGAATCAATTACAAATCCTTTGCTGAATTAACTAAAACACTTATTATTACGAAATACCACCGCCTTTGTTTATTTCCTCCATTCTTTTTGTTTATTTTCTCGATCATTTCTTAACATAAATCAAAACTCGTTTCGTATTTCCCCCCTCCTATGGTGGTAGTTATAAAAAGTGTTCTTTAACATGTAAAGTAAGTAAACTACAGCCAGCCCTCTTTACTCCATTGACAGCAAGATGGCAACATAATAATCATGTGAACACTTACTTACCTTTTTCCTTTCCACTCCATTTACCACTTGTTGCTCAACCCTCTCAGTTTTGTCGCAGTTGTTTAATCGGTCGCACGCAAAAGTAAGCCCTCTTAGAAGATTGAGTTAAAATGTGATCTAAATCAGTGAAATGCATCAAAAAATGTAATAAATCAATAGAAAAGTGAAGTGCATCTAATATATTAGTAAAATTTATATGAAAATTAGCTTAAAATGCATTGAAAATTGCAATTAAAGAATCTGCAAAAAACCATTATGTGGGGCTGCGGGTTTCGCGTTGTTTTGTTTTTGTTTTTGTTCGCCGTGTGTGTATCCATTAGTTGTTGTGTTAGTAGTTGTTTTGTTTTTGTGCACGCAGGGAGAGTGAGAGAGTAATAGAGGTGGTGAAATGTCAAGTTCTCAGAGTTAGTTAAGCTCTTGGTGTTTTGGTGCAAGTTAAAAAAAAGTATAAAGCGTTGCACCAAAGAAAAATATAAGCGATCATAGTGTATTTGCAAAAAAAATATGTTATATTCAACAAGAAAGTAATAGTGAAGTTAACTTTTGTATTTGAAGAAGAAAATCTGTTCTATTTCTTATAATCATTAATCAACAAATTTGCAGCTCAAGAATTTGCAGGTAAGTTTATATAAATGAAGCCATATTTTTGAATGTGTGTGTGGATTAGGGCGAGTGTTGTCCTATGTACAGTTTTTGAACAAAACCGCTTATACCGGTTATTTTTTGATAAACGTTAACCATTTAAATAACAAAAATTCCTAGTTGTAGTACCAGGCGAAAGTCGAATGGTGCATAGGCGCTTGTTTATGTTAATGAGGCAACTTCGATTTAAAAAAAAAAACCTCGAAATAAAATATTTTATTAAAAATCCTTTCACTACAGGGCTAACAGGATTGCAGATTATTCTGCATATTGATGCCTCATATTGATGTAGGTCGTTGGGGATTGCAATTAGGTTATATCGGTTCAGATTTAGATATAGCTCCCATTTAAACCGATCTACCGATTTGACTTTTTGAGCCCCTGGAAACCGCAATATTTATACGTTTTGGCCGAAAGTGAGAAGGTAGAGTTCTGTTAAAACTTCCAAAAACTACATATAAACCGATCTTCCAATTTGATTTCTTGAGTCCTTACAAGCCGCAATTGTAGTCCGATTTGGCTGAAATTTTGCCTGTGGTGTTCTGTTATGACCTCCAACAACGGTGTCTAGTACGGCCATAATCGGTTTATAACCTGATATAGCTCCCATATAAACCGATCTTCCAATTTGATTTCTTGAGTCCTTACAAGCCGCAATTTTTGTCCGATTTTGCTGACATTTTGCTAAAAGTGTTCTGTTACGACTTCCAACAACTGTATCAAGTACGGTCTACATCGGTCTATAACTTGATATAGCTCCCATATAAACCAATCTACCGATTTTACTTCTTAAGTACTTATAAGCCGCAATTTTTGTTCGATTTGGCTGAAATTTTGCATGCGATGTTCTGTGTTGGCTTCCAACAACTGTGCCAAGTACGGTCCAAGTCGGTCTATAACCTGACATAGCTCCCATATAAACCGATCTCCCGATTTGACTTCTGGAGCCCTTACAAGCCGCAATTTTTGTCCGATTTGGCTGAAACTTTTTATGAAGTGTTCTGTTAAGACTTCCAACAGCTGTACTAAGTAAAGTCCACATCGGTCTAAAACCTTATATAGCTCCCATATAAACCGATCTCCCGATTTGACTTCTTGAGGCCTTACAAGCCGTAATTATTGTCCGATTTGGCTGAAACTTTTTATGAAGTGTTCTGTTAAGACTTCGATCTTTGGATTTGACTTCTTGAGCTCTTACAAGCCGTAATTATTGTCTGATTTGGCTGACATTTTGCACAAAGTGTTTTGAAATGACTTCCAACAACTATGCTAAGTTCTGTCCGAATCGGTCTATAACCTGATATAGCTCCCATATAAACCGATCTCGTGATTTTACTTCTTGAGCCCCTGTGAAGCGCAATTTTTGTCCTATTTGGCTGGAACTTAGCGTGTAGTGTTCTTTCATGACTTCCAACAACTGCGCATAGTACGGTCCAAATCGGTCTATAACCTGAAATAGCTCCCACATAAACCGATCTCCCGGTTTGACTTCTTCAACCCTTAAATTTTTTGTCCGATTTGGCTGAAATTACAAGATTCAGCCTGGCTGAACGCTTGTTCTCTTTACACACATCTCCGAAAATTGGGGTTATATAAATTTTATCATTCCGTTGCCATACTCCGAAATATCCATTTCAGACCTTACAATGATCGTCATAAAAACATCTTAGCCATATCCGTACGACTTCCAGTTGAAATTGGGTTACAGTTTTTAAAATAAAGAAAGAAGGCTGGTTTAGTTTGAAGTTGGCTTGATCTTGATTAGCTCCCATAGTAAAAGCTCAGAAAGACGTATGCAAAAAAATGGTCAAAATAGGGCCACGCTAATTTTAGACTTATCTAGCGTGTAGCGTAACTGACTGATTGCTTAAGCTAGAATCATGACTGACTGTCGACTAAAGCTAGAATCATGAAATTTTGCACGAATTTTGGTATAGGCACGGAATAAGGCTGGATTTGGTGATATTCGTACGTTAGGTACTAAAAAATACCAAAAAGTACGAAATGGTACATATTTGCCCAGCACAAACAGAAAGGGCTAGAATTATGTTCTTAGGCTCAAATTAAAAAGTGTCCCGAAAAAAAGGTTTGGTACAAAAAATTTTGGAAAATCGTACCAGAAGTGAGAAAAATAGTACTTTTGGTACAGCATTCGATACTTCCTTTGTAAATGGTCAAAATAGGACCACGTTTAGTAGCGATAACGACCGACGTCCCGATGAAACTTCTTAAGCTCATTTTGGACTTATCTAGTGTGTTGAGTGACTGACTGATTGCTAAAGCTAGAATCATGACTGACTGATGACTTAAGCTAGAATCATGAAATTTTGCATGAATTTTGGTATAGACACGGTATAAGGCTGGATTTGGTGATATTTGTACGTTTAGGTACTAAAAAGTACCAAAAAGTACGAAATGGTAAATAAATGCCTAGCGCAAACGGAAAGGGCTAGAATTATGTTCTTAGGCACAAATTAAAGAGCGTCTCGAAAAAAAAGGTTTGATACAAAAAGTTTCAGAAAATCGTACCGGAAGTGGGAAAAATAGTACGTTTGGTAGCGCATGTGGTACTTTCTTTGTAAATTGAATTAGAGCTCTGAATTTTGGAACTTAGGAACACTATAGTAACCTTAATTGGGTGACTTTAACAGTTTTGGAACTTTTTACATTTAGGTACTAATAAAAGTACCAAAATGGTACGAAATGAGTGAGCTTTGTACAGGGAGGATGGATAGAGGTAGATTTTTGAAATTTGACTTGAAAGACATCCAAAAGGATGAATGTGAAAAGAAAAAATGAAAAAAGTACTGATAAAGGTTTAGTTCCGCAATTGGTACCATTAGTTCCGCAATTGGTACCATTTGTTACTTTTTTTACAGATTGAGCTATCGATCTGAAATTTGGTATTTAGGTACAACTGGGAAATGTATGATGGGCGACTAAATGATCTATTTAAAAATCGTACGTTTTGGTATCGAAATTGGTACCATGGTACTTTCTTTGCAGATGAAACTAGAGGCCTGAAATTTGACATGCAGGTACAACTGGGTGAATGTGATCTTTTTACAATTCGCACATTTTGGTTCCAATATTAGTTCCGTTTACTATTTTCTGTGTAGATGGAGCTTAAAAATACATGACGGGCGACCAAAAGATTTTTTCACAATTCGAACATTTTGGTACCAAAATTGGTACTTTCTTTGTAGATGGAGCTAGAGGTCAGAAACTTAGCATGTAGATACAACTAAGAAATCAATGATGGATGACTAAATGATCCATTAAAAATAAGTACATTTTGGTACTAAAATTGGTACCATTTGGTACTTTCTTTATAGATGGAGCTTGAGGTTTGAAATTTGGCACGTAGGTACAACAAAGAAAAATATGATGGGTTATCAAATAATCTATTCACAATTCGAACATTTTGGTGCCAAAATTGGTATATTTGTTACTTTCTTTACAAATGAATCAAGAGGTTTGAAATTTGGAATTTTGGTTCTAAAAGAAAATGTATAATGGGTGACTTAGTTATCTTTTCGTACATTTTGGTACCAAATAGAGCAACATAGTAGGAAATGTCTTTTCTTCGCCTGCTGCGAACTGGGACAGCTAGAATAAAGCAATTTGGCAAACATTATGACAGTCTTGACAAAAATGCAACAGGTGGTAGGAATCGAACTAATTGTGGTTTAATTGGTACCTTGAGAGTATACATTGGGCGACTAGAAGACATTTTTGGTAAATTTGGTAAATGGTAAATTCTTTACGAATTGAGTTAAAGCACTAAAAATTGGGATACGGTTACACCTTGACCGTAAATATTGGGCGGTTAGAAGATTTGTGTTTAATTCGTGCATTTAGGTACTAAAACATACAAAATGGTACTTTCTTTGCAGAGTTATCTTAGCTCTCAAAATTGGGATAAAGCTACACCTTGATTATAAAGTATGGGCGACCAGATGATTTTTTTTCAAAATCTTCCAATTAGGTACTAAAATGGTACTTTCTTTACGAATTGAGCTAAAGCTCTCAAAATTTAGATTCATTTATACCTTGACAATATAAATTGGACGACATAATGATTTTTCCGATGTATTGTTTTTCTTGGTACTATTTGGTACTTTCTTTACAGAAGGATAGAGATTTCTGAAATTTTATATTGAATTGCCATATAAATATTGACGCAATTCGCAAAATGATTTGATTGTACAAAAGCTTCATTAAATAGGCATATCATCTGTATTGTGTATGTATGAACAAAATTTCTTTCTTCCCACAATATAATCGAAAGGAATAATGATACAAAAATTAAATTAGGGTAAAAATTTCATATTAAATTGTTTCGCTATAAAAGTTGAAGTTAAAAGACTTACATAATGCATTATTGACCTTTTGTTTTACACAAGCATACTACGGTCCATATAAACCTCAAAGATTTTCACTGGCCTTTTGGTCTAATTAAGGGATTTCTAAAAGCTTTTAGAAAAGTAACCTCCTCGTCGATTGCAGAGAGAATAGAAAAGTAGCTGATATGATTTTCTCAAAACCATAATTGAGACATCCTTTTCGCTATGGTTGGCTATTAACATGAGACATGGTGCAAATTAAATTAAAGAAGGCATTTCTTATTGTTATCAACTCTACTCTATAATTTATAAATGGTCAACGAGTGAGAATGAAAGCAAATAGACTTTTATCACATATAATTCGTCCTGTAAAAGCATAGTCGCACACATAGACAGCCATCTGAAATAAGTCGCACATATGTGAAACCACTCATTATAAAAACGGAAAAGCCTAAAAGGAAAAATTATGACAAAATGAAAGGACAAGAAAGGAAAATATTGACGGGTAATGCACAAAAAGGGAACATACGATGGTCGAGTATAAAAGTTCCTTTAGAGAGGTAGGTGTGTGGCAAAATGTCAACTTTCCATGTGTGATTTAAATGCTGGCACTTTATGAATGCCTCGCAGAGGTAAGCATGTCTCGGGGAGAATAGTAAACAATTTTGTTAGCGGTGGATCAATAATGCTAACGTCATTATACTAACGACCTTATAGACTCATAAGGGAGAAAGTGGCACAGGGGGGCATTTTATCGCCACTCCACCATAAATGAGCAATTACGGATGCTGACTGAGGAGGGATTTGAACCCTAGCAGTCGGGTTCATATCCCTCAGTCAGCATCCGTAATTCGTTATTTATGGTGGAGTGGCGATAAAATGCCCCGCAAACGATGTTGTAATACATCTAAGGGGTAGGGATCCGAACGAGCCATGCAGAGGGGCCGAAAGGTAGAGTTTGAGCCCCCGGTGAAAAAAGGGTACTAAATTGTTTGATATCCGAAGGGGGGGCGGACCCTCCCCCATGCCCCAATTTTCAAAAACACTAGATGTTGGAGATGCATGCACCGATTTAAGCGAAATTTTGTAAGCCACCTTATGGTATCCCAAAAACACGAAATTGGTATAAATTTTTTGGGTCAAAGTCCTGGGGGGACGCCCCATCCCAAAACCCAACCGAACGGACATGTTTACCGATTGGGACAATATGGGTATCAAATGAAAGGTATTTAAGAGTAGAGTACGAAATCGGTATACAAATTTCGGCCAACGGGTTCGGGGTGGTCCCCCACCTCCAAAAAAACCCCTAACAGGACTCTTTTACCATTCTAGGCAATATGGGTATCAAATGAAAGGTATTAAAGAGTAGAATACAAGTCTGACATAAAAATGAATTCCTTGGTGTCCTAGGTGCCTTCCCACCCCCCCCAAACCCTCCCACATGTGTTTAGGGATTGGCACAATATGGGTATCAAACGAAAGATATTTAAGAGTAGGGTACGAGCTTGTTATACAAATTTCGCACAAATTGTTCGAGGTGGTCCCCCACCTCTGAAAAACCCCCCAACAGGACTTTTTCACCGCTTTGGGCAAAATGGGTATCAAATGAAAGGTATTTGAAAGTAGAGTACAAATCTGACATACAAATTTAGTCCTTGGTGTCCGAGGGGTCTTCTCACCCCCCTAAAACCTCCTCCGTAGGGCATAATTACCAATTGGGACAATGTGGATTTCAAATGAAAGGTATTTTAAAGTAGAGTAAGAATTTGATATATTGGGTTGCCCAAAAAGTAATTGCGGATTTTTCATATAGTCGGCATTGACAAATTTTTTCACAGCTTGTGACTCTGTAATTGCATTCTTTCTTCTGTCAGTTATCAGCTGTTACTTTTAGCTTGCTTTAGAAAAAAAGTGTAAAAAAAGTATATTTGAATAAAGTTCATTCTAAGTTTTATTAAAAATGCATTTACTTTCTTTTAAAAAATCCGCAATTACTTTTTGGGCAACCCAACACAAATTTTTTCCATGTTATCTGAGACGTCTCCGCCCCCTAAACTCCCTTCAAACCATGGCCGTGTTTGCATACTATGGCGATAAATAATAGGTATTTGATAGTAGAAAACGGATTTTAAAACCAATTTTCAGGCCAAGTGTTTGGGAGTCGTCTCACCCCATAAACTCCCCCTAAACCAATGGCTATTGGGGCTCAAATAAAAGAAATTTGAAAGTAGAGTACGATGCCTAGATACCCCTTAAAGTGGACATATTTGTGGACTATGACAATAAGGGGCTTAAATCTGATATCTGTTTTATGGCCAAGTGTTTCAGGGACTCCTCACCTAAACTTCCCCTAAACCACACATATATACTGACTATAGCAATATTTAGCTCAAATGTGATTTTTGGAAGTAGAGTATGAAGCTGATATTCACTTTGCACTTTCGGGGCAAAGGGTTTGGCTACTCCAATCCACCACCAAAACCAAGAGAATGAAGTAGATCTAACATACAAACTATAATGGGGGAATCCCCTCTTAACTTATTTTCAAAAATTCCAGATCTCAGACATGGGTGGGGCAATTTAAAATTTAATTTGTTTATAATAACTCAAAAACAGAAATTTGGTATCCTTATTAAGGGTGGGATACCTTGGGGGCCTTGACAAATAAACCTATCAAACTCTCTTTGCGTACAGACGTGTTTTTAAAACGCTCCTCAAAAATAAATTATTTCAAATGTTTAAAAGTGTTTTTTTAACTGACAAAGTTTAATTTTTGTTCATACTGTTTGCTTGGCAAATCACCGTCGTGTTATTTACAAAAAAGAATACAACACAGGCTTCAAATACAAAGTCAAAACAAAACAAAACCACATATCAAAGTGCTAAACTAGAAAAAAGTGAAGAACTAAAACAACAACAACAACAATTAACCCTGAGAAACATTAAAGTTAACTCATCATGTCTGAAGTGCCATCAGTGAAAATAATATCTTCATCCAACAACAATATTTCTCCTGGAGAGTCTCTGTTGTTGGCGCCAAAACGAATGAGAGAGGGGATGAGCATAAGTGAGGAAAGTGTCAACAAAACTCCGCGGCTTTCAAATTATGACTCTCCACACCGAATGCTTATGTTAATCGATAAGAGATTTGAGAAGCAAACAGAGCTTTTAAAATCTCTTTTATCTGAAACTGAGTCGCGTCTCTTAGCTGTCATAGATAAGAGTATGGCCGACATCAAGTGCGAGATATCTAAATTAAATGAAAAATATGTGAAACTCAATGAAAGGGTTGACAAAGTAACAACAGTCGTGGACAAAATTGATGGTATGGAAAATACAATGACTGAAATGAAAAATCAAATTCAATTACTGAAAGCAAATCAGCAAAAATTTGAAAACAACCAAGTGGCTTGCGATCTGAGAATAAATGGCATACCTTCCGAAAATGGGGAGAACCTGTACCAAATTTTTGCAAATATTTGTGACACAATTAACATAGCGATCCCAACGATTAGAGCTATGTACCGTCTGGACAACGTTCGTAACCAGAATAACTCTTCAGACTCTGTAATTATGGTTCATTTAGCAACGCCATTTGACAAAAACTTTGTCTTAAAAAATATTGCGAGGTTTAGAAAATCAATTAATTCAAACCTGGTATTGAGTCATGCAGGTTTTGACTCTAATAAACCGTTCTATATAAATGAGAACCTGACAAACCATAATTACAAAATTTTTCAAAATGCACTGAAGCTTAAGCGACAAAAACATCTGGAGTCTGTTTTTTCGCTTCGTGGCCTTGTTTATGTAAGACGGCCTGGATCTGATTCCCCTACGCTTGTTGAAAACATAGAGCAACTTACCAATCTCTTTCGTGAAACACCTGAAAGACCAGTTGCTCATATTGAGTCCTGAAATATTTTGGTGTCATATTAAATTTAATATAATAATTTTAATTGTATGTTACTATATATTCGCTTTACTATGCCTTTTTCTATGTTATCATATATATGTTTTGCCTCTATTTAAATCGAATTTCCTTAATACAGCTCAGCACTTAAGTCAACTATTCATACTGTTAGCATTGCTTATGCGTATTACATATGTCAAGTGACACTTCTTGCGGTTCCAGAGATAATCTCAAATTGATGCTGAAGATTTTTAAGAACCAAATGCCTGGGCTTACAATTGTTCATATAAATGCACAAAGTTTGAACAATAAAATGGATGAATTTCGAGATACTTTTGTGAATTCTGCTATAGATGCCATATGTGTATCTGAAACTTGGTTTCGCCCGGATATATGCGATAATATATATACCTTACCAGGATATAACATATTTAGAGCCGATAGGCAAAGTCATGGTGGCGGTGTTGCTATATTTTTGAAATCTGGACTACATGCGACTGTTAAATGTATGTCATCACAAGGTGACAGCATTGAATACCTATTTCTAGAAATAAACTGTTATTCAAATGAGAAGATGCTGATTGGCTGTGTTTACAGGCCCCACAACAATATACCATATGACATGCTCCTATCTTGTATCGAAACAATCTCGTTTTCTTACAACAATATAGCTATAGCTGGTGACTTTAATAGCAATATATTGTCTGAATCTCATTTTTCCAGTTCGATGGAGCTGTTGGGCTTAGTACCAACTAACACTTCTGTGCCCACCCATTTTACGAGTCATTCATCCAGCCTTCTGGATATATTTTTTGTTAACAATGTTGCAAATGTTTTGTTTTATGACCAACTTGCTGCACCTGGTTTTTCTAAACATGACCTACTGTTTCTAACATATAACTACGTCATGACCTATCAAGACAACAGAATTACCTACCGCGATTTTAAGAAAATAAACTACAATTTACTGAATCACCTTACTGATGAAGTACCGTGGGACTCAATTTATCATTTTGACTCTGTGGATGAACAAATATCATTTGTTCAAAATCATATCTGTTCAATATACAATCGATGTGTTCCAGAGAAAACAATAACAATTAAATATTCACAACCACCTTGGTTTAACCAGCGAATAAAAACTTTGATTGATGAAAGAAACTTTTCATATAGACGTTGGAAACGTTTTAGAACCTCACAACTACATGAACATTTTAAAAATGCTAGAAGAGCTGTTGGAAAGTGTATAACTGAGGCAAAGACATTGTATTTTCATAATAAATTTCAGAATGCTGTTAATAGTCGCTCTAAATGGAATGAGATACGAAAAATTGGCGTTGGAGAAAAACGCAATACTCAGCTGGAACCCAACATGAACATAAATGAACTAAATGAGAATTTTGTTTCAATAAACACTGTCTATCCTACTGAAAATATATATGAAAATATGTGCATGGTAGCTGTTGAAAATCCTTTTTCCTTTCGCTGTGTAAATGAAACTGAGGTTCTACACAGCATTCTGTCCATTAAATCTAATGCGATCGGAACTGATGAAATAAATCCACGATTTATTAACATAATTGTGCCAAAGATTCTGCCATATTTAACATATATATTTAACACTGTTCTAACTAAATCCACTTTTCCGCTTGAATGGAAACATGCAAAAATTGTACCTATTCGCAAATCAAAAAATGAGTACCGTCCCATCGCCATTTTACCATACCTGTCTAAAGCACTGGAACGCATAATGGCTAACCAAATTGAGCATTTTCTGAAATCTGAAAATTTGTTATCTAACTGGCAATCTGGATTTAGAAAGAAAAGAAGTTGTACCACTGTTCTGATTGATGTAATTGAAAACCTTCGTCAAAGTATGGATAACGGAATGATATCCTTTCTCCTTCTTTTGGATCACAGTAAGGCCTTTGACACTGTAAACCATAATATTCTTGTCCTAAAACTTATGAAATTATTTAATTTCTCCGAGACGTCTTGCAAGCTGATATCATCATATTTGACGCAAAGATCGCAGTCTGTTTTTTATAACAATAGTTGGTCTAACTCTCTGAATGTCCTTAAAGGAGTACCTCAAGGTTCTATCCTTGGCCCTCTTTTATTTTCCATGTATATAAATGATCTGCCTGATGTGCCTGCAACATCTAAAATCCAAATGTATGCTGACGATGTCCAACTTTACACATACTGCAAACTGAAAGATATCCAAACCTGTGTGTCTAACATAAATATTGATTTAGACTTAATACATTGTTGGGCTGTTAATAATGCATTATGTTTAAATCCATCCAAAACCAAACTGATTCTGATAAGTAAAAGAAATGTGACAATAACTGATGATCTCGTTGTGAAAATTGGTAACTCTGTAGTGAATCTTGTACAAGTAGCCACAAATTTAGGATTGACTTTTAATTCAACCCTAACGTGGACAAATCACATTAATGCAACAGTTGGCAAAGTACGTGGGATGCTGCGAAATTTATGGACTGTTCGCTTGTCAACTCCTTTTCACATCCGAATGTTACTTGCAAAAAGTTATTTAATTCCCACACTGTTATATGGATGCGAGATATTTGCGAATTGTGATGCAGACACCAGTAGAAAGCTTAATGTTGCTTACAATGATATTGCAAGATATGTGTTTAACAAAAGTCGACAAGCTCGTATATCACAATTTACATACCAAATATTTAACTTAACTTTTTCAAACTTACTGAATGTCAGATGTCTACTTCTTCTGCACAAGGTAATCTACACAAAAGAACCTGAATACCTACACAAACATCTGAAATTCGCCAGATCCAACCGTGGCCTAAAACTCATTCAACCACGATTTGCCACACAAACCTCTGAACGACAGTACATTGTACATAGTACGCGTCTCTGGAACAACCTACCTCCCAACATACAGAGCATAAGCAATGCAACTTCATTCAAAAATGAGCTATTTAAATTTTTTAAATGAACTACGAATTATTTTTCTTTAAATGTCCTTAATATTTACTACTATAATTTAAAATGTTAAGATTAGTTAATATCCTTTTAAAAAGAATAATCATTATTTTATATACTCTATTGCGAATCAGCACATTAACATATAAGATATAATCTTGTTGTGCTGGTGTTACACTCAATAAACAAACAAACAAACAAACAATATGGAGCTCAAATTAAAGGTATTTGAGACTAGAGAACGATACATGACGGTCCACCTCACCCCTCATCTATTCTACCTACATCAGGCCGAGGATGGAATATAACTCTCTTATATGGACAGGAGCTCCAAAATTATCCTTGGAGCTACTTGACCCGGTTCAACGGAGAGTGATGGTGTTGATTGGGGACAGTAGGGTATCCAACTTTATTGCTTCCCTTGAACATCGTCGGAATGTGGCTAGCGTTGTATTGCTCTATCGTTATTTTCATGGCGTGTGTTCCGGGGATATTCGTCTTCTTATCCTTGCGTTACGATGTTCATCTAGAATGCAAAACTTGCTAGGAACTCACACCCGTTTGTAATCGATTGGCCAGTCGACCAAACCATGAATTACCGAGAAAATTCATTTTTCGCCCGAACCATTCGTATGTGGAATCGATTTCCAGCTAATGTCTATCCCACCGACAATGACGTTCAGAAATTTAAGACTAATATCTATAAACACTACTCACTCTTTCCCCCCTCCAACCCTAACGTTCCTAATTGCCAACGCAATGCACTAGGGGACATCCCCTACGTGTTGGTTACGTAAAAAAAAATAAACCCCCATACCGGTCTTATTTACAGACCATAGCAATATAAGGCACAAATGAAAGGGATTTGGGAGTAGAGCACCAATATGTGGATTGGGGCGAAAAATCTGAAAGGCCGTTCCAGTACCCCCAAATAGGACTTGACCGTGCCGTCAGTATAGGGCTCAGACCAAATATGAGAGTGAGAGGAGGCGCACCGAAGCGGGCCCTGTCCAGCTAGTGTATATAAGATTTAGTCTTAACTAACTTAACTCCATCTTAGTTTTATCCATTTTAATTTTTAACTTTTCCCATCGTCCCTCCTACATCAGCCTACATTTGAGAAAATGTTGGATTTTCTTGACACATTGGACCATAGGACTCACTTTAATGCTAATGATAATCCAATTACCTGAAACATAACAGCATCACTGGGCAAGCATACTCCTTCCTTTGGTCCCTTTTCCACATAGATAAGCTAATAATGATGTGTGCTCATAATTTAATAATAATTCATAATATTTTCTTTAACAAAAAAGGGACTTAAAACTCTTTGCAATCACAAAGAAAATTCATTTTCACTTGCCCATTAGTCTTAATGGAAACTAAGTACGATTTTCCAAAACAAAAATGGGAGCTCTTAACCAATACTGACCTAGACAAGGCATTGACATCAATAAATCAAAATATTTGAAAAAATAAAACACAAACCAAATATCTATTTCAATAGATCTCTTAACACACACTTTAAAATACATCCCCACATGCCGAAGATGAATTCTTTTTTTTAATCCCTTACAAAATTGTGCAAGGTCTATTGTATGCAAAAAAAATCAAAAAAAAAAAAAAAAACTTAAAAGCCACAAATCATCAAATAAAGGTCCTGCATCAAATAAAGTGCTTTTGCGTGTGTGAGAGAATGTTTTGTTACCACCTACGACCATCAACAGTTGTCCCAATTACAAAAGGAACCACGGAACCAGTTACCAAATAAACATCCACTTCCGTATCCCACAAACACAAAAGCTACCACACAAACACACTTTCTCATAGCCTCATTCACATATGCAAAATTCCCCTGACAGTCATTTGCTCGTGTGCCATAAAGAACACACATGAGAGGGTATATGAAAATCCACCCACATACGGCACAGTGGTTTCGAAGCAATATAAATAAAATATCATTGTAATTGATGGTCAAATAAAAATGTGCTGTGTTAGGCCAGGTCAAATTCCAGGAAACCCCTGCCTGGTTAATCAGGCGGAAATTTAGCATTGTCAGGTTATAGACCGATTTAGATACTCAACAGGGATGTTGTAAGTCATAAAAAACACACCGTGTAGAAATATCATCCAAATCGCGTAACAAAAGCGGTTTCCAGGGGCTCAAGATGTGAAATCGGGTGATCGGTTTATAAAGGGTGATTTTTTTGAGGTTAGGATTTTCATGCATTAGTATTTGACAGATCACGTGGGATTTCAGACATGGTGTCAAAGAGAAAGATGCTCAGTATGCTTTGACATTTCATCATGAATAGACTTACTAACGAGCAACGCTTGCAAATCATTGAATTTTATTACCAAAATCAGTGTTCGGTTCGAAATTTTGACAAATTTTGTTCAGCGATGAGGCTCATTTCTGGTTGAATGGCTACGTAAATAAGCAAAATTGCCGCATTTGGAGTGAAGAGCAACCAGAAGCCGTTCAAGAACTGCCCATGCATCCCGAAAAATGCACTGTTTGGTGTGGTTTGTACGCTGGTGGAATCATTGGACCGTATTTTTTCAAAGATGCTGTTGGACGCAACGTTACGGTGAATGAACACATTTCGAACCGAACACTAATTTTGGTAATAAAATTCAATGATTTGCAAGCGTTGCTCGTTAGTAAGTCTATTCATTATGAAATGTCAAAGCATACTGAGCATCTTTCTCTTTGACACCATGTCTGAAATCCCACGTGATCTGTCAAATACTAATGCATGAAAATCCTAACCTCAAAAAAATCACCCTTTATGTGAACTATCTCAGGTCATAAACGGATTTAGGCCATACCTATTACGGAACTTATCGCGTAAAATTTCAGTCAAATCGGATAGCATTTCCGGCTTACAAGGGCTAAAGATGTAAAATCGGGCGATCGGTTTATATGGGAGCTATATCAGGTTAAAGACTGATTTAGACCGTACTTGGCACAGCTGTTGAAAGTCTTAACAGAACACCGCATGCAAAATTTCAGCCAAATCGAACAAAAATTGCGACTTCCAGGGGCTCACGAATTTAAATCGAGAGATCGGTTTATATGGGAGCTGTATCAGGTTAAAGACTGATTTTGACCGTACTTGTCACAGTTGTTGAAAGTCTTAATAGAACACCGCATGCAAAATTTCAGCCAATTCGGATGAAAACTGAGGATTTTGGGAGCCCACGAAGTCAAATAAGGAGATCGGTTTATATGACGGCTATATCTAAATCTGAAGCGATATTGCCCATTTGCAATCCCCTGCGACCAACATCAATAAGAAGTATCTGTGCCAAATTTCAAGGAGATATCTTAATTCGATCGAACGGTTTAGTGATTTCGATAGACAGATGGACGGATACAGCTAGAACAAGTAAAAGCATGCTAAGTACGGCCGGGCCGAATGTTATGTACTTTCCACCATAGATCGCATTTGTCGAGTTCTTTTCCCGGTACCTCTTTTTAGGCAAACAAAGGATAAAGGATAAGAATGTCTATGCTATTGAAGCTATATCAAGTTGTGGTCCGATTCGGACCATAATTGAATTGAATATTGGAGAGCATAGAAGAAGTCATTGTGTAAAATTTTAACTTTAATCAAGAAGTAAGAAGTAGTAAGAAGTAGGGAAATCGATTTATATGGGTGCTGTTTCAGGCCGATTCAGACCATATTTGACACGTATGTTTAAGGTCATGGGAGAAGCCGTTGTACAAATTTTCAGCCAAATCGTATAATAATTGCGCCATCTAGAGGCTCAAGAAGTCAAGATCCCAGATCGGCTTAGATGACAGCTATATCAGGTTATGGATCGATTTCAAGCATACTTAGTATAGATTTTGGAAGTTATAACGTAACATGTCATGCCAATTTTCAGCCAAATCGGATAGGAATTGCGCCCTCTAGAGGCTCAAGAAGTAAAATAGGAAGATCGGTTTATATGGGAGCTGTATCAGGCTATATACCATTTCGGACCATATTTGACACGTATGTTGAAGGTTATGGGAGAAGCCGTTGTAAAAATTTCAGCCAAATCGGATAATAATTGCGCCCTCTAGAGGCTCAAGAAGTCAAGATCCCAGATCGGCTTAGATGACAGCTATATCAGGTTATGGACCGATTTCAAACATACTTAGAACAGTTGTTGGAAGTCATAACGAAACATGTCAGGCAAAATTTCAACCACATCGGATAGGAATTGCGCCCTCTAGAGGCTCAAGAAGTACATAGGACGATCGGTTTATATGGGAGCTTTATCAGGCTATATACCGATTCAGACCATATTTGACACGTATGTTGCAGGTTATGGGAAAAGCAGTTGTACAAAATTTCTGCCAAATCGTATAATAATTGCGCCATCTAGAGGCTCAAGAAGTCAAGATCCCAGATCGGCTTAGATGACAGCTATATCAGGTTGTGAACCGATTTAAACCATACTTGGTACAGTTGTTGGAAGTCATAACGAAACATGTTATGCCAAATTTTAGCCTAATCAGATAGGAATTGCGCCCCCTAGAGGCTCAAGAAGTAAATTAGGGAGATCGGTTTATATGGGTCGGTCAGGCTATAGACCCATTCGGACCATATTTGACACGTAAGTTGAAGGTTTTGAATGCCGTTGTTCAAAATTTCAGGCAAATTGGATAATAGTTACGCCCTCTAGAGGCTCAAAATCAAGACCCCCGACAGCTATATCGGGTTATGGACCAGTTTCCACCATATTTAGTAGAGTTTTTGGAAGTCATAACGAAATACGTACGAAATCGGATAAGATTTGCGCCCTCTAGAGGCTCTAAAAGTTAAGATCCAAGACCGGTTCAATTGTCAGCTATATCAAAACATGAACCGATATGGCCCCTTTGCAATCCCAACCAACCTATATTAATAAGATATCTAGCTTTATCCTTCAAAAGTTAGCGTGCTGTCGACAGACAGACGAACGGATGGATAAGGCTAGATCGACTTAAGATGTCATGTCGATCAAGAATATGTATACTTTATGGGGTCTTAGACGAATATTTCAAGGAGTTACAAACAGATTGACGAAATAAGTAAACCCCCATCCTTGGTGGAGGGTATAAACACTTAGAATGCCAAGAAGAGCAAGAATATAAATGCTTTAAATGGTCCCAGATCAGTATTTCGAGGTGTTACTAACGAAATGACCAGATTAGTACACCCCCATTCTATGATGGTCGGTATAAAAATGAAGTGAGAAAATTTTAAAATTAGACATTTTGTTTAAAGAAAAAAATTATCAAAAATTGTGCTTTAAAAATTTTTTATACCTATATTTGGTCCATTCCAAAATTGTGTGGACTGGTCTAGACTTAAAGAGATGTGCGGTTTGTTGTCGCTGGCTAGAACAGCCGTCTCAGTCATTTTGTTCGTCATGACAGTTCACTGTCTGATCGAAAGATATGCTGGCAGACTGAAGGTTGCCAGTAACGACTTTTGCCGAAACTGTGAGGACGTCGAAGAATAAGAGACCATAGAACGCCTTCTGTGTGTGTCCCGCACTGGCAATCAAAAGGAGTTTCTCTTTAAGTTCTAATTTCTTTGAGAGCTTGTCTGATTTAGCGGACAAGTTATTGGGCTTTTTAAATCGATCTGGAAAGCATCTTCCTTCTCATGTTCCTGTGATTCACAATGTGCCTAATGGCACACTGCCACTTAAACCTTGCCTAACCTAATACCTAACCTTGGTCTAAAGATAAATTTTCATTGTTATTTAGTTTTTTCAGAAATTTTCATTAAAACGAAAAAAACTTTAGGAAAACTTAATTTTTTTAAAGAAAATTTAACTTAAATTAAGTAATATGACTAAAATTTACTTAGCTTTTTGACTAAAATTTACTTAGCTTTAAAGAAAATTTCACTGATATAAGTGGATGCCACCGTAACGCAGAGGTTATTATGCCCGCCTTTGACGCTGAACGCCTGGGTTCGAATCCTGGCGAGACCATCAAAAAAAATTTTCAGCGGTGGTTTTCCCCTCCTAATGCTGGCAACATTTGTGAGATACTATGTCATGTAAAACTTTTCTCCAAAGGGGTGTCTCATTGCGGCACGCCGTTTGGACTCGGCTTTAAAAAGGAGGGCCCTTATAATTGAGCTTATACTTGATATGTGAGAAGTTTGCCCCTGTTCCTTGGCGGAATGTTCATGGGCTATTTGCATTTATAAGTGAAATTTTTACTCAAATTTGGTTTTTAGAGAAAATATTATTTAACTTTTGTCCTAAAGAATTTTGTTGAATTTTTTCTCTAAGAAAAATTTGTAAGAGAAATTTTTCTTTAATTTATTTTTTGCAGATTATTCTAGAAATTTTGTCTTAAGAGAAATTTTCTTTCAACTTTTTCTTTAGAGAAAATTTCCTTCAATTCTTTTTTTGCAGAATATTTCTTGAAATTTTATATTTGGGAAAATTATTAAAATTTTGTCTTCAGAAAAAATTTCACTCAAACTTTGTCTTTGGAGAAATCATCCCTAATGTTTTGTCTTTTGACGAAATGTGTCTAAAATTTTGTCTTTTAAGAAGATTTCATTAAAAGCTTGACTGAAATTTGGACTTAAGAGAAAATTTCAATCAATTTTAAATTTTTTTACTAAATCTTAGAAAATTGATTTTTTTTTTATTTTTTTACTAAATCTTAGAAAATAAGATAATTTTACTAAAAATAAGGAAATTTTAACTAAAAATTAGAAAGGTTTCTTAAAAGGTTTTTGAATATTATTGAGATTCCATTGCAGGATATTGTCCGGCTTTAGATAATTATTTAATGCTTTCTATTCATTTTGAATATTTTTTTGAAAATTAGCTTTAAAAGAACATTTTTCTGAAATTTTGTTTTTGTTTTTATTTGATTTTTTTATCTTATTATAGAACAATTTTTTTAATTTCTTTGCCTTTAGTAAAACTACCATTGTAACCACTGTTCTCTGTCTTTAGCCATTACACATATGAATTTGTTGTTGATATAAATCATGGCTATTAACCCATTAAAGCTATTTCTCAATGCCAACAACAAATGCAAAATATACACACACACACATCTCCTAAGGGGGGAAATTTCAATGCAAAAAGGGAGTACAACTCAAAGACACCCACCAGCAGCAATTTTGAAATGATGAGAATGACGTTTTTCACATATGCAAAATATTTACAAATCAACCATTAAACCAACATTTACACACATGTCACACACACACACACACAACCAAACGAAGGACATTTTAAGCCATCACATATGCAATGTTGTGCGCTTTACACCCAGGAAGGATTATGTCAAAAGTGGGTTTTATACATGTTGCTTGATAAAGGATAAGGGTGGGAGGGTGCCACCCTCTTTTTTTAGAGGCAATTCTTGATAGGAAAAGTGATTTTTTCCCAAATTGTGTAGAGGTTAATATCATTTTTATTAGTTTGATGGCACAATGATTCTTAGCTGAGAAAAAGGGAATTGAATTGAAACAGCAAGAAAATTGCAACATATATTGCCAGTTTGGTTGATGATATTCCTATGGCAGACACACTGTTTCCCCCTTTTGTGGGAGAGAGACGTGTGTTGTGGTGGTGGAATGGTGTGGTGGCTATGGAAGGGCTTTAAAATTTACCACTTTAAAACATTATTTGACAATTTTTATTATTCCATGCAGTTGTTTTGGGTTTCTCTTTGTATTGCTTTTGTGAAAAAATGAAAATTTGTGTGAAATTGTTGAAAATTTGTGGTAGATTTGCACACAAGACTGGTAGTTATTGCATGTAAGCCTCGGGCTATAGCAGCGATATTCACTGTTGTATGTCCTTCCCTCTCCAACTCCACAGATGAACGAATTTGAAAATGTATTCGATGCTCAACGACATATGTAAATATGGAAGTGCGTGCTTTCAAAAGCCTGTAAACGGATACGGAAGTTGCAATTGTGTTATGTTACCATAGATGATATGACACCGAAAAACTGCAAAGAGCGATTCAGGCTTCGAAGTTCTACTATTATTTGCGTTAAGTTGTCTGTGTCAAGTGTAATGTTATCATAATCATTGCTTTGTTAACACTGAATATGTTTTTGGGTTAAAGGATGATGGTTGAGACGACAACGAGGAGGAGGAGGACGAAGACACACATATTTACATTTACATGTGTGTAAATATTATCCTTCCATGTCTTTTCACACTTGCTTGAGAAGGGCGAGTTGGAGTTTTTTTGTTGGGTTCTGGGTTTGGTTGAGGGGACCACTATTTGCATGTGTATTTGAGAGAAAATATTTGTTATGGGGTTAGGTTTATGTGGCATATATCTTGTGTTTTTTTTGCATAAAAAATGTGTTCTTCGATTGGGGTTAGGTTGTGAAGTTTGGTGATGGGGTTAGGGTTAGCGGCAGCAGAAGTTATTCTAGCGTGGGAAAATATGCTGGGAGGATTTACATATTTATTGCCATATGATAGTATAGAAAACAATTAAATTTTTGTAACAAATCTATATGGATTTCATATATGTCCACAAACTAAGAGACTCATGAAGAAGAGTTTGTTACAATCTTGGATTGGTTCGGCTTGGTAAGAGTATCGGTCCTTTACAGACTCACCTAGACAATATTAAGTCCATTGTGATACTACAATACCCAAGGCCTCTGGTGGGAATCGAACCCACGACCCCCGCACTGACATTCCGAGCACGCTACCAACTCGGCTACCAGAGTGTCCGGGTTAGCATAGATTTCCCTAATCTATGCTAACACAGACTCCCCGGTAGCCGAGTTGGTAGCGTGCTCGGATATATAACCCTTACTTATGCCTTTTGTGAACCCAAAGGTCTTTAAATATTTACCCAAGCTCTTTAATATAGTTGTTATATCGAAATATGTTCCGACATGGACCCAAAATGCCATATATCTAACACAATTCGCTATTCTAAATTGGAATAAAATCAGGTTATAAATGAGACCTTATAACACCCTTAAGGAGATTGCAGCGGTGCAAGATCAAGACCAAAGACGGCAATGGAGATCCGCAACTTCGATTCCCTCTCCACCGCCGAAGAGGTCAAGGCAACGGGGATCACAACTGAAGAAGTGTTTGTGCAGCTAATAAATGCAAATGCAAATTTTGCCGTTGAACATTCCGCTAAGGAACAGGGGCAAACTTCTCACATAGCAATGAGTGCAGTTCGATTCAAGTTTAAGCTCAATGATAAGGGGCCTCCTTTTTATAGCGGAGATCGAACGCCGTGCCACATTACGACACCTCTTTGGAGAGAAGTTTTACATGGCATAATACCTCACAAATGTTGCCAGCATTAGGAGGGGAGAACCACCGCTGAAAATTTTTTTCTGATGGTCTCACCAGGAGTCGAACCTCAGCGACATAGGCGGACATGCTAACCTCTGCGCTACGGTTTGTGGAGCTAGCTGAAACTAATTCCAGAAAGCAGAGAAGGGCCGTCGTCTTTTCACCAGCTTGCTTCGCCAATGAGCTGCTGAAGACTTAGCTGGCTTCTCATTGGTTATGACGAATTATCGGCTGAAATATTGGAATGATAGGAATGGGTAGTGGAGGAGTTGTTTTGGAGCAGGATATGTACAGTGGAAATTAAAGGCAACTAATAGAAAAGTAATGGGAGTATGCATTAAATGCGGCAAGAATGGACACAAGATGAAGAAGTGCCTTAAACCCCAGAAATGTAGCATATGCCCACGCAACGGGAAAGGCCCCACGGTAGTAATTAACTTAAGAAAGGCCCCACATGACCTTCTACTGCGAATTGTCGTTAAGTTATGTGCCGACATCACTATTATATGAAGGAATAATTCAAAGATCCTTGCTAAAGGATCCCACGAAGATCGATCACTTGGTTTAAGATCTAAGGGCCATAGAAGCTGCATTTATTACCCGATTTCGCCGAAATTTGGCAATGTGAGCTGCGTTAAACCGTTTGTCGTCCTTCCGGAGTATGGATAAGATGGGCTACATTTGGTTATAGTCCCTGTAAAGACCCATTGACAATGTAATGTTGTAACGATCTCCCAGTTTACGATCTTCTCTGTATAAATAAAAGAGACGTGTGACTGACTGATCGCTGACTGGCTGATCATCGCCCAGCCCAAACTGCTGAAATTTTGCACAAATATTGGTCTTACGTCATAGGCACGGGATAAGATGGGATTTGGTGAGATTCGTACGCTTAGGTACTAAAAAGTACCAAAACGTACAAAAAAGTGCATGTTTTCCCAGGGCGAACAGAGAGGGCATGGAAATGGTTTTTGAATGCAAACGAAAGAGCGTCTTGGAAAAAAAAATGTTTGGACAACACAATTTTGAAAAATCGTATCGGTAGTTCGAAAAATAGTACATTTAGTACCGCCATGGTACTATTTGGTACCTAATGAGCGAACAGAGAGGGCATGGAAATGGTTTTTGAAAGCAAACGAAAGAGCGTCTCGGAAAAAAATGTTTGGACAACACAATTTTGAAAAATCGTACAGGTAGTTCGAAAAATAGTACGTTTAGTACCGCCATTGGTACATTTTAGTTCCTTCTGAGCTAGAGCTCAGAATTTTG
Organism: Stomoxys calcitrans; assembly: GCF_963082655.1. Taxonomy (NCBI): domain Eukaryota; kingdom Metazoa; phylum Arthropoda; class Insecta; order Diptera; family Muscidae; genus Stomoxys; species Stomoxys calcitrans. The sequence continues at coordinate 15,379,109 of NC_081556.1, read as the reverse complement.
GTACTTAGGCACACTAAGAAATTGGCTTGAATGATTGTTATTGCGAAATAAAGGAGGTAAATAGAAACCTGTAAGGATAAATGACAACTTTATTGCAAATTTACCAAAATCTGACGAACATATATATGGAAGCTATATCCAAATCTAAACCGATTTAGAGCAAACAAACACAGATATTGTGGTAGTCGCCGAAGAAGGCGTTGTGCGTTTAGTGTTTTGGCAAGATTGGTCAGTAAATGCACTTGCAGTGGCTCTAGAAGTGAAAATCGAGCGATATACATAAACGGCAGCTATATCTAAACCTGAACCGATTTCTATGAAACTTACCGGTAATATCGAGAGCCATAAGAGAATTCTTCCTGCCAAATTTCGAGAAAATCGGTTAACACATGAGCACTTTATTGCAATATTTCTCAAAATCGGACGAACATATATATGGGGACTATATCTAAATCTGAACCGATTTCGAGCAAACTTCTAAGATATTGTGGTAGTCGTCGAGGAAAGCATTGTGCAAAATTTTGGCAAGATTGGTAAATAAATGCGCTCGCAGTGGCTCCAGAAGTGAAAATCGGGCAATATACACATATGGCAGCTATATCTAATGCTGAACCGATTTCTATGAAATTCACTGGTTATATCTAGAGTCATAAGAAAATCGTTTCTGCCAAATTTCGAGAAAATCGGTTAACAAATGGCAATTTTATTGCAATATTTCTTAAAATCGGACGAACATGTATATGGGAGCTATATCTTAATCTGAACCGATTTCGAGCAAACTTCTCAGATATTGTGATAGTTGACAAGAAAGGCGTTTTACATAATTTTGGCAAAATTGATCAATAAATGCGTTTGTAGTGGCTCTAGAAGTGAAAATCGGGCGATATATATAAATGGCAGCTATATCTAAACCTGAACCGATTGCTATGAAATTCACCAAAAATGTCGGAAGTCATGAGAAAATCCCTACTGCCAAATTTCGCACTTTATTGCAATATTTCTCAAAATCGTATGAACATATATGTGGGAGCTGTATCTTAATCTGAACCGATTTCGAGCAAACTTCTCAGATATTGTGATAGTTGATAAGAAAAGCGTTGTACAAAATTTTGGCAAGATTGCTCAACAAATGCGCTTGCAGTGGCCATAGAAGTGAAAATCGGGCGATGTATATGTATGAGAGCTATATCTAAATCTGAACCGATTTCCATGAAAATGATCAGCAATATCAAGAGTCAAGAGAAAATCTTTCATGCTAAAATTCCTGAGAATCGGTTATCAAATGAGCATTTTATTGCGTTATTACTGAAAATCGGATGAACATATATATGGGAGCTATATCTAAATCTGAACCGATTTTTTCCAATTTCAATAGGCTTCGTCTTTAGGCCGAAAAACATGCCTGTACCAAATTTTAAGACGATCGGATGAAAACTGCGAATAAATTGTTCAGCGGCCCTGTGTCTGAGTGGGCAGAACGCTTGTTCTAATGAAAACAGAGTCGTGAAGTAGTCTAGATGTGATGGACTCTTGAATATTAGGGCATGTGACCGAGGATGTATAAGTAAGCGAAGAAATAAGACTCGTAAGTGGGGGTCCAGAAGGTAGGACGCTGACTTTTATGAATACAGAGGCGTGATTCACTTTCGGCGTGATTGAGGATACCGGTACGTGTGTGTGGGCGGATGGAAAGTACGCGTGATTGATAGCTCAGTGTCTGAGGTGTTATGACTACAGAGACGTGATTCACTAACTGCATGATTGAGGTACTAGAGCTCTGGGACGTAAGTGTAGATGGCAGAAAAGTACTCGCATATAATGGCTTAACTGTTCTTGTATCCGAAGGATACTGTGAAGATCGCTTGTTCTTATGAATACAGAGATGTTAACAAATTACCATTTTATTGCATTATTACTGAAAATCGGAGGAAAATATATATGAGAGCTATATCTAAATCTCAACCGATTTTTTCCAATTTCAATAGACTTCGTCTCGAGGTCGAAAAACATGCCTGTACCAAATTTTAAGACGATCGGATGAAAACTGCGACCTGTACTTTGCATACAAATGAAAATAGACAGAGGGAGAGACAGAAGGACAGACAGAGGGACAGACAGAAGGACAGACAGAAGGACAGACAGACGGACGGACAGACAGGCGGACAGACAGACGGACGGACAGACAGACGGACAGACGGACAGACAGACAGACGGACAGACAGACAGACGGACAGACGGACAGACAGACAGACAGACGGCGGGCCATACGGACAGACAGACGGACAGACAGACGGACAGACAGACGGACAGACAGACGGACAGACAGACGAACAGAGAGACGGACAGACAGACGAGCAGACAGACGGACAGACAGACGGACAGACAGACGGACAGATAGACGGTCAGACTGACGGACAGACAGAAAGACAGACGGACAGACAGACAGACGTACAGACAAACAGACGGACATAGCTTAATCTAATCAGAAAGTGATTCTGAGTCGATCGGTATACTTATCAATGGTTATATCTCTCTTCCTTTTGGGTGTTACAAACAAATGCACCAAGTCATAATACCCTGTACCACAGCAGTAGTGTAGGGTATAATATTATCAAATTCATATGACTATGCTTCTCTTTGTCTCTCTCTCTCTTTCATCGCCATCACATTTGAATATCTCTACCAATTGTACCCTTGACAAGTTCCCCATCATAAAGGAAATTCTTCGACAAGAACTTTTTAATTACCTTTTGAAAAAAAAAAACATATCCCCTTTCATTGTTTAAAGGACTTGCTATACAAAGAGCAAACAACTTGATCCTTTGGTTTGTGTTTCCAACCAACCCAACCTTCTGCCTAAACCTCTCTTTCCTCGTTTTTCCTGCGATTTTATTACTGCAACGGGCACTTGTTCCATTGATTATGGCAATAATAAGAAAAGGAAAATATTAATTAAAAGGAAACTTAACAACAACCATCTAACCAAGCATCCGGTGGCCATTCAACCATTCATTTATCCACTCAGTCACTAGCCACCAACAACCAATCCTTCCCAACCATTCAGGAGAAACTTAAAAGGATCTCATTCTGTGCCAGGCTAAGACCATAAGACCCAACATAATGAAAAGAAAACTTTGGTACTGATTTAAATAACGGCCATGTAAATTGTGCTGGCTTCTTACCTCCTTGATTCCCGGAAAGAGATGAGACGACGACGTCGCAGCAGCATATAAATGAATTAACAACATGCTGAATAAATGAAAGGATAATAAGGATGTTTGGCATAAACAACAAATTGCATTAACCCCATAGAGAAGGCACAACCATACCAGCAGCGGCAGTGACAGCCGCTCTGCTCTACCGTTGGCAGAAGTTCTGGGTATTGCTAAACGGACTTGCCTTCGAGTTGGGCTTTATGAAAGGAAAATAAAATTACAAAAAAAAAAAGAAAAGAAAGCCAGACCGATTTGTTAAAGTTAATTGTAAATTGCATGTTAATTTCTGCTCAAGTGCCTAGTTAAGGGGTTGGTTGTATGCTTTGGAGAAAATAGAGTTGGGCAAAAATCGAGTAGTACAGAGATAAATATAAGAAAAATGAGAAACAATGGTGAAGTCTTGCTGGCGTTGGCTCCAAATCTTTACAAAAATCCTTCAATTAGAAAAATTTTTAAATTTCAGTTTTTTTATATTTTTGAATGGGTGGGTGGGGTTTTTTCCTTTAAAAAATCAAAAGGGCGTTTCCCCCTTCACCTTCCAAGCAATCAAAATTAGTTACACCTTTCGTTATTATACTCATAAGAGAGGGCCTTTTCATTGCTGTTATAAAAAGTGAAGTAAAAATCATTTAAATTTTAACAAAAATTTGTTATTCATTAAATGTATCAGAGTAGCATTCTTATCTACCCCATTTCCCCCCTTAAATTAGGCAATACTCTCTCTCCCTCTCTCTCTCCTATAGTTTAAAGCCAAAATTTATGGCCCTGGTCTTTATTCCTTTTGAAAATTTCTTAATTAACATAAAAATTAAATATTCCAATTTTTAACAACATTTTCTAGTTATCATCCTTTTCTGCCTTTGTAACTGTGCCTCTTTGACATGTTGTTGTTGCTTTTTTGCCTTTTGCTGCTTCAATATGGAATGGAGTAAGGATTTGTGAGATGATGACGACAAGGACGAATACCACAAACCTGAGTAGCTTCATAATCATAATGAGCAAGCCGGCAAGCAAGCAAGCCAAGATGCCGAAGAAATGCTGAAGATGATGTCTTACGCGTGGCAGCATATCAAAGGGACAGAGACGCCTTTCAGGCTTTCATTTCACAATTAATGCTTTTTGATGTGTTTCGTTTCGTTTCGTTACGTTACTTGCCTTTTTTCATTCTTTCATTTTTTGCTGTTTGCAACATTAAAAAGGCAAAGCAAAAAAAAAAAATTAAAAATTTTTTCACAAAGCCAATGAAGCTAGGCTGGCGGTAAAGGATGGGCCCTTCTTCACAGAGCGAGAGAGAGAGAGCGGGAGGGAAGAAGAAATATGCCACATTCAGCCAGTCTTGTCACCACAATGAAATGGCGAAGAGTTAATCATTAGCCTTGCAACGAACCCTTAGCATTAAAGAAAACTAGCCATGATGATATGGCGCATAGAGATGATTATGCTCTGGTTAGGGGAAAAAGGACATTATATCCTTTGGCCATATCAAATACATATTTATGAATAATTAAAAAAATTTCACAGAGCATGGTCATTTGTGGTTGTAAGGCTGTAAAATGATGGAAGAAAAGAATGCAAATGATGGAAAGAAAAGGTTGGTAATATTCGACCACAGATTACAGTTCAGACCGACCATAGAATGAAAGGCACAGAAACCAATGCACAGTATAGAGTACAGTAGGGGAAAAAGTGGGAAAATTGTTGACGCGGCATAAGTAGGCAATGGACCGGAGGTCTCAGTGTCTGGAAGACACCGGGCAAATCTCTGGCTCTTATGAACATGTTGAAGTGATTCACTCACTGCGTGATTAAGGCCACTGGGATGTGTGTGTAGACGGGTGGAAAGTTTGCGTGCACAATAACTTAACGCCACTTGTGTCCAAGTGCCGTTGGGTGAAAAGCTTGTGAAAAGTTGTGCCTCTTTAAGAGCACTTTATGTTGATTGTACGAGTCCAAATCCTTACTGTGTTCTGAGAAACTTCACGAAGCCCTAATGACTTCATAAAGTCTTAGTTAAATCAGTCCTTCAAGAAGTTTCCCGGCTTTGGTTTCTCATATCCATGGCGGCAAGAAATATACCAAACGCGCTCACCTTTTTTTCCAAGATTTACGAAAGCATCGCTCAATTTTTAGACGAGCGATATGTATCTTCTCGTCCATTTCATACTTGTTCTCCCTAGTCAAGGATGGTTCCAACCGGGCTGCAAAGACAGATCCTCCAGCTCAACTCTGAGCTGAACTCCGACTCCGGCTCAATAGTCTGTCTTCGGCCTTAAAACCGCGACCCTTGGCGACTCGGCAGCAATGCAACCACAGCCTAGGCGGTGTGCTTTTCCAGACTCCTGCTGATTTTAAAGGGGTTTCTATCCGGTTCTTCTCTATTCCCTTATTCGTATTTTTCATTATTTCTTGACCAGCTCCAAATTTAAAGCCTTTATCTCAGTCGATGTGTAGTTACGTCATTGTGATCTCATCGTAGGCAAGCAGGGAGGTCATGCGAGGGTTGACACCGAATCCTTATAAGATGTTGTGTTCAGAACCAGACCCGTATTAATCAGGACAAAGTCAACCGAACCTACACCACCAAAGTCATCCAACCAACACCACCAACAGTCTAAACCCAATCAAAGGGTCAAGAGGCAGCTTCAAGTTGTTCTATATGCAAATTCAAATTTTGTCCATGAACATTTCACTAAGAAACAGGGGAAACTTCTCACATATCAATGAGTGCAGTCCGATTCAAGTTTAAGCTCAATGATAAGGCACCTCCTTTTTATAGCCGGGTCCGAACGACGTGCCGCAGTGCGACACCACTTTGGAGAGAACTTTAAAATGATATAGTACCTCACAAATGTTGCCAGCATTAGGAGGGGAAAACCACCGCTGAAATTTTTTTCTGATGGTGTTGCCAGAATTCGAACCCAGGCGTTCAGCGTCATAGGCGGACATGCTAACCTCTGCGTTACGGTGGCCTCCGCTTCAAGTTGTTTTATATGGGAAGGAAAAAAAATTGTAGCAGCTACAGTCAGAGTCTAGCCTGACGCTGATGAAATTATTTTCTATTGTGAGATCTTTACCACCAGTTTCGCTGTTTTCCTAACATCCCCCAAATTCGCCTCCAGACTCCACGTCTTTTATTTGGTTTCACCGCTAGCAATTTCTTTCGATTCTGACTCTTGACTCTTTGGTTGGATTTAAACTTTTAATAGTGTCGAGACTGAGAGAATTCTTCAAGATTTCCCTAGATTTAATAGGAAGGAGGGATTTACAACATTAGCCCAGAAGCCATTTCCAGTGGATATTACTCCACATTACTCAGGCTATGGTATCGTCATAGAGTACATTCACTATGTTGTACAGTATATTCTCTTCGATTTTGCCACCGATCCTCTCTTTTTGAGATTTTTCTTCACGATTGTATTTGATATCATATATTCAGAGATTTTTGTTCATATCAAGCCTCCTCTCTTCTCTTATTTCTCTCTTGCTTTTGTTTGTGTTGGTCTGTAGTTCCTTGGCTGTCTTTCAAAAAGACTCTGTTAAGCAAATCATTTACAATTACATACGAAGCTATCAAATTGCCCAAATACTCTTTCAAATGCTACAACAGCTTCACTAAACCAAATTATCTCTTATAGGGTATCAACATGCAAATTAGTTTGCTATGACAGCTTGGCTGCTCCAAACAAAAAAACAAAAAAAGAGAAAAAGTGTTGAGGGTTTCATTTGTCGCTTGTTATTTTATACCGCAGCGACATCTGGAGTGGGAGTAGTTTTTTGCCTTTGATGTCGATGCTGTTGTTGCTGATGCTGATGTTGATGCCGCCATGTCCGGTTTATTTCATTTCCGTTGTTTTTCTTGTTTTAAGCCATTAAAAATAAACACAAAGCGCCCGGCATAGCAAGGCAATGTTTGTTGGCATTGTGCGCATAATTTAATATTCGCCCATTAAGTCCGCCATTTAATGAGTGCGGGCCGCCCTGCATCATACCACTAATGCAGATGGTGGGTTATGAACGTAAGAGAAAGAGAGAGATATGAGCGAAGAGTGTGGTGGGAAGCCCAGTTAGACCCGGATAAAAAGTGGTGCTCAAGAGTTGGCATAGCCACTTCGTTGGGGTTCTTGAAATTTTCAAATTCATTAAAACCCTTGGCAAGTGGGGCTCAGGGTTTGAAGAGTGAGCTGTATGGGTTGCTGCTTTGCTTAGTCCTTGGGTTGGTTGGTTGATTAACACCGGCATGGATTGTTGGAGAAACGCTTTGGAGGCAGTTTGCTTGCAGGCCTTAATGTTTTATTCTTTGCCTTGGCTTCATTGTTGTAATTAGAACCAGTGTTTTTTTGTTGTATTTTGTTTCTGTGTATCAGTGTGACTGTGTGTGTTTGAGTGTGCGTGAATAAGGATTGCAGCCCATAATGTAGGATGTTCAAAGAAATTCTCTGTTTGTGGATGCTGTAATTAAGTTTATGACTGAGTAGTACAACAATGAGAAATCTTTTGTATTAAAATCATTATGGAGACCATTACAAATTGTTATGCGATTATTTTTCTTTCTTTCTTGCTCGTTTTGTTTCACTTTTTCCTTTATTTTATTCTCTCTCTCTCTCTTCCACTTTTTCTAAATGCAAATTTATTTGATATTATTAAAATGAAAACTACACCGTAGGGGTAAGAGTAAAATCTTTGTTAAGTAATGCTAAGAGATTTCATTCAAAGCACAACCAAGTATGGAAATGTTGGCTTGCAACTTGAAAGGTGGAAATTATGAAATACGCACAGAAAAACATGCATGGGGAAAAAATAGAAGGTATCCTTACATTACAATGGAATAGAGCCGAGCATATATGAAACACTTATTTAAGGTTTATGGAAATGTTTACATTCTTTGCTAATAATATGAAAGAACAGGTTTTAAAAAAAACCTAATGTTTAAGGCCCGACTTTGGGTAACCAACACTCATGGATGTAGTTTTAACCCTCCGACGGTTGAGTCATCCAGTAACTCCTCCAAAAGTCAAGTCCCAGCATAGATCCTTGTGTGGCTTCTGAGGTGAGTTTCATTATTTGAGGGCCTGGGTTTGTATCGTATATCGGTACCCAATCCTTTTTGTAGTCTCTTAACATTCTCTTTAAGTACCCAGATACATGGAAGAAAGTCTCTAGGGCATGTTTCACATCTATCCACCTCTAATTATTGAAAGCATCCTTGTTGGAGGCCACCGTAGCGCAGAGATTAGCATTTGCGTCTAAGACGCTTAACGCCTAGGTTCGAATCCCGTCGTGAACATCAGAAAAAAAATTGCAGCGGTGGTTATCGCCTCCTCATTCTGGCAACATTTGTGAGGTACTATGTCATTTAAAAAGAATGGTATGGCAGCCATGTAAAAACTTCTCCCAAAAGAGGTTTAGCCCTGCGGCACGCCGTTCGGACTCGTTCAAGGGTCGCTAGTAGTATGACCGGCTTCGTAAAATGACTTACTGTTTGCACTGAACTAAGTCATAGTTTGGAGTACGTTTCGTTGGGGCTTTTCTGTATTTCTCGCCCTAGCTACTACAACGATAACTCTGCATATCTTACTAAATAGGTATCTTCCGTCCTGTCCATCAATCTTGGGATCTTGGGCAGAAATCTGTTTCTGTGGTGGTTATCCCCTAATGTAAAAACTTCTCCCTAAAGAGGTGTCGCACTGCAGCATGCCATTTAAGTTTAAACTTGTATGGGACGGCACTCATTGAGATGTGAGAAGTTTGCTCCTGTTCCTTAGTGGAATGTTCATGGGCAAGTTTGTATTTTGGCCCATCATAGAACCATGGATGAAGTTTTAATCCTATATGATAGGTTGTTTGAGGTGTCAGGACAGGATTACCCCTTGCGCTAACGTAAGCTCGTTGGGTGTGAAGGTTTTTCACAGAAATTGATTGATTCTGAAACTAGTAAAAGCGTCCCTAGTTCGGCCGGGCCGAATCTTGGGAATCCACCATCATGGATTCTGCTAAGATATGGGATCTACATCTGGTTATAGACCGATTTGGACAGTACTTGGCAAAGTTGTTAGAAGTCATAACAAAACACCTTGTAAAGACTTAAGAAATAAAACTCAAGAAGTCAAATCGGGAGATCGGTTTATATGGGAGCTATATCAGGTTTTTAACCGATTTAAACCGTACTTGGGATAGTTGTTAGAAGTCATATCAAGACCGCATGCAAAATTTCAGCTTATTCCGATATAAATTGAGGCTTCTAGGGGCTCAAGAAGTCAAGTCGGGAGATCGGTTTATATGGGAGCTATATCAGGTTATAGACCGATTCGAACAGTACTTGGCTCAGTGTTTGAAACTCATAACAGAACACCGCATGCATAATTTTAGCCAAATCGGATGAAAATTGAGGCTTCCAGGGGCATAAGAAGTCAAATCGGGAGATTTATTTCTATGAGAGCTATATCAGGTTATAGACCGATTCGGACCGTACATGGCTCCGTTGTTAGAAGTCATAAGAGAACACTTTGTGCGAACTTTCAGCCAAATCGGATGGATATTGAGGCTTCCACTGGCTCAAGAAGTCAATCCGGGAGATCGGTTTGTATGGGAGCTATATCAGGTTATAGACTTGGCTCAGTTGTTAGAAGTCAAAGCAGAATACTTTGTGCGAAATTTCAGCCAAATCGTGTGAAAATTGAGGCTTCCAGGGAGCTATATCATATTATAGACCAATGCTGACCGTACCTGACTGAACTTTATATGCAAAATTTCAGCCACATCGGATGAAAATTGAGGTTTCCAGGGGCTCAAGAAGTCAAAATGGGAGATCGGTTTATGTGGGAGTTATATCCAAATCTGAATCGATATGGGCCATTTGCAATCCCCAACGACCTGTATCAATGCTTAGTATCTGTGCAAAATTTCAAGTGACCAGCTCTACGCGTTCGACCGCTATCGTGATTTCGACAGACGGACGGACATGGCTAGTTCGACTCAGAATGTCGACACGATCAAGAATAATTATTAACTTTATGGGGTCCTACATCAATATTTCGAGGTGTTACAAACGGAATGACTACATTAGTATACCCCCATCCTATGGTGGTGGGTATACAAAAAGAAAAGGGCTAAAGAGGGCTAATTTTAAACATACCTCTATTTGTTTGAGATGACTTAAGGCCACTTAGTATAGAAAAGAATATCACAAGTCCGCAAGGCGTTGGGCCAGGCTTCCTAGACAAACGCGTAAGTGGGCCTTCTTGTGATGTTCTGAGATTGGTGATAGAGACCTTGGTAAGTGAGTACTCTAACATGCGTTGGCCCCCTCCCGGTGAGTTCACGGAGGCATTATCTATGTCTTCTAGTCAGCGACGGGTTCTTCTAGGTAAATACTCGGATAGGGAGCGGGGTTCCACGGCTAGGCGATTGTCAACTCAATGAGCGGCACCCATGATGAGGACGTGTGGTCGTTTTGTTGGTATTAGGGTTGAATGCTACAATGAGAGACTTTAATAAGTACTTACGCGAAAACTGGGAGTAAATCTACGGCAAGAGACCTTAGTAAGTATTCAAGCAAGGACGGGGAGCAAATCGACGGCAAGAGACCTTAGTAAAACTCAAGCAAAGACGAGATGGATAACCACGACAAGAGATCTTTGTTTGTACTCAAACAAGGGCGAGAAGGAAATCTACGGCAAGAGACCTTAGTAAGTACTAGGGCAGAAAGTTATGCGACAACAAAGGCCTATAAGCCTTACGTCCTTCCTAATCAAAACCATGGAACATATTGTGGATACCATGATAAAGAGTAGGACATCCATTGAAAAGCTTAAAAACAAACAACATGCCTATGTCCAGGAAGGGTCGATGAAGACTGCCATGCACGAGGTTTAGCATAAACCAGTAAGGATAGGCTAAAGTCGGGCGGAGCCGACTATATATTGGTTGCCCAAAAAGTTATTGCGGATTTTTTAAAAGAAAGTAAATGCATTTTTAATAAAACTTAGAATGAACTTTAATCAATTATACTTTTTTTACACTTTTTTCTAAAGCAAGCTAAAAGTGACAGCTGATAACTGACAGAAGAAAGAATGCAATTACAAAGTCACAAGCTGTGAAAAAATTTGTTAACCCCGACTATATGGAAAATCCGCAATTACTTTTTGGACAACCCAATATTATGTTTTACTCTCTCTAGAGTACTTAATCATGCAAATGGGTTTAGTAGATAGAAAGTTATTGGCCCAGAATGTGTAAGAAGTCAAAAGTGGTCAAATGTGACACCCTGTAACTCACCCTGTATTAAAGTTATGGACCTACAGCTTCCACTTCTTCTTGGCTTCTTTGAAAGCCACTTTCCTGAAAGCCTATGTCCTCCTATACAAATCTCTAGAACTTTTGATAATTGCATCGTTTTTTGAAGATTCCCTGATTTGGGTCGCACTCATTAGAAAAATCCTAAGATCAAGGAAAAAATCTTGAATTATCTGTACTCAAGTTTATATCCGTGGCCTTATTGTATGCACTAAGCAATGTTACGCTCCATAAAGTCACAACTTCAAATCAAATGTTTTGATGTCATTTAGTTTTCTTTAACTATTTGAATTGATGAAATGTTGCAATGTATAGTACGATGACTACCAAATTAAATATGCATTGAGTCCATGCAAAAACTTCAAACCAAATGACGCAATTCACTCTTTTTCTCTTCCTATCATTTCATTTCATTTCCTTTCTTTTCTGTTTTGGCTGTATTCAAAGAAAAACTCATTAAATCAAAACTCTTCAAAGTTTCATTTACTTTATCATCATCATTTTCCACTTTCATTTTATTTCATGAGGTTTCTCTACTTTTTGTCGCAAGACAAATAGAAAATCACGAGGAAGAGTTGGTGAGAGAGAGAGAGGAAAAAGAGATGAAGAGGTTGATGGGGATAAAAAACCAATTTTATTATAAAATTCAATTAAAATCCCATTTTAGTATCAAAGAGTTGCTGGCAAAGAAACATAGGAACCAAACAACCAACCAACCAACCAGTCAGTCAGTCAGGCAAGTACAAAAATTTGCAAACGCAATAGCAGACTCCTTCTTGGCCAAAAGACTAGTATGGCTGCTAGTCAGGCTCATCAGCATCGACTTCATCTGGCGTCAATGGTGTTGTACCCATCACCCATTACCATCATCATCATCGTCATCGTCATAGTCAAAGGCATTAACATTGGAATCTTCATTGCCATTTTAGTTCTTGTTCTGCTCAAAGACATCATCAGTGTCAGCGACATCATCTCTCTGTCTGCATGTCTCTCTCTCTCTCTTTCTCTTTCTCTCTCTCACTGTCGTATACACTTGCCAAGGAAATGCTCAAAGCAAAGTAAACTCAATAAAGTTGCTCAAGTTTCATTTGATGTCGTTCATTATGTCAAGATGAATTCTTTGACATAGACTTGATAAGGGTAATGAATGATAAATAGGATACCCTATATCCATTGCTAGAAGACCCTGCTAGGGAGGTAATTTTAAGTTTTCCAACTAAAAATTTCTGTTTTTTCCAAGTTTTCATCATAATTTCTAATTTTTTCGAAGTGATCATGAATTAACCTCAGTTTCACGCCTAGAGGACTAATTAAGAAGTTAGAGCCATTTTAGGTTAGGTTAGGTTTAAGTGGCAATCTGCCATCAGACTCACTTAGACATTTTCGGCCATTGTGATACCACAGAAACAGAAAAAGGAAGATGCCTTCTAGTTCCTACAGTTGAAACATCCAGATCGCTTGAAAATCCCAACAACTGGCGAATGTTAACATCCGCTAAATCAGACAGGTTCTCAAAGAAATGGGAACCTAAAGTGGAACTCGTTCTGACTGCCAGTGCCGTACAAACACACAGAAGGTGTTCTACAGTTTCTTCTTCTTTGATCTCCTCAAAGCTTCTGCAAATGTCGTTACTGGCAACATTCAGTCTTTTAGCATGTGTCTTTCGCTCTGTTGAGGAGTTTTCTGCAATCCTTCCTTAGATTAACCAACTCTGGGATCCACCGTGAGGGTCGCTTTTGCCCAATGGCTTAGCACTAAGACATGATGACATAAGCGAGTCATTCAGGGCCTTCATGATCCGAGTTATATCTATAACCTCCGCAGCTGCCACTTGCTTTTCTGGTCTAAAAGGGATAGACGTGCACAAATTGTGCCAAAATTTATCCCAATCCGTCTTCCCTTGGCGTTAAGGCGAGGGACCACTTCTGCAGTATTTTCTTCAACGATGATCAGAGAAGCTGTAGTCATACAACACTTTCCATTCGCATATTTTTGCGCTTATATCTATAATGAGGCTCTTCTTCTCTGCAGAAGAGGCTTCAACCAGCGGCATCTCTGATTCGTGTGCCATATAAAGGGAAGCCAGCCAGTATTGAGACTTGTTTTAAGGCTGGCTACTACTGGATCTTCAGTGCTTAGCGACGGAAGAAGAAAAACATTTGGAGTACTCTTTGCAAGAATACTGACTCCGTATTTCCTATTCCCCCTACCCTTGGCTAGTTCAAATTCCGGAATTCCTAATCCACGAACAATTCCTTCACACTCCCATGGTTCTTGAATAAGAACCACGTCAAATCCCTCTGCCATCAGGAAGACCTTAAGTGACGCCAAAGCGGCCTTACAATAGTGGAGATTTATCTGTACAAACAGGGACGTCTCACCGGTGTGGACGATTCCTACTTAGATGCTTCACTTGCTGCTGATGTCGAAGTACTTTTTGAGTTCCGTCTTTCTTTCTTGGCATATACCTTGAACCCAGTCCAACCGGATGACCCACCCACACAGGGATTGTCGGGTCCCGTTTCGATGCCTTCCCTCCTGTCTCGATTGTAGCGGGTGAATTTTCAGTCTCCTGTAATTCGCCAGACCTTATCGATGTGGTCGATAATTCCTCCGACAAGTGTTCAGCAACAACTGCTGAGTCATCTTCTGATTCCCCAACCCCACCGCTTCTATAGACCTTTAGTTTCAACATGTTGAACCCGTAGGATACAACTCCTTCAGACTTGTTTGAGGTCTGCGGAGTATAGTAAGAATACTGCATGTCTCCGGTCACCATCAGCCTCATCCAATCGACAAATCTTACAGCCGTTGTTTGAAAGATTGGGATTACATTCCCTTAGTCTTTCAAGTATAGATTCAGGATCTGAGGGAATACTTGGTATCCAAGCATGCGCCATTGGTCGAGATGGAATATCTTCCTTCTTGACTAAATCTAGTGCTGCACCGGGCCAGATCTCACCAATCTTTTTTAGAGCACAACGATACATTTCAATTGGGCTTTAATCCCCGAAATCAATTTGTATGTATCGGCCCCTATACGATTCTGTATTGTCACAAACTGGAGGAGACCCAAGAAATTCCGCAAGAAAATCGGAGTATACTGATGACAGTCCATTGACTATCCCACTTCAATTATTCCTAAGTATGCAGCCTTGTTCTTCTCCGTTTTTGACAACTGCCATCACCAAACTGTTCCTAGCGACATTAGCAAAGGTTCTTGAACGCATCTTACTATTGTGGGCCCTAATTCTTTTAGGCATGGGATTCCCTCCAGGTGACCGCAACCTTTTGGCTGACTGCGGTGCAGTTTCCGAGTCTAGACGTGTAGTCTTTGGGGTACGAATTCCCGAGCCATATCGAGGGAGTCTCTCTTCCTATTTGAGGTAGGAATCCCCGAGCCAAATTTAGGGAATCTTTCTCCCCATTAAAGAGAGTCTTACGATTATTCGCACCAAGCCTCTCAATAAACCTGAGAGCATTGCTCCTTCTATTGTTGCAAGTACATAAAGAGTGTGTTGGTTTACCGGGGCAGGCCGATGGCTTTGACAAATTATCACCATACGAAGATATTGGTAAGTAATTGCGGATTTTTCATATACAGCGGTCAAAAAAAGTATTCATCATTAGCAAAATTGATAATAAATTCACTTATTTTGGGTAATTGAAGAAAATTTAAAGTAAACAAATAATGCAGTTTTATGCAATAGTTTATTTTTCGTAATATGTTTTAAAATAAATTCAAAAAATAAATTTAATTAGCGCAAAAAATGCAATTTTATATAATAACACCAAAAACAGAACAAAAAAAGTATTCATCATTGATGTGCTATCATCAAAGTCAAATTCAAATATTATTTGGGAATCCCCCTTTTCTGTTTTATTTAGTAAAGGAGGCTTTGCCCTTGAAAGCAAATATTTAATTTCATTGAAAATATAGTTTTTGTCAAAATGGGTCGTAAGCAAAACGAGGTTTCTGATGAGGTAAAAGTTTTGATAATAAAACACCACAGGAATGGTTTAACTCAAAAAACTATCAGTGAAATATTAAATAGACCACGATCTACTATACAATCCATCATCAGAAAGTGGACAGAAACGAAAACTGTTGACAATAAACCAAGATCTGGTCGACCAAAAGCACTTTCAGTTGGAGATGTGCGTTGGCTAGTGCGGCAAGTTCAGAAAACTCCGAAGACAAATGCGACCATTCTTCGTAAAAACACTATGGAATATTTAGGGAAGGAAGTTACTACACAAACAATTCGAAATAAACTCAAAAGGCATAGTTACAGAGGAAGAACTGCACGTAAGAAGCCCTTTATAAATAAAATAAACCGAGTGAAAAGGCTAAACTTCGCAAAAATGTATGTAAAACAGCCCGAATCATTTTGGAAAACAGTCATTTTTGCAGACGAGAGCAAGTTTAATCTTTTTGGGTGCGATGGAAAGGTCATAGTGTACAGAAAACCAAATACAGAGCTTGAAGAACGAAACACAGTTGCTACTGTAAAACATGGTGGAGGTGGTTTAATGGTTTGGGGGTGTATGGCGGCTTCAGGAGCGGGAAATCTTGAAATTATTAATGGAGTAATGGATCATAAGTATTACATTGACATTTTAAAGAGGAATTTAAAAGATAGTGCTGTAAAACTTGGGCTTGGTAATAACTTTCAATATTATCAAGATAATGACCCCAAACATTCTGCTTTAAATACCAAGATGTGGATGCTGTATAACTGCCCCAAAGTCATTAAAACTCCTCCTCAAAGTCCCGACTTGAACCCAATTGAACATCTTTGGGAACATCTCGAACGCAAATTCAGAACGCGCAATTTTTCGAGCAAGAGTCAAATGCAACAGGTGATAATGGAGGAATGGACTAATATAGACCAAAATATAACCGCTAAATTAGTCCAATCGATGTCAAACCGTTTAAAAGAAGTTATAAGACGCGGTGGTCGAATAACAAAGTATTAATTTTTTTAAATTATGTTATTTATTTTTTTGTTTTTTTGCAATGATGAATACTTTTTTTGTTTAATTTTTTGTGTTCAGCTGTAAAATGGCCCTTTTTGTTCCAATAAATACTATTTTTTTCTTTAAAAACAATGAAATTGTGTACATATATATCACACAAGCACTACTGCATCATTAGTTTAATATGTTTTTATTCCAATTGTCTTTTGTAGACTTATTAAAAAAAAAACATTGAATGATGAATACTTTTTTTGACCGCTGTAGTCGGAATTGACAAATTTTTTCACAGCTTGTGACTCTGTAATTGCATTCTTTCTTCTGTCAGTTACTTTTAGCTTGCTTTAGAAAAAAAGTGTAAAAAAAGTATATTTGATTAATGTTCATTCTAAGCTTTATTAAAAATGCATTTAATTTCTTTTAAAAAATCCGCAATTACTTTTTGGAAACCCAAATAGAATAGGTTCAGCCATGTCCTAAAGACTCGAACCAGGTGTTTTCGTCAAAAGCCCCTTCTGACCAGTCCTCTGTCGGCTAGTGCAGCCTGGAGCAGCCGCTCCACCAGTTGAGGTTTTAGTAGCAGACAACATGTTACGGCCTGATACCACCACCGCAGCTGTTGGGTCTTTGGAGTCCATTCTAAACCTACTCCCGGGCTCTAGATTTGCCGCTCCACTGAAACAGACGCAGATCATGAACCGCCTAACGGATACCACTAACGTAGCTATCCTTGAGTGATTTGAATTTTTTTTTATCCAAAAAATAATGACCTATTAGGAGTTACAAAAAAATTCTTGTGGAGCGAAATAACAAAACGTCTGCTCCACTTAACGGTTCAAACAAGAATTCCATGGCCATTTTATTTTCATTTCAATTTTGAATTTTTTGAAGTGATCATAAATTGACAATTGGCTTAGTTAAGGAGTTATAAGCATTTTAAGTTTTTTAATTAAAAATTTCAGATTTTTGATGATTTTTATACCCACCAGCATAGTGTGGGGGTATAATAATCTAGTCATTTTGTTTGTAACAACTCGAAATATGGATCTAGGTCCCCATAAAATATATATATTCTTGATCGTCTTGACATTCTGAGTCGAACTAGCCATGCCCGTCCGTCCGTCTGTCTATCCAAATCACTATAGCGGTCGAACGCCTATAGCTAGCCGCTTGAAATTTTGCACAGATACTAGGTATTGATGAAGGTCATTGGGGTTTGCGAATGGGCCATATCGGTTCAGATTTGAATATAGCTCCCATTTAAATCGATCTCCCGATTTGACTTCCTGAGCTCCTGGAAGCCGCAATTTCTGTCCGATTTGGCTGAAACTGAGCCAAGTACGGTCCGAATCGGTCTATAACCTGATATATTTAGCTCCCATATAAACCGATGGCCCGATTTGACTTCTTGAGCCCTTACAAGCCACGACTATTATCCGATTTGGCTGAAACATTGCACATAGTGTTGTTTTATGACTTCCAACAACTGAGTGAGGTACGGTTAAAATCGGCCAAGAACCTGATATAGCTCCCATATAAACCGATCGCCCGATTTGATTTCT
Source organism: Stomoxys calcitrans (assembly GCF_963082655.1). NCBI lineage: Eukaryota > Metazoa > Arthropoda > Insecta > Diptera > Muscidae > Stomoxys > Stomoxys calcitrans. Next base: position 15,361,063 of record NC_081556.1, on the reverse strand, counting down.
TGAGCCCTTACAAGCCACGACTATTATCCAATTTGGATGAAACGTTGCACATAGTGTTGTTTCATGACTTCCAACAACTTAGTTAAGTTCGGTTCAAATCTGTCAAGAACCTGATATAGCTCCCATATAAACCGATCTCCCGATTTGACTTCTTGAGGCCCTGCAAGCTTTAATTTTCATCCGATTTGGCTGAAATTTTGCACATAATGTTCTGTTATGACTCCCAACAACTGAGCCAAGTGCGGTCCAAGGCGGTCAAGAACCTGATATAGCCCCCATATAAACTGATCTCCCGATTTGACTTCTTGAGCCCCTGGAGGCCTCAATTTTGATCTGATTTGTCTGAAATTTTGCAGATAGTTTTCTTTTATGACTTTCAACAACTGTGCCATGTAGGGTCCAAATCGGTCTATAAACTGGTATAGCTCCCATATAAACCGATCTCCCTATTTGACTTCTTGAGCCCCTGGAAGCCTCCATATTCGTCCCCTTTGGCTGAAATTTTGCATGTAGTGTTCTGTTATGACTTCCAATAACTACCCAAATCGGTCTATAACCTGATATAGCTCCCATATAAAGGATCTCCCGATTTGACTTCTTGAGCCCTGGAAGCCTTAGCCAACTGTGGACGGTCCAAATCGGTCAAGATTATGATAAAGCTCCCATATATACAAGCCGTGAATATTATCCGATTTGGCTGAAATTTTATGTTGTGTGTCTCAACAGCTGTGCAAAGTATGGCCCAAATCGGTCTATAACCAGATATAGCTCCCATATTTTAGCAGAATCCATGGTGGGGGGTTCCCAAGATTCAGCCAGGCCGAACTTAGCGCGCTTTTACTTGTTATTCCTAAGAAGTATCTGAATGCCATTTTAATTTGGTATTTTAATTGAGTTGACTACTATCCTGATATCCACAGACGATGGGACAAAAATTCATCGACTTTGATAATCAGGACTATCAGTAATATATATAATCTAAAAAAGTTCGAAGATGCATTTTTCAAAGTGTTTCAAACGGAACAACGAGATTATTATACCCCCAATTCTATAGTGGAGGTTATAAAAAGTTCAAATCTTTCCCAAAGCCTTTATGCCACATCAAAAGCAAAATAAACAAAAACATAAAATTAAAGACAAGACTAACTTCGATTTGCCAACCATGAATATAGAAACAGTTCTGTCTCAAGTTCCTTATTTATTTTTCACTCTTTATGCAACCCCTTTCATTATCGAACGAAAATTAAATGAATTTTCTTCGTTGAAGGAAGCTATCAAAGGGCTCCAAGGAAACTGCAATGACAACAATGTTGCCTCTTATGGTTGACAAAGGGAAGGAAAACAGTTTTCATCCCCCCCCCCCCCACTACCACCTATAGTACTGCCGACGATATTTTAATTCACGTGGGTTTGTGACAAAATAAGAAAACGTTAATTCGAGCATAAAATGATTTACACAAAATGAAATGCATTTCTCCGATACGATTCGATTCGCCACCAAATGAAATATCTGGTGAAACGCACAGATAAGAAAAATTCATTTTGGAGGCAGTCAATAGCAAAGGAGTGCAATCGATTGAGGAAACGGGAAACGGATATGAATGCCTTTTGCAAATGATTTGTTCAATGCGTAATTCGTGCAAATTTTAGTGGATTTTTTTGGGAAAATGCTTTGCATTGCTTAGTAGAAATAGGTTCCAAGAGAAAAGAGAAGAAAGTCTTCTCAAAATCCACACATAATTTATATACCACTTCTATGTAGATGTATGTGTAAATTAGAAAGGAAAGGTAAAGGTCGGGCGTAGCTTGCTATAAAATACTCTACACTAGAGGTGTGAAAGTGAGTCATGAGTTGTCGTGAGTGAGTTTTAAGTATAATCACGTGATCGTGTGTGACCGTGATTGAATTAAAATTCTTCTTGCATGAGCGTGGATAAGTAAAATCATGCTCGCGACACGATTCACGAGAACTCAGGACTCACGAGAAAATCACGGCTAAAGTTAAAAGGAATAAAAGTATACTAAGTTCGGCCTGGACGAATCTTACATGCCCTCCACCACCGTAGCGCAGAGATTAGCATGTCCGCCTATGACGCTGAACGCCTGGGTTCGTATCCAGGCGAAACCATCAGAAAAAATATTCAGCGGTGGTATTCCTCTCCTAATGCTGGCAACATTTGTGAGGGTCTATGTAAAACATCTCTCCAAAGAGGTGTCGCTCTGCGGCACGCCGTTCGGACTCGGCTATAAAACAGTAGGCCCCTTATCATTGAGCTTAAAACTTAAATCGGACTGCACTCATTGATATGTGAGAAGTTTGCCCCTGTTCCTTAGTGGAATGTTCATGGGCAAAATTTGCATTTTGCAAGTAGCGCGGAATTCCTAACATAAAATTTTCTTTTTCGAGGTTACTTTTTAGTTTTTATAGCGCACAACAAGCTGATTACTGGCTTAGGTGTAGGTCCAAAGTGGTATGGGGCGGATTATATCGGAAAAAATATCTCGGAATTGTTACCTATTACGAAAAATTGTAAAGCCTTTCAGGAGTAGGCTTAAAAATGACTCCAAAGACCCATCAGCTGCGGTGATAGCATCAGACTGTAGCATGTTGTCCTCCCCTCTTATAGGTGTTGTCACCATGACACCTAGTCGTCAGACTAACGATCGAGGAAGAGACGGATGAACCGGAGGGATCACAGTTCGATCCCAATCATAAAGTATAGCTGGTGTTTTCGATTCCTATTAGATTCCGACAGAGACTGCGTCAATGAAACACTCATCGCAGCCGAATCGAGAAATGAGAACAGCGGGATGACGGCAGAAGTGAGCGATGGCTTTGTCAATCCCAGAAGAAGTCCGAGAAAGCAATCCGGGGCACGACGAAGGAGACAGAGGAGTATGCACCAGCAGTCCAATCGGGCGAAAGTGCAGGATGCTGGAAGAGATAGAACCGACAAGCTTTTCAACGGAAGCTGGAAAGAGAATCAGATCATCCGAAGAAGAGCAAGTAAAAGCATGCTAAGTTGGACCGGGCCGAATCTTATATACCCTCCACCATGGACCGAATTTGTCAAATTTTTTAAATGTTTTTTTCAAATATATATGGGCTATATCAAGTCATTAACCAAAATGGACCGTATTTGTCATGGCTGTTAAAAGTCATAGAAAAACACCACTTCCAAAATGTCAGGCAAATCGAGTCAAATTGGTAAATCGGTAAATCGGTAAAATTAGGTTATCAACCGATTTGAACCATACTTGGTGCAGTTGTTAGAAGTCAAACTAAAACGATATGTGCGAAATTTCAGCCAAATCGGATAAGAATCGCGCCCTCTAGAAGCTCAAGAAGTCTAATCGGGAAATCGGTTTATATGGCAGCTATATCAGGTTATATACCGATTTAAACCATACTCAGGTCATAACAAAACACTTCATGGAAAATTTCAGCCAAATTGGGTAAGAATTGGGCGCTCTAGAAGCTCAAGATGTAAGACCCAAGATCGGTTTATATGGCACCTATATAAAAATTTTAACCCATTTGGCCCATTTACAATCTCAACCGACCTACACTAAATAGAAGTATTTCTGCAAAATTTTAAGCACCTAGCTGTATTCCTTCGAAAGTTAGCGTGCTTTCGACAAACGGACGGACATGGCTAGATCGACCTAAAATGTCATGACGATCAAGAATATGAATACTTTATGGGGTCTTAGAGGCATATTTCGAGTTATTACAAACGGAGTGACAAAATTAGTACACCCCCATCCTATAGGGGTGGGTATAAAAAGGGCTCCCCGCTTTCAAATACAAAGCCATACCTGAGGACAAAGCCATACCTTCGCAATGGAGGCTCCAGATAGGGTCCTGCGGAGAGCGACAAAGTCGTAACTAGAACGAAGGAAGTGTTCACGGCCCCTGAGTCTTAATGGAGGACTGTGACGTCCAAAAGGATGCCACAGCCATCATGAAAGGAGAAGTTGGTCGCTATAAAAGGTAAGGAGTCGCCATCTTACGCCAGAGTTGGCAGGAAGCCCAACAGAGATGAGATGACTAATGCAGTCATCGATATCAGCTGTGCATCCTGGAAAATTCCACCAGATCATCGGCCCCAAGGGAAGCATCTGGTAAACGAACTGATTTTCGATCATTTGTTGAACTCTGAGGGGGGTCCACCCATACGAATTTAAAGCTGCGAGTATAGAGGGAATATCTTAACGCTGCGTTTTGAGTCAGCGGAATGAATTGATATCGTCAAAAAGCTCGTTGGAAGTATCTACACTTCCTAGGGCGCAAAGCTCGACCTTTTGAGAAAGATCGACATCCCCTATCTAACAAAGGCTACGCTCTTCATTAATGATGGGGGCGGCATATTCGGAACGCATGCTGGAAGTCTTAAACAAGCAAAATCAAGAGTTGGCCGTGGATAAATGGTAGGTCATCCACAGGGAGGAGAAGGTGGAAGAAACTCTCCTTGTGGTGAACATGTGTCAAGTCTCCTTGACAAGTTTGGTTAAGACTGAAAGCATGGCGCACAACGGGATCAAGACCATCTTTTTCAAGATTGGAAAGACTAGGATAGGCAAATATCCTCATATTGGGCCATCAGGCTGTGCAGTGGCAGTTCACTCAATACCGCCTAACTAAAAGGGGGCCGACGACGAGACAATCACCGACTCTCTCTCAACATTGGGAAGACTAGGATAAGCATAGATCCTAATACTAAAACATCAGGCTGTGCAAGGACAATAGACCCAAAACAGCCTAACGAACAGGGATCGGAGGATGGATCCATCGTTGACTTTCTTAAGATTCGGAAGACTAGGATGGATAAAGATCCCAATACTAAAACATCGGGTAGTGCAAGGGCAAGAGACTCAACGCAGCCTAACGAATGGGGACCCGCTGACGGACCCATCATTGACTTTTTCAAGTTTTGGAAGACTGGGATAGGTAAAGATCCTAATATTGAAACACCAGGCAACGCAGCGAGAGGAAACTCAATGCTGCCTAACGAACAGGGAGCCGACGATGAGACCATCATCTACTCCCAAGAAGCCCGTTTACTTAAGATTTGAAAGACTAAGATAGGCAAAGATCCTAATACTGGAACTTCAGGCAGTGCAGAGACAAATTAGTCAATGCAGTCTAATGAGCAGGGAGCGGACGATGAGATCATCACCCACTCCCAAGAAGCCCAAATACTGGAGTACTAATGATTGAGGTCATCCAGATTAACCTTCACCAGAGCGAGACTGCTACATACGCTGTGATGGAGAAAATCAGCAAGGTCAAGATTCATAGTGCCTTAATTCAGGAACCATGGAAGACTCAGAACAAAGTTTCTGGACTGAATCATATCAACTACCAATTATTCTATGCTTACACAGGTACTCAGCCGAGGACCTGCGTTATTTCTCTTAAAAAGTTAATTTCAATATTTTCCACAGAGTTGTTGGTGAAGCATATTTGGCATCACTTTATCTGCCTTTCGACTCTTGGACACCGCCACCCACGTCGGAGCTACAACGGCTGCTGAGGAAAGCAAAACAGACAGGAAACGAGACCAAAAAGTAATTGCGGATTTTTCATATAGTCGGCGTTGCCAAATTTTTTCACAGCTTGTGACTCTGTAATTGCATTCTTTCTTCTGTCAGTTATCAGCTGTTTCTTTTAGCTTGCTTTAGAAAAAAAGTGTAAAAAAAGTATATTTGATTAAAATTCATTCTAAGTTTTATTAAAAATGCATTTACTTTCTTTTAAAAAATCCGCAATTACTTTTTGGGCAACCCAATAATTGGGTGCGATGCCGATTACTGGCTTAGGTGTATGTCCATAGTGGCATGGGAGAAATTAATATCCGCACCATCTGTCAACCTAACCTAACCTTAACTATCTCTATCCAAATGGCATATATTTCAATAGATTTTTTTTTAATTCAATCCCACTGTGCTGCGGTCCATGCTTTGATATACATACATACCTATCTTTGAAACTGACCTTTGGATTTGAGCAGCTGTACGACACAATGCTCATGCAATTTGGTTATAATTGTACGTTGAATTTAGTTAATTGGTACAAAATCAGGTTAGTCTCTTAAATTAGTTGAACTTCCAACTGCTTGAGCAAAAAGAGGGCACAGTTCCTAACCTATTTGGCTGAAATTGTATATAGCTTTGGTATGGCCAAGTATGGCAAATTGAAAATTTTGCCCATGACATTCCACGAAAGAACAGCGGCAAACTTCTCACATATCAGTGAGTGCAGTCCGATTCGAGTTCAAGCTCAATGAGAAGGGGCCTCCTTGTTAAAGCCCAGTCCAAACGGCGTGCCGCAGTAAGACACCTCCTTGGAGAGACGTTTTTAAACGGCATAATACCTCACTAGGAAGGGAAACCTCCTCCTCTCTCCAAGATTAGAACCCATGTGTTCAGCGTCATTGGCGGAAATGCTAACCTTTCAGCTACGGTGGCCTCCAAATATAGTCAAACTAAATTCCAAACTTGACATAGCTCTTTTTAATGCAGATATCCCCTGTGACCTCTTGCAACCCTAAGGGGGTATTGTTTTGTGTACAATTAATTAAAAAGGTTCCTAATTTCTGCATCTCTCGTACTCCAGATGATAAAATTTTATATGAAATTTGTCATGGCCTGCCTACTTTCAACCGCCAGGCAGAGATTTCTTATTTTACCAAAACTTCTCCTTTCCATACCCTAGCGCACCCACGCCAAAAAGCTGAGAGACACATTACTAAGAAAATTCATTTGGTTGCTTAATTTCATGCCTTACCCTTTGCAATGAATCATTTGTATCTGAGCATTCTTTTTTAACATCTCTCCTGTGCTTCTTGTGTAGAATAATTCTCCTTCTTCGCTTTCCAATGCCTATGAGTAACTCTAAAGCCAAGGCGATTGCCTATGTCATTTTTTCTTGCTGCCATTGCTGCAGCATCTATTATCAGAGGAGGCAAAAAAAAACGAAACATCTTCAGGGTAAACAAAATTGTGGGGGTGTGGGATTTTGGTTCCTTTTTTTTGACAGAGGGTTATATAGCCATACTAAGAGCACAACTGCTATGAAACAAAAAGAAGAACAACGAAATTTTTCTTACTTAAGCGCTTCTAGTGGTGGCAGCAGCAGCAAAGAGCGTATTCAAATTTTTCGCGTCGCTATGTGATTTTTTATACATTTTTAATAGCTTTGTAAGCCTTGTCACTGTTGCTGTCGTTGTTGTTGTCTTTTCTGTTCTACGGCTGCTGCTCCTGCTACTTTAGAATTATTTTTTAGGGTTTGATTGTGCCATAAGAATATTCGCTGTTTCAGTAAAAGTGGTAGAAGAGCCAGTCGGAAAACGTAGAAACTCTTTTTCTTGGCTTATTTTCAAAGAGGGTGGTATGATAAGGCTGGGAAAACAGAGAAATTACCATGTAAGTGATGGGACACTTTAAAAGAAGTCAGTCTATACCCCTGATTGCCTGACATTCTTAACAGTGTGCGCCCTTCTGTCTGTTGCAAGAACGCTAAGTTAGATTAGGTTAGGTTGAAAAGAGGGTGCAGATAGTAATACGCCTCATGCCACTATGGACATACACCAAAGCCAGTAATCGGTTTGTTGTGCGCTCTAAATACTAAAAAAGTAACCTCGAAAAAGAAAATTTTAAGTTAGGAATTCCGTGCTACTTACAAAATTCTTAATTGTTTTCAATACAACTCCCCTAAGTTGGTTACTGTCTGATATTGTGTCTCCACCTAAGTACCCTTATCTGTTGGACGCGAAAGTCGGGCAATTACAAAGGAAATGCTTCAACGTTTCATCATCTTCCCCACATGCCCTATACATGCCATCACTTGCCTCACCGATTTTACATAACTGAGCTCGTAGTCCTATGTGTCCCGTTATGATACCAGTAGCTTTACTGACCTTCTTCTTGCTTGCTTTCAGTAATACCTCGTCTTCACACGATCTGGATCCCCCCATAGGATTTTCGCCGTCCTACCGACCGCTTCGCTGTTCCACAATGTTGCATGCGCATTCGTCGCCCACTCCCTTAACTCGGACTGCTTCAACCCGAAAGGCTTCGAGTTTACCAAGTTTATTGACGGCAGTCCTCTGGCCTTCACCGCCAAATTGTCTGGCTTTTCATTTCCCCTTACTCCGGTATGGCCCGGCACCGAAACGATGCGGATTTTGTCATCCTCAGAGAAGGCGTTAATCTCCTTCTTACACTGCAAGACTGTTTGTGACCTTACCGTCCTGGTTGTTATTGCCCTTATGGCAATTTTACTGTCGGTAAAGATGTTCACACTGGTCGTCCTCGCGTTAGCATCACACCACCTCACGCATTCCGTGATCGCCCGGATCTCCCCCTGCATGACAGTATTATGGTCAGGCAATCTAAAACAGACCTCAGTCCCTGGATTATACCATCGCGGTATAATCGAGGCGACGATAGGAAACCTGGAAGGAAGGGAAGAGGTTTCCGATCGGATACCTGAGATGAACCTAGAAGTCGAGTGTGAGCCACTGCTGACATCGGCACAGTCTTGGATTGACGAAACCCAAGTATTGCCATATGGAAGATCATGTTACTCGGATGGATCAAAGCTAGAGGACAGAGTGAGCCAGGCTCTCTGTCCTCTGTCTCTGTCTGTTGATCCATCCGATTAACATGATCTTCCATATGGCAATACTTGGGTTTCGTCAATCCAAGACTGTGCCGATGGCAGCAGTGCCTCAACTCGACTTCAAGGTTCATCTCAGGTATCCGATCGGAAACCTCTTCCCTTTCTTCCAGGTTTCCAATCGCCGCCTCGATTATACCGCGATGGTATGAGCTGCTCCCATCCTCAATCCATTCTCCTATCGCCTTAAGTCTCATAGCCGCAGTGGCCGCCTCAGACTTAATCTGTATGTCAATGGGTCGAATATCTAAAAAAGTCTCCAGTGCCCTAGTGGGCGTGGATTTTACCGCTCCACATATGCCAAGACAACATGTTCTCTGAACCTGTTGAATGGTCCTTATTTTGCACTTTTTCTCCATAGCAGTCCATCAAACTACTGAGTACCACATTCGTCTTCCTCGTGAACAGGCATATTTCAGTCTTCTCTGGGTTAACATTGAGACCTCTGGGTCTAGGCGTAAGTAAGTATTGGTCTAATCACGCTCCTGTATAACCAGTGAACTATCCTAGGATTGGGGTCCCATTTCGAGCCTACGGCCCATCTATATAGTGCCCAATATCTGTGAGCCTTCTCAGTACGCTCCTGAATGTGACACTTCCAATACAGTTTCCTGGCCAAGATCACACCTAAGTATTTGACCTTCTCAGCTATCGAAATCGTCTTATTAAGGAAACGTGGTGCGCTAAATTGGCCCACCTTCGACTTCCTCGTGAACAGACATATTTCAGTCTTCTCTGTGTTAACATTGAGGCCTCTGGGTCTGGCCCAGTCATATGCCCTTTCGGCCCTTCTGCATAGCTCAATCGGATCCTTACCCCTTAGAAGTATTATAACATGGTCTGCGTAGCAGACGGGTTCAAATCCTGCCTCAAAGAAGGGTTTAATCACCTTCTTACAGTTCAACACTGTTCGAGACGTTACCATACCTGGTTGTAATAGCCCTGATGGCCAGTTTACTGTCCGTAAAGCTGTTCAGCCTCGACGTCCTAACGTAAACACCACAACACCTCATACACTTCGTGATCGCCGGATTTCCGCCCGAAGTACCGTGAGGCAGTCGAATACAGAACTCAGGCCCTGGGTGCCCACCTACGTCTTCCTCGTGAACAGGCATATTTCAGTCTTCGCTGGGTTAACATTGGGACCTCTGGGTCTAGCCCAGTCATATGCCATATGCAAGACCCTTTCGGTCCTTCTGCATGGCTGGTCGGATCCTTATTCCTTAGAAGTACTATAACATCGTTTGTGTAGCAGACGGGTTAAAATCCCTCCTCAGTCAGCATCCGTAGTAGCTCATTTATGGTGGTCACCCATAGGAGTGGCGATAAAGAGCCCCCTGTGGCGTGCCCTGTGCCACTTTCTCCCACACAATTTATCCACCAGTTCCTTAGCATATGGTTTATCCAGTCTCTAAGGACCGGGTCCACCCGGTACTGATCTAAGGATTGGACGTATTTCAGTCTTCTCTGTGTTAACATTGAGACCACTAGCCCAGTCATATGCCATATGCCAGACCCTTTCGGTCCTTCTGCATAGCTCATTCGGATCCTTTCCCCTTAGAAGTATTATAACATCGATTGTGTAGCAGACGGGTTCAAATCCCTCCTCTGTCAGCATCCGTAATAGGTCATTAATGGTGGTCACCCATAGGAGTGGCGATAAAGAGCCCCCTGTGGCGTGCCCTGTGCCACTTTCTCCCTTATATTTATGCCATGGGACACACATTTTATCCACCTGTTTCTTAGCATATGGTTTATCCAGTCTCTAAGGACCGGGTCCACCCGGTACTGGTCTAAGGATTGGATCAGTATGTCGGTCCGCACATTGTTAAAAGCCCCCTCGATGTCAATGCATACCGCCAGTGTGTACGTTTTGGCTTCGAAGGATTCTTCTATTTTATGCACAACCTCGTCCAGGGCAGCCTTCCCCTGCAAGAACGCTAACTTTCAAACTGGTCCAAAATTGATTCAAATGCTGTCATAGCGAATTATTTTGGAGTTTAAATCTCTGCCCATGCAATATGAGTATACTGCTAAAATTACAGCTACTCCGTATAGAGCATTACTCTATGCGCAACCTGTAGCCGCCCGGTTGCTGTTAGCTAAGTTTCACATGATAACTTTGAACCTCAAACAGATCGGAGCTCAAAGTTCCAACCTGTTCGGTGCTCATAGTTACCCCGTTCCAGGTTGTGAAATATGCTGTTTTTGCAGCACATTTCGTTGAGTTTTTAGTTGGCACTTCGATTGAAAAATTATATATGGTGTTATGATATGGCGGACGACACGTAAAAAATCCACCAACTGTCTGTTACACGGTCTAGTGCAATGGATGGGTAGTCTGTCAACTAGAGCCGCATTGAGGACAGCTTGCAGTTGTCTGACCCCATAGTGACATATAGTGTTGTAGTTTGGTGGACATGATTCACCATAATTCAACCACTGCTTAATACCAAGTCGGCTTCAAGGAATGGCTTAATCATCTGAAGAATTTTCTGAAATTTCTCCAAAGCGGGTATATGAAATTCTCTTTCTTCCGTCTATTCAATGCATATTTCCCCCGTTCCAATTAAAAATTTATCCCACACCTCCCTCGTATCTTATCCAAAAACTGAAAAAACTTCTTACTCATATCTTCACTCTTCGTTTTGCACTCAAGACTTGTGTGGGGGTGGCAAACTTAAATGTCTGTGGGGACACTGTTGAAGTTTTCGTTTTGTTTTTGTGTTTATCCTGCTGCTGCTCATTTGCTGCTGTTGTTGTCATCGTCGTCGCCAATGTTTGGATTTTAAGAATTTCCTTATTAACGCACAACTGCTAAGTAAAGGCCACCCTGGCCACTTTACTTACCCAACACCAGCGACACCAACAAGGAAGTAGCTCTCTTAGATATCCTTCCGCGAGCCCAGCCGTAGCTAGATCTTTTGGCCATATTTAACCAATCTAAAATACGACAGCCAAAAACAGCCCTGGCTGGCTACAACCAACATCAGCAAAGCTATCGCCAACATAGCGAACCCATTAAAAAGAAAGTTCTGCACACTTTTTTTTTTGGTTGTTGTTTCGGTTTTTAAACATTTGTGGCACACTTGTGGGTATTATCTTTAATGTTTAATGGAAGTGTAATTTTATATACGAGTGAATACAATTCGTATTTAAAAGAAAACAACAAATCCCTTAACAAACAGCAGCAGGGACATTTTTGACAACAGCGGTAAATTCCTTAGAGCAGCTCTACCCATTGGTGACTTGAGGAAAATGCCTCATGCTTTTCATGTCTATATTTTGCATATATTTTAACGTTTATCGGAATCTGATTTTAATTCTCAAAATAGTTTTAAATGAGAATGTGGGAGTCATTATAGCCTTATTAAGGTTGAACAATACTTCAAACCCAGTCTTAAGGGCATAAAAGCTTTGTCTACCTCAAACAGTGTCTAGAAGACTATGATAGTTTCAATATTTCCTCCATGGAAAAGGAGTATGCTCCATGTCTCTTAACGAAATGTTTAACGAGATGTTAATCTGCCATTCTGCAATCATGAGCATCCTTGGCATCCTAAGTCGATTTGGCCATGTCCTTTTATCTATTCGTCAAAAGCACTCCTAACTACTTATTCCTAGACTTTTCTTCCTTCTAGTGTAGAGGTAGTAAAGATTCTACTCCAATGAAATCGGTCCTAGATAATATTCTTTTTTTGTTGGTATTTATTACCTGTTTGTCTCGTCTCAGGATTTCCTTCACAGAACATGAACCAGACCACTTCCTTTTGAACGAATAAGGCTAGGAACATGCCTTGAACTCGCCTATACCCCTAGGAAAGCCATGCAGGTTGCAAGGTAAGCTTTAACACCTTAACCAAAGCAAGTTTTGCGGCACAAGGCCCTTCATATCTGTAGGTTAGGAAAGGTTGTAAAAGAGTGTGCGGATATTAATGCAATTATGGACTTACATCTAAGCCAGAAATGGGCTTGTTGTGCGCTCTAAATGCAAATGCATATTTCCCCATAACCATTCCATTAAGGAACTTGGGCAAAATTCTCACAAATCAATGAGTGCTGTTCGATTCAATTTTAAGCTCAATGATAAGGGACCTCCTTTTTATAGCTGAGTTTGAACGGCGTGCCGCAGAGCGATACCTCTTTGGGGAGAAGTTTTTATATGGCAAAGTTCTTCCCAAATGTCGCCAGCATTAGGAGGGGATAACCGCCGTAGAAAAATGTTCTTATGGTTTCACCAGGATTCGAACCCAGGCGTTCAGCGTCATAGGCGGACATGCCTAACCTCTGCGTTACGGTGACCTTCGTATTATCGTAAGGCAGTCAAAAACAGATTTCAGGAAGATCATGTAGACCCCCAGGCCCACTCTCTCCTCTATTTGTGTAGTCCATGTCCTTGATCCATCTGTGTAGCATGATCTTCCAGATGAGAATGTAGACCCCCAGGCCCACTCTCTCCTATATTTGTGTAGTCCTTGTCCTTGATTCATCTGTGTAGCATGATCTTCCAGATGGCAAAGCCCAAGTTCCGTGTGCCACTGGTCATCTCATGTATCCAATTTGAAACCTCTTGCATTCCTTTCAGGTTTCCTATCGTCTTCGCGATTGTGTTATCTGCTGCTTTCTTAACTAACTGCTAACCTCTGCGCTACGGCGGCCTCCAAGTTTGGAATTCCGTGCAACATACGAAATCCTTAATTGCTTTACATACTACGCCCCTAAGTTGGTTCATATCTGGTATTGTATCGCCACCTAAGTGCCGGTGTCTGTTGGACGCGTAAGCAGGGCAATGACAAAGTAAATGCTCCAATGTCTCATCATCTTCCCCACATGCCCTATACATGCTATCACTTGTCGCATTGATTTTGCATAGGTGAGCTCGAAATCGTATATGTCTCGCTAAGATACCAAAAGCTATGCTGACCTCATTCTTACTTCCTTTCAGCAATAGCCTCGTCTTCTTATGATCCGGATCTCCCCATAGGATTTTTGTCGTTGTACCGACCGCTTCGCAGTTCCACAGTGTTGCATGCGCATTCGTCGCCCACTGCCTTAATTCAGACTGCGTGGACCCGAGAGGTTTTGGGCTACCCAAGTTTATTGAAAACTGTCCCCTGGCCTTCTCTGCCAAATCGTCTGTCCTTTTCCTTACCCCTTACTCCTTACTCGGGCAATGACAATGGAAATGCTCAAATGTCTCTTCATCTTCCCTACTTGCCCTTCACATGCTATCATTTGCCGCTCCGATTCGCGCTAAGACATCAAAAGCTATCCCGACCTCCTTCTTACTTCCTTTCAGTAATAGCCTCGTCTTCTTATGATCCGGATCTCCCCATAGGATTTTCGTCGTTGTACCGACCGTTTCGCAGTTTCACAGTGTTGCATGCGCATTCGTCGCCCACTCCCTTAACTCGGACTGCGTGGACCCAAGAGGTTTCGGGTTACCCAAGTTTATTGAAAACTGTCCCCTGGCCTACTATGCCAAAACGTCTGTCCTTTTCCTTACCCCTTACTCCTTATGCCTGGCACAGTTGTTAATGGTCAAATAAAAACACTGTTTCAGATAAATCGGGTAATAATTGCGCCCTCTATCGGCGCAATTAGTCAAGTTCCAGAATCGTTTATTATGGGAGCTATATCAGGTTATGAACCGATTTGGACCATACTTGACACATGTGTTGATGGTCAAATCAAAACACTTCATGCACAGTTTCAGATAAGTCGGATAATAATTGCGACCTCTAGCGGCTCAAGAAGTCAAGATCCGAAATCGGTTTATATGGGAGCTATAACAGTTTATGAACAGATTAAGACCATACTTGGCACAGTTGTTGATAGTGAAATAAAAACACTTCATCCACAGTTCCAGATAAATCGGATAATAATTGCGCCCTCTAGCGGCTCAAGAAGTCAAGATACGAAATCGGTTTATATGGCAGCTATATCAGGTTATGAACCGATTTGGACCACACTTGGCACAGTTGTTGATGGTCATATGAAAATACTTCATGCACAATTTCAGCCAAATCTGATAATATTTTCGCCCTCTAGCGGCGAAAGAAGTCAAGATCCAAAATCGGTTTATATGGGACCCATATCAGGTTATGAACCGGTTTGGACCGTACTTGGCACAGATGTTGATGGTGAAATGAAAACTCTTCATGCTCAATTTTACCCAGATCAGATAATAATTACGCCCTCTAGCGGCTCAAGAAGTTAAGATCTGAAATCGGTTTATATGGGAGCTATAACAGGTTATGAACAGATTTGGACCATACTTGGCACAGTTGTTGATAGTCAAATAAAAACACTTCATGCACAGTTTCAGATAAATCGGATAATAATTGCGCCCTCTAGCGGCTGAAGAAGTCAAGATCCAAAATCGGTTTATATGGGAGCCATATCAGGTTTTAATCCGATTTGGACCACACTTGGCACAGTTATTGATGGTCATATGAAAATACTTCATGCACAGTTTCAGATAAATCGGATAATAATTGCGCCCTCTAGCGATAAATCGGATAATAGATACGCCCTCTAGCGCCTCAAGAAGTCAAGATACGAAATCGGTTTATATGGCAGCTATATCTGGTTATGAACCGATTTGAACCATATTAGCCCAGTCGTTGATGGTCAAACCAAAGCATTTCATGCAATTTCAGCCAAATCGGATAGTAATTGCGCCCTCTAGCGGCTGAAGAAGTCAAGATCCAAAATCGGTTTATATATATGGGAACTATGTCAGGTTATGAACCGATTTGGACCATACTTGGCACAGTTGTTGATAGTCAAACCAAAACACTTAATGCAAAATTTCAGCCAAATCGGGTAATAATTGCGCCCTCTATCGGCGCAATTTGTCAAGTTCCAGAATCGTTTATTATGGGAGCTATATTAGGTTATAAACCGGTTTAAGCCATACTTAGCACAGTTTTTGGAAGTCAAAATAAAACATATGGTGCAAGATTTCAGTCAAATCGCATTAGAATTGCGCCCTCTGGAAGCTCAAGAAGTCAAGATCCGTTTGTCAGTTTATATAACAGCTATACCAAAATATAGAGCGATATGGCCCAACTGACCTGCACTAATAAAAAGTATTTGAGCAAAATTTCAAGCTCCTCCATTTGCTCCTTCGAAAATTAGCGTGCTTTTGACGGACAGACGGACGGACATACCTAAATCGTCTAAGAATGTCTAGACGATCAAGACGGACATACCTAAATCGTCTAAGAATGTCTAGACGATCAAGAAGACATATACTTTGTTAGGTCTCAGAAGGTGGAGGGTATAAAATCTCGGCCAAAGTTTCAACAATTTAAAACTAAAACTCGTATGTCCCCGAAACCGGCGCAGTTATTGTATACCTCAATCGAATTGTTTTTTTTTTTTGAGAAATTTTCGAGTACTATACAAAAAGAGATTTTGGAAATCGAACAACAAATGAAAGTTTGACAGCACGAACAATTTTTCGAAAAACCGAGGTGAACAACCTTAGGAGCCTGCCAAGAGGTGCCGGGACCTCCTGGAAGCCGGTGCAGTTATTGTATACCTCAAGCGAATTGTTTTTTTTTTTTTTTGAGAAATTTTCGAGTACTATACAAAAAGAGACAAACAAAAGTTTGACAACACGAACAATTTTTCGAAAAACCGAGGTGACCAACTTAAGTTGCCTGCCAAGAGGCGCCCGGACCACCTAGGGCCTCGAAATTTTGCACATGATCTCGATGAAACCTCATCCCATGGCAGTTGGCTGTATGTTCCGCATGGAGTTCTTTATCGGCAAGGCCTGCCGCCTCAGTGTAAAACACACTGCAACAACAACAACAACACCTCAGCTAGTTGGTCTCGTGCCGCGTAGTAGGCGTTACCTTACAAAGTGGCAGAGATTTTCTCCAAACTGAAACAGAACTTTCGTTAGCCGTGGCAGCGTCACATACTTGTCCGAACCCAGATTTTGTTACCCGTAGCCCGGCTGGTTTTGTGACTAGTACTGCAGTCCCAAGAACTTCAAGCATAAAATTCATCTTCTATTGGGTTGCCCAAAAAGTAATTGCGGATTTTTTAAAAGAAAGTAAATGCATTTTTAATAAAACTTAGAATGAACTTTAATCAAATATACTTTTTTTACACTTTTTTTCTAAAGCAAGCTCAAAGTAACAGCTGATAACTGACAGAAGAAAGAATGCAATTACAGAGCCACAAGCTGTGAAAAAATTTGTCAACGCCGACTATATGAAAAATCCGCAATTACTTTTTGGGCAACCCAATATATCCTCCCGCCTGTCTTGTTGAAGGAATTCTTGGCAGAATTGTAACAGGTGCCGTATTTCCCGTCTAAGGAGTTGCGGTTCCTTCTCATCATCAGGGAATGTCCTCTCGTGTCGAGGTCCCCTCTCACTCTCTTCCTCTTTAAAGTCAAACATTCGTAGGTAAGAGCAAGCCCTTGTATAGACCAAGTGAGAACGAAGTTTCCAGGGATACGGTTGCAGTTTGATATAGAGCTTCGTATACCTTACATGTCTTATCAGGCAATTTCTACATGCCTCATCTCTCTAGCTTACCTTACAATACCCCAATGATTTTGATGAAATCTCAAAAACTTTAATTTTTTGCATTCATATCAGAAAGGGGGTTTTTGCGCGTGTTTTATCAGCCTAATCAAAGAGGTAAAAAAGTGAATGGAAAAAATCATAACATCTCAAAATTCCCAAGGACAATAACACCAGCAATACAGATTTGAAATTATTTTTCTAAAAGTATTATTTCTTCAGATTTGAGTGCAGTGTTTCATACTCGTATAAGGAAATAAAGTTATGAAAATCTAACCCAACTCTATAGCCAATTCTGACAATTCTTTTAAGAAAGAATTCCAGTTGCTCCTTAACGAAAACAAAATTAAAATTCATGGACACGTTTTGTCACTTTACACATTTCACTTTGTGTGACAAAGGGTATGGTGGCATGGATTCCCCTGTAGAAAAAATTTTAACCATAAGGAAAGAGTAACAAAGGAAGAGAGCAAGAGAGGGATACTTAAAAAGCCTTTGCCTTTGCATTATCTTTTGCCACATGATTTCGCTTTTTTGTAGTAAACGTGAAAGAAAGGATGCTACGATAGTCAGAAAAAAGTAGAAAGTTAACAAATGTTTAAAAAGAAAGTCTGTCTGTCGCTGCGCCAAAAAATTTGAAGGACATATAAAAAAATGCTTAAGATTTGAAGTCACAAAATCTCATTTCTATTTTTTATGATGAACGAATTATTTGTCAAAAACGTGTCTCAAGTATGTTTCTAAGCTTTTTAAACCCACCACCAGAGGATGTGGTATATTCATTTGTCATTCCGTTTGTAACTCATCGAAATATCCATTTCCAAACCTATATAGTATATATATTCTTGATCGCCGTAAAAATCTAAGACAGTGTAGCCGTATTCGTCCGTCTGTCAGTAAAAATCACGCCGCAGTCTTTAAAAATAGAGATATTGAGCTGAAACTTTGAACAGATTCTTTTTTTGTCCATAGGAAGGTCAAGTTCCAAGATGGGCTGTATGGGACTTTGTCATGACATAGCCCCCTTATAGACCGATCTGCCCATTTGACTCCTTAGGGCCTTAAAGCCACATATATTTGGTCCAGATCGGTCCAAAATTGGGTACAGCTGCCATATAGACCGATATATCGATTTAAGCTCTTGGCCACATTTATTATCCGATTTTGCTGAAATTTGAGACAGTGAGTTGTGTTAGGCCCTTCGACATAGTTTTTTAATTTGGCCCAGATCGTTCCAGATCTGAAAATAGCTGCTGTATAGTCCGGTCTTTTGATTTAAGGCCTTAGACCCATAAAAGACGAATTTTTTTTTTGTCAGATTTGGCTGAAATTTAGGACAGTGAGTTGTGTTAGGCCCCTCTATATGAAGATGGACTCAGATCGTTCCAGATCTGGAAATAGCTGCTATATAGTCCAATCTTTTAGTTTAAGGACTTGGACCCATAAAAGGCGCATTTTTTGTCAGATTTGGCTGAAATTTAGGACAGTGAGTTGTGTTAGGCCCCTCGATATGAAGATGGCCCAGATCGGTTCAGATTTGGATATAGCTGCCATATAGACCGAGATCTAGATTTAAGGTCTTGGACCCATAAAAGGCGTATTTTTTTGTCAGATTTTGCGGAAATTTAGGACAGTGAGTTGTGTTAGGCCCCTCGATATGAAGATGGCCCAGTTCGTTCCAGATCTGGAAATAGCTGCTATATAGTCCGATCTTTCGAGTTGAGGTCTTGGACCCATAAAAGCCGAATTTTTTTGTCAGATTTGGCGGAAATTTAGGACAGTGGTTTGTGTTAGGCCCCTCGATATGAAGATGGCCCAGATCGGTCCAGATTTAGATATATTTGTCATATAGACCGATCTCTCGTTTTAAGGTCTTGGCTCCATAAAAGGTGCATTTATTGTCCGAATTCTCTGAAATTTGACACAGAGACTTATGTTAGGCTTTTCGATATCCTTGTCCGATTTACTAATTCTAATCTGGTCATTTCGTGTATAATACTTTGAAATTTTGATTTGAGATCCCATAAAGCATATATGTTCTGCATCGTCTTGATATTCTAAGTTGATATAACCTCGTCCGTACGACCGTCTGTAGAAATCACAATAGCGAGCAAACGAATAAAGATATTCGCTTGAAATTTTGCAGATGTAATTTTTGTTAGGCAAGGGCGCCCCGGTAGCCGAGTTGGTAGCGTGCTTGGATTACCTGTGCAGGGGTCGTGGGTTCGATTCCCTTCAGAAGCCTTGGTCTGTCGCTACTGTGACTGTTAGACTCACTTAGACCTAAAATTGTCTAAGTGAGTCTGTAAAGGACTACCACTCTTACCTAACCTAACCTTTCGTTGGGCATTTAAAACGGACTGTATCGGTTCAGATTTGGATATAGACCCCTTATTAACCAATCCCCCCATTTGACTTCGGTAGCTCCTCGGTATATAAACTGATATAGCCTCCATATAAACATATATCCGGATTTGAATTCCCGAGCCCCTAGAAGCCTCAACTTTCATCCGATTCATCCGGCTGAAATTTGGCACAAGAGCTTTGGTTCCGACTTCAAACGTGCGTGCGGAGTATGATCCGAATTTGTATATAAACTTATGTAGCCTCCAATTTTTGATATAAAATTGAATTTGTGTTTGTTTGTCGGTTAGTTTGTTTCTTGCGTATAGACTCAAAAACGGATGAAGCGATTATCTTGAAATTTTCACAGATTGTGTAGGCTGGTCTGAAAGGAAGCATATTTTTTTTTGATATCGGAAGGGGGGCGGACCCTCCCCCTTACCCCAAAAGTATTACCCAAAAACAAAAGTGAGCCGATCGGGACAATATGGGATTCAACTGAAAGGTATTCAGGAGTAAAGAACGAAATTCATAATAAAAGCTGGGCCCAAGTAACTGGGGGCCGCCCCAATCCCAAAACCCCCTAAAATAGGTTTTTTGGTTTTCTGGACGATCATGACAATATGGGACTTAAATAAAAGGTACTCGGGAGTAGATTGCGAATATAGTCAGGAAGGAGAAATAGGCTTTATAATTTCTTTATTTCGGAAGGGGGCGCACCCTCCCCCTTTACCCAAAAACACCACCCAAAATCAAAAGTGGGCCGATCAGGACAATATGGGTATCAAATAAAAGGTATTGGAAAATAGAATACGAATATGGTATAACAATTTGGGTCTAGGTACTCATCGGGCCGCCTCAACCCTAAAATTCCCTGAAGCAGGCATTTTGGGCGTTCATGTCAATATGGGCCTCAAATGAAAGGTATTCGGGAGTAGATTATGAAACTGGCATACAAAATCAAATCGAAGTATAGGGGGTCAACCTACCCCCCAAAAACGCCTTAAAAGGGCATATGACCCATCATGACTATATGGGACTCGGTTTTTTGTTTGTTGCGTAGAATCAAAAACGGCTGAACCGATTTTCTTAAAATTTTCACAGATTGTGTAAGTTTGTCTGGAAGGAAACATAGGCTATATAATTTTTAGTTATCGAATGGGGGCGGTGCCCCCCCCCCCACCCCAACAACGCCATCCAAAACCAAAAGTGGACCAATAGGCACAATTTGGGTATCAAATGAAAGGTATTGGAGACTAGAAAACGAATATCGTATTAAAATTTGGGTCCAAATACCCAGACGGCCTTCCCAACCTAAAAACTCCTCTAAATAGAAATATTCGACGTTCATGTCAATATAGGCCTCAAATGAAAAGTATTCGACAGTAGATTATTTATATGGCATACAAAATTAGGTCCAAGTAATAGGAGGTCGTCCCACCCCCAAATACCCCCAAATGGGCATATTAGCCAACCTCGTCTATATGGGACTCAAATGAAAGGTATTTGGGAGTAGATTACGAATATGAAATTAAAATTTGTGTTCAAGTCTAGGTGACGTTTTTCTTTCCAAAAATAAGTCAAATAGGTTGATTGACCCATTATGACAATATCGGACTCAAATGAAAGGTATTTGAGAGTAGAAAAAGAATTTGATATCCACTTTTGGAGCCAAGTGTTTGGGGGTACGCCCTAAAGCACCCCCTTAACTGAACTTCTCTTCCGATTATGGCAATATAGAGCTCAAATCATATCAATGAGTGAAGTCCGACCCGGCATCGCTGGATACATTTAGCATTAGTAAGGGGATGACCAGCGCTGAAAATATTTTTTGATGTTTACGCCGGGGTTTGAAGGCAGGCTTTCAAGGTCATAACCTCTGCCCCACCGTGGCTTCCATAGATTTGCAAAATCGCTTCATGTGTAGAAAAATTTCAAGTTCCAGGTCTGGGGATTTGAATTCTGAAGCTTGGGTAGAGTTATTACGTCTGTAGTGTCAAACCCCACAATGAGACCAAAGATAGGCGGACCAATTAAAACGAATTTTTGTTTACACCCAGGTAGCAATAAATGTATACTCATAAAACCCTCCGCAATCCCACGGTAGCGACCCATTTGCGCCCTCTTCCACGCAAGCTGGTATATGGCTTTACCGGAACATATGGCACCCCCCGTCGGATCCATGCAAATGCAAATTTTGCTCATGAACATTCCACTGAGGAACACGGGCAAACTTCTCACATATCAATGAGTGCATTCCGATTCAAGTTTAAGCTCTATGATAAGGGGCCTCCTTTTTATAGCCGAGTCCGTGTGACATATCTTTGAAGAGAAATTTTCACATGCCATTGTACCTTACAAATGTTGGCAGCATTAGGAGGGGAAATCCATCGCTGAAAATTTTTTCTGTTGGTCTCGCCAGGATTCGAACCCAGGCGTTCAGCATCATAGGCGGGCATGCTAACCTCTGCGCTACGGTGGCCTCCGGACCATACCGTCTCATTAACAAATCTCAGGAGACCTCCTAGAGGTACATTCGCAAGATTACCCAGATCGCAGAAGCATCGGCTCCCCAGAGAGGAGAGCCTGCAAGACTGCAGGCCCAGACATGAACACAGCAAGTGCTCGATAGTCTCTCCCTCATCCTCATGAACGCAACCCCATCGAAGTTATTGTATGGTATTCCCAAGCTCTACGCCATGCGGTCTATGGCACAATGTCCCGTTATGACCCCTGTTATCGAACGCTAGTAACTCCCTCGTCGAGTTACGCCATACGTCGAGTCCCATTTTCCCATCAACGCTGCTTTGACCATCTTTTTTACTTTGTTCAGTAGCTCAACAAATGTCATGTAGGCAAGACCGATTATTGGTTCATTCGGCGCAGACGAACTTCTGCTGACGCATTCGTCCACCTTTTCATTTTCGGGAATCCCCGGGAACCCATGTCAACGTAACGTCACATCGTGGACTAGAAGCCTTTCCAGGGACACCAAACAATGCTACGCACCTCGACCTCACCGTCCTCGAACCCAAGGCCTTGAGCGCTGCCATAATGTCCACATAAATTCCGAATTTTGGAAGTTCCAAAGATCTCGACAAATGCGATCCATAGTGGAGGGCATATAAAATTCGGCGCGGCTGAACTAATGATACCGCTCAAAGAACTCGACAAATGCGATCCATGGTGGAGGGTAAATAAGATTCGGCCCGGCCGAACTTTGCTTACTCTTATTTGTTAGTTCTTATATCCTAGTCTTAGGCCTTGATCATTATCGCCAGTTTCCATATAATCATCTTTTTTCGGCATCCATATCATCATGCTGCTGATAAACTTCCTCATTATCATCATGGTGATGATCATTATCGTCATCATTATTGCCATTAACTCTGCCATGCCATACTTGACGTTGTTAATTTAATTTCTTTTGGTTTTGCCTTTAAATCATTCCCTGTGTGCTGTTGTCACTTCAATCCTTGACGTGGCTGCTACTGTTACTGCCAACCAACGGGTGGAGGCAAAGAAAAGAAAAAAAGGATTCATTAAAAAGAATTTCGTGTTCTTTCGTTTCGTGTGTTTTTGTTGTTGTTTTGGTTGGAAATTCTCTATAAGGCAATGCTACCACAAAAAAAAAATGTGCCACCCTCATTTTTTGTGCAGCAGCCCCCACTACCATCACCCATGCGGCTGCTGCTAATGTTTGTTGTTCCTTTAAGCTTTTCCTTTTGGTTTTTTTGCTTATTACGATTTTTTTCCTCATTCAAAAATTTTAAATGAGCCTCCACCACTTTCTTGCCTTTCATTATGAAATGGAATGTTGCTGCCACTGCTGTTGCTGGCGCTGCTGCTGTTGATGTTGCTAATGTTGTTGTGGGTGTTTGTTTGTTGTTATTATTGTTGTTGTGCGTCGTCTTGGGTGTTTGAAGGA
This sequence comes from Stomoxys calcitrans, assembly GCF_963082655.1. Classification (NCBI taxonomy): domain Eukaryota; kingdom Metazoa; phylum Arthropoda; class Insecta; order Diptera; family Muscidae; genus Stomoxys; species Stomoxys calcitrans. The sequence continues at coordinate 15,337,560 of NC_081556.1, read as the reverse complement.
TTCAGTTGCCAAGTGTAAGAAGCGGTGATGTCGACGATGGTGTGTTCTTGTATTGCCATTTCAACAACATTTTCTAATTTTCTTCGTTTTTTTGATTATTTCTTGGGGTTTTTCGGGTTTGCCTCTTCAGCTCCAGCTGGCTGCCAGGCTTATTTGTTTTTTTTTCCTGCTTCCCCGAAATCAATATTAACTCTTTTGGGTTGCTGCAAACGGGGGACGAAAGAGAGCAAAGCCAACAGAGAGAAAAAAAAAATAAATTGTAAAACTCAAAGCTGTTTGCCAAACGATGGCAGAGCCCAAGGATATGTGGCAATTTTCAGAATTTTTATTAATTTCCATCAGAAACAACAACATTTGATGAATTTTGTGAAGAGTGAAGTTACTGCTGCGGCTGCGGCTGTTGATGAGTTTGCAGCCATGGTGATGTGGTTGGGATTTACTTTGTAGTATATCCTGGCCAAAGGCTACTCTCTGGTATTGGGTAAAGCTTTAAAGGATTTCAAACAAAAGAAAAGACTTTCAACCAATATTAAGGCTATGTTTAAATTTGGTCTAATACACATACTTACAGAGACTTATATGGGTGTATGTGTGTGTGTGTGTGTGTATGTGCTAACTTCCGTGTCTTATCACAAAATCGATTTTTAATCGATTCTTATATTCATTTGTCTGCAATTGACACTTACTCCTGTCCTTGCCCCATTGTCCCTTGTCTGTCTTTGCCACATAAAAACTGATCTGTACTGACTGCCCTCATGGGCTTTTGTCACTCACGCACTCGCACACTCATTCCATATTCATTTGAAGCGAATGAACTCAACTTCCGCTTCATGTGTCCATACAACCCACACAGTGATTCTCACTAGGCATACATCAAACAAACCCCACAAAAGCCAAAGGTGTGCCGACAGCACAGTGGGATAGAATATAAAATCAACAATGCATGAGCTAACTTCAGCCAAACTTAAAATAAGAATTTGGCCCTTTAGGATAAAAATTCAGCCCTCTAAGTGTTTGCAAGGATGTAGAAAATGCTAACAGAGTGGTAGTTCTTTACAGACTCCTTTAGGAAAGTCCTTTGTGACACAACAGTAGCGATAGACCAAGGCCTCTGGTTGGGAATCGAAGCCAAGACCCCGCACTGGCAGTTTGAGCAGGCTACCAACTCGGCTGCCAGGGTGCCTTAGTCCTAACATGACTCAACATACAACATTTCAGTCATATCGACAAGAATTGCGCCATCTGTGATAAAAATTAAATCCGCTAGGTGGTCAAGAATGAAATCGGTAAAACGCTATGTTTGGGGGTATATCAGAAATCATGCTCATTGGAAGTCATTAAAGATCTTGACATGACAAAATGGCAAGGAAATCGAAGAAGAATTGATCCCTCCAGAAAATCGGGTTCCACCATTGCCAGACTGGGATCGATGCCACAGGAGCTCATGATACCTGTAATACAGAATTAAAATCTCAGGTCCGATTTCGCAGCCGGTTGAATCCAAACAGTTCCGTACTGTTCACCTGATGGCAAATCGCCAAAATTATTTTCCCAACTCCTCCAATTCAACATCCAGATACCCTAAGAAACCAAAATAATTTCCCTTGACAAATTGACGAAAGCAACAAAAGGATTAGAAACACCCAATACTGACAAAATTCTAGTACGGTCAAATTCCTTATAAGACCAAATACCCACAAGAGATAAACGCTTGACTACTGATTGAAAGGACTAAACGGTACATTTACTAACGGATCCGAAACCGTTGATATATATCTAAGGCCTGAACTCAATAAGTATATACAACGGATTTTCAAAAACTCTTTCCCAAACAGGACAACCCACAGTCCAAACAAGACCTCTCCTATAAAAAAAACTGCTTCGGAGAGCTATGCTAAGTCAAGACTTAGGCCAAAGTCTGGGCAGTTCAGGGCCTCATATCGTGTCTCCAATTAAACGATAAATAACCCTTCCATTGTCGCTATTCGTCTAGCGGTTCCTCCAGCTATCATAAAGACACTCCAAAAATTGTGGTTTAGGTTAGGTAAGGATAGGTTGAATGGGTTTTCAACCACAGGTGAGTTCACTCGGAAGCCAGTTGGGCCATTGTGATACCCTAGAAAGTAAAAAAGAAGAGAAAGAATATGTAAATCCTCGGACTAAATCCAGAGGTTATACACGAATGAGATCTCAGACGAAACGGCTTTCCTGAAAGGAGATCCTTAGTCCTTGCAGACCCGGACAAGAACATATCAAGTGCTCGATAGTCTCCTCCTTATATTTATCGAGGCATTATACGGTTCCCATGCACGCCGCATGCGACCTATGGCGCAGTATCCGCTTATGACCTGCGTTAAGGTACTCATTGACCTCTTATCGAGCGTCAGCAACTTCCACGTCCTCCTCCGGTCGATGACAGGCCAGGGCTCCCTAGAGGTCCGGCAACCATCCGCCGAGTCCCACCTCCCATCATCACCGACGCCGCTCTGGCTATCTCTTCTGCTATGCTCAGTTGCCCGACAAATGATACGTAAGCAGTTGAACCCCTTCTGGAGCATTCGTCCGCCGCTCATTCCCTGGAATTCCGTCATATCCGGAAACTTATGTCGGCGTTACATCTTGGACTCGGAGCCTATACAGGAACTCCAAGCAATCCCCCACGCACCTTGACCTCATCTCCCTCAATCCCAAGGACTTTACTGTCCACATTAATCTTGAGCTTTGAGGCCGGTAAATCCTTTGCCAGAATTTCTCTTGCAGCCACTGTAAAGACACAGACCGCTGCATGAAAAACCGTACATTCCTCCGGCAGTCTCAGAGACATACCTATGTTGAGTGCATCGGATTAGATCCCCAATCCAATCTCTGACGTCATCTTGGAGGCCTCATCCACCTCAAACACACCATTCGCCATCCATTCAACGCTCCCAGGAAAACTAATCCTAAAAGCTCTTATACCAGTCGATACTGGTGCCATGTAGTCCTAGGTGATCCTCCACAGTCTACCCTCCGCATCCATAACATCCAGAATCGAACTGTAACCTCAAAATTATCTTCCTTCAGCATGTCCAGCTCCCTTAGTCTAAGGGCGAACTTGGCGGCGCAGGTTCTTGGGGGTCTAGGGGCTGCATATCTAGCATCACTTTCAGACCTGTCTGCGTTGCGTATCTTTCGGAAACTCTCTGGACCTTCTCGAATTCTTTCGTACGGCTAGAAGGCCATGAAAAATACTATACTAGTACTCCATAAGTCAGTTCTGGTCTCACGATGGCCGTATACATCCAATAAATCATTTTGGGGGTTATCCCCCACTTTCTACGGAACATCCTCCTGCAGGGGTAAAAATCACATTGCCTTACGGCTTCTCTCCTCGGTATTCCTCTTCTAGTAAAGCTTCGAATCCAGGACTATGACAAGGTACTTCGCCTACTTCGACAGCTGCAGGGTGATCAAGGGCGGGAGTCTGAACTCCGGTATTTTTGTATCTTCCTTAGGTTGGTCCTCAACGTAATTTCTGGTAACCCATCGCGATAATCTCCTCAGTGAGCTTTCCATGATCTCGCTGATCGTCGACAGAAACCTGTCTCGGACCAGTAACATGATCCGCATTTTGACTTATTTGGCCCCTAAATTTCATCTAATTTGGCTGAAATTTGCCGAGTATGATCAGAATCGGTCTATATACTGATATAGCTCCCATATACACCGATCCCCGTATTAGACTTCTTGAACTTCTAGCAGCGTCAGCTTTCATCACCATTTTGCTGAAATTTAGCACAAGGACTAACGTTCTGCCTCCCAACATCAGTGTCGGATTTGACTTCTTGAGTCCCTAGAAGCCTCAATTTTCATCTAAATTGACACAAAGACTCCTGCTATGATTTCCAACATCCATGCCATCCAAGTATTTCCGGAGCAGTCTTATTACTGATATAGCCCCCGTGCAAACTGATCCCCGGATTTGAACTCTTAAGCTTCTAGAGGCCTCAATTTTCACTTGATTTCGCTTCTGCTATAACTTCCAACATCTGCTTAAGGCCCCTTAAATACCGATTTCCCGATATGACTACTTGAGACCATAGCAGCCGCAATCAATTCCTGATTTGATTGTTGTAAAATAATTCAAATACGAACTGCGTTAATAAATGTCACGTGAGCCGGCTCCTCAGCAAAACTTATGGGAAGGCCGGGTGTTTTTTCTATTCCACTTCCAACCTGACACATCGATCAGCATTTTGATATCAGATTTTCACTCCACTTCAAAATATCTTTCATTTGAGACAAATATTGTGCCGATCGGTCCATATGTTCGTTCAAGAGTTCCATAGGGGCAGGAGGTAGCTTAGGTTGGTTTGATTGCTGGAGCATGACGGCAAGACCTTAGTCGTCTAGACATTCACTTTGGCCCCAGAGTAGGTTAGGTTGAAAACAGGGTGCGGATATTAATCCGCCCTATGCCATTATGAACATACACCTAAGCCTTATTGGCTTGTCATCTCACGATCCGGATTTTCCTATAGGATTTTCGTCGTCCTATCGATCGTTTCGTTGTTCAACAGGGTTCATGCCTTATTTCCAGCCTTCGGAAGGTCTTTAGAGTGCCCAACATATGTAGGCCCTAGAATATGACACTCCAATTCAGTTTCCTGTTTGCGCTACGGTGGCCTCCTTGACCTTGTCAGATATCGAAATCTTTCTATTGAGGAAACGTGGTGAGTCAAATGGTTATTTGTTTCGTCTCTTTCAACCCACTGTTACACGACGCACATCACAATATCATAACAAACGTCAATGTCCATGATGCACGTGTGAGAAGTTTCTTACTGCTTGTTTGTGTTTTTGTATGTGCGTCTGTCCGTCCAAAAGGAAGAAAGGAGCGTTTCTTTGCCCAAAAAAAAAAAAAATATAAATACTAAATGAAAAAGAAAAACATTTGAAATAATTGTCAATTGGCAAATTGATTTGTACCTGTGAATAATCCCGTCTTACTACTCGCCCTCAATACAACAACCCACACACACACACACACACACAAACCCCCATCCATTACCCCACACCGTACACAAAAGAAAGACAGCTATGGACACACGAAAAACGTACAATCCACGTGTAGGCTTGTGTTATATTTGGTTGAGAGTGATTGTTTCCTGGCTACGCAACCGGAAATACCCAAAAAATGTAGCCCGCAGACACAAGTATACACACACACACACACACACTAATACATACAGTTATAGTGAAAGCTTACTTACATACCAAACACATGGCTCTAGGTTGATGCCTGCACCCATAGTGACCTTTAAAATCACAACTCACAATCATACATCCTTACTCGTTCGTTTTTTTTTTTTTTGGTTTCGAAGTAAAAAAGTGAATGATAGTGTAGGTGTGTGTGTGTGTGTGTTTGCGTGGGTTTAGCTTTGGGTTAGAGGTATGAATTTTTTTAAGGCTTAAATACTTTATGCAAACAGTGACACACACACACGCAACAAATAAGAACATACGCACATATATGACCGTCACTTTGAAGGGGGGACACAGTGTTTAAAAAAAATAAATAAATAAACAAATGTTTCAATTGACCTTAAGTCGAAACGATTAGCAACCAAACAAAATTTTTTAGAAAATCTTAATCAAAATTAGATATTAAATTCGTACTTTTATATGAAAATTCTTTAATTTTAGATTTCATAGTGTCCCGATCGGCCTACATGTATTTTTGGGGGATTTTACGGAGTGGATGGGCTATACTTGATCCCAATCTTGAACTTTTATGCTCGCATGAGGTTGCTTGGGAATGGTGGCGGCTTCATACAATTTACATTAAATTGAGTACTAGATTCGTACCCTACTGCCTACATTTTCCCGGTGGACCTATATTTTCACGGTGTCTATTTGAGTGTGGGCGGTTCCTCACTCACTAAACCCCAAACTTGGAATACAGTCGAATATTTTTACATGTCCGTTTGGGGGGATTTTTGGAGTGAGTCTTGCCCCGGATTGCTTGAACTCGACTTTATTTACAAAGCTAGTGTTTCTGGATTATCATAAAGCTGCACAATTGGGGCAAGAGAAGGATCCGAGATATCGAGATGATACTTCTACGGAAAAAATACGTTATGGTGCCCTTTCTGCATATCGAGAGAGCCACACAAGTGTGGTCCCAAATATACCCTAAAAGACGAAAAATATGCCATGTGATGGGATTAGCAAAGTTAGGAGATGGTATGATCAGAAGGCGGGAGACAAGGCTGGCACGAAATGCTTACGTGCACGTTGTGGTACACAGAAAACAAAAAATAACTCGCAGACAAAAACCATCTACCAAATTTGTATGTGAAACTTTAAATTCTCAATGAATTTTAGCATTGAATCGAAGACATTCTTTGTTGAAATACGTAAGAAAGTCTCTACAAGAGACTTGATAGACAAAATTATTGAAATTATGTTGACTTTTAGTTGAGGTAGTTGTTAAAATAGGCGTACTTCCATGTAGAGCACAAAACTTGCATGCCATTCATGACTTGCAAGCCCAGGTTCGAGTCCCCCGGTCGGCCAAAAAAAAAAAAAATTTTTTTTCATCAAACTTATTTTTTATGGTTTTTATACCCTCCATCATAGGAGGGGGGGGGGTGGTATACTAATTTCGTCATTCTGTTTGTAACTACTCGAAATATTCGTCTGAGACCCCATTAAGTATATATATTCTTGATCGTCGCGACATTTTATGTCGATCCAGCCATGTCCGTCCGTCTGTCTGTCGAAAGCACGATAACTTCCGAAGGAGTAAAGCTAGCCGCTTGAAATTTTGCACAAATACTTCTTGTTAGTGTAGGTCGGTTGGTATTGTAAATGGGCCATATCGGTCCATGTTTTGATATAGCTGCCATGTACACCGATCTTGGGTCCTGACTTCTTGAGCCTCTAGAGTGCGTAATTCTTATCCGATTGGAATGAAATTTTGCACGACGTGTTTTGTTATGATATCCAACAACTGTGCCAAGTATGATTCAAATCGGTCCATAACCTGATATAGCTGCCATATAAACCGATCTTGGGTCTTGACTTCTTGAGCCTCTATAGTGCGCAATTCTTATCCGATTGGAATGAAATTTTGTACGACGTGTTTTGTTATGATATCTAACAATTGCGCCAAGCATGGTTCAAATCGGTCCAAAACATGATATAGCTGAAATATAAACCGATTTTGGGTCTTGACTTCTTGAGCCTCTAGAAGGCGGAATTCTTATCCGATTTGAATGAAATTTCGCACGACGTGTTTTGTTATGATATCTAACTATTGTGTCAAGTATGGTTCAAATCGGTCCATAACCTGATATAGCTGTCATATAAACCGATCTTGGGTCTTGACTTCTTGAGCCTCTAGAAGGCGTAATTCTTATCCGATTTGAATGATTTGCACGTAGTATTTTGTTATGTCTTGTTACTTCTTGAGCCCCCAAAAGGCGCAATTCTTATTCGAATTGGCTGACATTTTACACAGGTCTCCAATATATAATTTAATTGTGGTCCAAACCGGACCATATCTTGATATCGCTCTAATAGCAGAGCAAATCTTTTCTTATATCCTTTTTTGCCTAAGAAGAGATGCCGGGAAAAGAACTCGACAAATGCGATCCATGGTGGAGGGTATATAAGATTCGGCCTGGCCGAAATTAGCACGATTTTACTTGTTTTGTCTTGCTTTGGGGTTTATTGCTGTTGTTTTTATATGTTGGCTTGCAAAAAGTGCCTTTCAACAACAAATTTGTACTTTGGATCGTTGAGATTCAAAATAAATTGTTGCAGGAAAATTAACAATTTTCGTCGTTGTTTTTTCGACCAAAGTTGTTGTTTTTCAAAATCATTTTTATCTGTGTGCTTATTGATTTATTTCATCGTAAAGGAGATGATATCGATAGGCTAGAGGATGCGTGCATGACTACCAAACATGAGATGATGAGTTCAATACCAAAATTATGAAAATTTGTTTTTAAGGGTAATAGTAGAGAGTGACAGAGGAAAACCCGAGAGCAGCAGTAAAACGAACAAGACAAAGCAGCGCGCGAGACGAACAAAGAAAACAAAAACAAAGTTGGTTTTTTTAAATTATTTTTATCTGTGTAATTTTAATCCCAGGCAAATTTCTTTCGATGAATTATGAGATCATTTAAAGGTCACTGAGAAGACTTTAGATATGGGAGACGAAAAATGTATTGGGAACGAACCAAAGAAAGGCTGAGGTCTTGTTTTCCTTTCGAAGAATAAGATACAGGAATATGGACTCCCATCTCTGGATGGAATCACTCTGCAAATGTCGAAGACAGCAAAATACTTAGTCCTAGCCTTTTTCTCGGAATTGTCTTGGAAAAGTAATACTGAGGAAAGACAGGCATCAGCGTCGTAATCACGGGATCTCTGAGGTTCAAACAACATACTGGATGGAAGCGATAGTACACATGAAGCCTACTAAGGTCAACAATCAGATGCAGAGGAAAAAAGTCACAGTGCAACTTCTTCTCATCTTTAGGAGGATGTTTGGTTTGACAAAGGGAGTTAGCCGAAACATGATTTATTGGACTGCCTTCATAAGACTAGTTCTTATATATTGGACATTCGTATGGTGGAATGCTTTTGACATGGGAGTTCGAGAAGACCCAAAGATTTGCTGGCGTCAAAAATGTGGCTAAGGTCACCACTGCGGACAGCTATGAATCGATGTTAAATTCCCAGACTATTAAGGACCGCAATTAAATCAATAGGAACCAAGCCCTAAGGCCCTGTATGCTTTCTACTCTCACGTAATGCTATTCGGTAGAAGGTAAGAATTTAAGCCAAGAAGCAAGAAACTAAGACAGTATGGGCCATTGGTATGGTGAAAGGCTAGAGACTAAAGAGTTCGAGAAGACCCAAGGTGTGGCGAGCACCGGAGTCATAAGATAGCTGAATACCAATCGCAGGTTGTTTTTGAAACCGTTGCCAGAAATCTAATACATGAGAAAGAAGCCATAAAACTCTGGGCGCCTATTACTTCCACAGGGGAATGTTTGATAGGAAGTAGGGAGTTAACCTAAGAATGATTTTCTGAATGTACACTGGCCATCATGGCATCAACGCTGACATTTGGGGCATTGGTATGTTAGAAGGCTGCGGATAACAGGACTAGTAATCGGAATGGTCCAAACACTGACTGCGTCGGAATTGATCTTCCCCTCAGTCTGGCTAGTTTTAGAAGCGATGCTTAATATGTGAGCTTATAGGACCAGAAATCAGAATAAGCCGTTAGTCACTCTGCACCTTCTTCTCCTACAGGAAGATGTTCAATAAAAAGTGGAGAGTAACCCAAAGATGATGTGCTAGATGAATACGTCCTTAAGATCAATACTGACAAATGATGCATTGGCTGTCGATGTTATTGCTCATGTTAGGGAGTTTGAAAAGGTCCAAACACCGGTCTGCTTCGGAATCACATGATCGTCGAGACCGATTCGAGTTTAGTACTTCGGGAATAGCTTTCCCGCACCGTAAGGTTTGGATGTATAGCAAGATGGGTCAATTATACTAGGATTCTGATAATATGACCTAGCCAACGCAGCCGTTCTATTTTGATGCGTGTAACTATACCATCGTCGTTATACAGCTCATACAACTCTGGTCCATATATTTTAAGGAGAATCTTTCTCTCAAATACTCCAAGCACTGCCTCATCTGCTTTCACAAATACCCATGCCTCAGAACCATATAACAACACGGGTAGTATCAGTGTCTGGTATAGTGTAATCTTCGTCTGTCGAGAGCTGACCTTGTTTCTAAACTGCTTACTTAATCAAAAGAAGCATCTGTTTGCCAGTATTATTCTTCACTTTATCTTCCGGTGACCGACCTATAATGTCGTCTGCATAGGGAAGTGACATGTGTTCTCTTGTGATTAGTGTGCCATATCTATTCACATCTGCATCACGATAGGCTGTCTCCTTGTCTGAAACCTCGTTTGGTATTCGAAGATATTCTTTCCTATTCTAACTGAGGATCGCGTATCAGCAATTGTCATCCTGCAGAGTCTTATTATTTTGCAGGGATACCAAACTCAGATATGGCCTTTGAACGTAAAGGGGTATCGAAAGCGGCCTAGTCAACGAAGAGATGGTAGGTGTTGATTTGTCCTTCTAGGGTGTTTTCCAGGATTTGGCGCAGTGTGAATATCTGGTCTAGGGCGGATTTACCAGGTCTCAAGCCGCATTGATAGAGCCCAATCATCTCATTGACTTTAGGTTTTAATCTTTCACACAGTACTCTCGAGAGTATCTTGTATGCGATTGGGAGGAGACTTGTTCCTCTGTAGTTGGCACATTCCGTTTTGTTTCCTTTCTTGTGTACGGGACATAGTATGCTGAGGTTCCAATCATCGAATATGCATTCTTCTAGCCAGATTGCGCAGATAAGCTAATGCATACACCTTACCAGCATGTCGCCTCCGGTCTTAAATAGTTCAGCGAGTAACCCGTCGGCTCCTGCTGCCTTGTTGTTCTTTAGTCAGGTCACTGCTACTTGGACCTCATTCTGACTAGGAGTTAAACATTCTATACCATCATCAGGGATTGGTTCTGCGGTATCCTCTTTGCCGCCAACGTCGGACACTAGCAATTGGGTAAAATGTTCTTTCCATATCCTCAGCATGCTATCTGTGTCAGTTACCAGATTTCATTCTTTGTCCCTGCAGAAGGATGTGCCTGCCCCAATGCCATCGGTTTGATGTATAATTCTTTGGTAGAATTTCCGGACTTCATTCTGACTCCTGTAGATCTCAATTCGCTCACACTCACGTCTTTCCATTTCTTTTTCTTTCTGCAGAAAAGAAGTATTTCCTCTCTCCTTTTCCGCCGATGCCTCTCCTTCATCTGGCGTGTTGCTACTGATTGCAGGGTTGCTCTATGGCTTCAGTAGCATCTCGACACTCTTGGTCGTTCCATGGGTTTCTAAGATGAGGCTTCCTGTACCCAAGTACACATTTCGCGGCATTTTCCATGGAGAGGGCAATAGTTTGCCACTTGCTTTCATCAAGCAGTTGGGTCAGTCCAGTGGAGTATGCCGCTGCCACTTGTTGTGTTTGCAGCTTTTTAATGTCCAGCTTCCGTGCCGTGTCAGATCGTGCTTTCCTCGCCATGTTCAAACGGGTGCGAACCTTTGCTACAACAAGGGAATGATTCGAATCTATATTCGCTGCACGGATCGATCGTACATCTAACACGCTGGATGAATGCCTACCATCTATCACAACGTGATCAATTCGGTTCCTCGTGTTTTGATCGGGTGACAGCCATCCGGCTTTGTGAAAAAGTTTTTTTTCCTATGTTTTTTGCTGCGGCGAAATCTTTCAGCCTCAACCCATTACTGGACGTTATCTCGTGGAGGCTAAACTTTTCGACTGTTAGACCAAAAATGTCTTCCTTCCCTTCGATCTTCGAATTAACGATTTTAATATCATGGGCGGGGCAGCAGTCATATTCTCTCTCTTGGCGCTCGTAGAAAATATCCTTGGTATGCTCGTCCTTGTCTTCCGTCGGGGCATGGACACAAATTAGGCGGATGTTGAAGAACTTTGGCTAGCCTCTCATCCACCGGAGTAAAGCTGGAGACAAGGTGTTTCAGTCTCCGACTAATCACAAATCCACAGCCAAATTCATGCCTCGTGTTATGGCAGCTATAGTGTAGTTCGTCACCGTTTGGTGTTGTAGTGGCGCCATTCCCAGTCCATCACATTTCCTGTAAAGCGGTATTATCTGCCTTGTATTTCTTAAATACATCCGCCAACGCGTATACTGCACCTTCTCTATAAAGAGTGCGGACATTCCAGGTGCAGAACCTCAAATCATGGTCCTGTCTATGTTTGTGAGGGTCGTCAACGTGGGGGGGATCCGTTCTTGCTATCCTGATATATGATTAATATATGAGTTAATTTTGTTTTGTAACTTTTTCGACTATAACCACTGTATCACCTGCCATATATGGTCTGAGTAGGCCTACTCAGCCACAAGGAAAAGAATTCTACAGTTTACAGTTTTTCGTTAGTGAAGGTTTTACATTGGCTTTCGGTCATTGCCATAACTACAAATCTTGTGCTAAGGCGAGTAGTTTATTACAGGATTCAATGCGATGCCAAGTGAAGTAAAGTGAATGCATGTAAGTGTCTGAGTGCGTGTGTGTGTGTGTGTATTGGTTTGAACAGCTTATGGTTTGTCTTTGAAATAAGGCCACTTCCGTTTTCCGGTTGCTTTAGCTTTTCTTTACCATTCCAGTTAGTAATTTCACCACTGGGGCACTTTTATTTGCCAAATTTGCTTTTAAGTTAATGCGAGTGTGTGTGTGTGTGTGTTTATAAGTCAGCATGTGTGGCTGTTTGATAGATTTACTTTCACTTACTTCTGGGGAAACTCGTCCCTTCATTCATGTGTCCCCTTTTCTGTATGACTGAATGTGTTGGCCCCTGCTTGCAGTATGTATGGCTGCTATCACACATGCTTGTGTCATGGGTTGTGTTAGCCTGAGTATTTTCTTTTTTCGTCTATTTTTTCTATTTTTTTTTGTTGTTGTTGTTTGTGTGCCAATATTTGATTGATATGTAAACACCATTCTTGACTTTTGCTTTGTAATTTTCTTTAAATGTTTTGTCTTCCCCGCCTTCATCATCAAAAAGTGGCCTTTTTTCGCAATGATTTGGTTTTTTTTTACAAATTAGAACTAGTTTCCCTTTTTTGGGTTATATTCGGGAAAAGTCAATATTTTTTTTTTTTTTTTCTTTTACTGAAAACTCGCTTAAGGTTATAAAATACTAAAGGGAGAAATTTTAATCAGTTGCTGCCTATTATCTCTGATATATGTGCTTTTAGATTTCGAAAGAAGCTACACTAATCCTTCAATACGTTGAAGAGGCAAAGAGTTCTTCGATTTTAGATTAACTTGGGCGATATAAAATACCTTCGAACGCAATACACAGTTCACATAGCTCATTTTCCCATTAACTTTCCTTTAAGGAACAGCAGTAAACTTCTCACATATCAATGATTGCTGTCCGCTTCAAGTTTAAGCTCAATGATAACGGATCTCCTCTTTATAACCGTGTCCAAACTGCGTGCCGCAGTGAGAAACCTTTTTGTAGAGAAGTTTTTACAGGCCACATTACATCACAAATGTCGACAGCATTAGAAGGGGTTAACCACAGCTGAAAATGTTTTCTGATGTTCTCTACAGGATTCAAATCCAGGCGCTCAGCTTCATAGGCGAACAGGCTGAGAAAACATTGAAAAACCAAATAATTTTCGAAAATTCATATTTCGAACATATCTTCAAAGAGATTAGGTTAGGTAAGGTTGAAAAGAGGGTGCAGATATTAATCCGCCCCATGCCACTATGGACATACACCTTAACCAGTAATGGGATTGTTGTGCGCTCTAAAAACTAAAAAGTAACCTCTAAAAAAACATTTTAAAGTTAGGAATTCCGTGCTACTTACCAAATCCTAAATTCTTTTCAATACCACTTCCCTAAGTTGGTTCATGTCTGGTATTGTGTAAATGCCTAAATGCCGGTATATCTGTTAGCCTGGCAATGACAAAGGGAATGCTCCAAAGTCTCATCATCTCCCCCACATGCTATCACTTGCCGCACCGATTTTACATAAGTGAGCTCGTAGTCCCATGTGTCCCGTTATGATACCAATTGCTATACTGACCTCCTTCTTGCTTCCTTTCAGTAATAGCATCGTCTTCTCACGATCTGGATCCCCCCCATAGGATTTTCGCCTTCCTACCGACCGCTTCGCTGTTCCACAATGTTGCTGGAGCATTCGTCGCTCACTTCCTTAACTCGGGCTGCTTCGACCCGAAACGCTTCGGGTTAACCAAGTTTATTGACGGCAGTCCTCTGGCCTTCACCGCCAAATCGTCTGTCTTTTCATTTCCTCTTACTCCGTTATGGCCCGGCACCCAAACGATGCGGATTTTGCTATACTCAGAGAAGGCGTTAATCACCTTATTACACTGCAAGACTAATCGTGACCTTGCCGTCCGTTATGGCCCTTATGGCAATTTTACTGCCCGTAAAGATTTTCATACTCGATGTCCTCGCGTTAGCACCACACCACCTCACGCATTCCGCGATCGCCCGGATCTCCGCCTGCAGTTCCGTATTATGGTCAGGCAGTCTAAAACAGATCTCAGTCCCTGGGTTCTCAATGTAAACCCCCAGGCCCACATTGTTCTCTAGCTTTGATCCATCCGTGTAACATGATCTATCAGATGGCAATACTAGGGTTCCATTTATCCAAAACTGTGCCGATGGCAGCAGTCTAAAGCAAATCTCAGACACTGGGTTCTCAATGTAAATCCCCAGGCCTATCTGTCCTCTAGCTTTAATCTATCCGTGTAACATGATCTTCCAGATGACAATACAAGGGTTCCGTCAATTCAAGACTGTGCCGATGGCAGTAGTGCCTCACACTCAACTTCAAGGTTAATCTCAGGTATCCGATGGGAAACCTCTTTCCTTCCTTCCAGGTTGCCTATCGTCGCCTCGAGTATACCGCGATGGTATGAGCTGCTCCCATTCCTCAATCCATTCTCCCATCGCCTTAAGTCTCATAGCCGCAGTGGCTGCCTCACAATTAATCTGTGGGCGTGGTAACCCAGTGCTCTAGTGGGCGTGGTCCTCATCGCTCCGCCTATGCCAAGGCAACATGTTAACCTGTTGTATGGTCCTTATGTTGCACTTTTTCTCCATAGCAGTCCACCAAATTACTGAGGAGTAAGTAAGTATTGGTCTAATCACGCTCCTGTAGAGGCAGTGGACTGGGGGGATTGAGGCCCCATTTCGGGAGTACGGCCCGTCTACATAATGCCCAACATCTGTGAGCCTTCTCAGTACTCTCCTGAATGTAACACTTCCAATTCAGTTTCCTGTCCAAAATCACATCTAAATACTTGACCTTGTCAGATATCGAAATCGTCTTATTGAAGAAACGTGGTGCGTTAAATTGGCCCACTTTCGTCTTCCTCATGAACAGGCCTATTTCAGTCTTCTCTGGATTAACATTGAGACCTCTGAGTCAAGCCCAGTCATATTCCATATGCAAGACCCTTTCGGCCCTTCTGCATATCTCGTTCGAATCCTTACCCCTTAGAAGTATTATAACATTGTCTGCGTAGCAGACGTGTTCAAATCCCTCCTCAGTCAGCACCCGTAATAGGTCATTTATGGTGGTCCCCCATAGGAGTGGCGATAAAATGCCCCCCTGTGGCGTGCCTTGAGCCACTTTCTCCCTTATATTTTTGCCATGGGACACAATTTATCCACCTGTTCCTTTGCATATGGTTTATCCAGTCTCTAAGGACCGGGTCCACCCTGTATTGGTCTATGGATTGGATCAGTGTGTCGGTCCGCACATTGTTAAAAACCCCCTCGATGTCAATGCATACCGTCAGGGTGTACGTTTTGGCATCGTAGGATTCTTCTATTTTATGCACAACCTCGTGCAGGGCAGTCTCCACCGACCTTCCCTTGACATAGTCACGCTGTTTGTATTTAAGCAGTTCGCTGAATGTCCTACTCTTTATCATGGTGTCCACAATACGTTCCATGGTTTTGAGTTGAAAAGACGTAAGGCTCATAGGTCTGTAGGCCTTTGGTGTAGCATAACTTCCCTTGCCGGGCATGGGTAAAAACACCACCTTTCCCTCCTGCCAGACTTTCGGAGTATATGAAAATCCTAGGCAGGCTGTGAAAATTTTGGCAACACGAGGCGCCAGATAGTCTGGCTCTTTCTGTAGTAACACCGGAAATATTCCATCAGGTCCGGGTGACTTAAATGGTTTGAAGCTCCTCAACGATTCCCTCACCATAAATTCCGTTATTATAAACCTTCGATCAATGTCATTATTCCAAGATTCCGGTGTCTCCGTGAGTCCCTTCGTATCCTGTGGAAAATGGGTTTTCATCAAAAGCCTCAATATGTCCTTCGTTGTCTTTGCTCTCACTCCCATGTTCTACTAAAGTTTCAGTTTGGGTCTTGGCGGCGTCATTAACGCTATCGACCTGTTAGCAGAAAAGCTTCCAAAAGCCACGTTTTGCCGCTCTGGTAATCTTTTGGCATTCCTCGAGCCGTGTGTAATACACATCCCAATAAACTTCAGCTTTTTTACGACGTGCTCTGTTAAAAAGTCTGCCGACCGCTTTCCCAATATTGCGAATCTCCCCGATCATCCAGGGTTTTTCTTGGGCATATTTCTTTTCCCGAAGAGGACAACTGTCTTCGAGGGATCCCACCACTGCAGTCGTAATCCTGTTGACTTTTTCGTCAATCTCTTCCTTCTATGCTTGGACAATCTAAATTTTCTTGCCCGTGTGTAATACACATCCCAATGAACTTCAGCTTTTTTACGACGTGCTCTGTTAAAAAGTCTGCGGACCGCTTTACCAATATTGCGAATCTCCCCGCTCATCCAGGGTTTCTCTTGGACTGATTTCCTTTCCCGAAGAGGACAACTATCTTCGATGGACCCCACCAAGTGCAGTCGTAACCATGTTGACATTTTCGTCAATCTCTTCCTTCTATGATTGGACAATCTAAATTTTCTTGCCCAAGTCTTCTTCTGGATTGTCTTCCGAATTTTGTCCATTTGGTTTTCAACTTAGCCCGGAAGCTTATCGGATTCGGCTCTGGCCGTGTCATTCTAAACCTAATGTAGCAATGGTCTCAGAAGGAGTGCTTCTAGGAGACCCCCCAATCCTGGACCTCATCGATTAGATCGGAAACATATTGTCACATCTAAAACCTTATCCCTAATCCTATTAATAAAGGTAGCGGTGTTACCAGTAATGAGTGCTATTGGGTCGTTAGTATTCAAGAACTCTGCCGGGGCTTGGACCCGCTTATTAGTGTTGTTACTACCCCACGAAATGTGGTGAGAGTTCGCATCGCACCCTTTTAGTACTTCGTCTCCCGTCTGTTTCGCTTTCCTCATCAGCCGTTGCGGGTCAGACGTGGGTGGCGGTGTCGAAGAGTCGAAAGGCAGATAAAGTGATGCCAGAAATGCTCCACCGTCTCAAAAAAGATTACAACCCATAATGAGCTGTTCTTTGAGTTCATTTATTTGTTACCAAAAATGTGGATATTTAAAGTTTTTCGTCTTCCTTAACACTAGGTTTAATCCATCATCTTAAGATTTATTTGCCAGCAGTAAAAACACACCTAATCCTTCAAGACTACATATTTTTCTTAGTTTTTATTTTTTTTGTTTTTAAAAATAAACTTTAAAAATCCAAGAAAAAAAAAAACAAACACCCAAAAATAAACCACATTTAATATACCCCCTTAGGGTATGCAACAATATTGAAGCAATTAATATGCCAAAAGGTATGCTTAGCTTTACAAGCAATTTTATCTTATATGGCTTTTAAAGACATCGATAAATTTTATTTTCAACATATTCGCTTGAAATCCCTTAGAATTTCCTGCTCCTTACACCCAAACTCAGAAAATCAATAGATAGACAGCAGATACCTTCTCATTTGCCTTCATTACGCGCGTTTTTTTTTTTTTTTTTTCTTCGTAAATATGCCATAAGAGAGCAGCAGAACACCAGAAACAATATCGCATCATATTCCATTCCTTGCTGTAGCATTTTCCTCATTTCCCTTATTTCGAAACTTAACTTAACAACAATGAGTGTGGCACAATGTAAGATACGCCGTTGCTTGTCGTATCAACTCTCAAAGGCTTCATTTTGCTCCATGCTTAACTCTTATCTCGTGCATATTTTTCAAATTAATAATGAAATCTACAAAAAGCGCTTTTAAATGTAAAAAATGTTGCCGTTGTTGTTGTGTATCTCATTATAAGAGTTTTTTTCTTTTATTTTTTTTTTCGTTTATGGGGTAGAGCAAGGGGGTCACGAAATGAGGATGGCTGTAGTCACCCCTCGCGTGTCTGCCACATTAATAGAAGAAACCAACTCAGTCGACACTGTATGGCACAGCAGCCAACCGAGGAAAAAAAAGCATACCCATCAGCAGCAATTTTTTTTCTCTATACCGTTGCTGTATTTTTTTTTTTAATACTTTATCCTTTAAAATGCTCATCTGTGCTTTTTTTTCCTGTGGCAGTGTCTCTGGTTTTTTTTTCCTTCTGCTACTTGTGTTGGTATTGGCCCAAGTGAAGTTTGGTTCGTTCGTAAATACCAAAGTGTTATTGCGATGCTTTTTCTCTTTATCTCTGCCGGCTACGCTGCCCCGGCGACGTTAGCTTCATAAATTATTGTGATTAACATTACTTTGCATGCCACAGAAAAACAAGCACAAGCAGCAACATCACCAACGTTATTAACTTTATGTTAAGTGTGCTGCACGTGTGCGTGTATGGGAAAAGGATTTTCTCTACTATCTAGAAGTAAAATTTTGAAAATATGCGAAAACCCTTTGATCTTCATCATCTGTCTTCAATGCATTTGGCAGTAATTTAGGAAAAAAGAGTAGTAAATTTCAGAAAACAGGGATATATTGGGTTGCCCAAAAAGTAATTACGGATTTTTCATATAGTCGGCGTTGACAAATTTTTACTCAGCTTGTGACTCTGTAATTGCATTCTTTCTTCTGTCAGTTATCAGCTGTTACTTTTAGCTTGCTTTAGAAAAAAAGTGTAAAAAAAGTATATTTGATTAAAGTTCATTCTAAGTTTTATTAAAAATGCATTTACTTTTTTTTTTTTTAAAATCCGCAATTACTTTTTGGGCAACCATAGTAGCAGATAGAGTACATTGAATGTCCAAAAAAACATTTTCCCAACTACTGGGATCCGATAGAGGTGGCGACGATAATATCCCAGAATCAAACCCCATTCATCTGAATGCATACTGGCAAGTAGGAATGAAGGCAGCGCTGTAACAGGGCTGAAGAACTACAAAGCATCAGGTGCCGATGGATTAACAGCTGCATAATTAGAGACCGGAGTTGATACTCTGATGAAGATTTGGTTTTGATTTATCTAATGATGGAGGTCACCGTGGCGAAGAGGTTCGAATGTCCGCCTATGACGCCGAACGCCTGGGTTCAAATCTCAGTGTGAGCATTAACAAAATTTTCAGCGGTGGTAATCCCCTTACTAATGCTGGCTACATTTGTTAGGTATCCTGTCATCTTAAAACTTCTCCACCAAGTGGTGTCGCTATGCGGCTTGTCGTTTGGACTCGTCATAAAAAAGGAGGCCTCTTATCACTAGCATTTCCGTCTATTATGCTAAATGCCTTGGTTCGAATCCTGGCTAGAACATCAGAAAAGCGGTGGCTATGCCTTCTTTATGGTGGCACAATTTGTGTGGTATTACGCCAATTAATCTATCATAGAATACCGTCTCGCCCCTTTAAGTGAAATGTTGGAGGGGGGCGGGGCGGACCCTCCCCTTACCACAATTTTGAAAATGTCATGGCCATCAAGAATATTTTTATTATGGGATCTTAGACCAATATTTAGATGTGTTACAAACGGAATGACGATGTTATTATACCCCATCCTATGGTGGAGGGTATAAAAACACATGAATGCCGTTCGGTATAGAATAGGACACCAATCAAAGTATACTCCATCCTATGGCGGAGGGTATAAAAACACATGAATATCATTCGGTGTAAAATAGGACTCCAATCAAAGGTCTTTGGTAGTGCAATAAATTTTGTGCCCCCAAATTTGGGTTGACAAGTGTGGGAACTTTTCTATGTGGTTTTGAAAGCAGATAACCAATATAATAAACAAATCACAAATCGGATTCATAGCCCCGAATGCCTTGATCACCAGCTTAAAAATGCTTAAAGAACAATCCATTTTCAAAAAACTTTCTAAAGTGTAGCGAAGCCAGCTGATAATGTCTAAAAGTTGTAAAAATGTCCAGAGTATGGAACTATCGAATCGAATAGATTAACTTTTCTACTTCTTTTGAATTCATTTCTTCACTTCTTAGTTTGTCTAGACGAAAGTGAGAGTGGCGCGTGGGAGCTTTTCTATGTGGTTTTGAAAGCAGATAACCAATATAATAAACAAATCACAAATCGGATTCATAGCCCCGAATGCCTTGATCACCAGCTTAAAAATGCTTAAAGAACAATCCATTTTCAAAAAACTTTCTACAGTGTAGCGAAGCCAGCTGATAATGTCTAAAAGTTGTAAAAATGTCCAGAGTATGGAACTATCGAATCGAATAGATTAACTTTTCTACCTCTTTTGAATTCACTTCTTCACTTCCTAGACTGTCTAGACGAAAGTGAGAGTGGCGCGTGGCCCTCATAATTTCATCTAGGCGTAGGAAAATAGGAAACGTTCTTTCAAAAGGATTAAAACAATTGTGCGACCTAATAATTTTTTGCTTGATATTTGATTTCTGGTTTCTAATAACCCTGTAAATATACCCAACTCACGTGATCCCTTTTTTTTGGGTTAAAATACACATTTTAACAGTTGAGAAAAAAAAAGTAATGCAAACCAAACAGTTCTGCCTCAGCACATGTTAGAGTACCCACGTTTTTTTGTATACCCATTCTTTTTTTTGAAATCCTTTAGAAAGACTAGAGGCTAAAGGGAACAAAAAAAATGCAGGCACATAGATGAGAGCCACACGCATTCATAATTTAACCCTTTGTTAACCAGCAGCATCGTAGCACTAACAGCAATACAAAACATGAATATTCACTTGTCAAACAAAAAAAGGATTTCAAAAAAAATTACCCATAACTATGAAAAAATGAAAGGATTCCATAGACATCAACACACACACACACCAACTGCTTTGTTACCAGACCTAGACCAAGAACAAGGAAAATGCGAACATTTGGATTTAAAAGCCCACACAACGGCATCATATTCTACATCAACATCATCATCTATAGCCAACGTCATAGTCATAGTCAACCTCATCATCATCCACATTCCTGACAGACACAACAGGCAATACTGGAGAAAAAAACAAGGGCGGCAAAAAAAAAACGAAATAGTTTAGAAAAAAAAATGAATTATTAGACTCAACTAAATCCACACAAAATGCAAATTACCAGAATACTGTCTAAGGACTTTTGGCTCGACGAAAAAAAAAAAATGTTTCCATAACAATGGAAAACCCTTTCAGCAACTTTGGTCTACAATAGAAAAAACTCACGCAGCAGCAGCTATGACTGACTACCCACAAGGCAAAAAAAACTTGCTCAGCGACTCAAAAAAAGGGTTGTCAAAAAAAAAAACGTATATCCACAGGATTCTGCTTACAAACAAAATTCTCAGATTGGCACAGTGGAACAATTTGATCAAATAGATAATAAATGGACACTCAAATTCTCTGTAAAAATGGGACAAAAAATGTGGTGGAATCTGACTAATGCTTCTAAAGGGTGATTTTTTCGTATTTTGTTTCACCGTGAAACATCTTCAATTTGATCTATAATTTAACAATGAATCGTCTTACAAACGAACAACACATGCAAATTATTGAATTTTATTATCAAAATCGCGCGCTTCTTCCATTCCACGACGAAGCTCATTTTTGGCTCAATGGATACGAAATTAAGCAGAATTGTCGATTTTGGAGTTAAGATCGACCAGAAGCATTGCAAGTCCTACCAATACATCCAGAGAAAATCACAGTTTGGTGCGATTTATAGGTTGGTGACGTCTTCAAAGATGATGCGAATCGTAAACTTTAATGTTTCTCTTGAGTGGAACATTCCAAGATTTGGTGTACCAGGGCTAAGGCATCATTAATAGGGCCCAATTATATCGTTGCCTTCAGATATTAATCTCTCACACTGTCTGATTCAGCGGATGTGAACATTCGCAAGTTATTGGGCTTTTTAAAGCGATCTGGATGGTTGAACGGTAGGAACCAGAGGGCATCTTCCTTCTTCTATTCCTGTGGTATCACAATGAACGAAAGCGTCTAAGTGAGTCTGATGGCAGACTGCCGCTTAAACCTTACCTTACCTATCCTATATCGTTGACTTAAGATTTTAAACTCTCACACAGTACACAAGTCGACTTATTCGTCTAAAGTTGCCACTGTAGTTGTCTTGTCCCCTTTCCTGTGTACGGCACATCGTATTATTATTTTCCAATCATCAGCTATGCGTTCTTCTACCAGCATTGCACGAAGAGCTGATGCATATGCTTCATCTGCATGTAGCCTCCGGTCTTAAATAGTTCAGCTGGCAACCCATCGGTTCCTTCTGCTTTGTTGTTCTTCATACGTAGATCCCATTCTGACTAGATGGTTTACATTCGAAAGCATCATCTGGCAACTCATCGGCTCCTGCTGCCTTGTTGTTATTCGGCCAGGTAACTGCTACTTTGACCTTATTTTAACTAGACGGTATACTCACGATCATTAGAAAGTAGGTCTATGGTATACTAGCTGCTGGTGATGCTAGCTGCTGCAAAAAACATCCTTTCCACATCCTAAGCTCATTTTCTGTGTATGCTACTGTAAAAATTCCAGCGAACGGTTTGATGATTCTTTGTTGGAAAGAAATTTCTGACTTTATTCAGACTACCGAACAGCTCTATTCACCCACATTCACGCCTTTCCTTTTTCTCTTCTTTCTGTGAAATACACATGATGAGGCTAATTGCTGGCTGAATGGGTTCGTCAATAAGCAAAATATGGGTTATTGGTCAGAAAGCAATCCTCCAAGTATACAAATTGATATATCCTGAGATTCTGACTCGTCTATAGTCTCCAGGAATCTGGCCGCTTCAATTCGAGCGATCCATAGTGACTCTGCAGTTGTATTATATGGGTTTTCCGGACATGTCATTGGTACATGTCATGTCGTCTATAGTCTCCAGGAATCTGACCGCTTCAATTCGAGCGATCCATAGTGACTCTGCAGTCAATAAGCAAAATATAGGTTATAGGTCAGAAAGCAATCCACACGTACTCCATGAGTCATTATTGCATACCGAAAAAATTACGGTTTGCTGCGGTTTATGGTCCGGCGGCGTCATTGGGCCGTACTTCTCCGTATGCTATCTTCCGCGCCACGGTGGCCTTCAAGTATACAAATTGATATATTCTGAGATTCTGACTCGTCTATAGTCTCCAGGAATCTGGCCGCTTCAATTCAAGCGATCCATAGTGACTCTGCAGTTGTGTTATATGGGTTTTCCGGACATGTCACTGGTATATAGCATGCAGAGCAAATATCAGCGAGTGTATCGTCTAACCATGAGCGATAAGAATTCAATTTGCTAAACCTTCCAAGCCTCAATTGGCCCAAGGTAGCTTTGGTTTTTCTAGACTGATCTTTCCCCCCATTTGCTATTTGTGATGAACACCCACAGAGGACTATATGCGGTCGGTATGATAAAGTTACATTCTCTGGTTGAGCGGATCGGTGTGTTGTTTTCAGTTCGCGTCTCCAACTTCCAGATATTGTTCTTGGCATTACTTAGAAGGGATGTTCTCTGCCATGGTACACTTTTTCCTTACCGCGGTACGCCATACTACCATTGGCTACGTCAGAATCGCGTAACCACATTTTCGTAGAGCCAGTAGGCCATCTTAGGATTCAGTTCCCAATTCGAGCCTATGGATTTTCATCATTGTGAGCATGTTCTGAAATATGACAGCGTCGTCGGCAAAGAAGACTAGTCCAAGGGCTCATCGACGACGGTCAGCAACGGCAGACTGTGTATAGTCCTTAGCCATAGAAGCAGTGAATGAATACCCTCTGTGTCGGATACTCTTTCAGCTCTATAGCATAAGGCTCACATCTTATCCATCGATTCCTCAGCATAAGACGCCGATGAACATTCTGAGCATGTTCTAAAGTATGATAGCGACGTTGGCAAAAAAGACTAGGCCAAGGGCTCATCGACGACGGTCAGCAACGGCAGACTGTGTATAGTCCTTAGCCATAGAAGCAGTGACCTGCGATACCCTTTCAGCTCTATAGCATAAGACTCACATCTTATCCATCGATTCCTTAACATAAGACGCCGATGATCATTCTGAGCATGTTCTAAAGTATGATAGCGTCGTTGACAAAGAAGATTAGTCCAAGGGCTAATCGACGACGATCAGCAACGGCAGACTGTGTATAGTCCTTAGCCATAGAAGCAGTGACCTGCGATACCCTTTCAGCTCTATAGCATAAGACTCACATCTTATCCATCGATTCCTCAGCATAAGACGCCGATGAACATTCTGAGCATGTTCTAAAGTATGATAGCGTCGTTGGCAAAAAAGACTAGGCCAAGGGCTCATTGACGACGGTCGGGACCTGCGATACTCTTTCAGCTCTATAGCATAAGACTCACATCTTATCCATCAATTCCTCAGCATAAGTCCCATCCTGCCTCTGTGGCCTGGCTAACCTGATTCTTATTTAAGATTTAGATCAATTCCTCATCGGCGACGATCTTTGGCACACAGTGTTTAGTAATCACCCACAGGAGTAGTGACAAAATATCTTTCGGGTCTGTCTCTCATCTCGCGAGACTGTTATACCTGATATTTGCCTATGAATCAATGCCGATGCAGAGGCGTGCTTGAGGTACCCAAGCATTGCGCTCGGTATTCTACTTTTACCCTGATATCTCCTACGCGCTTCGTACTATTGGGTTGCCCAAAAAGTAATTGATGTTTCACATAGTCGGCGTTGACAAATTTTTTCAACGGCTTGTGACTCTGTAATTGCATTCTTTCTTCTGTCAGTTGTCATCTGTTATTTTTAGCTTGCTTTAGAAAAAAAGTGTAAAAAAGTATATTTGATTAAAGTTCATTCTAAGTTTTATTAAAAATGCATTTACTTTCTTTTAAAAAATCCGCAATTACTTTTTGGGCAACCCAATACTTTTTCCCCGATATCTCCTACACGCTGCGTACTAGATATGATGGAAGACCTATTAATCTATAAGCTCTTGGTTTCACCGAACTTACCTT
Source organism: Stomoxys calcitrans (assembly GCF_963082655.1). NCBI lineage: Eukaryota > Metazoa > Arthropoda > Insecta > Diptera > Muscidae > Stomoxys > Stomoxys calcitrans. Next base: position 15,312,593 of record NC_081556.1, on the reverse strand, counting down.
GCCCGATTTGGGAGTTAATACTTTCCTATCCTATTGCCTCTTGCCAGTTCTTTTTCTTATTCTGCTAATTTTATTTTCTATTACTTTTTTTCACTTTCGCCACACTGTAATCCCAGCAATGCAAAATAAAATTCAAATTATAAATTTTCAAAAACCCCTTTTTTTCCAAAGTCATGTACAGACTCGTTTTTTTCGCTCTCTCCATGGACACGTTTGGAAAAAAAAGAGTTGAAAGCTGTACCCAGACCTAGATGATGAGGGGTGATTTAAGGATTTTTGGCTCTGTGATTCCATACACATTTTTTTTCAAACAACGGCAATGAATCAAATTCATACAATGAACACACAAAGGAGCACGAAGTGGAAAAAAAATAACCAAATGTCCTGACAACGTCACAAACGTCTAATTTGTTTATCAGACACAGCCTTGAATAGCAGCAAAAAAGAAAAATTAAATGAAAAAAAATTACCCCCCTCAGTTGGTTTTTTTTTTTTGGACGAACAAAAAAACTGTGAGTGAGCCTTAGTGAATGCCAGCGTATGCAAAATAGCATAGAGCCCTTTGCGTCGTTGTCCTTAATCTCAAAGGGTTAGTTTTTTGCCAAGTCCTTGTCCTTGTGTGCTGCTTTATTCATGCCCAAACTGTCAAATCGGTTTAATTTTGGCATATCATTAAAATCAGTTTTTCTGCCTTGCTTTGAGAGTTTCGTTTGTGTTTTTTTTTTGGTTTTGGTTTTTTGAATTGCCGCACCAGTGATACGTACTTAAAAACTTTGGGGATTTCGGGCGAGTTATTTTTTTACAAATTATCAAAAAATCTGTTTAAATTCATAACCCTCCAAGGAATGGTTGGGGAAAGTATTTTCATTAATTGGAAACCTGAAAAACGAGTATGAGCCTTATGAGCCATACTCAAAGAGAGAGAGAGAGAGAGAGAGAGTAGATTTTTAAGAAAGAAAGGCAACTCTTGCCCTATACACCCGCAAGAGATCCGTTGGCAAAGTTTGGGGGTTTAGACCGCGTGTCATGCATGGGAATATACTGCAGTTGTCAACCCCATAATGCTATATGGTGTTGTGGTCTGGTGGACCGCGCTTCAAAAGTCCACCTACTGCTCAATAATTAACCGGATCCAAAGGATGGCTTTTTGGTCCATCACAGCTGCATTGAGGGCTACACCATCTGATGCACTGAATTTAATCCAACATCTTATGCCTCTGGACATTGTGGCTAGACAATAGCAGCGACCACTGCCGTGAGGTTAAGGGACCTTTCTCATTGGTCATGTGGCCGCTACGGACACTGTGTTATCTTTGATACAATTATGAAACGCTTTTTCATAAAAAGTACTGTACCACTATTCCTGATAGAACCGATTGGAACTACGATATTCCTGGTAATAGAAGTTATATAGACTTCGGTGAAATCGGCCAAAAAGGGCCTAACAAGACTCACTGTTCCAAATCTCGGCGAAATCGGACAATAAATTCACCTTTTATGGAACCATGACCATAAATCAAGATTGGCCTATATGGCAGCTATATTCAAATCTGGATCAATCTGCGCCAAATTACAAAAAGATGTCGAAGAGCCTAACACAACTCACTATCCTGCATTTTGGCGAAATCGGACAATAAATGCGCCTCTTAGGGGCCCAAAAATCTTAAAACGAAAGATCGGTCTATACGGTTCAAATATGAACCGATCAGGGCCAAATTGTAATATTTAGATCTGTCAGAATGACGCTCTTTGAACTGCGACGGGCTGGCTCCTCATTTTTCACTTGGACCACCTCCATCAGGAGACAAATATCACCTACCCTTGAGAAGATATATCAACATGCTGTCCAATCAATACCTTTTGGACCATTAAACCTGAAGAAATTGAATGGTTCTGGCTCAATTATGGTCCGGCAAATATTCATGCAGAGCAAAGATTGAAGCGAAAGTACAGGATATGTGTCCCGATTGTGGTCTGGGACCACACGGCACGCGTCACCTGTTTAACTGACCAGCCACACCCCTCCTCAGGTACCGAGTTTCTGGATCTGGACATTCAACAGAACCAAGCAGACTTAAGAAAGAAGATAGAATGCAACACACTGTCACAACAACAACAACTGTATACATACACACACAAGACGATAAACCCATGGGCTTGGAAATGCTGAGGCGGCAGCCCTTGACGATGAAGGACTTCATCGGGTGAATCCGGTACGTACAACCGGCTGCCTTGGGATTGTGGGCTTGGAAATGTTGTGTACTTGTGTAAGTGCGCCGATCACTTCTGTAGAGTGTAAGTTGCCGTCTAAAATCGAACTCACATGGGTAATTATCATCCATTATGATATTATAGTAATGCTTGTAGGCCACCGTAGCGCCAAGGTTAGCATGTCCGTCCATGATGCTGAAAGCCAGGGTTCGAATCCTGTCGAAAACATTAGAATAAATTTTCAACGGTTGTTATCCCCTCTTAATGCTGGGGATATTTGCGAGCTACTGCACCATTTGGTATGTCAGCAATGTAAAAAACTTATCCACAAAGAGGTGTCGCACTGCGACACGTCCTTCGGACTCGGCTATAAAAAAGAAGGCCACTTATTATTGCTCTTAAACTTGAATCCCACAGCACTAATTGATATGTGAGAAGATTGCCCCCTGTTCCTTAATGGAATGTTTGGTAATATTCAAAAGCCTTTGGTATGACGCGAAGCCATGACCACCGCACTTGTAATCCATGCTCGATACCACCTCAGCTGCAAATGCAAAAGCAAATTTGCCCATGAACATTCCGTTAAGGAACAGAGGCAAACTTCTTACATATTAAAGAGTGCTGTCCGATTCAAGTTTTAAGCTCAATGATAAGGGACCTCCATTTTTTTTGCCGAGTTCGAAGGGTGTGCCTCAGTGCGACACCTGTTTGTGGAGAAGTTTTCACATGGCTGTCATACCAAATGGTACAGTACATCCCAAATGTCGCCAGCGTTAGGTGATAACCACCGCTGAAAATTTTCATGATGTTCTCGCCAGGATTCGAACCCAGGGGTACAGCGTCATTGGCAGGAATGCTCCATCATATACGAAATTTGTCGTGATGAAAAACATTTTGTTTAATAAGCTATGAAATGAGTATTTCGATAATGATAATAATGACTGAATGACAATATCAGTATAAAATTTGAAGAGTTAATTATCAGTTGGTACTGCTTTCTTTCAGTTCTTAAACCCCTTTGCCATCATTTAGCAAAATCATTTTGTAAAATAAGAAAAACGTGCTATTAATTATCCAAGATCTCTTTCTCCTGGTTCTTCAAACAAGATTAAAATGTCCAATATCTTTTACTGGTCATCGTCATGCTTAATGCAGCCCACACACAAACAATTTTTAATTTTGCATAATCCTTCATAAAACATAAACGAACAAAAAACGCACAGAACATTGCAACTCTTATGTATAAAGATAATCCTTTTCTTGTGTCCATTGCAATGTGCAAAGATTTTCTCTTTTTTGCATCTGCACGACCAAGTATGAAGATGAAGGATAATTACATTGATTGTGTGCCTTTAATATCCTTTTGCCAATGTCCTCAGATAACTTTGGTAATGCATTGCATGCTACAGCGGTAAGAAAGGTGTTTGAGTAGCCATTGCTTGCTTGACCTTCGTTTCTTTTTTGCGATTTCCTTTCATTTTTGGTCAAAGTGAACTAATTTTGCATGCCTGCTTTCCGGAGATTAGCAAACATTCAATTATCCCTCCTTTGAATTCGAAATTTCATTGAGTACTGTTTGAAATACCTCTTTTACCTATTTGAGCAGTTGCTATTTAAGATTTTTCAGTTAAAATAATATTGGGTTGCCCAAAAAGTAATTGCAGATTTTTCATATAGTCGGCGTTGGCAAATTTTTTCACAGATTGTGACTCTGTTATTGCATTCTTTCTTCTGTCAGTTATCAGTTGCTACTTTTAGCTTGCTTTAGAAAAAAAGTTTAAAAAAAGTATATTTGATTAAAGTTCATTCTAAGCTTTATTAAAAATGCATTTACTTTCTTTAAAAACAAAAAACGCAATTACTTTTTGGGCAACCCAATATAAAATATTAAATTTTTCAAGAAAAAAAAATAGAGAATCGTTTCGCATACGGAAGATTGAAACCAGACTCAATTTTTGTTTATTTACTTGATAGTCTTACGGCGCCAAATCGCACCACCGAGGCGGCCAATCGACTGGACCATTTGGTGAGATAACACGTTCGCCAAACTTGGTTTCCAATAAATTGATTGCGCCATTCGCTGCGTGGCTTGTGACGCCGTCCCATTGGAACCACACATAACCTTCAAGTCCATATCACCCAATTGGGACCAAAAATATGCTGTTATCATTGAACGGTAATGTGCCAGTCATGATCATCATGGAAGAAGTACGGCCCAATGACGCCGACGGCCCATAAACCGCACCAAACTGTAATTTCTACGGGATTCAGTGATGAGTCATGGTGTTTGTGTGGATTGCTGCCTGACCAATAACGCATATTTTGCTTATTGACGATGCCATTCAGCCAGAAATGAGCCTTGGGCGCTGTGCTCTTAAAGTTGAGACAACTGACTCCGAATCGATAATCGCAACATTCGATATTTTCGATAGTTTTAAAAAAAATATCGATAGTATATATTTCAAACCAAAATGAGAGTTAAAAATCAGAAGATCGATTTGTGTAGAAGCAATATCAACGCACAGACCAAATAAAACCAGGTCTAATAGAGTCAGTTGGAAGTCATGAAAGAAATCATTGTACAAAATCTTAGCCTAATCGGATGAAAATTGCGCCCTCTATAGGCGCAATATATAATGGGTTGCCCAAAAAGTTATTGCGGATTTTTCATATAGTCGGCGTTGACAAATTTTTTCACAGCTTGTGACTCTGTAATTGTATTCTTTCTTCTGTCAGATATCAGCTGTTACTTTTAGCTTGCTTTAGAAAAAAAGTGTAAAAAAGAATATTTGATTAAAGTTCATTCTAAGTTTTATTAAAAATGCATTTACTTTCTTTAATAAAATCCGTAATTATTTTTTGGGCAACCCAATATCTTAAAGGATTCATTCAGTGTAAGATTGCTCGATCAATATTCAGTTAGAAAAATTAAATATCGTTAGTATCGATAGTGGCATCAATATTTTGCCAGCTGTAGTCCAGCTATGTCTTCTTACATTCAATTTAAGTGTGGTAACAGTCGCTGTAAAACCTGGTATAGCTTCCACATAAACGTGTCCTCCAAATTGAGAACAGATTTTACAAAGTTTGGCTTTCAATCTTTCAAAATTTGTGATAAGTATGGTCCTTATTCTTATCGGCATCAATATTTTGCCAGCTTTAGTTCAGCTATGTCTTCTTACATTCAATTTAAGTATGGTAACAGTCGCTGTAAAACCTGGTATAGCTTCCACATAGACGTGTCCTCCAAATTGAGAACAGATTTTAAAAAATTTGGCTTTTAATCTTCCAACATCTGTGGTTTGTATGGTCCTTATCGGTACAATACCTAATTTACCCCCCACAAAAAACATCAGAAGGAGTTCCCTAGCCATGATGGTCGGTACATAAAATTCAAGCAAGCGTTTTTAAATGTTTTGTTTGTTTTTCAATGCGACCGTATACGTATGAAACACTATTTCATAACTCCTCAAGGCTCAGAACAAATCCTGGGTAGAATTCTGCAGTTCCGTGGAGGAAACATCTGAGGCCTCTAGACTAAGGAAGATTCTGTCCTCGAGACCTATTACGGTGGGGTATATTCAGAAGTCGGAGAATGTATGAATAATGTCTAGTGAGGAAACACTAGAACTACTCGTTGATACACATTTCCCGGGAAATCCAACGGGCAACGTGGCGCCAGAAGAGCTTCTCATTAGGGAAATTGAGAGTTATTAGGGAAATTGTGTCTGAGCCGAAAATCCTTTGGGCGATACGAAGTTTCGACTCCTTTAAGTCACCAGGCCCTGATGATGTATCACCGGTTGAATTACAAGCGGTTTCTGATAGACTCATTTCCTGCCTTAGGGAGATATACTCTGCTTGTAACAGAATGTCAAATCGTTTGGGCGATACGAAGTTTCGACTCCTTTAAGTCACCAGGCCCTGATGATGTATCACCGGTTGAATTACAAGCGGTGTCTGATAGACTCATTCCCTGCCTTAGGGAGATATACTCTGCTTGTATCAGAATGTCAAATCCTTTGGGCGATACGAAGTTTCGACTCCTTTAAGTCACCAGGCCCTGATGATGTATCACCGGTTGAATTACAAGCGGTGTCTGATAGACTCATTCCTTGCCTTAGGGAGATATATTCTGCTTGTAACAGAATGTCATATATACCTGGGGGATGGAGGGACACGAAGGTCATTTTCAATCGGAAGGCAGGAAAACCCTACCACACAAAGGCGAAAGATTTTCGTCCTATTAGTCTGTCATCCTTTATGCTGAAAACTCTTGAGAGGTTGATAGAAACATATCTTAGGGCAAATATCCCTGGAGATCGCCTGTCTCGGCATCAGCATGCATATACTAAAGGCAAATCCACTGAAACAATCCTTCACGACCTATTCGGCTACATAGAGGGTTCTCTCGCTGTCAAGGAATATATAATGGTAGAATTTCTTGACATTGAAGGTGCTTTCGATAATGTAAAACCGACGTCAGCCATGAAGAAGTTGGAGTTTCTAGGCATCAAGTCTACCAAAGTTTATTAATAACTTATTTACTAAAAGATGCATTTCGGCAGGCTTGGGATCTGTGGATCTAAAAAGGTGGGTCAGCAGAGGAATACCTCAAAGAGGTGTACTGTCTCCTCTACTTTGGAGTATAGGCATTAATAATATTATTATTGTCTCTGGAAGAAAAAGGCGTAAAAGTGGTCGCATATGCTGATGTCGTGGCAATTGCGGTTAGAGGAAAGTTTCCCAGCACTCTAAGAAATATACTTCAGGAAGCTCTACATGCAACAGCGAAGTGGGCTACTGAAAGTGGTCTAGCTATAAGCCCCTGCAAGACAGAAGTAGTTCTTTTCAGCAGAAGATAAAAGTTGTCTACAGTGGAACCTGTCTCCTTGGGAGGGGAGAATATTCCATTTACGGAAAGCGCAAAATACCTACGTGTTTTGTTGGACAAAAAAATTAACTTCAAATCCAACATTTTGGGAAGGGCAAGAAAGGAAACTCTTGCCCTATACAACTACAAGAGAATCATTGGCAAAAGTTGGGGGCTTAGGCCGCATGTCATACATTGGGTATATACTGCAGTTGTCAGACCTATAATGCTATATGGTGTTGTGGTCTGGTGGACGGCGCTTCAAAAGTCCACCTACTGCTCAAAACTTAAACGGATCCAAAGGATGACTTGTTTGTGCATCACAGCCGCACTTAGGACTACACCATATGATGCACTGAACTTAATGCTACATCTTATGCCTCTGGACATTGTGGCTAGACAAATTGCAGCGACCACTGTCGTGAGGGTAAGGAAGCTTTCTTTTTGGTCATGTGGCGGCTACGGACACTGTGTTATCCTTGATACAATATCCGATGTTCCAGGCAGTGTGGATTACACCCTACCTGAGCCGCTTTTTGATCAAAAGTACTGTAACACTATTCCTGATAGAACCGATTGGAACTACGATATCCCTGGTAACAGAAGTTAGATAGACTTCAATGCGGATGGCTCCAAACTAAACAACCAGGTGGGCTTTGGGGTGTTCTATAACGATCTAGAACTGGTCATATCCAAAAGGTTACGCGATCACTGCAGTGCATATCTAGCGGAGATCCTTGCAATAAAGAAACTGGTGGAATGGCTAAGATATTGGGTTGCCCAAAAAGTAATTGTGGATTTTTCATATAGTGGGCGTTGACAAATTTTTTCACAGCTTGTGACTCTGTAATTGCATTCTTTCTTCTGTCAGTTATCAGCTGCTACTTTTAGCTTGCTTTAGAAAAAAAAGTGTAAAATAAGTATATTTGATTAAAGTTCATTCTTAGTTTTATTAAAAATGCATTTACTTTCTTTTAAAAAATCCGCAATTACTTTTTGGGCAACCCAATATAACGACGATTGGCATAAATATCTCCTCAGACAGTCTGGCAGCCATTAAATCCCTGGAAAACGTATTTCTGAATACAAAAACCGCCCTCGACTGTCGCAGATCTCTCAACGAGATGGCCGAACAGTTCAAAATTCACCTGTTCTGGGTGCCGGGCCACAGAGATATCCCAGGGAATTGTAAAGCGGACGAGTTTGCGAGACTAGGAACTACCCTAAACACTCTAGAGGAACTGGAATTTGTGGGTATGCAGCTAAGTTTTCAGGAGCAGGCCCGAAGGACAACGAATGGTAGATGGTCACAAAGAGGGGGCTGTGAGCATTCCAAAAGTATGTGGCCTCATTTAAACTTGAAGAGGTCTACCGCTTTGCTGTCATTGGCTAGAACAGACGTCTGAGTCATGACAGGTCACTTTCTATTCGGAAAACATGCTGACAGATTGAAGATGGCCTCAACGACTTTTGCAGAAGCTGTGAGGACATCGAAGAAAAAGAGACTATAGAACTGTGTGTGTGTTCCGCACTAGCAGTCAGAAGGAGTTCCACTTTAGGTTCTCATTTCTTTGAGAACCTGTCTGATTTAGCGGATGTGAATATTAGCAAGTTATTGGGTTTTTTAAAGCGATCTGGATGGTACAACGATAGGAACTAGAAGGCATCTTCCTTCTTCTGTTCCTGTGGTTTCACAATGGACAAAAACGTGTAAGTGAGTCTGATGGCAAACTGCCACTTAAACCTAACCTAACCTAACCTTGCGAATAACCGGCCAATTGCGATATGCTCCGCGCTCTCCAAGTGTGAGGAGAGAATGGTTAACCATCATCTCGGGAGATGCTTAGAGTCCAAAGGCCTTCTTAGCGATAGGCAGTATGGGTTCCATAGAAATCGCTCTACGGGAGAGAACATTGGAGTCGCTCTATCCACCAGTTTGGTGAGATTAAGGTTGTGGCTCAAATATATTCCCACATTTAAACTTTCAATGACACTTAGTTTTATAATTCAAATCAATTCGTCACATATGCATGAATTTTGTCACATGAACAACCAGCGTGGTGAGGCATTTCAATCAGGCACAAAATGTTTGCAAGCCGCAATCATGAAGAAATCCTTAAGAAGAATATTAGGGTTACACACGAATTGTGGGGCTCTAAGCTGGCGTAACGATGCACGCGACAACGATTATGGTGGCTCTGATGGGTTACCAACAAAAAACAGAAAGGATTCGCACGCATTCACATGTGGTGGCAAGTCAATAAAAAACAAACAAAAAACAAAATCCACCAAAATGATGGCATTTTAAAGTGAAACAATTGAAGGAGACAAGGCAACCCAACGAATGTAAGCCTTGTGTAGACAGTGAAATGTCCTTGTCCCAACATTGTCACACAACCCCTTCCAGGTTTTTTTGATGAACAATAAAGAAGCTGTAAATGCGTCTCAATAAAAGCAAAAATTGTTCAGCCATAAACAAACATGACATAGGAATGAATGAAAACATCAACATCATCCTCGTCATCATCAGCATCACCAATGCACATCCTTTGCTAAGGATATGTTACACATATCCTTTGGGCCAAAGCGGTAAAAAAAAGAAAACCTAACATGTCAAAATGTGTGGAAAACCCTTTTTGCCTTTTAGCGATTTTTCCTCTTCTTTTTTTTTTTTGGAAAGGGGAAACTTGTTGTTGCTGTCAATAAATGGTGAGCATTTAGAAGGCGCAACAAGCAGAGTTCTACAAAATATGCCTTGAAGGAGGAAATAGTCAGACTCACACACACACACACACACTTGTATAAATGTTGTTCACTTATACATATGAGTTTGATGATAGAGTTCAATATTTGACAGAGTTCATTGTATGTCAGTTAATAACAGTGTTTCCTATATTGACAGTCACTTATTGAAGGGGGTAATGCGGCATGTGTGTGTGGTAGATGGTATGGGACAATATGCTTGCATTGGTTTTCACTTCCGCTTTCTTATCGCTTGCTAATAGAGCGCAATAAATGTCATGTTTTAGAAGCGGGTTTTGATTGTTTTTATTGTCCTTATTGGACTTCAGTTTTCAAACACTTCCCCCTTAAGAGTTAGATTGCAGAATACTCCAGCGGGAAAATTACCTATCGATGTTTTTTTCAGCATTTCAATTCAAATCGAGAGTTCGGTTTATATGGGAGCTATATCAGGTTATAGACCGATTTTGGCCGAACTTGGCTCCGTTGTCAGAAGTAATTACAGAATACTATGTGCAAAATTTTAGCCAAATCATATAAAAATTAAGGCTTCCAGGGGCTTAAGAAGTCAAATCGGGGGATCGGTTTATATGGGAGGTATATCAGATTATAGACCGAATTTGACCGTACTTGGCTCCATTGTTGAAAGTCATGATAGAATACTTTGTGCAAAATTTTAGACAAATCATATGAAAATTAAGGCTTTCAGTGGCTCAAGACGTCAAAACGGGAGATCGGTTTATATGGGAGCTATATCAGGTTCTTGACCGATTTAGACCGTACTTTACACATTTGGTGGAAGTCATAGCGGAATTCCACCTGCAAAATTTAAGCCAAATCGGATGAAAATCGAGGCTTGCAGGGGTTCAAGAAGTCAAATCGGGAGATCGATGTATATGGGAGCTATATCAGGTTCTAGACCGATTTAGACCGTATTTGGCTTCGTTGTTGAATGTCATAACAAAACACTATGTGCAAAATTTCAGCTAAATCGGATGAAAATTGAGGCTTCCAGAGACTCAAGAAATCAAATTGGGAGACAAAAAAAAATTGGCTCAATGGGCTTAAGAAGTCTAATCTGGAAATCGGTTTATATAGGAGCTATATCTAAATCAAAACCGATATGGCGCATTTGTAATCCCCAATGACCTACACCAATAGTTAGTATCTGTGCAAAATTTCAAGCGGTTAGCTCTACGCGTTCGACCGCTATCTTGATTTCGACAGATAGACGGACGGACATGGCTATATCGACTCAAGATGTCGATACGATCAAGAATATATATACCTTATTTCGAGGTGTTACAAACGGAATGACTAGATTAGTATACCCCCATCCTATGATGGTGGGTATAAAAACGTGTAAAGTTCGACCGGGCCGAACCGGTGAAACTTCATCCAAATCGGATGAAAAATGCGGTTTCTAGGGGTTCTAGATTTCAAGTCAGTAGATCGGTTGATATGCGACCTATATCAGGTATTTTTTATACCCACCACCATAGGATGGGGGTATACTAATCTAGTCATTCCGTTTGTAACAACTCGATTGATCCAGGACCCCATAAATTATATATAATCTTGGTAGTCTCGACATCCTTAGTCGGTCTAGTCATGTCCGTCCGTTCGTCTGTCGAAATCACGATAGCGGACAAACGCGTAAAGCTAGCCGCTTGAAATTTAGTACAGATCCTTCACATTGATGTAGGTCGTTGGGGATTGCAAATGGGTCATATCGATTCAGATTTATATATAGCACCTATATAAACCGATCTGTAGATTTGAGACCCGAAATTCTTGAGACCCTGGAAGCCGAAATTTTTGTCCGATTTGGCTGAAATTTTGCACGTGGTGTTCCGATAGGACTTTCAACAACTGTGTACGGTCTAAATCAGTTTATAACTTTATATAGCTGCTATAGAACCCAATCTCCCAATATGACTTCTTGAGACCCTGGAAGCCTCAATTTTCAACTTTACAAATTTTCCACATAGTGTTCTGTTATGACTTCCACCAACTGTGCCAAATACGGTCCAAATCGGTCTGTAACCTGATATAGCTCCCATATGAACCGATCTCCCGATTTCACTTCTTCAGCCCCTGGAAGCCGCAATCGGTCTTTAACCTGTTATAGCTTCCTATTAAACCGATCTCGCGATTTGAATTCTTGAGTCCCTGGAAGCCTCAATTTTAATCCGATTTGGCTGAAATTTTGCATATAGTGTACTGTTGTAACTTACAACAACTGCGCCAAGTACAGTCCAAATCGGTCTACAACCAGATATAGCTCCCATATTTTAACAGAATCCATGGTGATGGATTCCTAAGATTCGACCCGTCCGAACTTAGCACGCTTTTTCTTGTTTCTACTCCTCCCTGTGGAATACCACCCATTTCTCCACTACCAAACCTTGGTTTTGTTTGTTTAAGACTTCCACCATGCTTACTGAACCGAATTTGCTGCCCCATTCCTAGATGAAGACCGTCGCCCCTGTGTGCTCGGGGTTGTCTCTCTTTCACCAGATTTACCCATGTCCTTCTGTAAGTCCATGTATTCTTAAATCAGGGTACAGGTCATATTTATTGTCCAATCGTTACGAAATTTTGCATATGTCACTTCTGTGGCCCAAGGAAGAACGCCGTTGATTCTGGTAAAAATCGGTTCAGAATTAGATATAGCTCCCATATATATGTGTCGCCCGATTTGTCCTTAAATGGCCGTGGTAACTACAATTTTCAACCGATCTGCACAAAATTTGGCACAGATTATTTTGTTACTAATCTTAACATAACTCCAAGATTTCATCAAAATCGGTTCAGATTTAGATATAGCTCTTATATATATGTATTGCCCGATTTGTACTTAAATGGCCGTAGTAGCTACAATTTTTAACCGATGTAAACAGAATTTGGCACAGATTGTTTTGTTACTAATCTTAACATAACAGCAAGATTTCATCAAAATAAATGTATCGCCCGATCTGCACTTAAATGATTGTAGTAGCTACAATTTTCATCCGACCTACACAAAATTTGGCACGGATTGTTTCGTTACTGATCTTAACATATCTGCAAGATTTCATTAAAATTGGTTCAGATTTAGATATAGCTCTTATATATATGTATCGCCCGATTTGCACATAAATGACCATTGTAACTGCAATTTTCAACCGATCTGCACAAAATTTGGCACAGATTGTTTTGTTACTAATCTTAACATAACAGCAAGATTTCATCAAAATCGCTTCAGATTTAGATATAGCTCCCATATATATCTATCGCCCGATTAACACGTATAAGGCCGTAATGAACACAATTTTCCACCGATCTGCATAAAATTTGGTACGGATTGTTTTGTTACTGATCTTAACATATCTGCAAGATTTCATAAAAATCGGCTCAGATTTGGATATAGCTCCCATATATATGTAACATTCGATTTGCATTTAAATGGCGACTCCTCCCGACTTTAGTTTTTCCTTACTGTTTATTTTTTGGATCTTTGCAAACGAATTTATCAACCATTCTTCTTAAGATTTTGTAGAGCGATCTTCTCTACAACCCCCACAATATTTCAAATTTATGCAAATTTTATTTTCGACGATTTGACCTGCATAACCAATGTGGTGTAGAGTATCAAAACGACAACTTTACCCGAGTCTAGTAGCCTATCTTTACATGTTTAAATTTTCCTCATTTATTTCCAACCTACACTTCTCATCACTACACTTCCTTTAAAGTCTATCATTATTTGGGGTTTTCCATGTGCGGAATGCATCACCAATTATGCTTGCTATTTATTTTTTATTTTTGCAAATCATTTCAACATTATCACCTAGAAAATTAAAAAAAAAAAAAAAAAACCTAATGGCCTGTATGTGTGGACGAGTTTATTCGTCCTCTGGGTGGTGTGAGTGAATTGATGGTAAAGTTGTTTCAGACTCCCCCATCATTTATTGAAATGCTGTCAATTGCAATTATTGCTGCCCTAAGCAAAGTTAAGGATTTATATTTTTGGGGTCCTGGCTGCCTTCGTTGAGATTGTCGTTTTTATTGTGTGCCCATCTATGCCGCTAACCATAAGCAATCGAATCGAACGCACATAAAACATGCTGGCAAATCTTCAGTTTTACCAACACCATTGCCATCATCATCATCTTCAGCATTACCGTTACCAGTAACATGCATAGCCACATCCGTTTAACTCTCCTGGCAACTCTCTCTCTCTCTCACACACACACACACTCACTCACTGCTTTATTCTATACTCAAGCTTATGAAAGAAATTAAAGAAATTGTGTGAAGTATTGTGCTGGAGTTATATTGGGTTGTAACGAAAAAATTGAATTTTGTTCAAAATCTAGGTTGCCCAAAAAGTAATTGCGGATTTTTTAAAAGAAAAGCAAAATAACAAAAATCATTTAAAGAGTCTCGGGAAATATGGAGTGCGAAATTGTATTGGGCAGGCTACAATGATCGCGATTTCAGTCTTACCACGGCCCTCATCAGATTGTTATATTAGAGAAAATTTTATTTAAATTTTGTCTTAAGAGAAAATTTCATTGAAATATTGGTTGCCCAAAAAGTAATTGCGGATTTTTTAAAAGAAAGTAAATGCATTTTTAATAAAACTTAGAATGAACTTTAATCAAATATACTTTTTTTACACTTTTTTTCTAAAGCAAGCTAAAAATAACAGCTGATAACTGACAGAAAAAAGAATGCAATTACAGAGTCACAAGCTGTGAAAAAATTTGTCAACGTCGACTATATGAAAAATCCGCAATTACTTTTTGGGCAACCCAATAGATATGGCAAAATTTCTGCCAAATCGGTTAATAATTGCGTTCTCTAGGGGCTTTAGAAGTCAAATGGGGAGATTGGTTAATATGTCGGATATATTTAAACATGAGCCGATTTGGTCCATTTTTAATCCCAGACAATTTTCATCACTAAGAAGTATTTGTACAAAGTTTAAAACGGCAGACTTTACTCCTGCGACAGACGTAAGACTTCAAGGGCCATGTCTACCAAGAAAAGGCAGGGTCCTTGACCATTATTTCGATGTTATAAAGCCCAAATGGAGGACATCGTAGAGGTTAGCATGTCTGTGTATGAAGCTGAACGCCTGGGTTCGATTCCGGCTGAGACCATCAGAAAAAATTTTCAGCGGGGGTTTCCCTTCCTAATGCTGTCGACATTTGTGAGGCACTTTCCTATGTAAAAACTTCTCCCCCAAGAGGTTACGCACTGCGTCACGCCATGCGGACTTGGCCATAAAAAGCTGGACCCTTATCATTGATCTTAAACTTGACTCTGACTTCACTCATGGACATATGAGAAGTTTTCCCCTGTTCCTCAAAGCAAACTTCATGAACAAATTTGCATTTGCATTTACAACTATGCCCCAATGTTGTATTTAGGCCTTCCCCTTTTTATTGTGGCAGGTATAAAGACATATCGGTACACCCTATTAAAATAATGCTTTCTTTGCGTACTTTCTCTACTTATAATAAAGTTTATGCTTGTGATTCTGCCTGTTTATAATTCAAAGAAAAATTAAACTTCCTCTTCGATTTCGAGTTTTGTCTCCTCCCCTATGTGGCTTGTGCTTCTAGTCGAGCTCAGCCTTTTGTTTTTGCCTTTGTCTTCCAAGTGTTGAATAGACAATATATGCGAGTCCATGGTAACGTAAACCAATACAAACGCAATCAATAATTTAATATTCACGTATTCTATGCTTTGCGGCGAATAGGTGGATCAATGAAATTTTTGAACTGCCATCAACACTTTTTCCTTAAGTTTTCGAGGTTAGAAAGGGTAACCAGCGGGGATGAAAGATCAACGTATGTTATGCAAGACGGATTGAGGATGGAAGCAGCCCATACCATCGCTTTATAATCGAGGCGTCGATAGGCAACCTGGAAGAAAGGGAAGAGGTTACCGATCGCATACCCGGCAGCAGTGCCGTCTCAGGTATGCACAGTCTTAGACTGACGGAACCCTAGTATTGCCATCTGGAAGATCATATTACACGGATAGATCAAAGTTAAAGGACAGAGTGGGCCCGGGGGTCTACATTGAGAACCCAGGGACTGAGATCTGTTTTAGTCTGCCGGACCATAACAAGGTCCTGCATGCGCAGATCCGGGCAATTACGAAATGTGTCAGGGGGAGTGGTGCTAACGCTAGGACGTCGAGTGTGAACATGGGAGAATGGATTAAGGATGCGAGCAGCTCATACCATAGCGGTATAATAGAGGCGACGATAGGAAACCTGGAATGGAGGGAAGAGGTTTCCGACCAGATACCTGAGATGACACTTGAGGTCAAGTGCGAGGCGTTGTATGAAAGCCGGATAATCGTAGTGTATGTGGCGTTTGATGGGGATGGAAGGAAGGACAGGAGAAGTGATGAGACGATGGATGGATGAGTGGTTAGTAGGCTTCATCGAAAAGGTCGGCCAACTGAAGGCGCCTGGACCATGAAGTTTCGGAGCTGGTCGGAGGAAAGAGATGAATGTGGTGATGGTCGGGAGAAATAATGAGACGATGGATGGATGAGTTGTTAGTAGACTGCATCGAAAAGGTCGGTGAGCTGAAGACGGCTATGCCATGAAGTTTCGGAGCTGGTCGGAAGGAGGTGGATGTGTTGATGGACGGATGAAGCGATATGACGAAGGATGGATGAGTGGTTGGTAGGCTGCATCGACAAGGACGGTGGGCTGAAGACGGCTGGACAATGAAGTCTTGCTTATCTGCTACCAAGGAAGTCAGGAGCCCCTGGAACTTCGGTTACAGCCTGACTATTGGTGAGGCCCCAATTGAGAGCAACGTGGTGGCTGTGGTTTAACACATAAAATCGCAAAAAGGGCATTTCGATGCTCGATGTGGAGTTGCATGTATTTAACCGGGTTCTGTGACCCATATTCATTTCAGTCAACAACATGATATAGCTCCCAAATAAACCCATCTGCTGATTTAAGTCCTTAAGCCTCTCGATGGCGCAATTGCGCATGACTTGACTCAGAATCACTTTCATTTAGCTTTATCGGTCTGTCCGTCCGTTTGTCAGTCTATTCGTCTGTATATCTATCACAATTTTAGCTCAATGGGCTTCAAAATAGCTTCAAGTTTGGATATAGCTCTCATAAGAGGTCAACTAAACCTCTAGGTTTCCAAAGGAGCTTCTGGCTTCAAGGAATTTTTCCTCGGATACAAGGCAGCGCTAAGTCGCTCTCGGCGGTTGAGGGGATGATAACAGAGAGGAAGGTAATCCGGGTGGTTAATTCGCGCTCTACTTATTTCCCAACTCGATTGGCAGAAGTTGGGGACCTAGATCAGCGGTGGTCTAGAGCATTTACATTGCTGTGGTTCGGCCGATTCTCACCTTTGGGTGCCTGATATGGCATCATGCCCTGAAAAAGGTGAGTCTTCGCGGTATGATGGAGAATGTACAGTAAAAGTGCTGATCTAGGGGCGAAAGAGGAGTGTTCTGAGATCGGGACTGAATGCGATACTTACTTTAACATGGCGCACTTTGTATATTCGTTTTTTCTGCGGAATAACGCTGGTATGGAACAACTATGTGTGATTGGCGATGCGACAGACTATGTGCCAGGCGGATCCTTCTGGGATGGCGACCTGAAGGTTGTGTTCTGGAAAAGGGAGCTTTGGGCTGGGAGAAACTCGCCTTTCTTGGGGTCCCTCTATTTACACGGATGGATTCAATCTGGATGGGTCTATCGGGACAGGGGTGTTTGTTGGGTTCCAAATATTTAGAAAGTCAAACACACTTCTGCACGGGTATAGAGTCCTCAGGCTTAGGTTTTTGCGATCCTCTGGGCCTTGGATTTGATCTTGAGTCAGGAGCGGCGGCCCTGCCAAATTGTCACAGCCAGGCGGCGAATATTGTTGGGAGATTCAATAATTATCTCCCACGTTTGGGGTCAGATTATGCAGGGTGCCCGAATATCAATGGGGGTTGGGAAACAAGGCGGCTGGTGAACTGGCTAGGTTTGCATCGCGTACGGATGCTGCGGATGCTATGGCAATGGTGAACCTCAAATATGCTGGCTGTTTGGGCTGGTGGACGCCTACTACGGCGAGCCCAGAGCAAGGCCCGGAACATCAAAGGGCGGCGGGGAACAAGACGGCTGACGAACTGGTCAGGTTTGGATAGCGGATGAATTCTGCGAATGCTAAGGCGATGGAACCCTCCTCTCTGCTGGCTTCTTGGGCGGCGGGGAACAAGACGGCTGACGCACTGGTCAGGTTTTGATAGCGGATGAATTCTGTGAATGCTAAGGCGATGGAACCCTCCTCTCTGCTGGCTTCTTGAGATGGTGGTTACCATCTATGGTGAATGCGCAGATTTTATGTAGGCAGGCTTTGCGGGTTGCTGGTGAGGTGGACCCCCATGTATCAGATTCGTGCTCTTTGAGCACCATATTGTTATTATTGGCTTTAAATTTCCATTTGACGGGCTTTTGAGGCTGGGTCGCCGGAGACATCCCACTTTAAATAAGTATACAAAATTTCTGTTTTTGAGTTATTATAAACAGACTAAATTTCGCTTTAATCGCCCCACCCATCTTCGAGATCTGGCGTTTGAGTTGTCCCTGAAACTCTTGACCATAAAACAGACATCAAATTTGAGCTCCTTTTTGCCATAAGCCACAAATATGTCTTATTGAAGCGTATTAGGTGGGTTGGCCGGACCCAGACTCTGTCCCAAATGTGTATATCAGATTCGTGGTCAACACTGAAACCCCCTCATTTGATGCCAATTTTGTGACGTTGGACATTGATGCCCATTTTGGGAGTTGGAGAGGCCTTGAAACAAATTCTTATAACAGATGTGTACTCAACTTCCAAATACCTCTCACTTGATAGCCATATTGTCCCAATCGGTAAATATGTCCTGTTGAGGGGTTTTTGGGGGGTGGGGAGGGATTCATTTTTATATCAGATTTGTAATCTACTTTTAAATACCATTCATTTGATACCCATATTGTCCAAAGGGGTAAATGTGTCCTGTTGGGTGCCGTTTTTGGGTGGTGGGTGGGTGGGGGACCCCCCACACCAACGGTGACATTTTTATACCAAGTTCGTACTCTACTCTTAAATACCTTTCATTTGATACCCATATTGTCCCAGTCGGTAAACATGTCCGTTCGGATGGGTTTTGTGATGGGGCGTCCCCCCTGGCTAGTTGACCCAAACATTTTATACCTATTTCGTGTTTTTGTGTTTTTGCGGGTGGGGGACCCCCCGACACCAACGGTTACATTTTTATACCAAGTTCGTACTCTACTCTTAAATAGCTTTCCTTTGATACCCATATTGTCCCAATCGGTAAACATGTCCGTTCAGGTGGGATTTGAGATAGGGCGTCCCCCCAGGTTAGTTGACCCAAACATTTTATAGCATTTTCGTGTTTATCGGTACCATGAGGTGGCATACAGAATTTCACTTAAATCGGTGTACGCGTCTCCGAGATCTGGCGTTTTTTGAAAATTGTGGTAAGGGGGAGGGCCCGCCCGGGACCCGCCCGCAAGTTTAAGCTCAACTATATCAAATGTGTGCGCATTGGTTTATTACTCATCTGGAAACCTCTTCCATGATATTTACATATATGAAATAGTTATAAATTTTCTTTTCTTCTTAAGTTTTGCTAAAAATTAAATCCTTAAATCAAAATCATCATTCATTCATTCAAGACCCTTTTACCATTTACTTATTTCTTGTTGTGATATGATCAACATTATTTTAATAGGCATTTCAACTACAAACGAATTTAGTCATTAAAAGAGTATTTGTGGGTGTTATATATCCACATATACATATGCATTCAAATATGTTTGTGTATGTGTAATGTGTATGTGTAAGTGCCATTGTCAGTGTTGTTTCGTTACTCATAGCCTATCGACCGGTTAAATTATTAATCAAGCCAAAAACACATCCCATAATGATGTTGGGGAAACTTTAACCCACACCCCTCTACTCACTCACTCATTAAGTTTATTTATAAGGATTAATTAATGATCCCAACTGTCCTGTCAAAGTTGTTGCTGTGGTTGAAGCCATTGCCATTGTTGCTATTGGTCGTCGTTGTTGCTGTTGTGCCCAAATTAGAGTTAATAGATTTGTTTATGCTTAAGTAGCAGCCAATATATGTAACTTTGCAAGTGTATGTGTAGTCCGATTGTTAGAAAACGATTTCCGTTTCCTTGTGGTAGAGGTAATTCTTTTGTTATTCATTGAAGTTTTATTAGATACAAAGTCAAAGTAGATTCATTAACTGAGCAAAACGATTCAAAAAAAAATTTTATCGAATGGCAAACTTGAGGACTAAATTCCACAATGTGGTATCCAATAGCGTAGTCGACTAGTATAACCCAGAACCTATTTCTATTAAGCATACGGAAAGTATATCGCCTACTTTTATTGAGGTCAGTGAGAAACAACAAGGCTGTAGGAGCCGATTGATTACCGGCAGAAACTTTTAAGACTGTAGGCCAAACGTTAATGAGGCGTATGCATCATTTCATCTGTACCCGATGATTGGAACCAATGTAAAATTTGTTCCATACAAAAGCAAAAAATCTTTGCTGAATTTTCAGCAACCTAGAAAGGCAAGTTCAAGCCACTCGGAACTTACTGGTGAGCTGAATGGGCTTAATTAACCGGTGACATTACAAAGCCATGTCCCAGTTGAGTGCGCTCCCAAAATTTTGCCCATGAACATTCCACTAAGGAACCTGGGGCAAACTTCTCACATATCAATGAGTGCAGTCCGATTCAAGTTTAAAGCTCAATGATAAGGAGCCTCCTTCTTATAGCCGAGCCCGAACGGCGTGCCGCAGTACGACACCTTTTTCGAGAGAAGTTTAAAAAAGCATAGTACCTCATAAATGTTGCCAGCATTAGGAGGGGAAAACCACCGCTAAAAAATTTTTCGGATGGTCTCGCCAGGATTCGAACCCAGGCGTTCAGCGTCATAGGCGGACATGCTAACCTCTGCGCTACGGTAACCTCCAAGTGAGTGCTCTCACACTGAATGCAATTCAGCGCTTGTAGAACCCAAAAATGGAGAATAGAAAATTATCACCACCTTACTGGGCATATAACAGCCAAAAAACAAGTAAAAGCGTGCTTAGTTCGGCCGGACCGATTCTTGGGTACTCACCACCATGGATTCCGCTAAATATGTAACCTTATGAACTGTGTTTGTATTTGAATTATTTTGGTCTCAAGAAGTCATACCGGGATATCGGTACTTTGAGGGGGCTATATCAACATACTGACCGATTCCGATAAAACTTGGCACTGATGTTGTAAGTTATAAGATAGGGTTTTGGGCCAAAAATTTAGCCAAATCAGGTGAAATTTTAGACTTTAAGGGCTGAATAAGTCAAATCCGGGATAGGTTTATCTGGGGGCTATATCAAATTCGTATCAAACTTGGCATGGATATTGGAAATCATAAGTCAAGTCTTTGTTCTAAATTTTAGCCAAATTGGATTAAAATTGAGGCTTCTAAGGGCTCAAGAGTCAAATCCTGTAATCGGTTTATGTGGGGGCTAAATCTGCTTATAGACCGATTCGAATCATACTTGGCATGGATATTGAGAGTCATAACACAAGTCTTTCTTCTAAATTTTAGCAAAATCGGTCTAAAATTGAGGCTTCTAGGGGCTCAAGAAGTCAAATCGGTGGATCGGTTTATATGGGGGCTATATACAAATCTGAACCGATATGGCTCATTTGCAATCCCCAACTACCTACATCAATAAGAAGTATCTATGCAAAATTTCAAGCGACCATCTTTTCGCGTTCGACCGCCATCGTGATTTCGATAGACGGACACGGCTAGATAGACTCAGAATGTCGAGACGATCCAGAATACTGTATGCCTTATGGGGTCGCAGATCAATATTTTGAGGTGTTACAAACGGAATGACTAGATTGGTATACACCCATCCTATGGTGGTGGGTATATAAATGCAAATTTGTCCATTAAGGAACAGGGGCAAATTTCTCACATATCAATGAGTGCTGTCCGATTCAAGTTTTAAGCTCAACGATATGGTTTTGGGTATAACAAAAGCCATGCTTCCATGCAGGAGTACAACTTTGTATACGGAGAAGAAAACACTCGCTTACGCTAGTGCTACGAAAATGCGCTAGTTTCAGCACTAAATGTGTTTTGCTTTATACTTCCAGCATTTTAATTAAAGACACTTTTCGTAATAATCTTCTCGTAAAAGTTAGAATATTTTTCCCTCTACACAATTTTGGCAACACTGGTTCAAGCTGCTCACGCACGTTTGGTGTTTTGTTTCACTGTCAAACATCTTCAGTATGGTCTATAAATTTACCATGAATCGTCTTACAAACGAACAACGTAAGTGCTCTGTTAAGAAAGTTTATTGCACGCTGGATGTGTGTTCATCGACAAAGCTCAGTTTTGGCTCAATGGGTGCGTAAATAAGCAGAATTGTCGATTTGCGAGAGAAGATCAGCCATAAGCATTGCAAGAGCTACCAATGCATCCAGAAAAAGTCACAGTTTAGTGCGGTTCATGGGCTGGTGGCATCGTTGGACCGTACTTCTTCAAAGATGATGCGAATCGTAACGTAACTGTGAATGGTGAACGCTAACGTGAGATGATATCCAATTGATTGTTTTTTTGTTTGTGTGTTCCTTATAGACTCAGAGTGGTGCGATTTAAGCGAAATTTTGTGTGCTCTCATATAGTACCCTAAAAATAAAAATTTGGTATCCAAACTTCGGGTGGGGAACCTAGGGGGGCCGCCCCACCCTAAAACCTACTAAACATATATTTAGACCAATCACGACAATATGGCACTCAAATGAAAGGCGTTTAGAATAAGAAAACGTAGCTGATATCCAATCGCGGGACCAAGCGTTAGGGGGACCACCCCACCCCCAAAACACCCCTAAATCGGACATATTTACCCACCATGACAATATGGGACTCAAATGAAAGGTATTAGCGAGTAGAATACGATTCTGCAATCCAAATGTGGGACAAAGTTTCTGGGGGTCCACCCCTTCCCCAAAACACCCCCCAAACAGAACTTATTTACTGACCATGGGAATATGGGGCTTAAATAAAAGGTGTTTGAGTGTAGAATACGAATCTGATATCCAAATATGGGACCAAATGTTTGGGGCCGTCTCTCCCCAAAAACATACCCCCAAAGGGTACAAATTTACGACCATAGCTATATGGGGCTCAAATGAAAGGTCTTTGGGAGTAAAGCACGACTTAGATATCAATATTCGAGAAAAGTGTCTATGGGGCCACGCCACCCCCACACACCACCCAAATAGGAAGTATTCGCTGACTATTGCAATAGGAGGCTTAAATAAAAGGGGTTTTACAGTAGAACACAAATCCGATATATATTTTCCCTTTAAACACCCTCCAAGCATGTCATGTTTGCCGACTATGGAAATATAGGGCTCAAATTAAAGGTATTTGGGAGTACACCATGTATCTGATATCAATATTAGGGACCAACTGTCTAGGGGATGTCCCACCACCATAACAACCCCCAAATAGGACGCATTTGCTCACCATGACAATTTGGGTCTTACAGAGAGTGAAACTAAATGTTTATAGTTTTTAGGACCATTGACCCCAAACCGGATATATTTGCTGACTTTTGTAATAAGGAGTTTAAATAAGATAAAAAAAAAGATTTTCATATCCAATTTTGAGGCCAATGGCAATATGGGGTTCAAATAAATAATATATATTGGGTTGCCCAAAAAGTAATTGCGGATTTTTCATATAGTCGGCGTTGACAAAATTACTCTGTAATTGCATTCTTTCTTCTACCAGTTATCAGCTGTTACTTTTAGCTTGCTTTGGAAAAAAAATTTAAAAAAAGTATATTTGATTAAAGTTCATTCTAAGTTTTATTAAAAATGCATTTACTTTCTTTTAAAAAATCCGCAATTACTTTTTGGGCAACCCAATAGATATATGTGAGAATAGAGCATGTTGCTGATCCCCATCCACGTTGCTGATCCTCAATCCTCAAAACACCCTTAAATCGGGTTTATTTACCGACCATGTCAATGTGGAGCTTAAATAAAAGGTATTCGGGGTAGAGCAAGAACTGATACCCACTTTCGGGACCAATTATCTGGGGGTCTACCCCTTTCCCAAAATACCCCACAAACAGCAATTTTTTACTGACCATCGCAATATGGGACTCAAATAAAGGTATTTGGGAGTAGAATACGAATTTGATATCCATATTGTAGGACCATGTATTTAGGGCATCACCCCCTTCCCAAAACACTCCCCAAAGGGTAAACACTTTTCGACCATGCCAATATGTGGCTCAAATGAAAGGTATTTGAGTTTAGAAAACGAATTTGATAACCAATTTTGGGGCCATGTGTTTGGGGGACGCCTCATCCTGTAAACTCCTTTTAAACCTATGGCAATATGGGGTTTAAATAAATGGTATTTGAGAGAAGAGCACGATGCTGATATTTTTTCATGGCCAAGTGTTTGGGGGACCACCTCAACCCCGAAAACACCCCTAATGCAGACATCATAAGAATATCGGGGTGAAATAAAATATGTTAAGAATGGAGTACACCTTACATCCAAACTTAAATTCGTAGACTCATGATGATCATATGGGATTCAGATAAAGGCACTTATTGGATTGCCCAAAAAGTAATTGCGGATTTTTTAAAAGAAAGTAAATGCATTTTTAATAAAACTTAGTATGAACTTTAATCAAATATACTTTTTTTACACTTTTTTTTCTAAAGCAAGCTAACAGCTGATAACTGACAGAAGAAAGAATGCAATTACAGAGTCACTAGCTGTGCGAAAATTTTTTTCAACGCCGACTATATGAAAAATCCGCAATAACTTTTTGGGCAATCCACTACCATTGTCGTAGCATGGTATTTCACTTAAAGCTATTTAATTGTCGCAAATAAATATTCCAAGGAAGATTTTGCTCCATATAAAGTAAAAGAAGGCGCAGCGGAGCGGGCCCGGTCCAGCTAGTTGCTTATAAACGGGAACTATTGGGTTGCCCAAAAAGTAATTGCGGATTTTTTTAAAAGAAAGTAAATGCATTTTTAATAAAATGATAAAGTTTCCATTTTATTCCGGTTTTCACCACAATATAACGCCACTGTACTTATATTCGCTCCCTTCGATTCAGCTATACCTTTGTCTCTTTCCATTCTACATCTGTTTAGGTTATCAAAGTATCAAAGTTGACCATTTAAGTTACAACAAGCGATTGGTTGTCCACTTACCCATCCTTAGAGAGCTCTTTTCGTGTTGAAAGTTAACCCTTTGATGCCTTATGGCCCATCACACACACACACAGCGAACAACAACCCCCATCTAGCAAATGACTAAAAGCGGCTATAAAAACCACAACAATGGGAACCTCTTGGTAAGTAAAAACCAAACAGAAACTGGTTTTGTTAGGCCTTCTTGCCTGCTTAAAAGCGCATGCGATGCCAAAGTAACCCTTTTCGGATATTACCCCTTTCATTTTGAGGGCTTTTTATGCTTTTTTGTCAATACATTTCAAAGGGAGTGTAGAATAGAGAGCAAATTACTTTCACCCTCCCCTTTGCTGTAGCTCTAATGTAGTGAGAGGTTCTAAAACAAGGATTTTAAGCTCAAAGGAACAATGGTAGTGCATGTCTGTTTTTTTTTTTTTTTTTGTGAACCTATATAGGCTGTTTATATGATAATACTATAAAGAGCTTAATGAGCTCTTACCTCCCCTTTATGCTTTGTTTAGAAATTTTAAATTTCAGTTAAAAGTTCGGTTTGGTTTCCTTGTATTTTGCTTTTCTTCAAGAAATTTGATGGTTGGGCCAGTGTTTATTTGAGCACGTGTAAGCTTTCGTGTGTTTATAATTCAAAAGTTTCTTCTTTCCACATGGTTGGACGATGATGATGGGTACTTTTGATATTTCGCTTTTCATTTGGCCAGGCATTTTCTTATTAAACACAATAAGAGCAACAACAACAACAACAACATTGTTGGCCATTGGTAGCAGGACCAACATTAACAACAGCAAATATTTTATGCTAATAAGTGTAGTATTTGTGGGCATTGAAGTAGTCTTCTCCTACTACTCCTACTCCTACGCGTACTACTTCTCCAGAAGAAGTATCGCCAAAAAGTTTTCCATCTTCACTTCTTTTCTGGTTAAGAAGAACATAAGTTTTTATTTCAGAGAAATTTCCTTTCCTTTTTACTTTTTTTTTTTTTTTTTGGAAACCATGGTATTTTTGTTTTGGCCTTCCATTCTTTTTCTCTTTGAGTTGTTTATGATTTGAGTTTGTTTGTTTGCTTGGAATTTTGTTAGAGAAATCATCATCAAAAAAAAAAAAAAAAGGAAAAGAACTTTCTTCCTTGACGTTTTTTTTTTTTCGTTTTGTCCCGTTAAAGTAAATTAGTCCGCGCCAGAAATTCGAATTGTTGTTGTTTGGGGTTCTTCTTTACTTGGGCAATTTTTTTTTTTATAAATAATTAACACTTCACTGATTATGGTCAAAAGGAAAAAGTCCACACACAAAAACCTGCATAAGAAAAAGTTTTCCCTTCAACCCCCATGAAATCAAAGCTAATGAGAAATTTTAAAGAGACACCAATTAGAGACTTAAGGTGAAATCGAAATAAAATCTTGCTGCCATGTTTGGAAATACCCCTCTCCAAAAACAAACTTTGTTCATGTAACCAATTGGGAGTGATGGATGGTCTGATGGGGTTTTACCATTTGGACCATTCGTATCGATAACTGTATATATCAGCTCGTCTCTATTGTGACTCCTGACTACTTTGGTAATAAAGGATAGCTTCTTACCTTTATCTGAGATCCTATTCCTAGAGGGCTATGGCAATCTACTGGGAGCTACAGTCATTCCTAAAGGCTCAGTAGTCGCTTGCGCTTCCCATATGCTTGATCCGACTTTCTCTCTTTCGCAAAATATGGTATAGAGTCTACATTGTGAAGGAGTAACTCTGCGGTTTCCTGGCATTTTTCGACTTAGGAAACTTGATGCGACTAGATACTTCGGATAAAATGGTTAAGATATCAGTTTTTTTCCTTGCAACTTTCTTTCTTTAATTGGCTATGACAGAATATTTGTTACACTCGATCTTCGGCGCTCATTCTTAAATCTCTGACACCAAGTTTCGAGGTGTCTCCCACCACTTCATCTTTCCATTGGGTTTTTGGTCTTCCCAGTTTGCAAAAGACTTCTTTGCTGGAGCTTCTTCATCCATTCTGACATGACCCAGCCAACGCAGCCGTTGTATTTTGATGCGTGTAACTATGCTATCGTCTCCTTTATCGCAAACTGGTCCATATATATTTTACGAAGAATCTTTCTCTCAAATACTTCAAACACTGCCTCATCTGCTTTAACAAGTACCCATGCTTCAGAATCCTATAACAGCACGGGTAGTATCAGTGTCTTGTATAGGGTAATCTTCGTCTGTCGAGAGGTTTCTAAACTATTGGGTCAGTCGAGTGGAGTATGCCGCTGCCATTTGTTGTGTCTGCAGCTTTTCAATGTCCAGCTTCCGTGCAGTGTCAGATGGTACTTTCCACGCCATCTTCAAACGGGTGAGAACCTTTGCTGCAACAAGGTAATGCTCCGAATCTATATTCGCTCCACGTATCGTTCGTACATCTAACACGCTGGATGAATGCCTTCCATCTATCACAACGTGATCAATTTGGTTTCTCGTGTTTTGATCGGGTGACAGCCATGTGGCTTTGTGAATATTTTTATGTTGAAATCTGGTGCTACTAACTACCATGTTTTTTGCCGCGGCGAAATCAATCAGCCTCAACCCATTACTAGACGTTATCTCGTGGAGGCTAAACTTTCCGACTGTTGGACCAATAATGTCTTGCTTCCCTATCTTCGCATTAAAAATCTCCCAGAACGATTTTAATATCATGGGCGGGGCAGCGGTCATATTCTCTCTCTAGGCGCTCGTCGAAAATATCCTTGGTCTGCTTGTCTTTGTCTTCCGTCGTGGCATGAGCACAAATAAGGCTGATGTTGAAGAATTTGGCTTTTATGCGGATTGTGGCTAGCCTCTCATCCACCGGAGTAAAGCTGGAGACTAGGTGTTTCAGTCTTCGACTAACCACAAATCCACAGCCAAATACATGCCTCGTGTTATGGCAGCTATAGTATAGTTCGTCACCCAGTCCATCGCACTTCCTCTAAGGCGGTAATATCTGCCTTGTACCTTTCTAATACATCCGCCAGCGCGTATACTGTACCTTCTCTAGAAAGATTGCGGACATTCCAGGTGCAGATTCGCAAGTCATGTTCGTTTTTTCGTCTGCGTAGGTCGTCAACGCTGGAGGGGTCCGTTTTTACTATTCCTTTGTTTCTCATAGTAGTTCTCTTAGTTTTCCAGGGGCGGGTTACTGGCCCGGCGCCCCAACCGCATGGGTTTTGTGGGATTGCTGCACATATATCCCTCGTTGTGGCGAGCCGCTTGCTCCAAGATCCGACGCTCGCTTCCAGCCGCCCCTAACCTGGCAGCAGACGCTGATGTTGGCCATGGGTTATTTGAAGGCGCCAATAACACGCCTTGTCATCTCGAGTATCATTGGCACTCAGTATTTAATTAAGAGGCAGTGCTACCTGACTCCCCACTGAGACTCTCCTCTCAAAAATCGCTGACTGCCCGCGACCGCATTTGAAGCTACTCCGCATAAAAACGGAGCTTTACACCATCCGCATCCTGTGGACGCGCCCGGTAGCTTTCAGCTAACGGAAAGCTTAACAATGGACACCACACAAGTCGAAGCTCAAAGTTCCAGCCTGTGTGGTGCTCATCCTGTGTCATCCGGGTATCCCTTGGAGCATTCTACGCTATATACAGTTTACCTTGCCGTCACATCTTCTTCAGTTTCCTTCACCGTGCTCCTTACAGCTTTTTCGAATTTATTGCGAGATTTGCAATGTTGTCGCCCACTTCTGCTATCATTCTACTGTCCCCCTCTTTCGATTTGATGGTGATAATGGTTTTATTGACATTCCCGTTCTCTGTGAGTCTAAATCGGAAATATCATCTGTTATTATAGGCTGGGATTGATCTGCTGCTGCTCCTAATAGAGCCCGATATTCCCATGATGTTCGATTTAGGGATGTTTTCGGGGGTAAATATACCCGATTTAGGCATGTTTTCCGAAGTGGGGTGCTCTACTCTCAAATTTCATTTATTTGAACCCCATATTGCCATTGGCCTCAAAATTGGATATAAAATTTGTTTTCTTATCTCAAACACCTTATATTTAAATCCATGGTGAGCAAATACGTCCTATTTGGAAATTGTTATGGGGTTGGGATGTCCACTAGACAGTTTTGGTCCTGAATGTTGATGTCAGATGCGTGGTCTACTAACCTTTCACTTGAGCCCCATATTCCCAAAGTCGCCCAACATGACCGGTTTGGGGGGTGTTTTCGGGGATAAGGCGCCCTCTCTGTGACTTGGCGCTAAAAAAAAAATCAGATTCGTGTTCTACTCTAAAATACCTCTTATTTGAGTCCCATAATGGAATGGTCAGCAAATATGTTTTATTTAGGTGGTGTTATGGGAGTGAGGTGGCCCCATAGACACCTTTTGTAGAATATTGATATCAGATTCGAGTTTAACTCCCAAAGACCTTTCATTTGAGCCCCATATTGCTATGGTCGCAAATTTCTCCCTTTTGGGGATGTTTTTGGTTGGGGCCGCCAAACACTTGGTCCCACATTTGTATACCAGATTCGTATTCAACACTCAAATACCTTTTATTTCAGCCCCATATTACCATGGTCAGTAAATTAGTCCTCTTTTGGGACGTGTTTTAGGGAGGGGGTGGAACCCCAGAAACTTGTTCCCACATTTGGATATGAGGTTCGTATTATACTCGCAAATACCTTTCATTTGAGTCCCATATTGCCATGATCGGAAAATGTGCCCAATTTAGAAGTGTTTTGGGGGTTGGGGTGAACCCCCACACATTTGGTCCGACACTTGAACAACCTTATATACCTTTATACCTAACCTTATATACCTTTCATTTGAGTCCCATATTGTCGTGATTGGTCTATATATACATTCGGTGGGTTTTGGGGGTGGGGCGGCCTCCTAGGTACCCCATCTGAAATTTGGATACCAATTTTTTGATTTTATTTTACTATAAGAGAGCACACAAAATTTCGTTTAAATCGCACTAACCATCTCCAAGATCTGGCGTTTCTGAAAATTAGGGTAAGGGGGAGAATTATCGTCAGGCGGCCCAAAACAAATCTCAGTCCCTGAGTTCTCAATGTGAACTCCCAAGCCCACTCTATCCTCTAGCTCTGATCCATCAGTGGCGCATGATCCCCCTATCTGAGGGCGGGCGGAGTCTTGGGTGTGGTGGGTACCCAAGACTTGGCCCGGCCGAACTTAGCACGGAATCTTCTAAAAATGTATAAAAAAAATTTTGTTAAAGGCCAAATTTTATTCTACATACCAAGCTTCTGTCAAACCCGAAACTAGGAAACGAGGACAAGGATGATAAGTAGACCGGTTTACATGGGAGCTATATCAGTTTATAGACTGATATGGACCGTATTTGCCACAATTGTTGGAAGTCATAACACAACACTGCATGCAAAATTTCAGCCAAATCGGACAAAAATTGAGGCTTGTATGGGGTCAAGAAGTAAAATCGTGAAATCGGTTTATATGGGAGCTATATCTGGTTACAGACCGATTTGGACCGTACTTGGCACAGTTATTGAAAGTCATAACAAAACACTCCATGCAAAATTTCAGCCAAATCGGACATAAATTGCGGCTTCCAGGGGCTCAAGAAATCAAATCCGGAGATAGGTTTATATGGGAGCTATATTCAAATCTGAACCGATATGGCCAATTTGTAATTCCCAACGACCTAAATCTAAATAGAAAGTATCTGTGCAAAATTTCAAGGGGATATCTTTATTCGTTCGACCGATAACATGATTTCGACTGACAGAGGGACGGACGGACATGGCTATTTCGACTTCAAATGTCAAGACTATCCAGAACACTAATATTTTAAGGTGTCGCAGAACCATATTTCAAGGTCTTACAAACAGAATGACTAGGTTAGCATACCCCTTAGGCTATGATTGTGCGTAGAAAAATAATTTAAAGCTTTCCATCTTGAAATATATTATCCCAATCTGTTTTCCATATATTTTCGAGTTGAGATTTTCCCATTTTTTGTTTTTGTTTAACCACTAAAGCAGCCTCATAGGTGTTTGTAAAAAAAATTTTGTTTCCGCTTAGCTACATCAAACGATTTATGTGGATGTCATTACAAATACAATATTCATGATTAAACCCCAGCCTCAAAGTATGCCACAGCAATGACTGTGGCAAAATAAACCATAGCCTCCTCGATGTATGCTTTGACACACATTTCTAATTTTTATTTTTAATGCTCGCAAGTAGGAAGACAGACTTGCCTACACACATTGTTCGTATGGATCTCATAAACATAATTTTTTAATACTTCTTTTGCCAAGCAAAGAAAGAAAACGAAAGAACAAAGAAGTATGCGAATATCCGGCGTTGGCACGTCATTTAGAGATGATGAGAGAAACCCTTGCTTTGGCATATGCTACAATCTACACCTTCATTTCTTTGTCATAATAAGGGAAGATGGTGTTGTGGGTGGTAAGGTAGGTAGGTAGCAGGGGGTCTTACGCCTAAAAGTATGCTTGTGTATGTAAGAAAATCTTTTTGACGCAGAGAGCCATATTTCATTGCATGCCGTTGCCGTTGTCGTCTTTCGAAGTTCTTTACGTTCGTCGTGCTGCCGCTGACGTCTTCTGCCTCAGCTTGTTTCATATCTCATTAAGCGTTTGAATTTAAAATAAATGAATGAAATGAAAGCATTAAAGAATATAGAACGTGCCACTCAGGCAACTGGAAACTCTTCCAAGTGTGTATGAGTGCTTGCTTGTGTGTGTGTGTGTGTGTGTTTGTAATGCGTGATGACAATGTCGCCAAGAAAAAGCTTTCCCCCTTGAAAATCTTACCATCGGAGTAAGAGAGAAGAGGTATGCAATATACAAACTGAATGAAACCCGTAGCACTTGGCCTACGAAGAATTCTTTGTTGGCGGTGCTCTCTAATCATACCGCACGGGTATCATAAATTATGCCATTGCTGTTGTTGTTGTTGGTGTTCCTGTTGTTTGCCTTACTTCTTTCCATTTTCTTCTGCTTTGTTTAATGTCGGCATCATCAGTACCACCAAAAAACGAAATTACTGCAGCACAGCTACATTGGCAATACCTACAGTAACGACAGCAGCAACAACTCCAACGGCAACAAAAACAACAGCAATTACACCCCCTTTATGTTAAATGCCTTTCACTTGCCTTGGACCCCCTTCCCCAAGCAAACACCCAGCCACCCTTTGTCATTCTTGCCAGCACATTCTTTAAAATGAAAGATAGCAGCAGCAGCCGTAGCAACAACAACAACGACAACCACCTAAAATAAAATTAAAGTATAAAAGTCTTTGACAAGGAATCCTTTGCTTGGCAAGAAGCCTTCTTTTTTTCTCTGCCTCTCATTCTCTGCTCATTATCCTTGAGCAGCGCTGCTGACTTGGGCTGCAGCTGCGCAGCTCGAATATCAGCCCACATTATTTGAATGAGAACTCTTTACTGTTGTTCTACATTCACCACCTCTTTCCTTGGTGGGCCTACATTGACTTTTGCCTTCGCATTCCCAAAAAAAACTCTCCCAACCCCTCTCCGTTCTTAGAATGGCTCAGTGTTGTTTTTTTTTTAGATTGAAGCGTTGGCAACCCTGCTCACCAAAATGCCATTATATCGGTTAATGAAAAAAATTTGCATATTTTTTTTTGGGCGCCCCCTTTTTTTTATTAAGGGTTTACTATAGAGCACATTACGCTTCTCCCTCATCCTCATCCACCTTTCTTCCTGTCATTCATTTGTTATTGTTTTCCTATCTGCTGATGCTGGTGCTTTGCTGTGTATTTTCAGCTTTTACTCTTCTCTGCGTTTTCCTCTTGTTCGCCATTCTCCAGTTAAAACATTTTCTGATTTTTGCATTTTTAATGCTTGCTCGGTTGTTTCGTTTCGTCGACTCCTTTTTTAATTTCAACTGAAATTATTTGTATTTACCTTAGCCTCCAGCCTTTCTCCAGTTGGGAAAATAGCAGGACGAAGGATTTTGGTAGCTTTGAATTGAGGCAACTCTCTTTGCCTCAATGGAAAAAGGCTAAGATGGTGCAATTGCTACGTCTTTTCCAATCAAGAAAATTGTCATATTTTAATGGTGTACAATTAATAAAATTAATGCAGCAGAGGGTGGGTGGACACTAGGCAAACGGAGGGGGGAGGGAGAAGGAAACTTCCACCGACACAAAAACCCCTGCAGAGGCTAACTACTTTAACACAGTATGCAAACTTACGGTGGCACTTGTATCAAACTGGTTGTTAATTTTAAAGCATACTTATAGGAAGTGAAAAATATTGCATATTTTACGGGGCATCGAATGTTAAAACTTAAAGCATAGTTTTAGGAGCAATGAATATTAAAATTATTGTATAAACCCCTGAAAAGTACACAAATTAATGGGGAGATACACAAACTTTAACTGAAACAAAAAACCCCAACCTGGATTAACCAACTTAAGTAATTGACGCCTGTCCATTGGGTTTTATTATTCCTTAATTTTTGCAACCCAAAAATTCAAAAAAATATTTTTTTTAATTTTGAAAATAAACAGTTTTTGAAATTTTTTAAATTTCGGTTCAGTTGCCGAAGGCAGGCGGTTTATAGTTGATCGGGAACTTTTGGTGGGTGGTGAGGAGGGCTCGGTTGGTGTAATCTCGACGGTTAGGCCTTCTCAAGTTTAAGGCCTCCTTGGTGTTTTTGGTGGGTGCGGTTACTTTCGTTGATCGGGAACTTTCGGTGGGCTTGGTGGTAGACGTCGGTAGCCGATGCGGTCTTCGGATGGTGTTTGTGATAGGTAGTGGGCCTTTTGTTATCGCACTGCCGTTGTGAGCAAATTACGACAATGAAGACGTCTTATATATCGGTGGTAGGGAAAGGCAGATGCGCTCTATACCTAAAAGGATATAATTTACGTTAGGGATTTAATGTATCGCTACTAAAAAGTCTGTGGGATAAACGACCTTTTGTAGGGGATCAAACGTGACAACAACAATATGTGGATGCGAGACAACAACTAGGTGTGGATGCAAGTAGACGCAACTGGGTGCGGATGCAAACTAAGTGCGCATGTAGGGTAAGTGCGTATTCGAACTAAGCGCGGATGCAATAGGGCAGGGATGCGCCTGAGCGCAGATGCTAATGGGTGCGAATGCAAGATATGTGCGGATGCGGAGCGCGTATGAAACTTGGTTCGGATGCAAGCTAAATGCGGATGCGAATTAAGCGCAGATGCTACTGGGTACGGATGCAACTAAGTGCGGGGCAAACACCTGGAGCTATGTCAGATCAAGTTGTTTCGAAAGAGGACACAAGACTCTAGAACGAGAGAGTTCACGATGATGGCAGCAAAGACCCATACTTAAGAGCACTAACTAACAAGTTGAGAATTATCGAGTGATATACTATGACATTCTGATATTTATCTGTGGACACGAAGGTCATTTTCATTCCGAAAGCAGGAAAACCCAGGAAGACCGCGTGTCATGCATTGGGTATATATCGCAGTTGTCAGGCCGATAATGCTGTATGGTGTTGTGGTCTGGTGGACGGCGCTTCAAAAGTCCACCTTCTGCTCAACACTTAACCGCATCCAAAGGATGGCTTGTTTGTGCATCACAGCCACACTGAGGACG
This sequence comes from Stomoxys calcitrans, assembly GCF_963082655.1. Lineage (NCBI taxonomy): Eukaryota > Metazoa > Arthropoda > Insecta > Diptera > Muscidae > Stomoxys > Stomoxys calcitrans. Next base: position 15,277,838 of record NC_081556.1, on the reverse strand, counting down.
ACACCATCTGATGCACTGAATTTAATGCTACATCTTATACCTCTAGACATTTTGGCTACCCAAATTGCAGCGACCACTGCCGTGAGGTTAAGGGAGCTTTCTCATTGGTCATGTGGCGGCTACGGACACTGTGTTATCCTTGATACAATATCCGATGTATCAGGCAGTGTGGATTACACCCTACCTGAGCCGCTTTTTGATAAAAATTACCGTACCACTATTCCTGATAGAACCGTTTGGAACTACGATATCCCTGGAAACAAAAGTTACATAGACTTCTACACGGATCGTTCCAAACTAACCGACCAGATGGGCTTTGGGGTGTACTCTGAAAAACTAGAACTGGTCATATCGAGAAGGTTACCCGACCACTGCAGTGTGTATCAAGGGGAGATCTTGCATTTAAGGAAGTGGTAGCGAAGAGGATAGCATGACCGCCTTTGACGCTGAACGCCTGGGTTCGAATCCTGGCGAGACCATCAGATAAAATTTTCAGCGGTGGTTTTCCTCTCCTAATGCTGGCAACATTTGTGAGGTACTAGGCCATGTAAAACTTCTCTCCAGAGAGGTGTCGCACTGCGTCACGCCGCTCGGACTCGGCTATAAAAAGTAGGCCCCTCAGGAGGCTCAATGAGAGCTTAAACTTGAATCGGACTGCACTCATTGATATGTGAGAAGTTTGCCCCTGTTCCTTAACGGAATGTTCATGGGAACAATTTGCATTTGCAGAAGATGTCAGGTCATAACGACGACTAGCATAAATATCTTCTCAGACAACCAGGCAGCCATTAAATCCCGGGAGAACGTATTTCTGAACATAAAAACCTCCCTCGACTATCGCAGATGTCTCAACGAGATGGCTGAAAAGTTCAAAATTTACTTGTTGTGGGTGTCGGGCCACAGCGATATCCCAGGGAATTGGTAGGCGGACGAGCTTGCGAGTCTAGGAGCTACCTTACTCATTTCAGCGATATGTAAGCTACGTTTTCAGGACCAGACCCGAAAGACAACAAATAATAGATGGTCTCAAAGAGGGGACTGTGAGCATTCCAAAACTATGTGGCCGCTTTGCTGTCACTGGCTAAAACAGACGTCCAAGTCATTGTGTCCGTCATGATAGGTCACTGTCTAATCGGAAACATGCTGACAGACTGAAGGTTGCCAGTTACGACTTTTGCAGAAGCTGTTAGGAGATCGAAGAAGAAGAAGAGACTATAGAACATCTGCTGTGTGTGTGTCCCGCACTGACAGTCAGAAGGAGTTCCACTTTTGGTTCTCATTTCTTTGAGAACTTGTCTGATTTAGCGGAGGTGAACGTTAGCAAGTTATTGGACTTTTTAAAGCGATCTGGATAGTTCAACGGTAGGAACTTGAGGCATCTTTCTTCTTCTTTTCCTGTGGATTGGTATGGCGGACTGCCACCTAAACCTAACCTTTCCTCCAATATCAGTGTTGGATATGATCCGAATCGGTCTATAAACTGATAAAGCCCCATACATACATACCCTCAGATTTGACCTCAGTTTTCATACGATTTGGCTGAAATTTGGCACAAGAACTTCTGTTCTGACTTTCAATAACAGAGACAAGAAATTACCATACACCTTCTAGGGGAACTGGAATCTGTGGGTATGCCTCTTGCGATATATAAACTTAAGTCTGCAGGATCAGGCCCGAAGGGCAACGAATGATAGATGCTCGCAAAGAGGGTGCTGAGAGCATTCCAAAATTATGTGACCTAATCTAGACTTGAAGAGGTCTACCGCTTAGCTGTCACTGGCTAGAGCAGATTTCTTAGTCATTGTGTCCGTCATGGCAGGTCACTGTCTGATCGAAAAACATGCTGACAGACTGAAGGTTTCCAGTTACGAGTTTTGCAGAAGCTGTGAGGACATCGAAGAAGAAGATACTATAGAACACCTTCTGTATAGGTGTCCCGCACTGGCAGTCATACTTAGTTCCACTTTAGGTTCTCATTTCTTTGCAACATTCGCAAGTTGTTGGGCTTTTTAAGCGATCTGAATGGTTCAACGGTAGGAACTTTAAGGTATCTATCTTCTCCTTTTCCTGTGTGTCACAATGGACGAAAACGTCTTAGTGAGTCGTATGGCAGACTGTCACTTAAATCTTACCTAATCTAACCTAAAATGCGTAAGGGCCGGTCAATGGATTTTTCAATAGTTTTCTTCTAAATAAGAAGTCTACTTATGTTTCTAGTTTGACTTCAGCTGTCATTTGTATAATACTTTCTCAACCTCCTTCAATTAAGAACCCTAATTATTGAAAATATTTTAAGCTATTTATAAAGTAAATTCTAACCATTAACATCTAATCCATACGACATTTAGCATTAATAATTTACTTTAATCTCTTTTAAAGCCATTTGACATTTAACCTTCGTTGGTTACCAAGCCGAAAACATAAAAGGTGAAACGAAATAAAAAGAAAAAATTTTCTCAACATTGTCCTTTTGATTGATCACCAATCACTTTACTTAAGCTAAACTCCCCCAGCCTGTTAAGGCTCAAACTGATGCGGCCTTTGAAGGCGTAACATTGTATGTGGAAAAAAAATATCAAATGATTTTTGGCATATATTTTTATGAGAGCTGAATATTCTTTCAACGCAAATACTCTTTGTTTATTGACATTTTGTAATTTTAAGATGACATTTGTCCGTTTGATGGCCATAACAAATGAACTTTTCTTCTTCTTCTTCTTCTACTTCTTTTTAGCAAAACAAGAAAGGGCAAAGAAATCAACAATTGTTGCAGGTAAGTAAAGAGCAGTGATTATTGTCAATGAGAAGTTATTTGTTAATAGCCTATGAACGCATGCACCCTACAGCAGGTTGATATGGCATTGATGTGAGGAGTGCTCACACTCAATTGATTTCGATTTGGCATAAAAATCCGGACTCTAGTTATGATTTATCTCATGTCTTCAACAAATATTGCTTTTTATACCCACCACCGAAGGATGGGGGTATTTTCATTTTGTCATTCCGTTTACAACACATCGAAATATCCATTTCCGATCCTATGAAGTATATATATTCTTGATCAGCGTAAAAATCTAAGACGATCTAGCCATGTTTGTCCGTCTGTCTGTTGAAATCACGCTACAGTCTTTAAAAATAGAGATATTAAGCTGAAGCTTTGCACAGATTCTTTTTTTGTCCATAAGCAGGTTAAGTTCGAAGATGGGCTATATCGGACTATATCTTCGTATAGTCCCCATTTAGACCCACCCGCCGATTTAGGGTCTCAGGCCCACAAAAGCCACATTTATTATTCGATTTTGCTGTAATTTGGGACAGTGAGTTGTGTTAGACCCTTTGACATCCTTCTTTAAGTTTGCCCAGATCGGTCCAGATATAGACCGATCCCCCGATTTACATTTATTATTTAATTTTGCTGTAATTTGGGACAGTTAGTTGTATTAGGCCTTTCGACATCTTTTTTGAATTTGGGCCAGATTGCTTCAGATTTGGATATAGCTGCCATATAGACCGATCCCCCGATTTAGGGTCTCAGGCCCACAAAAGCCACATTTATTATTCGATTTTGCTGTAATTTGGGACAGTGAGTTGTGTTAGGCCCCTCGACATCTTCCTGCAATTTGGCCTAGATCGATCAAGATTTACATATAAGTGACCCATAAAAGGCGCATTTATGATCCGATTTCACCGAAATTCGACACAGTGACTTATGTTAGGCGTGAGTAGACCAATACTTACTTACGCCTCAGTAGTTTGGTGGACTGCTGTGGAGAAAAAGTGCAACATAAGGACCATACAATAGGTTCAGAGAACATGTTTTCATGGCATAGGCGGAGTGATGAGGACCACGCCCACTAGGGCACTGGAGACTATTCTAGATATCCGACCCATTGACATACAGATTAAGTGTGAGTCAGCCACTGCGGCTATGATGAGATACGAGGCGATGGGAGAATGTATTGAAGATGGGAGCAGCTCATACTATCGCGATATAATCGAGGCGAGGAAACCTGGAAAGAAGGGAAGAGGTTTCCGATCGGATACCTGAGATGAATCTTGAAGTTGAATGCGAGGCACTGCTGCCATCGGCACAGTCTTGGATTGACGGAACCCTAGTATTGCCATCTGGAAGATCATGTTACACGTATGGATCAAAGCTATAGAACAGAGTGGGCCTGGAGGTTTACATTGAGAACCCAGGGACTGAGATCTGTTTTAGAATGCCTGTCCATAATACGGTCCTGCAGGCGGAGATCCGGGCGATCACGGAATGCGTCAGGTGGTGTGGTTCTAAAACGAGGACGTCGAGTGTGAACATCTTTACGGACAGTAAAATTGCCATAAGGGCAATAACAACCAGGACGGTAAGGTCACGAACAGTCTTGCAGTGTAGGAAGGAGATGCACGCCTTCTCTTTGGGTGCCGGGCCATAACGGAGTAAAGGGGAGTGAAAGGGCAGACGATTTGGCGGTGAAGGCCAGAGAACTGTCGTCAATAAACTTGGTTAACCCGAAGCCTTTCGGGTCGACGTAGTCCAAGTTAAGGGAGTGGGCGACGAATGCACATGCAACATTGTGGAACAACGAAACGGTCGGTAGGAATGCGAAAATCCCATGGGAGGATCCAGATCGTGAGAAGACGAGGCTATTACTGAAAGAAGGCAAGAAGGAGGTCAGTATAACTATTGGTATCATAACGGGACACATGGGACTACAAGCTCACTTATGTAAAATCGGTGCGGTAAATGGGGCATAAGGTAGCTGCTATGGGGCATAAGGTATCCATTTTTTTACCGGATTTTGACGACAGGTGGTTTACACATATACCCAAGGTGGTGGGTATCAAAAGTTCAGCCCGGCCGAACTTAACGCCTTTTTACTTGTAAGGTTCTTTTAAGTCAACTTATTCCTTACCAAATCTCCATTTTTGCTAAATTCAATGCGTTTACAAAATTTTTTCTTGCGTGAGTGATGTTCACTTTTTCTGAATTTCCAACATTAAAAAAGAAAACACCATTCATACTTCTATACACCCATACAACAAATAATGCAACAATATTCCTCAGTAAATTTGCGCACATTTTTTTTTCGCCCGATTATCATCTTGCCAAGACTAGAGGGGGGGTGAGAGCGTGTGCGACAATGTGCAACAATGAATAATAAGTGAAATTGTGTCATTTCATGCCATCCTTCACTCCATAGCATGGAGGACAAGTAACGGGCACAACAACACCTCGCAAGGACACAGCAGACATGCATGCCCCTTTGTCCTTTGCCAGTTAGTTTTTGCTTTTGCTTTTTTTTGTTGGCTGGTGGCTGGTGTCTGGTTTAACGGGCAATGTTACTTCAGTTGCAACATCAACATGGACAGAACACCTGGTGGCACTCTCAATTTACCAAGAGGAGTATTTATTGTACTGGCTGATGTTAACCTTTTTGTGTTGTGCTGCCTTTAAAGATTCTGTTTTTTTTTTTTATAACCTAACTGTCTAAGTGTCGTCTGGCTGGTTGTTGCATTAACCAATCGCACACATACATACACACACTACAGGCCAAAAGGACAATTAGGGTGTATGTACTTGTGAAAGGAATTTTGCTCTTGGCTGTACAAGAAAATGTCATACTAGCGCATACAGTTAGAAGACAGTTTTTTATTGTTTTTTTTTCTAAGAGCTGGCATTTGGAAAGGTTTGTTTACTCTCAAGTTAATAACAACAAAATATCCTTTTGTTTTTATCTCCAAAATTTATCAATTGTGTCAATGGGTTTATGTATCATTTAGAGGTTTCACATGGCGACATCTTGTCCAGACAATCATTCGAACAATTTCAATTATGCTTAACTGTAAAATTTTGTTTGGAAAGCAGTCAATATAAAAATTATTCGAATTATTATACCCTACACCACTACTGTGGTACAGGGTATTATAACTTAGTGCATTTGTTTGTAACACCCAGAAGGAAGAGATATAGACCCACTGCTAATTGATGATCGACTCACAATCACTTCCTGATTCGATTTAGCTGTGTCCATCTGTCTGTCCGATCGTCTTCAAATTTGGCACAAGCATTTTCTTGGGCCTAGAAACGAAGCCTATTGAAAGTGGAAAAAATCGGTTCAGTTTTGGATATAGCTACCATATATATGTTCGTCCGATTTGCAGTAATAATGCAATAAAGTGCTCATTTGTTAAACGATTCTCTCGAAATTTGGCAGCAGGGACTTTCCCTTGGTCCTCGATATTACTGGTGAAAATCATAGAAATCGGTTCAGATTTAGATATAGCTCCCATATCTATGTTCGTTCGATTTTGAGAAATATTGCAATAAAGTGCTCATTTGTTAACCGATTTTCTCGAAATTCGAAATTCAAAGAAATCGGTACAGATTTAGATATAGCTGCCATATATGTATATGTCGCCCGATTTTCATTCTATGGTCACTGCAAGCTCATTTATTGACCAATCTTGCCAAAATTTTGTACAACACTTTCCTCGACGACCATCACAATATCTAAGAAGTTTGCTGGAAATTGGTTCAGATTTAGATATAGCTCCCATATATATGTTCGTCCGATTTTGAGAAATATTTCAATAAAATGCTCATTGGATAACCGATTCTCTCGAAATTTGGCAGCAGGGATTTTCCCTTGACCCTCGACATTACTGGCGAATTTCATAGAAATCGGTTCAGATTTAGATATAGCTGCCATATATATATGTCGCCCGATTTTCACTTCTATGGTCACTGCAAGCGCATTTATTGATCAATCTTGCCGAAATGTTGCACAACGCTTTCCTCGACGACCCTCACAATATCTAAGAAGTTTGGTCAAAATTGGTTCAGATTTAGAACTAGCTCCCATATATATGTTCGTCCGATTTTGAGAAATGTTGTAGTAAAATGCTCATTTGATAACCGATGATAACCGAAATTTGGCAGCAGGGATTTTCCCTTGACCCTCGACATTACTGGCAAATTTCATAGAAATCGGTTCAGATTAAGATATAGCTGCCATATATATATGTCGCCCGATTTTCATTCTATGGTCACTGCAAGCGCATTTATTGACCAATCTTTCCAAAATTTTGTGCAACACTTTCCTCGACGACCATCACAATATCTAAGAAGTTTGGTCAAAATCGGTTCAGATTTAGAAATAGCTCCCATATATATGTTCGTCCGATTTTGAGAAATATTGCAGCAAAGTGCTCATTTTTGAACCGATTCTCTCGAAATTTGGCAGCAGGTATTTTTCCTTGACCCTCGACATTACTGGCAAATTTCATAGAAATCGGTTCAGATGTAGATATAGCTGCCATATATATATGTCGCCGGATTTTCACTTCTATGGTCACTGCAAACGCATTTATTGACCAATCTTGCCGAAATGTTGCACAACGCTTTCCTCGACGACCCTCACAATATCTAAGAAGTTTGGTCAAAATCGGTTCAGATTTAGAAATAGCTCCCATATATAGGTTCATCCGATTTTGAGAAATATTGCAATAAAATGCTCATTTGATAACCGATTCTCTCGAAATTTGGCAGCAGGGATTTTCCCTTGACCCTCGACATTACTGGCGAATTTCATAGAAATCGGTTCAGATTTAGATATAGCTGTAATATATGTATATCGCCCGATTTTCAAGCGCATTTAATGACCAATCTGGCCCAGATTGTGAACAACACTTTCCTCGATGCATATTTGCTCGCAATTTGATACGGATTTTTCATTAACCCATCTGAAAATATACGCCGAGGTTCATAAAAATTGTTTCAGAATTAGATATAGCTCCCACTTTGTACCTTCAGTGTATGTGAGTCGGCACCTCCCCACTTTTGCCTTTCCTTACAGGTATCAATTGGCATAGTTCCTCACAAATGTCGCCAGCATTACGAGGGGATAACCACCGCTGAAAATTTTTATACCCTCCACCATAGGATGGGGGGTATACTAATTTCGTCATTCTGTTTGTAACTACTCGAAATATTCGTCTGAGACCTCATAAAGTATATATATTCTTGATCGTCGCGACATTTGTCAATCTAGCCATGTCCGTCCGTCCGTCTGTCTGTCGAAAGCACGCTAACTTCCGAAGGAGTAAAGCTAGCCGCTTAAAATTGCACAATTACTTCTTATTAATGTAGGTTGGTTGGTAATGTAAATGGACCATATCGGTCCATGTTGTGATATAGCTGCCATATAAACCGATCTTGGGTCTTGACTTCTTGAGCCTCTAGAGTGCGCAATTCTTATTCGATTGGAATGAAATTTCGCACGACGTGTTTTGCTATGATATCCAACAACTGTGCCAAGTATGGTTCAAATCGGTCCATAACCTGATATAGCTGTCATATAAACCGATCTTGGGTCTTGACTTCTTGAGCCTCTAGAGTGCGCAATTCTTATCCGATTTGAATGAATTTTGGCACGACGTGTTTTGTTATGATATCCAACAACTGTGCCAAGTATGGTTCAAATCGTTTCATAACCTGATATAGCTGCCATATAAACCGATCTGGGATCTTGGCTTCTTGAGCCTCTACAGGTCGCAATTATTATCCGATTTGCCTGAAATTTTGTACGACGGATCCTCTAATGACCATCAACATACGTGTTTATTATGGTTTGAATCGGTCTATAACCCGATACAGCTCCCATATAAATCGATCTCTCTATTTTACTTCTTGAGCCCCCAAAGGACGCAATTCTTATTCGAATTGGCTGACATTTTACACAGGTCTCCAACATATAATTTAATTGTGGTCCAAACCGGACTACATCTTGATATCGCTCTAATAGCAGAGCACGCTTTTACTTGTTTTTCGCCACTATCTTCTTCTAGGGCGAATGCAAAGGGCCTTAGATCTCTGAGTGAAGCGGCTAGTAACCGAGGTTGCTAGTCGCGTGCCCTCGAGCCTTACCTAGGTTAACTGGCGCCGAGGCCGATTCGAGAAAATATCTTCAGAATAGGCCTTTCCCACAAGGGCAATAAGGCTGTGAATACTGTGATTGAGGACAATAAGACCTCGGTCGGAGGCTGAGACTGGAAAGGGACAAATTTTAACTGTGGTCATAAGCATGTACTGCGCGACAATCCTCACGACCACGTGAATGGGAATCCTATATGACTTGTGCAGTAGCTAACTTGATGAGGATGATACGATCGAGATCTTGCCTTGTTCACATTTGGCTCTGCAGGTGTACAGGCTCTCCATCATGGGAAGGGGGTTCTTCTATGATCTTGATCATTTTGAAAAGGTATCTGTGAGAGGACTCATCATGTACAACAAGAAGACGGGATAGTGGGAAAGTAGGACATGCGTATGTGTTATGCCGATGCTGTCTAATTTTCGCAAAATATGCTTTCTGCTATTAAAATTTTCGAGCTTCCAAAATTTTTTATTTTTGATGCTCAAAAAAGCAAATCTCGGTTAACTCAGCAAATTTTCATAAATTTCAATTTAAATTGTTTAAAATTTTACATCTTGTTACCACTTTTTTGTCTTTTATTACTCAACAACAAATGCATAAATGCGGATTGATGAAATAAACCTTATTTGTAGCATACTTTTGGGCTCCACTAGCTTTTTTACTAAAATAAATGCTATTTTTGACTTTTAATCAAAGACGTGAGGTCTGCTTCAATTTAAAGACAAATTCTTTGATTCAAAATTCATATACTGCAATATAAAGCCATTCAACTTTAGCTCAAAGAGATACATCATTATTTCAAAGACAAGGTTTTAAAAATTAAATATAGTATTTTTGAGGTTAATAATTTTTTTTGTTTAAGAATTAATTTCTTAAACAAAGTACAAAATCGTACAGGTGATGAGCATTTACTTGGAATTAAGAAACGAACGCTTCCTTGATATTACCCAAAAAAATCTTGTCTATTAGGACAATTTTTTTTTCTGTGTATGGCGAAAAAGTTCAAGCTTCCAAAATGTTGGATTCTTTACGCCCAAAACAAGAAATCTCGATTAATACACAAATTTTCATAAATTTCATTTGAAATTGTTTTAAGTTTGACATTTTGTTACTACCTTTTGGCTTTTTATTACCTAACACAATTGCATACATGTAGGTTAATGAAATAAACCTACTTTGTAGCATACTTTTAGGCTCCATTAGATTTTTATGGCCTCTATCCCCTGCCAAAGAAAACAACATTTATAATTTTACAATAATTTAGTTTTGTTGTTTTCTAAATCATAACAAAAACACATTAACCATCTCGAGTTACGAAAAGATCTAATATATTTCTGCAATTGCTATTGGCCATGTCATAAAAACATTAAAAGGAAAATCCCAATGAACAAAATGAAGGTGTTTTTTTTTTTTATAAAGCATCTAGCCCAGATCAAGCAAGAGAAGATGTTCTGTGTTTGTGATGTGGCGCATCATATGGTGGAGTTATCTGTTAAGGGAAAGTAAATAATAATACCAAGAAGTCAGTCACTTGTCAAAGTGCAAGGCCTTCTTACTTGCTACAAATCAAGTCTACACTGTCACAATATCAAAGGCACTAAGATGCCATGTTACCTTCCCTCCTACAATGTTTATGATATGTTTATTTGTCATGTTGTTTTTTATGTTTATGATGTGAGCATGGCACACAACCATCCATGCCCACAGCTGCTTGCCTAGTCCATTGCTAAGCGCATGGCCTTAAGAAACTAAACTAATGAAATTAAATAGAAATAAAATCCAAGGTACCCAATGACATCTAGTATGTCAGGCTCTGCCACCTTTTGAAATCCCTCCCCTCATCCTAGTGCCTCCATAACGAAAGGGGGTTGGCTAGATGCTCTTGGAGTGTTTTGTATCATAAATGTATGCGGCTCGTAACAAAATAAACAAATTTCTTAATGTACTTTTAGGCGTTGTAAATAAAACACGTAAACAGTCATCATTACTCGATGACTGGTGCGTTGGAACTGGAACTGTTGCCACCATTCTTCTCCACTTTCTTCTTCTATGGCAAAAAAAAACATATCACATGCAGCCATATGAAGGGAGGAGTATGTGCAGGCATATCCAAACGAATGTCATATAATTTTTTTTCGAAGCAACGAACTTAACCTCCCTTCTCCATCATTTCATTTGCCATAGTTTATGAATTTTTTATGAACATCAAATGCTCTTTTTGTTTCACCAAAGTTATGCGCATCCATTTTTGGGTCTAATGTAAAATCACTGTCAAATAAAGCAACATGTATGCCTGCCAAGGTAATTTAATCTAATAAAAGCTGTCCCCATCCAGCCAAAATTACTTAAGAGAAATGTCCCATACCATCATACTATGCTACTGTAACAAAATATTTTTTTAAGTGTGCTTATGGGTGCACCCAGGAGCCACTTACCTTTTGTAATCATCGTTAGCCCAGTGTTAATACGTTTATGTAATTTTGAAACTTAATGAGCATTAATTAATTGTCTCATTTGTAAATTACACTGTTCTTGTGTCAGTTGCTAACGTTTTACTAAGTTAGAGATTTTGGGCTAAAGGTCCGCCTGATAGCCACTGGTCTGTACGATTCCTAGACAGCGGAAATAAATGCATGTCTTTATTAAGCTGCCCAATAGACCAATCAACAAATTGAACTTCATGACCAGCTGAAAGACGTATCTTTAACCCAAATTCGCTGAACCTTTTAGGGATTTTGCAGGCAACTCCTCTTATTCGATGAAAACTTGTCCTTCGTCCTATTCCGCTTCGATCTATTCTCTACTTGGCAAAATGTTTAACACATGACTAGATCAGCACCGCTAGATTCATGAATTTTTAACCACACCGTATTGATGTTCTATCCATTTCCTGATCGTAGGTTAGGGTGTAAAGCAACGACTTTTGCAGAAGCTGTGAGGAAATCAAAGAAGAAGAGACTATAAAATACCTTTTGTCCCGCACAAGCAGTCAGAAGGAGTTCCATTTTAGGTTCTGATTTCTTTGAGAACCTTTCTGATTTAGCGGATGAGAACATTCATAACGGTTCAACGGTAGGAACTAGAAGACATCTTCCTTCTTCTGTTCCTATGGTATTACAATGGATGAAAACGTCTAAGTGAGTCTAATGGCAGACTGACACTTAAACCTAACCTAACCTAACCTAGGTTGTAGAGGAAATTAGGAAAAAAACGCTTACTTAATATTACCCAAAAAAATCTTTTCTATGAGGACATTTTTTTCTTCTGTGTACGCCGAAAAATTTCGAGCTTCCAAAATATTTAATTTTTTACGCCCAAAATAGCAAATCTCGATTATTACACTAAATTTTCATAAATTTCATTTGAAATTGTTTAAAAATTGACATTTTGTTACCACCTTTTGGCTTTTTATTACCTAACACAATTGCATACATGTAGGTTAATGAAATAAACCTACTTTGTAGCATACTTTTAGGCGCTATTAGATTTTTTATGGACATTATGCCCGACAAAAGAAAACAACATTTAACATTTTACAATAATTTAGTTTTGTTGTTTTCTAAATCATAACAAAAACACATTAACCATCTCGAGTTACTAGAAGATCTAATATATTTCTGCAATTGCTATAGGCCATGTCATAAGAGGGTGCGCATATTAATCCGCCCCATCCCAAAAGTTAGGTATTCTGTACTATTTACTTAATTGTTTTCCATGCCACCCCCCTCAAGTTGGTTCATGTCTGGTATAATGTCCCCACCCAAGTGGCGGTATCTGTTAGTCAGCTCGTAGTCCTATGTGTCCCGTTATGCTACCAAAAGCTCTACTGACCTCCATCTTATTTCCTTTCAGTAACAGCCTAGTCTTCTCATGATCTGGTGCTCCCCATAGGATTTTCGCCGTCCTACCAACCCTTTTCGCTGGATTTACGTGTATAGTATGGCGGCGCTCAAGGCTGTGGGATCTAGGACGGTGAGGTCGAGGGGCATGGCGGATTGTGCTCCGAGTCTACGATGTGACGCTGACATGGGTTTCCGGACATGAGAGGTTTCCAGAAAATGAAGAAGCCAACGAATTCATAAGGAAGAGTTCATCTGTGTCGCGTAGGCAAGGCCGGTGACTACATTGGTCTTTCCAACGTGGTATCTGTCGAACTACTGAACACAGTAGAAGAGCTGGTCAGAGCGGCGTCGGTGGCAAGATTGGACTCGGCTGATTATTTACGGACTGCTAAAGCGAACGACTGCGCCAGTAGGGGCTCATATGCACTGGGTAGGCAAGACCGGTCACTGCACCGGTGGCATTTGTCGAACTACAGTAGAAGAGTTGGCCAGAGCGGCTTCGGTGGCCAGATGGCACTCGGCGGATGGTTGCTGGACTGCTGGGCAATCTAGCCTATCATCGACCGGAGGAGGACGAAGTTGTTACTGGCGTTCGATAAGAGGTCGATGAGTACCTTAACAGAGGTTATAACCGGATAACACTGTGGCATAGGCCGCATGGCGGCATTCACGGGTATACAGCACAATGATTTCTGCAGGAGATGTTTTGATGAGGTTTAGGAGGAGACTATCGAGCATTTGCTATGTTCATGTCCGGGTCTGTAGGGTAGCGGGTCTTCTTTTTAGGGAGACGGTTCTTCTGCGATCGGGGTGATCTTGCGAACGAACCTTTGGAAGGTCTCCTGGATTTGTTGATAGGACGGGATGATTCCGCCAGGGGGTGCCATAAGCTTCGGCGAAAGAACATCCGTGCATGCGTGGGGATGAGCGTTTTCACACCCTCTCTGGTTTTCCATTCCTCCTGCTTTTTTTTTATTCTGCTATAACCTCTGGATATGGCCCGAGGTCTCACATATTCTTTCCCTTATCTTTTTTTATACCCACCACCATAGAATGGGGGTATATTAATCTAGTCATTCCGTTTGTAACACCTCGAAATATTCGTCTAAGACCCCATAAAGAAAATATATTATTAATCGTCTCGGAGTTCTGAGTCGAACTAGACATGTCCGTCCGTCCATCTATCGAAATCGCGATAGGGATCGAACACGTAGAGCTAACCGCTTGAAATTTTGCACAGGTACTTAATATTGATGTAGGGCGATAGGTGTTAAAAATGGGCCAAATTGGTTCAGATTTAGATATAGCTCCCATATAAACCAATGTCCCGATTTGACTTCTTGAGCCCCTGGAAGCCGCAATTTTCACCCGATTTGCAACACTACGTGCATGTTATGACTTCCAACAACTGTGCCAAGTACGGTCCGAATAGGTCTATGACCTGATATAGCTCCCTTATAAATCGATCTCTCGATTTGACTTCTTGAGCCCTTTCAAGCCGCATGTACGGTCCGAATCGGTCTATAACCTAATACAGCTTCCATATAAACCGATTTCCCGATTTGGCTTCTTGACACACAACAGCTGAAATGTTGCAATAGTGTTCAGTTATGACTGTGCTAAGTATGATCTAAAACGGTATATAACCCGATATAGCTCCCATATAAACCGATCTCCCGATTTGACTTCTTGAACCACTGGAAACCGCCATTTTTATCCAATTTAGCTGAAATTTTGCATGGGGGTACACTAATCTAGTTATTCCGTTGGACCCCATAAAGTATATATTTTCTTGATCTGAATCGATCTAACCATGTCCGTCCACCCGTCCGTCTGTTGAAATCGCGATATAGCTCCCTCATAAACCGATCTCCGGATTTACCTTCCCTTACAAACCCTTACAAACCACAATTGTTGTCCGATTTGGCTGAAACTTTGCACGCATTGTTCTGTTATGACTTCCAATAGCTGTGCCAAGTACGGTCCCAATCGGTCTTTAACTTGATATGGCTCCCATATAAACCGATCTCCCCATTTGACATTGCCCTAACAAGCCGCATTTTTTGTCCGATTTGGCGTCCGTGCGTCCATCTGTCATGCGTTAGCGATCGAACGCGTAAAGTTAGCCGTTTGAAATTTTGCACAGATACTTAATATTGATGTAGGTCGATAGAGATTGAAAATGGGCCATATCGCTTCAGATTTAGATATAGTTCCCATATAAACCGATCTCCCGATTTAATTTCTTGAGCCCCTGGAAGCCCCAATTTTTGTCCGATTTGGTTGAAATTTTGAATGTAGTGTTCTATTATGATTTTCAACAGCTGTGCCAAATACGGTCCGAATCAGTCTATAACCCGATATAGCTCCCATATAAACCGATCTCCCGATTTGACTTCTTGAGCACTTATAAGCCACAATTTTTGTTCGATTTGGCTGACATTTTGTTCATAGTGTTCTGTTATAACTTTTAACAACTTTGCAATGTGCGGTTCAAATCGGTCACGAACCTGATATAGCTCCCATTTAAACCGATCTCCCGATTTGACTTCTTGAGTCCTTACAAGCCACAATTTTTGTCCGATTTGGCATGTAGAGTTCTGTTATGACTTCCAGCAACTGTGCCAATTACGGTCCAAGTAAGTCTATCACCTGATAATACTTTACTTTAATTGGCTATGACAGAATATTTGTTCCACTAGTCGAACGTAGATTGGCGTTCCAAGCGCCTTGATCTTCTGCGCTCATTCTAATATCTCTGACACCAAATTTCGAAGTGTCTCCCACAACTTGATCTTTCCATGGGGCTTTTGGTCTTTGGTCCGGTTTGCGTGTACCACCGTGTTTGCCTTCAAAAGACTTCTTTGCTGCGGCTTCTTCATCCATTCTGACAACATGACCTAGCCAACGCAGGCGTTGTATTTTGATGCGTGTAACTATGCTATCGTCGTCATTCAGCTCATACAGGTTCATATGTCGCCTATATTCACCATTAACGCAAACTGGTCCATATATTTAACGAAGAATATTTCTCTCAAACACTCCAAACACTGCATCATCTGCTTTCACAAGTACCCATGCTTCAGACCCATATAACAGCACGGGAGTATCAGTGTCTTGCATAGTGTCGAGAGGTGTCCTGATATTGCTCCCATATAAACCGCTATCTCGATCATCCTTGTTCGGTCCCTATAAGCTTAAATTTTTGCTGATTTGACTGAAGTTTGGTATGTAGACTAAAATTATGCCCTTCAACTGAATTTATTATACCCTCCACCATAAGATGGGGGGTATACTAATTTCGTCATTCTGTTTGTAACTACTCGAAATATTCGTCTGAGACCCCATAAAGTATATATATTCTTGATCGTCGAGACATTTTATGTCGATCTAGCCATGTCCGTCCGTCTGTCCGTCCGTCCGTCCGTCTGTCTGTCTGTCGAAAGCACGCTAACTTCCGAAGGAGTAAAGCTAGCCGCTTGAAATTTTGCACAAATACTTCTTATTAGTGTAGGTCGGTTGGTATTGTAAATGGGCCATATCGGTCCATGTTTTGATATAGCTGCCATATAAACCGAACTTGGGTCTTGACTTCTTGAGCCTCTAGAGTGAGCAATTCTTATCCGATTGGGATGAAATTTTGCACTACGTGTTTTGTTATGATATCCAACAACTGTGCCAAGTATGGTTCAAATCGGTTCATAACCTGATATAGCTGTCATCTAAACCGATCTGGGATCTTGACTTCTTGAGCCTCTAGAGGTCGCAATTATTATCCGATTTGCCTGAAATTTTGTACGACGGATTCTCTCATGACCATCAACATACGTGTTTATTATGGTCTGAATCGGTCTATAGCCCGATACAGCTCCCATATAAATCGATCTCTCTATTTTACTTCTTGAGCCCCCAAAGGGCGCAATTCTTATTCGAATTGGCTGACATTTTACACAGGCCTCCAACATATAATTTAATTGTGGTCCAAACCAGACCATATCTTGATATCGCTCTAATAGCAGAGGAAATCTTTTCTTACATCCTTTTTTCCCAAAGAAGAGATGCCCGGAAAAGAACTCGACAAATGCGATCCATGGTGGAGGGTATATAAGATTCGGCCCGGCCGAACTTAGCACGCTTTTACTTGTTTTGTATACATTTTTAGCAGAATCCATGGTGGTGGGTTCCCAAGATTCGGTCCAGTCGATTTTTGCACGCTTTTACTTGTTAGAGCATCACAATGAGCCCAACTAGCCTCCGAGTGAATTCACCTATGGCGGGCAACCCATTCAATCTAACCTAACCCAACCCATCCCACAGTGAGACGTTTGAACAATACGGCGCATCTCTCCGAAACTAAACTTGGTTTGTTGACATCAGTTGATGAAGGAACATCTTTCCGCTTAATCATGGAACACCACTTTATTCATGTGACTGCTGGGGCTATCACTTTGTACTCAACAAAGTGATAGCCTACAAAAACTTTGAACTGATTATTTGACCGAACAGAATTTCAATAAAAATGTCAAAGCTCAAAAAAGCGGTAGTTGGTTGTTGTTGTTGTTGTTGTAGCAGTGTATTGTACACCGAGGCGGCAGCCCTTGCCGATGAAGGATTCCATCGGGTCAATCCGGTACGTACAACCAGCTGCCATGGGATTGCGGTAGTTGCGTTCTATTGGATTGCCCAAAAAGTAAATGCGGATTTTTCATATAGTCGGCGTTGACAAATTTTTTCACAGCTTGTGACTCTGTAATTGCATTCTTTCTTCTGTCAGTTATCAGCTGTTACTTTTAGCTTGCTTTAGAAAAAAAGTGTAAGAAAAGTATATTTGATTAAAGTTCATTCTAAGTTTTATTAAAAATGCATTTACTTTCTTTTAAAAAATCCGCAATTACTTTTTGGGCAACCCAATAATATACTTTACATCCCCTTTTGTTTCTTTGAATTCATTTTAATTATTACAACTGTCAACGATTGTTAGTTGCATATTTGCCCAACAATCTTTAAAGTAATTATCCAAGATTTCTGTCATATTATCATAGAGCATGTCAATCGAAGCACGAGCCGCCTTACCTTGCCATGCTCCATTTAACAACTCATTCATCTTGGATTTCTAATCCAACGGTTCTTTTGTTTCTTGCACATCCTCAATACTTTAGTTGCGATTTTGATTACATCTTCTACATCTTCTACTGTGTGACATCAGTCAGGCATGTGGCTCCTTTGCCGTTATCTGCTCATTGCAATTCCTCATCACCGAATTGACAAAGGCCCAAGAAAAACGAGGATATCAAAACTCTTGATGAAAAAAAAAAATGAAACAAAATCAATGACAAACAGCCAACACTCAAGGCACAAGAAAATTGCAACCAAGATAATTACGCAAATGCCAAGCAGGTGTCGTCTGGTGCCTAGAATGAGAGAGGGAGTCAAACGACACCTAGGCATGCTGGCACTAGAGATGTAACAGTTGGTAAAGCGGTACTTTGCAGGCTGTGCAATGTTACACCGAGCAAACATCCTTTTGGAGGTGAACACATGCGCCATAACAACAACAATGCCTGCTATCAGGCACTATGCTGTTTTACTTGAAACTAAAACTGTATTGCAATGCAATCTAATGAAGTCTTGTCTTTAAGCCTTAAGGATTGTTGTGTCGAAGGAACCAAATTATTTTGTTAGTAATGATGGAATGAGAAAGCTGCAATGGGAAATAGAATCCCTATAATGAATGAGTTTATCAAGTCTTTCTAGTTATATGAAGTGTATTTTATACCCACCACCATAGAATGAAGGGTATATACATTTTGTCATTCTGTTTGCAACATCTTAAAGGTGTTCTTAGACACTATAAAATATGTAAAACATATTCTATTGGGTTGCCCAAAAAGTAATTGCGGATTTTTCATATAGTCGGCGTTGACAAATTTTTTCACAGCTTGTGACTCTGTAATTGCATTCTTTCTTCTGTCAGTTATCTTTTTAGCTTGCTTTAGAAAAAAAGTGTAAAAAAGTATATTTGATTAAAGTTCATTCTAAGTTTTATTAAAAATGCATTTACTTTCTTTTATTGTAAAAAATCCGCAATTACTTTTTGGGCAAACCCAATAGATGGTAACAACATTCTCAGTCGATCTAGAAATGTCCGTCTGTCCGTTCATAGCAAACAAAAATTCCCCAATGTGTCTCTTGGACCCCGAAAATCCTTAATCCTTTTTAGATCCTGCTCATACTTGATTTCTGAGGTTCTCTTGCACCCTCTAACACCCACATGAAATATGGCCCATAAATTCCCAGAAATAGATATGCCATTCCAAGATCCTCCTAGGCTTCTCACTTAATGCAACTAGCATTGTAACCTTCGAAAATCTTCTTTAATACCACATTCGATGCTTCAACATAACCTCAACCTTTGTTGCTCCTTCTTTTCCTTCCTTCTGCCTTAAAGAAGTTCAAAACTTCCCCATTCCTTACATATTTTCATTCTGATATTAATCGAGTGGCGAAAAAATCTAATTAAAATGTCAATTGTTTATTCTATAAATAAGAAGAGGAAAAAAAAGTGTCTTAAATAAATATTTTTATTTCCCTGCCTGTAATGAAAAATGAATGAAAACAGCCAAAACCTTCTAAAGTAGTTGAAACAACCATTCATTCACCAATGGACTGGTTGGCGGACTGGCTTGTGTTGGTAGGTTGGTTGGCTGGTTGGATGCCATTGCTTCGAACCTTACGCACACAAAGGAGTGGAGTTTCTGGGGGGGTTATAGAGTCGAAGTGCGATTTTTCGACACGATAATGATGAGACAACAAAATATGCCTTCCCTTTATTTCCTTAGCTGTAAGAAGGAAGAAAAAAACCATTATCCTTTATGATGAAAGACACCAATGACACAGTCTGAAGTACGGTGCGTGTCTATGAATGAATTAAACAAAATAACTACTTTTTCCCCACACTACAGACCAAAATAAAACTCATCACACTCTTTTTTTTCTGCAATACTTTGATGGGACCAAAGACATTTGCACGGTGGTATAAAAAAGTGAAGAAAAGGTTAAAAGTTGGCATATAAAATAACAAATAAAAGGGGGTTAAATTCGGGCGGTCCGAGCCAAAATTGGTTATCAAATGAAATACCTTTCATTTGAGCCACATATTGGCATGATGGGTAAATTTTTAACCCTTGGGTTAAAAAAAATCAGACATTTGCATATCAGATTCGTATTCTATTGGGTTGCCCAAAAAGTAATTGCGGATTTTTTAATCAAATATACTTTTTTTACACTTTTTTTCTAAAGCAAACTAAAAGTAACAGCTGATAACTGACAGAAGAAAGAATGCAATTACAGAGTCACAAGCTGTGAAAAAATTTGTCAACGCCGACTATATGAAAAATCCGCAATTACTTTTTGGGCAACCCAATACTCCCAAATACCTTTATTTGTGCCCCATATTGCGATGGTCAGTAAAAAATTTCTGTTTGTGGGGTATTTTCGGCAAGGGGTAGACCCACAGAAAATTGGTCCCAAAAGTGGGTATCAATTCCGTGGTCTACTCTCCAATACCTTTCATTCGAAACCCACATAGACATGGTCGGTAAATATGGCCGATTTAGGAGTGTGTTAGCCAGTGGGGTGGTCCCCCACACACTTAGCCCCGAAAATATATCAGCATCGTGCTTTATTCATTGAACCCCTTATTGCCATTGGCATCGAAATTGGATATCAAATTCGTTTTCTTATCTCAAGTACCTTTCATTTAAACTCATTATTGCAAAAGTCAGCAAATATGTCCAGTTTAGGGTGTGGACTCTAATATGAGCATCAATATCGAGCTCCACTGTCTTGAAGACGCAAATTGCCTTGGTGAGCAAATATGGCCTATTTGCAAATTTTCCCCATGAACATTCCACTAAGGAACAGCGGCAAGCTTCTCACATATCAATGTGTGCAGTCCGATTCAAATTTTAAGCTCAATGATAAGGGGCCTCCTCTTTATAGCCGAGTCGGAACGGCGTGCCGCAGCGCAGATGTCCTCTTTGGAGAGAAGTTTTACATGGCATAGTACCTCACAAATGTTGCCTGCATAAGGAGGAGATAACCACCGCTGAAAATTATTTCTGATGGTTTCGCCAGGATTCGAACCCAGGCGTTCAGCGTCATAGGCGGACATGCTAACCTCTGCGCTGCAGTGGTCTCCAAATATGTCCTATTTGGGGTGGGACGTCCCCTAGATAGTTGGGGTCGAATGTTGATATCGGATTCGTGGTCAATTCCCAGAAACCTTTCATTTGAGCCCCATATTTCCCCGTAGTCGGCAAATATGACAGGTTTCGGGGGATGGGGTGGCCACTCAGTGACTTGGCCTTAAAAATATATATCAGATTCGTGTTCTACTCTAAAATACCTCTTATTGGAGACCCATATTACAATGGTCAGCAAATACTTCCTACTTTGGGCAGTGTTGTGGGGATGGGGTGGCCCCATAGACACTTTCCGCGAATATTGATATCAGATTCGTGCATTACTCCCAAAAGACCTTTCATTTGAGCCCCATATTGCTATGGTCTTAAATTTGTCCTTTTTGGGAAGGGGCCGCTCCCCAAACTCTTGGTCCCACATTTGTATATAAGATTCATATTTTAGACTCAAATACCTTTCATTTAAGTCCCATATTGGCATGGTCAGTAAATAAGTCCTGTTTGGGGGGGGGGGGTGTTTTGGGGAAGGGGTGGACCCCCAGAAACGTGGTCCCACATTTAGATATCAGATTCGTATTCTACTCGCAAATACCTTTCATTTGAGTCCCATATTGCCTTGGTCGGTAAATATGTCCGATTAAGGGGTATTTTGGGGGTTGGGGTGGTCCCCCTAACACTTGGTCCGACAATGTGATATCAGATACGTTTTCTTATCCTAAATACCTTTCATTTGAATCCCATGTTGTCGTGATTGGTCTAAATGTATGTTTGGTAGGTTTTAGGGTGGGGCGGCCCCCTAGGTACCCCATCCGAAATTTGGATACCAAATTTTTATTTGGTATCCAAAATTTCGCTTAAATCGCACCACCCATCTCCGAGATCTGGCGTTTCTGAAAATTAGGGTAAGGGGGAGGGTTCGCCCCCCCTTCAGATATCAAAAAATTTAGTACCCTATTTTCACCACGCGATCAATATGCACCATCTGTGAAAATTTCAAGAAAATCGGTTCATCCGTTTCTAAGCCTATAAGGAACACACAAATAAACAAACACAAATTGATTTTTATGCGGGTGCAGGGTGTGCGTCGCTTTCAGCCCGCAGGTGCCTGTTCTAGGGCATTGAGACACTCAGCCGGGTAGATTTGGTATTTGGAAGATTTATTCGGAATTGTTAAATCTAAATCTATATTCGAATTGTCTGGTATTCGGTTATCTTCCCTCAGTGAGCTTATTCGAGGGGCTTAGATTTGGTTTATACGCTCACAATTGGTTTCAACGCTGGAGTCTGGAAAGATAAGAGCAGAGTTAGGGGAGGGGTGGTGTAATGTAGTGTGGATGCGAACGGATTGCGTTAGGATGCGAACAAGTCAGGTTCAGGATAAAGACGAGTCAAGTTAGGATGCGAACCAATCAGGGTTAGGACGCGAACGAGTTGCAGGTTTCAGACGAGTCGCGTTAGAATGCGAACGAGTCGCGTTAGAATGCGAACGAGTCGCGTTAGGAAGCGAACAAGTCAGCGTTGTGATGCAGACGAGACGCGTTAGAATGACAACGAATCAGATTTAGGATGTGAGAGATTATTCGAGTTCAGGACCCATTTGTAAGTGATGATGAGGTGCAAAATATAGTTTATCATCTGAAAACGCAAGGTGATCCAAACTACATGGAGAAAATTACTCAAAAAGATGAAAATTCTTTCGCGAAATCTGAAGATCAAGAGAACGATCTACAAGCAGTGGCCACCATTCAGAGAGATCAAAAAGTTTCAACCAGTTACAGCTTAGAATAGGCTACTATGGAGCTGCAAATATTGTTGAATGAATGGAGGAAGAAGGATGCGTCAGGATTCCAAAATGATATGGCCCAATCTAGACTTGAAGAGGTCTACCACTTTGCTGTCACTCGCTAGAACAGACGTCTCAGTCATTGTGTCCGTCATGACAAGTCACTGTCCGATCGGAAAACATGCTGACAGACTGAAGGCTGTCAGTAACGACATTTGCCGAAGTTGTGAGAACTTCGAAGAAGAAGAGACTAGAACATCTCATTTCTTTGAGAACTTGAGTTAGCGGATGTGAACTTTGTTGGGCTTTTTATAGCGAACTGAATGGCTCAATGATAGGAACTAGAACTGTTCCTGTGGTATCACAATGGACGAAAATGTCTAAGAGAGTCTGATGACAGACTGGCAATTTAACCTAACCTAGGATGCGAACAAGTCAGCGTTAGGGTGCAGACGACTCACTCCTATAATGCGAACGAATCAGGGATGCAGACGACTCACGTTACGATGCGAGCAAGTCAGCGAGTCGCGTTAGGATGTGAAAGAATCAGCATTAGGATGCCAACGAGTCGCGTTGGGATGCGAACAATTCAGCGTTAGTCGCATTGTGATGCGAGCAAATCAGTGTTAGGATGCGAACAAGACAGTATTAGGATGCAGACGAATCGCGTTAGGACGTTTAAGTCAATAATTCCGTGCTGCTTACAAAACCCCTAATTATTTCCCTTATTGGGTTTATATCTGGTCGGAGGTATCCACGCTCCCTGGGAGGGCGCAAAGCTCGACCTGGTGAGAAAGATGGTCATTCCCCAGCTCACAAAGGCGACGGTCTTCATCAAGGGATGGGACAGTTAATTTGCCACAGAACGCGTGTTGGGATTCTTGAGCAATCAGACCCAAGGTTTGGTCG
Source organism: Stomoxys calcitrans (assembly GCF_963082655.1). Taxonomy (NCBI): domain Eukaryota; kingdom Metazoa; phylum Arthropoda; class Insecta; order Diptera; family Muscidae; genus Stomoxys; species Stomoxys calcitrans. Next base: position 15,254,167 of record NC_081556.1, on the reverse strand, counting down.
CAGAGAAGTGGTAGGTCTTCCACAGGGAGGAGAAGGGGGTGGGAACTCTCCTTGTGGTTGGCATTGATCAAGTCTCCGTGACAAGTTTGGCTATGACTAAATGCATGGCGCACTACGGGAGCAAGGCTGTCTTTTTCAAGATTAGGAAAACTAAGGTAGGCAGAAATCCCCATATTAAGGCATCAGGTCGTGCAATGGCGGGTTACTCAATACCGCCCAACACACAGGGAGCTGACGACGAGACAATTACCGTCTCTCTCAATATTCGAAAGACTAGGATAAGCAAAGATCTTAATACTAAAATAACAGGCAATGCAGGAGCGAAAGACACAACATAACCTAACTAACAGGGACCCAACGACGGACCCATCACCGACTTCAAGATTCGGAAGAAAGATCCTAATATTGAAACATCAGGCAGTGAGCGTCAAATCGGCTCACCTTCGTCTTCCTCGTGAACGGGCATATTTCAGTCTTCTCTGGGTTAACATTGAGATTCCTGGGTCTATCCGCGTCATATGCCATATGCAAGACCCTTTTGGCCCTTCTGCTTAGCTGGTTCGAATCCTTATCACTACGAAGTATTATAACATCGTGTGCACAGCAGAAGGGTTCAAATCCCTCTTCCTCCCGTAGAGGTTTAAAACACCGGGTGTTCTTTTTTCCAGGCAGATTACGCAGACAAGTTGATGCATACGTCTCTCACCGACTTAGGTCATAGTTCAGCTGGTAACCCTTCGGCATCTGCTGCCTTGTTTTTCATAAGCAAGACCCTTTCGGCCGTTCTGCATAGCTGGTTCGAATCCTTATCCCTACGAAGTATTATAACCTCGTGTGCACAGCAAAAGGGTTCAAATCCCTCCTCAGTTTAAATCCCTCTTCCTTCCTTAGAGGTTTAAAATACCGGGTGTTCCTTTTTCCAGGCAAACAACAGAGAGAAGACGAGTTAATGCATACGTCTTTCACCGACTGAGGTCATATTTCAGCCGGTAACCCTTCGGCATCTGCTGTCTTGTTCTTCATAAGCATCTCATTCTGACTAGGTGGTTAAGATTCATTACTCTCATCAGGAATTGGTTTGTGGTATCCTCATCGCCGTGATTACCGGATGCCTCTAGATCGGATAAATGTTCTTGCCGCAACGACACTGTCTGTATTTGTATCATTTTTGGATCCAGAATGAGGAAGTGAGTGTACCAAAGTTACAAACATCAAGTGTGCCTTCTTCAAGTCAGATTAGAAAGACAAGCATTTGCCTCATCGCCGGCTCAGGTCATAGTTCAGCTGGTACCCCTTCGGCATCTGCTGCCTTGATATTCTTTAACCTGATTTTTTGCTATACTGACCTCATTGTGACTAAATGTTTAATGACATAATCAGCGATTGCTTTGGGATCGCTATCGGATACCAGCTGCTGGGAAAATGTTCTTTTCTTACCCTAGACACATCTCCCTGCAGAGACAAAGAAGAAAATATCTCAAAGCCATCTGTGGCAGGTACATACACATCTCTCCTGTCTGCTTTTTACCCGATATGTTTCCTTTGCCTGGCGTGTTACTATTGATTGCAGGGTTGCTCAGTATTGAATTCTTAGCTCCAGTAGTTTTTCGACACTCCTGGTAGTGTCATAGTTTCCTTGGTTTCCTTAGTTTCGAAGCAAAGAGTGCTTTCTTTCTTATTCAGATGGTAAGTTTCTCGCTATTCTTAGACGGCTGCGAATCCATGGTGCAATAAGTTGAAGATAGAGTATTGCCGTGCGTAGGCAAAACTTTTCGAATTTCGAGCAAAGTTATTCTGCATTTCTTTTTTAGCATTAAAGTCTTCTAGAACGATTTTAATGTCATGTTTAGTTCAGCGTTCATGTGTTCCCTCTAAGCGCTCATAAATGATAACCTTGGCCTGTTCAATCTTGTATTCTGTCGAAGCATGGGCACAGAAAAGAGTGATATTAAAGAATTTTACTTTTATTCGGATGATGGCTAGTGCCTCATTCAAAGGAGTAAATCTGGAGGCAGGTTGTTTCAGTCTCAGCCAAACTCATGTCTCGTATCATGGCCCCTATAGTGAAACGCGTCACCCTTTGGTGTTGGGGTGTTGTGACATCTCTCCCAATACATCACCAAGAGCGTAAACAGCATTATTTCTGAATAGAGTTCGGATATTCCAGTTGTAGTTTCTCAAATCATGACCCGTTTTTTATTTCGAAATAGACTAAATCTCAGGTGCAAAAATTCCATTTCGTAAACACAGTCCAGTCATCAAATAATATTGAGTTAAAATTAAAAAGCAGAAGGAATACGAAGGACAATGAGAAGGAATAAAAGAAACAACACTTCTTCGCGCTTACACACACACACACACACCTTCACTCACATAGACACTTTGAAGGAATCTGAGTAAACCTTCCGCTAAACATAAAAACTCATAATCAAACTAAGATAATGCCAGGCAACATCTACCACCATCACTGCCACTAAGTACTTGGAACCCCAATATCGTCATCAAGGATGGCCATCAATATACTCCAACAAACACCAAAACCAAACTCATCCTCAACCCCAACCCTGTCATACAAAACTCTATACTTGGCAAAGCAAACCATTCACCAACATTAACAGAAGATATCCTTGGATTGCGAATGGAATGGAATGACATTCGCAACGACAGACAAACTTTGTTTAGGATGTGATATGCAAATGAAAAACGAGTTGTTTTTACGTGGTCGTTCGTTGCTTCAATCCGACGCTACTCTGCCTGGCATAAAAGAAGGCAAAGTAGCAGAGACCAGCCGCCACCGCCACCGCCGCCGACAATGACCCCCTCAGAATCACCAATCGAGCCCATTTTCCAATACAATGAGTTGAAGATGAGCCAGCAGAGCGACCAAGCAAAGAATGCAGATGCTAAACGAAAGTTTTTCTCATTTCCACCATAAGGGGTTTTGTTTTTTTTTTTTTTTTTCATTTAGGCCATAGGCCCGGTAGAACATAGCCGTTGTTTTGTCATTCCTGGTACTTGCTGGCCGCCACCCCCCCCTCCCCACTTTGGGTTATTCATACTCGGCAATGACATTCAAGTTATTCGCATGGCCATGGGGAAGGGGCTAAAAAGTGAAGCGAGCGTGCTATGTAAAAAGCTTAACTCGCTTTAGTTAATGCTGGTCCCGCGTAAAATCCTCCAATGGCCATAGCCACTGATGGCTGTTGTTGCCATTGTTGTTGCTGTTGTGTAATGGCCCCCACCGAATGGCTGAATAGAAAATTATTTGGTAATGGAAAATTGGAATTTTAATTTGTTTTATTTGTTGAACATGGTCATCAACGTCATCTCTTTTATATCATCGCAGATGTTTGCTCTTCTTTCGTTGCCATTTCCCAACAACGACAACAACAACAACAAGGACAACAAAATAGGTGGACTGGTAGGTGGAAATCTCCTTAAAGGTATTTCCCAGCTAAAGGCCCCAAGCGAGTAACATGAAATGGAATTTGTTTTTTTTTTTTTTAAGTGGTGGAGAATGGTAAGCCTACAGCAGACTACGCAAATGGTTTGTCGCTTCACTAATAACCACCGATTGTAACCAATGACATAGGACTGCTGCAGGACACAACTCCTTTCCATAAAACTTATGAAGCGTATAATTGAAGCATAAAGTCCATACACATTGGCACTTTCTATTTATGTTGGCCAACTCCATTTTCATTTTTTCCTTTTCTAACTGAATTTAGGCAGAATATGATGGCAAAATATGCTTTAAATCTTTGAAAAAGCACCAGAGTCTTATTATTTCAGTTGAAATTCCTGAAGAAAAATGTAAATTCCTAGGAGGAAAAAAACAAAGAACGGTTACTAATATCCAAACATTTTTATACCCAACACCATAGGATGGGGGGGAGGTACTAATCTAGTCATCCTGTTTCTAACATCTCGAAATAATGATGGGAGAGTCAAGTCCGTCCTTCCGTCTGTCTGTCGAAATCACGACAGCGTTCCAACAAATAAAGATATCCGCTGGAAATTTTGTCCGATTCTCCTAATCTCCTTATCTCCTAAGATCGTTGGGGATTCCAAATGGATCAGATTTTGATATAGCCCCCCATATATCGAGCCCTTGGAGATATTAATTTGCTTCCGATTTGACTGAAATTTAGCACAAGGATTTCTATTTGACCTCCTGCATCTGTGTCATATAAGCCCCTATATAAACTCACTCCCAGATTTGACTTCTTGGGCCCCTAGAAACCTAAATTTTCATTTAATTTGTGTTTGTTTCTCTTTCGAGACGAGCTCAATGATCGGAGATTGCAAAGGGTTGTTGAAATTTTGGCACAAAGGCTTCTCCTATGATCCGAATCGGTCTATATACTGTTATAACCACCAAATAAACCGACCCCGGGATTTGACTTCTTGAGCTCCCAGAGGCCTCAAATTTCACTTTATTCGTCTCAAATTTAAAAAAAAAGGCTCTACTATGACTTCCGACATCCATGCCAAGAAAGATCCGAATTGGTTTATATTCTGTTTTTATAGGCACCAAATAAACCTATTCCCGGATTTGACTTCTTGAGCCTCTAAAACCAAAATTTTTTTCATCTATTGTAATTTGGCTGAAATTCGGCAAAAAGCCTTCTACTATGACTTCCACAAAGACTTCTGTTCCCATTTCCACCCTATGTGCCAAATATGATCCGAATCGGTCTACATTCTGACAGACCCTCCTTATAAACCCAACCCAAGACTTGACTTCTTGAGCTCCAAAATGCCTCAATTTTCACCTGATTGAGCTGCAATTTGGCACAACAACTTCTGTTTAGACTTCCAACATCTGTGCCAAGTATGATCCGAAATGGTCTATATACTGACATAGCCCCCCTATAAAAACGCATCCCCGGACTTGACTTCTGGAGCTCCTCGAAGCCTCAATTTTCACCAGATTTGGCTGAAATTCGACACAAAGACTGCTATTATGACTTCCAGCCTCTGTATCAAGTATGATCTAAACAGGTCTGTATATGATACTAACTGGCCCGGTGCCCTTCGCTACACCATAAAATGGCTTTTTGAAAATGAATTTTTCTTTACGCATTTTTAAGATGGTGATCAAGGCATTCAGGGCTACGGGTCTCACTCAGATCCACATTAATTAATTATACCCTACTCCACCACTGTGGTACAGGGTATTTTAACTTTTGACATTTATTTGCAACGCTTAGAAGGAGAGGAGCTAGACCTATTGACAAGTATGCCGATAGGCTTAGAATCACTTCCTGATTTAGCTGTGTCCGTGCATCTGTCTGTCCTTGTATGCTTGTGATCAAGTTCCAGGTCGCATTTATTGTCCGATTGTCATGAAATATTGCACAAGTCTCGTTTTTGGCCCAAGGACGAACGCTGTAGATTTTGAACAAAATCGGTTCAGATTTAGATATAGCTCCCATATATATCTTTCATCCGATCTGGCTTTTAAAGGCTGTGGAAGCCACAATTTTGGTATGATCTTAACAAAATTTGGCATGGGGTGTTTTGTTCAATGTCCTCATAGGTGTGCAAACTTTCATAAAAATCGGTTCAGATTTAGATATAGCTTCCATATATATCTTTGATCGGATATGGCATTTTAAGGCTGTAGAAGCCACGATTTTGGTCCGATCTTTACAAAATTTGGCATTAGATGTTTTATTCAACATCCTCATATGTGTGCAAAATTTCATAAAAATCGGTTCAGATTTAGATATAGCTCCCATATATATCTTTCATCCGATATGGGCTTTTAAGGCTGTAGAAGCCGTAATTTTGGTCCGATCTTTACAAAGTTTGGCATGGGATGGTTTATTCAACGTCCTCATATGTATGCAAAATTTCATAAAAATCGGTTCAGATTTAGATATAGCTCCCATATATATCTTTGATCCGATATGAATTTTAAAGGCTGTAGAAGCCACGATTTTGGTCCGATCTTTACAAAATTTGGCAAGGGATTTTCTATTCAACATCCTCATATGTGTACAAAATTTCATAAAAATCGGTTCAGATTTAGATATAGCTCCCATATATATCTTTCATCCGATATAGCCTTTTAAAGCTGTAGAAGCCGTAATTTTAGTCCGATCTTTACAAAGTTTGGCATGGGATGGTTTATTCAACGTCCTCATATCGTCCTTGTATCGTAGGAAAATCTTACAAGGTTCTATTTGATATTAGGACCCAAAAGACCATTAATTTGAGTTCTATATTGTCAACATGTCCTGCGGAACGGCAGGACGTAACCCAGATGCTTGGATCCTTATATCAACATTAGATTCGAAATCAACTGTCATAGAGCTTCCTATTGATTCATATATTATCCCGATCAAAATACACGTCCTATTGAAGGGTATTTAGTGAGTGGACCGATAACAGATTCATAGTCAACTCCCAAAGAACTTTCATTTGATACCCATATTGCCCCAAACGGTCAATATGTGCTTTCGTGGGGTTTTGGGGGGTGGGAGGCGCCTCAGACACCAAAGAATACATTTTTAATATCAGCTTTTTACTATACCTTAAAATACCTTTCATTTAATATCCATATTGTCCCAATCGGTAAATAAGGGGGTGGGGAGGCCCCTCAGACACCAAAGAATAAATTTTTCAGATTTGTTCTCTACTTTAAACACCTTTCTATATCCCAAAGCGATAAAAGTATCCCGTTTTGGGTGTGGTGCTTTCGGGGGTGAGGAACCCCCCGCTCTTAAGAAGACATTTTTATGCTGAGTTCGTACTCTACTCTTAAATATCTCTCATTTGACACCCATATTGCTCAAAGCGGTAAAAGTGTCCTGTTGGTTGGTGTTTTTTGAGGGTGGGGAACCCTCCGACATTAAAGGTGACATTTTTATGCCAAGTTCGTACTCTACTCATAAATATCTTTCATTTGATACCCATATTGCCCTAGTCGGTAAACATGTCCATTGGGGTGGGTTTCGAGATGGGGCGTCCCCCAGGTTAGTTGACCCCAAAATTTTATACCAATTTCGTGTTTCTGGGATACCATAAGGTGGCATGCAAAATTTCGCCTAAATCGGGGCCAACTTCTTCGAGATGTAGCGTTTTTGAAAATTGGGGTAAGAGGGAGGGTCCTCCCCCTTCGGATGTCAAAAATGCAGTACCCTATTTTTACCGGAGGCTCAAATTCTACCATCTGTGAACATTTCATGAAAATCGGTTCATCCATTTTTGAGTCTATACGGAACAGACAAACAAACAAACACAAATTGTACACCACTACTGTGGTACAGGGTATTATAACTTAGTGAATTAGTTTGTAACACCCAAAAGGAAGAGAGATAGACCCATTGATAAGTATACCGATTGACTCAGAATCACTTTCTGATTTGATTTAGCTATGTCCGTCTGTCCGTCTGTCCATGTTTATTTGTGTACAAACTACAGCTCGCAGTTTTCATCCGATCGTCTTCAAATTTGGTATGGGTGGGTTTTTTGGCCTAGAGACGAAGCCTATTGAAATTGGTTCAGATTTGGATGTAGCTCCCATATATATATTCGTCCGGTTTTCAGTAATACTGCAATTAAATGATCATTTGTTAACGGATTTTCTCTAAATTTGGCAGGAAGGATTTTCTTATGACTCCCGACATTACAGGTGAATTTCATAGAAATCGGTTCAGATTTGGATATAGTTCCCATATATATGTTCGTCCGATTTGCAGTAATACTGCAATAAAATGATTATTTGTTAACCGATTTTCTCGAAATTTGGCAGGAAGAATTTTCTAATGACTCTCGACATTACTGGTGAATTTCATAGTAATCGGTTCAGTATTATCTATAGCTCCCACATATATGTTCGTCAGGTTTTGGGTAATTTGCAATAATGTTGTCATTTGTCAACCGTAGTTATTACAGTTTGAACATATTTTTGATCGCCGAGGTCCATCGAAAATGGTTCAGAATTGGATATAGCTTCCACATTGTACTTATAGGGTAGGTGTAGGGTATTATACAGTCGGCACCGCCCGACTTTTGCCCTTCCTTACTGATTTATATATAGGAAAATAAGATTGTTGGACATTAAACCAACGTCTCGATTTCGTAGTGTGCGAATCGAGGAGAATATGGCAAACATAGCGATCAGTGTAAATGAGAATTATGTTAAATCAGTTCGTCGCCGTTCTCTCTTAAAAAAAATAAACTACAAATTTGCCCATGAACATTCCACTAAGCAACAGCGACAAACTTCTCACATATCAATGAGTGCTGTCCTATTCAATTTTAAGCTCAATGATAAGGGGTCTCTATTTTTTATAGCCGAGTCCGAACAGCGTTCTGCAGTGTGACACCTCTTTGGGGAGTGATACCACAACCAAGAATTGTTTTTCTGATGTCCTCAGATTCGAACCCCGGCGATCATCGTCATAGGCGGACATGCTAACCTCTGTCCGACATAAACTACTCCCATAAAATCACCCTATACACTGTACCGCTACTCTAGTACAGGCGATTATAACATTGTGCATTTTAGGACATTTAACTGGTATAAGACTGTAAATCTCAAAGGGTTCACCAACACAGAGCTAAAGCTCTTCTTCTTTCACCACAGACACAAGCCACCATTTTGAATTCTAAGCTGTAACGATTAAATATTCATGCCATAACCCTTTTAGTCCTCACAACTTGACCAATAACAAAGCGAAGGCACATGAAAAGCAACATAAAAAAGGGAACGCAATGCACAGTACCACAAAACTTAAAGGATGGATGGCTACGTTGATACACACGGCTAACCATTGGTGTGGTTGATGGCATTTTATTTGGGGCATTCACCACCATCGCCGCCATCACAATCATCTGAGACATGAGTGTGAAAGACAGCAAAAACTGTGGCATTATGGCTAGGGTCGATGGGAAGAGAAATGCTTTCCCAAGCACACAATGAATGCAAATTAGTTGAAATAAAATGTTAAAGTATACCACATTTGTTTGGTTTGAGGAATATAACAATAAAAACAAAAAACTGGAGCAGCCATGGCATACGATGATGATGAGAAATTGAACTATAACAGTCAACATGATGATGCTCATGATGACAAAGTTGGGCGCCATTGTTTTAATAATTTTTCGAGAAAGAGGTAATCTGTGGGAGAGGGGGAATGGAATGAATTCCGCAAAAAATAACCACCCCCTTTTTGTGTGGACTCGCAACTGGCAAAAGAGCAAGCGTAGTAGAGAAAAACTCTTTTGGAAAGTAGCGAAGAAAAAAAAGGTTAATAATTCCAAACTTCAACAAAACGTGTGTAGTATTGGAGACTTGTTTATAAGTTTAAGTAGAAAATTATATCAACGCCCAAAACCAAAGGATGTATGAGTAACAGAGCATCCAAAAAAACACAAAACGTATTTTTGTTTTGCTTTTTTTTTAATGCCATACCCTTTATTTTTATTCTTCTGATTCCAATAAGCATTAAACGAGTTATTATAACTATCGATTAACGATAACCCTTGCCGCCACGTCGCCCAAACTTGTATTTAGGACTTTCTAAGTTGATCCAGTTGAGAATTTTATGTCCCAGCATGAAATTCATTAGGTAAGGTTGAGTGAGTTGCCCACCAAAAGTGAGTTCACTCAGAGGCCAGTCAGGTCCATTGTGGTCCCCCAGAAAGAAAGAGAAGAGAAAGGACTAGAGAAGACTTAGGACTAGAAGTTATACACGAATAAAATACAGCAGGAATGGAGTACCCGAGCGGGGGGTGAAAAAACGCCCATCCCTATGCAAGCATGGATGTACCCACGCCGGAGCTTATGGCACCCCCCTCGGAACCATCCTGTTCCTTCAACAAATCTCAGGAGACCTACCAGAGATACGTTCGCAAGTCCACTCAAATCACAGAAGAAAAGGCTTCACAGAAAGGAGAGCAAGTGCTCAATAATCTTCTCTTCATCCTCATCGAGGCAACTCCTACAGAAGTCATTGTTCGGTATTCCCATACTCACCACCATGACCCCCGTCAAGGTACTCATTGGCCTTTTATCGAATGCCAGCAACACCCTCGTCCTCCTCCGGTCGATGACCGGCCATATGACCTTTGCAGTCTGGCAACCATTCACCCAGTCCCACCTCACCATTGACGCCTCCCTGGCCATCCCCTCTACTGTGTTCAGTAGCTCGACAAATGGCAGGTAGGCTAGACCGATGACTGGTCCGCCTACGTGCCGCCTCGCCGCAGTCGCCGCCCTGGCCATCCACTCTACTGTGTTCAGTAGCTCGACAAATGGCACCTAGGCTAGACCGATGACTGGTCCCCCCGGCATAGACAAACCCCTCCAGGCGCGCTCGTCCTCACTCTTATTCCCTGGAATCCCCTCATGCCCAGGAACCCATATCAGCGTCACATCATGGGCCCGAAGCCTATCCAGGAACTCTAAACAAAACGTCACGCATTGCGATCTCACCATCCTCGACTCTAAGGCCTTGAGCGCCGCCATACTGTCCCCATAAATTCTGAGTTTCGAGGGCGGTAAGTCCCTTAACAGAATTTCTCTTGCAGTTACTGCAATGGCACAAAACCTCTGCCTGGCTCCATCTTGAAGCCATCTGTGTAGATCGAGGTCTCATTCTCCTCAAGTACAGCATTCGCCCTACATTCGTCCCTTTCACGAAATCGAATCGCGAATGCCTTCACTCCAGCCGGCACTGGTGGTAGGTAGTCAGAGATCCTCCTCAGTCTACCCTCAGCATCCATAACACCCAGAATCGAACTGTGGCCGCAACTATCCTCCTTCAGCATACTGAGCTCTTCAAGCCTAAGCGCTACCCTTGCGCCGCAGTTCCGAATATAGACCTCAATGGGCTGCATATCCAACATCGCCTACGGGCCTGTCTGCGATGGGGATCTCAGTGCCCCTGTGGTCTTGACGGAGGCCAGTCTCTGAGCCCTCTCTAACTCCCTCGCACGCGTTCTCCTCTCTACGGCATTCCACCATACCATACCAGTGCTCCATAGGTCAGCACTGGTCGAACGATGGCCGTATGCATCCAACAAATAATCATCTTGGGAGTTACCCTCCCCACTTCCTACCGAACATCCTCTTGCAGGAGTAAAAAGCTCGGTGTTCCTCTTCCAGGACAGTTTCGAATCGAGGACTATTCTCCTCAAGTACAACATTTGAGCATTCGCCCTCCATTCGTCCCTCTCAGGAAGTCGAATCGTGAATGCCCTCACTGCAGTCGGCATTGGTGCCAGGTAGTCGGAGATCCTCCTCAGCCTACCCTCCGCATCCATAACACCCAGAATCGAACTTTGGCCGCAACCATCCTGCTTCAGCATGCCGAGCTCCCTCAGCCTAAGCGCGACCCTGGCGGCGCTGTTCCCAATATAGGCCTCTATGGGCTGCATATCCAACATCGTCTCCAGGCCTGCGGGCGGTGCGGATCTAAGTGCCCCTGACGCAGGCCAGTCTCTGGACCTTCTCCAAATCCCTCGCACGCGTCCTCTTCCCTACGGCATTCCACCATACGAGTGCTCCATAGGCCAGTATTGGTCTCACGTTGGCCTTATACATCCAATAAACCATCCTGGGAGTCATCCCCACTTCCTACCGAACATCCTCCTGCAGGAGTAAAGGGCGCACAGTCCCTTACGGCTTCTTTCCTCGGCATTCCTCTTCCAGGAATCGAATCGAGGACTATGACTAAACACTTCGCCTCCTACGATAGCCGCAGGGTGACCCCGTCCAAGGACGGGAGTCTGAACTCCGGTATCTTATATCTACGCGTAAAGAGCACCAGCTCCGTCTTCCCTGGGTTGGTCCTCAACCCATCTCTGTAAGCCCATCGCTAAACCTCCCCATTGACCCTTCCAAGATCTCGCTAATCGTCGTCAGAAACATGCTCGGACCAGCAGCACAACGTCGTCCGTATAAGCGATAATCCTCGTGCCGTCCCCAGCGAGATCCATCAGGATTTCATTAACCACGAAGTTCCATAGAATCGGCGGGAACACCCCTCCTTGGATCGTTCCTCTGGTTACACACCTTCTGTCTCCTAAGTTCGCATTAATAATCCTGCCATAAAGCATATAATTGGTCAACTGGGAGATTATGGGGTGAATTCCTGTGCGGTCCAGTGCGGTGACTATCGTTTCTATCTCCACATGATTGAAGCCCCCCTCAATATCCAAGAAGACTCCCAATCGCGAGGTTCCATAGAATCGGCGAGAACACCCCTCCTTGGAGAGTTCCTCTAGTCACCCGTCTTCTGATCACACAATGTCCCAGATTCGCATTAATAATCCTGCCATAAAACATATTATTGGTCAACTGGGAGATTATGGGATGAATCCCAGTGTGGTCTAGTGCGGCAACTATCGCTTCTATCTCCACATTATTGAAGGCCCCCTCAATATCCAAGAAGGCTCCCAATCGCGAGGTTCCATAAAATCGGCGAGAACACCCCTCCATGGAGCGTTCCTCTAGTCACTCGTCTTCTGACCACTCTATCTCCCTGGTCCGCATTAATAATCCTACCATAAAACATATTATTGTTCAACTGGGACATTATGGGGTGAATCCTCGTGCGAGGTCCAGTGCGGCGACTATCGCTCCTATTTCCACATTATTGAAGGCCCTCTCAATATCCAAGAAGGTCGCCAAAGTGTACTCCTTCTATCGGAGAGACGTCTCGACCTCCTGTACCACCTCGTGGGCTGTCTCCACCGACCTGCCTTTAAGGTATGCGTGTTGTGCCCCACTGAACTTTTCCGGCGTCAGTCCCCCTCTCATCTTAGGTCAATTTGACTTTTCAGTGTTTTCAGCAAATACGATGACAGACTTATAGGCCTATAATCCTTCGATCGGTCCAGTGCGGTGACTACCGCTCCTATCTTCGCATTATTGAAAATCCCGTCAATATCCAAGAAGGCCACCAAAGTGTACTCCTTCTACCGGAGAGACGTCTCGACCTCCTGTGCGGCAACTATCGCTCCTATCTCCACATTTTGGAAGGCCTTCTCAATATCCAAGAAGGCCGCCAAAGTGTACTCCTTCTATCGGAGAGACGTCTCGACCTCCTGTACCACCTCGTGAAGGGCCGTCTCCAACGACCTGCCTTTAAGGTATGCGTGTTGTGCGCCACTGAAGTTTTCCGGCGTCAGTCCCCCTCTCACCTTCAGGTCAATCAGTCTTTCCAGTGCTTTCAGCAAAAACGATGAAAGACTAATAGGCCTATAATCCTTCGCCGTACTGTGATTGATTCTTTCCGCCTTGGGGATAGAAACCACCTTGACTTCCCTCCAGGCCCTCGGTATGTAGGACCATGCCAGGCTCGCTCAAGCCAGGGCAGGGTGACTCCAAGGGACTTATGCAGCAGTGTCGGGATAATTCCGCCTTAAATGGCGGACCGCTCAGGCTATATTCTTCTCATCAACGATGTCCCCGATGAGGTCATCCGTTAGGGCCACATAAGCATGTATTGCGATATCTTGATCGCCGACCTCTTCCTGGCCACCTGGGAAATGAGCCTCCACCAAAAGTTCCACCATCTCCTGCCCACTCTCAGTGTAAGTCCCGTCTTCCCTCTTCAGGGAGCTAGGCGTGATGGGATGGGGCAGTGGCCTGTTCTACTATCGCTTCTATCTTCACATTATTGAAGATCCCGTCAATATCCAAGAAAGCCGCCAAATTGTACTTCTTCTATCGGAGAGACGTCTCGACCTCCTGTACCACCTCGTGAAGGGCCGTCTCCAACGACCTGCCTTTAAGGTATGCGTGTTGTGCGCCACTGAAGTTTTCCGGCGTCAGTCCCCCTCTCACCTTCAGGTCAATCAGTCGTTCCAGTGCTTTCAGCAAAAACGATGATAGACTTATAGGCCTATAATCCTATCTCCAAATTATTGAAGACCCCCTCAATATCCAAGAAATCCGCCAAAGCGTACTTCTTCTATCGGAGAGACGTCTCGATCTCCTGTGCGGCGACTATCGCTCCTATCTCCACATTATTGAAGACCCCCTCAATATCCAAGAAAGCCGTCAAAGTGTACTCCTTCTATCAGAGAGACGTCTCAACCTCCTGTGCCACCTCGTAAAGGGCCGTCCCCACCGACCAGCCTTTGAGGTATGCATGTTTTGGCCCACTGAAGTTTTCCGGCGTCAGTCCCCCCATCAGTCTTTCCAGTAAAAACGTTGACAGACTTATAGGCCTTCATCATACTGTGGTTGATTCTTTCCGCCTTGGGGATAGAGACCACTTTGACTTCCCTCCATGCCCTCGGTATGTAGGATCATGCCAGGCTCGCTCAAGCCAGGGCAGGGTGACTCCAAGGGACTTATGCAGCAGTGTCGGGATAATTCCGCCTTAAATGGCGGACCGCTCAGGCTATATTCTCCTCATCAACGATGTCCCCGATGAGGTCATCCGTTAGGGCCACATAAGCATGTATTGCGATATCTTGATCGCCGACCTCTTCCTGGCCACCTGGGAAATGAGCCTCCTCCAAAAGTTCCACCATCTCCTGCCCACTCACAGTGTAAGTCCCGTCCTTCCTCCTCAGGGAGCTAGGCGTGATGGGATGGGGCAGTGGCCTGTTCTACTCAGAAATTCTTCCTGAATGAAGGCCGCCAAAGTGTACTCCTTCTATCGGAGAGACGTCTCGACCTCCTGTACCACCTCGTGAAGGGCCGTCTCCAACGACCTGCCTTTAAGGTATGCGTGTTGTGCGCCACTGAAGTTTTCCGGCGTCAGTCTCTCTCTCACCTTCAGGTCAATCAGCCTTTTCAGTGTTTTTAGTAAAAACGATGGCAGACTTATAGGCCTATAATCCTTCGTCATACTGTGGTTGATCCTTTCCGCCTTGGGAATAAAGGCCACCTCGACTTCCCTCCATGCCCTCGGTATGTAGGACCATGCCAGGCTCGCTCAAGCCAGGGCAGGGTGACTCCAAGGGACTTATGCAGCAGTGTCGGGATAATTCCGCCTTAAATGGCGGACCGCTCAGGCTATATTCTCCTCATCATCGATGTCCCCGATGAGGTCATCCGTTAGGGCCACATAAGCATGTATTGCGATATCTTGATCGCCGACCTCTTCCTGGCCACCTCACAGTGTAAGTCCCGTCCTTCCTCCTCAGGGAGCTAGGCGTGATGAGATCCTTCGAGAGCACTTTGCGAAAATTCATTAAAAAAGTGCACCTTCATCTGGTTTTTATAGATAGAACATAAACTCCACCTTGCACCACTACTGTGGGTGTCATGCAGTAGCCTGTTCTACTCAGGTTTGCCCGAATCCATCCGTGCGTGTATCCTTTGTGTACTTATTGTCCGTCTGTCTTTTTTTGTAATCGAGTTGGAGACCGTATATGAGTGTGACACGAGTACACACAAACAGCTGATGTCCTTCTTCTACTTCTTGAGTGATGAAATTTCAAAACGATTTGTTCGTTCTTTGAGTACTCACATAATTTTATCTTCTCAGCTACACATCCTCCTCTAATAACATTGCTTGTAAATCATAGATTCAAGACTATAATCATTAGAGGGCCATAGTTGTTGTCCCTAAGAGTCAAATAGCTCAATTACAGCAGCTGAAAATCTGTCTTCTTCTTAAAATTTAAATATTGCTCAATGGTATATGCAGATCGAGACATCAGCAAAGGGATATCCTCTTACTGGCATGCGTCACCAAAAAATTCTGCTTTTGGGAAAAACACCTTGTGTTCGACTGCCAACTAAAACAGTAGCAGACTACCTAATTTCCTAGCTGAATACCAACCCGAATAGACAAGGAAAACAACTGCAACTCTTTTTTTTTTTCTTCTTTTGTATACTCGAACTTATATCCCATTCTCCACACAAATGCAAATTTTTGCCATTCAATATGCAAATGTAATTATGCAAAAAAAAACAATGAATGGTAATATCTGAAGGTTGTGCGTATGTAATGCGTTCAAAAAAAAAAAAATAATCCAAGCAGCAAGATGCACCTTTGCCATAAACATCCGTATCCGGTGCAACAAAAGAAAAAATCAATACCTATTACCCATACATTTTTGCTTTACAGTTACTTTCATACCCAATTCCACAGAAAAAAGAGTTATAATAAAAACAACAAAGGGTCCTTTTTTACTGCTACTCTATTGTTCTGAGTTCTGAAAAGACTGATTTCAAATGCAAATTTTATCTGCGTCATAATATTAAACCCTTTCGAAACTCTACCTTGTATAAGTTATGGCAAATTTCTCTATGCTATTTAAAATGTCATGCAATGTGCTATCGATGTACCAAAGGCATGTCTATGCAAACTCTGTGGCAGTAAAAAAATGACACCCCTAAACATCCTACTCACCCAGAATGTTTCGCATCAGTCACAGCAGCACCACAGCATAAAAAATTAGGGTGGCGTGTGTCTCTTGCTTGTATCTCTGGGTAATTGCCTCTACCGATATTTTTTTTTTTTTTGGTTGCTGTTGAAGGGTTTCATCCATTTGCCAGAGCAGCAAACTGATGGAATAGAAAAAAATTTGCATACCAACTTTGTTTAATTTATGACCTTTTCCATACTCACAAATATCTAGAAGCTCAGCCACGGGCCTGATGTTTCATTAACGGCAAAATGAGAACATGTTTAACTCTTTATGTGCGATATTAGGCACAGTGGTTTGGAGGGGATAAGTAAATCAAAGAGAAAGAAAAGACTTTTGCATGAAGTAGCTAAACTAGGAAGTCGATTTTAAAGGTGGCTATATATAAGATTTCATTTCCAAGGCGGGGACTTCCGTTTGGAAGACCCTAGAGAAACTGTTGGACATCATATACATCACGGGAAAATAGTATATGCACATGGCTTGGCTTACGTTATACTGTTATATAAGTGCCTTTATATGTATCCCATATGATCATAATTGTACTACGAATTCGCTCGGAGGTTTTAATGTCATTTAAGTGTAGATGTTAGATGTACTCCATTTTTAAACGGCTTTATTTCAGTCCGATATTCTCATGATATCGTATTTGGGGGTGTTGAGATGAGATGATCCCACAGTGCTCTTCTCTCAAATACCATTTAATTAAACCCCACATTGCCATTGCTTTAAGGAGAGTTAATAGGCATCCCCCAAACACTTGGCCCAAAATTGGTTATCAAATTCGTTTTCTAATCTCAAATACCTTTCATTTGAGCCACATATTGGCATGGTGGGTAAGTTTTGTATACCCCCCACCATAGGATGGGGCTATACTAATTTCGTCATTCTGTTTGCAACTCCTCGAAATATTCGTCTAAGACCCCATAAAGTATAACTATTATCTTGTGTAGGTCGGTTGGGATTGAAAATGGGCTATATCGGTCCACGTTTTGATATAGCTGCCATATAAACCGATCTGGGGTCTTGACTTCTTGAGCCTCTACGGGGAGCAATTCCTATCCGATTTGGCTGAAATTTTGCATGAGGTGTTTTATTATGACTTCCAACAATTGTGCCAAGTATGGTTTAAATCGATCCACAACCTGATATAGCTGCCATATAAACCGATCTGGGGTCTTGACTTCTGGAGCCTCTACAGGGAGGAATTCCTATCCGATTTGGCTGAAATTTTGCATGAGGTGTTTTGTTATGACTTTCAACAACTGAGTTAAGAATAGTTCACATCGGTCCATAACTTGATATAGCTGCCATATAAACCGATCTGGGGTCTTGACTTCTTGTGCCTCTGCAGGGTGCAATTCCTATCCGATACGGCTGAAAAACGGCATACCTTTCGTTCGAGACCCACATTGACATGGTCGGTAAATATGGACCATTTAGGGGTGTTTTAGGGAGTGGGGTGGTCCCCCACACACATAGCCCTGAAAATTTATCAGCATCGTGCTCTATTCTCATATATCTCAAGCACCTTTCATTTGAACCCCATATTGCCATTGACCTCGAAATCGGATATGAAATTCGTTTTTGTAATATCAAGTGCCTTCCATTTAAACCCCTTATTGCAAAAGTCCAGTCCAGTCCAGGGTATGAACTCTAATCACTATCAATATCGAGCTCCACTGTCTTCAAAGCCCAAATACGTCCTATTTGGGGGTTATTATTGGGTTGGAACGTCCCTTAGACAGTTGGTATCGAATTTTGATATCAGATTTGTAGTCTACTCCTAATTACCTTTCATTTGAGCCCCAAATTTCCATAGTTGGCAAAAATGACCGGTATGGGGGGTGTTTTGGGGGATGGGTTGGCCACTCAGTGCCTCGGTCCTGAAAATATATATCAGATTCGTGTTCTACTCTTAAATACCTCTTATTTGAGCCCCATATTGCAATGGTCAGCAAAAACTTCCTATATGGGTGCTATTGTGGGGGTGGGTTGGCCGCATAGATACGTTTTCCCGAATATTGATTTCAGATTCGTGCTTTACTCCCAAAGTCCTTTTATTTGAGC
Organism: Stomoxys calcitrans; assembly: GCF_963082655.1. Taxonomy (NCBI): domain Eukaryota; kingdom Metazoa; phylum Arthropoda; class Insecta; order Diptera; family Muscidae; genus Stomoxys; species Stomoxys calcitrans. Next base: position 15,235,747 of record NC_081556.1, on the reverse strand, counting down.
CCCATATTGCTATGGTTGTAAATTTGTCCTTTTTGGGGAGGGGCGGCACCCCAAACTCTTTTATATCAGATTGGTATTCTACACTCAAATACCTTTCATTTATGCCCCATATTGCCATAGTCAGTAAGTAAATCCTGTTTGGGGGGTGTTTTGGGGAAGGGGTGGACCCCCAGGAGCTTGGTCCCACATTTGGATATCATGTACGTAATCTACTCGGAAATACCTTTCATTTGAGTTCCATATTGCCATGGTCGGTAAATATGTCCAATTTTGGGGTGTTTTGTGGATTGGGGTGGTCCCCCAAACACTTCATCCTTCAATCGGATATCAGATACGTTTTCTATTCTGAATTACCTTTCATTTGAGTCCCATATTGTTGTGATTGGTCTATATAGGTACCCCCCTAGGTACCCCATCCGAAATTTGGATACCAAATTTTTGATTTAGTTTACTACGAGAGAGCACACAAAATTTCGCTTAAATTCCACTACCCATCTTCGAGATCTGGAGTTTCTGAAAATTAGGGTAGGGGGGATGGTCTGCGATATTCAGGTTTCGCTTTCCCAACTAAGAGATTGGTTCCCGAATGCTATGCTTGAAGATGAAGAAACCTCGCTCTTCCGCGATGTCTCAAAAATGGAGACGGATACGAAGACCGGTTAGGGGGTCTACTATGATGCGCTTGGGATATCGATAAGACGCTGAGTTTGCCGGATGAAATCACGATATCTGCCACCCTCAAAACTGAGGACTTATATGATCACGGGTACTTCAGACACGCTGATATGGCATGATTGGGAGTTGTAACAAAACACTACGTGCAAAATTTCGGCTCAATCGGACAACAACTGCGCCTTCCAGGGGCTCAAGAAATCAAATCAGGAGATAGGTTATATAGGAGCTAAATCCAAATCTGAACCGATATTGTCCATTTGCAATTCCCAACGACGTACACAAGAAGTATCTGTGCAAAATGTCAAGCAGCTAGCGTTACTCGTTAGACCGCTATCGCGATTTCCACAGACGGACGGACGGCCATACGGACGGGATGGACATGCTTTGATCGTCTAAAAATGTCAAGACGATCGAAAATTTATATACTTTATGGGGTTGCAGTTCAATATTTCGAGATGTTAAAAATGGAATGTCTAGATTAGTTTAACCCCCATCCTATGGTGGTGGGTATAAAAATGAGAAAGAAGGGTTCTCAGCTCTCGAACCGGTCACCAGTTGTACATACGTGCTATTTAGGGTGTGGCCAGTACAGGGGCTGTATACAATGGCGAATCTATACGTGAATCCCGGATTGCTTCAATTCTCTGGTCTGCCGTCGACCGAGTAAGGGCGAAGTAGTTTCAAGCTCTCGGCAAAAGGTCATAGAGTTGTATAAAAAACAGAGCCATAACCGGTCACTGTGCGATAGGCCCAATGAGGAGTCACATGGGAAATCCACATGAGGAGAAGATGATCGAACACATGTTTTCCAGGCGTGGAGGCCACCGTAGCGCAGAGGTTAACATGCCCGCCTATGACACTGAACGACTGGATTCGAATCCTGACGAGATCATCAGAAAAAATTTTCAGGTGGTTTTCCACTCCCTATGTTGGCAACATTTGTGTGGTACTATGCCATGCAAAACTTCTCTCCAAAGAGGTGTCGCACTGCGGCACGCCGTTCGGAATCGGCTATAAAAACGCCCCTTATTATTGACCTTAAACTTGAATCGGACTGCACTCATTGATATGTGAGAAGTTTGCCCCTGTTCTTTAGTGGAATGTTCCTGGGCAAAATTTGCAATTTGCATTTGAAGGTTGATAGAAGATTTGCGGTTCAGGGGCCTGCTATAGAATAGTGGCAGAAGGGAAGGATTATGTTCGCAGACATTAATTTATTTGCCAATGGATCGAAGATGAAGGGCGGCATCGGATGTGATATCCACTACCTTAAACTTGGTATTGACGTCTCTCTCCGCATCAGCAATGACAGCAGCATTTTCCAAGCGGAGGTCTATGGAATAGCAAGGGCAACCCAGATAATTTTGACGATTGATATCGACCTAAGGAATATTTGTGTATTCAGCAACAGTCAGGCAGCACTGAAGGCTATCACTGATACTGATTCAAGATCAAAGGTGTTGGGCCGATGTAGATATAGTCTACTGCGGCAACAAGGGTCCCATTACTTGTCTCTGTACTGGGTACAAGGGCATAAGGGCATACCAGGAAACGAGAAAGGAATCTTCTATATGCTTGAGTTGCGATGCAAGGATAGATGATTAAATCACAGAAATGACGCAGTTGGCAGACTGAAAGATTTTGATATGAACGATCGAAACGGTATGCTTGCCAACTATTGTCTTTGGGGAAGGAGCATCTGAGTGGCATAATAGGAATCATTACAGAACGCAACAAGTTTAGTACACATTTAACCCGCATAGGAACGAGAAATGATGATATCTGTCGATGATGCACTGAATAGCACTGAAGTTCCGCAAGATAGCTTTCATTTCCTCTGCCAATGTCCAGCTTTATGTCGTAGTAGATATAGGCTACTTGAATGCTCTGGAGGAGCTAGGAGGGCTAAGTCCGGTGAGATTCAGGGACTTTATGCTGGCTTCCAAATGGTATGAGAAGGTGCGTTG